>NC_081415.1:439620135-440282635 GCF_030272615.1 Cryptomeria japonica
TGGAGATGATGATGATATGCTTGAGTTGGAGGACATTCCTACTACAGAGAGTGGAGGACATGGAGGACATGGAGGACATGGTGGTGATGGAGATGATGATGATCCATAGATTATCAGAGCGCGGATTTAGAGTCTAGAGGGTGAGGTTGCCAAACTTAGGCAGCGACGAGATGTTGAGCTAGAGGCATTTTGCAGAGACTATGGTGCATTAGAGACCAAGAGGGATCATCTCCAGAGGGAGAGAGATGACGCAGTTAGATGCTTGTAGATGGTTTAGGTTGCTTATGATCAGCATTTTTCTCTGGGTACCGATGACGCAAGTATTCTGACAGACTTTATTATGGTATACAGGAGGCCTTTTATTATCGAAGGCTCTATCATGAGGTTGTACCTAAGGGATAGAGAGCTCCTAGCTACATTGAGGTTAGAGTTCATTCTAGTTCTAGTAGGACCTCATCATGGAGGACCAGTAGTGGTGGTGGTGTTATGGGTCCACCTTGGCATCCTGGGGCAGGATCTAGCAAGCAAGATCCACCTGGAGATAGAGGCAGTGTGGGTTGATACATTGATATCATGTTATATGATCCTTTGGGCCATGTTTTCTGATTATTGTATTCTGACACATTACCATTTTTGAGTTATATATATGATATGCAATTTTGGCGATGATCTATTATGCTTTGTTTTCCATGTATGTTGTATGATACTATGTGTTTATGTGATGCATGTCTATATGATTTATAAATTTATTTATTTTTATGAATGCAATGGTTTCTACATTATTTGTGATGTGATGATTAGTTTTAGTGCAATCTTATAGATACTCAAATAAATGCAATTAAAAATAATATGGATGCAACTTAAAACTATATGGATGCAACTTAACTATATGGATGCAACTTTGTTTTTTGTATAATAATGTCAGAATATTCTTTTAACTCAGATGTACCTTGAAGAAATGTTAGTAAGATGAAAGAAATAAGAGATTGATGAAATAATAATGTTAGATGACAGAAAATGATTTAGAAAGAGATGAGAAATCAGCAAACTATCAATAAACAAATGAGATGAAAATGAGAATGATTGATTCACGAAACTGTGTCATTATTTATTGCGCAATATATATTCATCACTGAGCCTTATTATGGAACAATGGATCTTAGCACATCAGGGTATAAGGAACCAAGATGTAAAGATACTCATTGAAGAAACAAACACGTAGTAGACAAGGAGTGAAACCCTCCATTCTGGGAAATACACTAGGGGTCGAGGTATTTGTGGCATTCACAAGCTGAATGCTCCTATCATAGACACCCACTAGAGAAATTTCCCTAGAACTTGATTGGTTCACACCACAAATAGAAAACAAAGAAAAATATAATGCCAATCATGGCTCCTCTAGTCACTTGTCAACATCCTTGAGGAACACAATCTGTCACCAAATGATAAAAGATAAAGATTGACCCAGACAAAATTCAGTAGCTATATCAATATTGTGCCTTTGTTCTCAGTTGCTTGATGTGATAGTTGATAATGTCTGATCTCAAAAATTTGGGGACCCCATTTAAGACTGACCTGTCTAATTTCGAGTGTATCCTCTTTTGTTTAAGACAAGATAATGATCACTTGATATGGATATGATATGATTGATAAGACATTTCGATCATTTGATTGCAGATGTTGTTGAAAATTGACACTCTACTAGTTAGGTTTCATTATGTTGTCATTGATGGCAACATGTTTTTGGGTTCAAGCTTCATATGGTATACTGGAAGGCACTTCACAGACTTTACACCAGCACCGGCAGGATAGAAGATCTCTTTGGTCATTGGCAATGCAAGCCGACATGGTATGATAAAGGATGTCGGTATTGAAGGCCGACACATCTTGGATCTGGCATCGGCAAATTGTTTAGTGCTTATTCATTTATGTTATAAGACCGACATGTATTATGTAATTATCTATATCCATGTAAGTTGACATAAGGCACAAATTTGTATAGGGTATATATAGAATATGCATAGATAGAAAAGAATGACTGTATAAGGGTATGGATGTAATGTAATGCAAAATATATCAGAGAGACTATTTATGTGAGGAATTCATTGTAAGGGTTATTCTGGTACTGGGGTTTTAACTGGAATAGATAGAGCTTAAACCAGAACTGTATTTTGGCATAGGAGATGCTATACTAAGTAGTTCACTATTCTCTGAATTGTAGTCTGGATTATTATGTTGTCAATGAGACTCCTTTTGTGATGAGCAGTGTGCTCTAGGCTGTAAGCCTTCCTACAAGTGCAGGCCCAACATATATTGTAATATCTCTTCATATGGCTAGTGAATTGATATTATGGGTCACAAATCCCACCGTGGTTTTTCCTCATTGAGTTTTTCCACGTATAAATCTGCATGTTATGATTCTCATTTACATGTTTGGCTTGTTGGTTGGATTACTTCTTTCAATTCTGTCTATACCGGTATACTAGTTGGTGTATGTATGTTTTGTTAAATCTTTTATTTCAGTATAACACTAATTCACCCCCCCCCCCCTCTCAGTGTTATTGGTTTCCAACAATTGGTATCAAAGCCTTATGCCTTAGAGGAAGTTTAACAACTTGAGGAAGATCATGAAACTAGAATCATTGAATATGAGTTTGGAGAAACAGCTTGAGATGGCACTTGAAGATTATGATGCTAAAAGATTGAAGAACTTAAAGCTACAAGATGAGTTGAATTCTGCTAAGGAATTTATTCTTGTCCTACAAGAGAGATTTTCATCTATTCAAGCCAGGAGGAAGGAACATTTGTGAAATCAAGATGATGAAGATGCACTTAAGGACTAATGTTAGAAATTAAGTCAAGAGAACATGGTTATGAAGAATGAAATGAAAACTACGACTATGAGGTTATCCAAGGATATTGAGGACAAAAAGAAAAAGGAAGAAAAACTTCTTGTATCCTTGAAGAACAAATTTGAAGAATGTGGTAGGTTGACTCATGAAAATGAGATATTAAGGTCTAATTTGGTACAATCCCGGAGCAATGAGCAAGAACTTGAGAGATAAATGATAATACTAAGAGATGATTTAACTACTACAAGTGAGTACAAAGAAAAATTCAAGATCAGCTCAGCACAGCTTGATGAGTTACTGAAGAGATAGAGGCAGATTGGAGATTCCAGTGGACTTGGATTTGAGCAAGGACAAAGTTCTCGTACTGCTAAGGAAGATCAAAACCATAATACACTGGAAAGGCAATTCAATGCTTATAAATTCAATGGTAGATGTTTCATTTGCAATAGATTTGGTCACATGGCTAGGTAATGTAGAAATAGAGAAAATCAAAACCATGATTCTGCTCGCGGTAAATGCTCTAAATGTAATAAAATTGGTCATAAGATAGAAGATTCCAGAATGAATGTAAAATGCTATGCTTGTGGAAAATTTGGACATATGGCTAATTAGTGCAGGTCAAGTAATTTTACTGGTTTTAGCAAGGCAATTCAAAAGAACAATGTTACATGTTATGCATGCAATGAAGTCGGACATATTGCTATATTTTGTAGAAGCAAAAATCCACCGGTTGGCAATGGAGGAATAAATGATAAAGGAAAAGAGAAGGTTAATGAAATCTGGCAAGATCATACTCAGAGATGGGTCAGAAATACTGAAGAGAAATCATTAGATGGGAATGTCTCGATTAGTTATCTAGTAGAAGAGGCTGATCCCTTATCGACAATGAGCTCATCCAGTAACTAAGCCAGATGCCTTAGGGGTAGGCAAATTTCATGAAAGACGATGCTTATTCCCTTGGAGATTCTAGAAGATGTTACAGATATTGGAAAGGATTATCCGGCATTGATATATTCAGAGTGAGATCTGGTATCATTCACCGACAGTCATTTATGTCAATAGAAAATTAGGGTTTTCTCAATGGATAAAAGCTCGATTACACTTCATTATTAATCACCCAACATTCAAAGTGACTTAGTGCAATCAAAAACCATTCAAAGGTGATCATATTTTATCTTGAATGATCACACTGGCATCTGGAAGGATTTGATAAGAGGTTTTCACTGGCAGAGTTCTAAAGGTATTTTTTGAATCATGGAATCAAGATCATCTTTTGCTCCTATTTTTATTGCAAATCCAACTATAGTAGAAATTAAGAGCCTCCCCAGACCAATTTTCAAACCGTATCAACATGTGGCTACCAAGGAAGATTTGATTGGAGCATTTTCTCGCATCCTGGAGGGAGTGGTATATGTAGAAGATGTTAGGGCTTATATTCATTATCATATATAGGACTTAGGTACTTTGGAAATCAAGGGGATGTATATGAATTAACTCATGGGAGAATCTGGTAAAATCAAACCAGCATATAAACACATCGAAGATCTAGGATTCACTAATATTCTGGATATTCCAGAATTCGAGGATGAGATTGTCAGTGATGTACTAAGCAGAGTACATGGGGAATTCATATGGCTGGACCAACCCTACAAAATCAATAAAGAAGCCATTCGGGCAATTAATGGTTTACCATCAACAGGGAAACATCCAAATAAGAAAGTATCAAATGACTTAGTAAGGAAGATCACCGATGCAACATCAGACTAAAGATCAATGAAGGTGAACACTATCACCGACACCAACATCAAATTTGGCAGCATGATCATAGGTTACAAGGTAACTCAATCTAACCAACTGAATTCAATTTCCAGTTCATGTATTTTGGCCACTTGCAAAATGATGAGAGAAAATATCGACCTAGATCTTTGTGACTGGATTCTTGAGGAGTTATTGATCAATTTAGGGAAAATTAAAGGTGAGAAGAAGGGCACCTTCTATTAGGGACCGGAAGGGCAACTGAGAGGGGGGGTGAATCAGTTGTCAATGAATTTCAACCCAATTATAACTTAATCAAACTTAATACTTAATACCGGTAAACCAAACGTAATGTCGGTTAACAGATTAGCAGTTAATATTAATACTGGTGAAGCTTAATGCATGAAACAAAAAGAGAAACAACATCCACAACACATAACATGGATATTTTGACGTGGAAACCCTGTAAGGGGAAAAACCACAGTGGGAAACCTAACCCACAATTAGATGATACTATTGTAGATAGTATGTGTATACAAATGGGGTCTGCACATGCAGAAAGGCCAATCGCCTAGAGCACACTGCTCAAATGAGAGTCGCAATGACTACAGTAGGATGGTTAAATCCTATAATAATGTACTGCTCAAAATAGCATCTCCAATGTTGGATTTAGTACCAGTTAAGCTTTGATAAACACCTTCAAACCTTCCTTGAACCATCTCTATGGTCTTCTCATATGATCTTCAATATTCGCACATGCCATGTTACAATACCATACCATAACCTTACATACCATATCTCATCTCACAAATGAGATCTTACATATATACTGTTAGGCCTAATATGGAAAGCTAATGTACTGAGAGGGGAGGTGTGAATCAGTACTTCAAAACTTTTCTTCAACAATAACTTTACTGTTATGCATAAACTGAATAGTGTAGTAACATAATATAAAGCTAAAACAAATAGATAACAATCATACATGATTCACTCCATAACACATATATTTTGGCTACGCAGAAACTCTCGGTTAGAGAGAAAAACTGCGGTGGGGATGGCACCCACAACTTCTCTACTGCAATAATAAAGGTTGCTCGGTTAGAGCTACATGTTTAGCTATTTCTGATAGCTTACCTTGTTAGGAGTAACAAGATCTATTAGATCTACCTTGCTAAAGGATTTTACAACACTTAATCTAAATATTGCACCTGGTTAGAGGCTTTACAATTTATAAACTTGATTAGTCTTTTACCCTGTTAAAGGTTTCTCTTACAACTTCAAAATATTACAATAAAATCTTTACAAATATCTGCAACTTTACATCTGAAATGTTATAGCAGATTCTATGTGCTCAGAATAAGATTACCTTGCTTATAGCATACCTCGGTAACCCATATAGTAACTCGATAAACCCTTATGTTTACTCTGTTCTTTGACTGTTCTCTGGAATCCTTCTCGGTGACCTCTATGTCTCTATAACAGTCATAACACTTAGTGCTTTCACATGTCTTGCTTAATATATTTCTCTATTTTCCTTTCTATCATGCTACATGTATGTATCTATTCTTAATCCATGTTGTATAAATAGATCTCTTATGATGGTGATCCATTCATTGCTTCGATCTTACAAATAATTTTTATCGAATGAATAACCATGCAAAATATTTCATTGGTTAGATGACCTCAAAATCATACACAATCTTTAAGTGCAATTACCAATGTGATAACGGTTAGATGTTCCTTGATCTTGTAACACGTTTCCATATGTATGTCCAAGTTCAATGAATCTGGTATCACGTTTCACTCGGTGTATATCAACTTGGTGTGTCATCTTTGCTACTCGGTAGACAGCTCGGTGTATACTACACTCTGAGACTACTTTCTTCTATAACCGACTGGACTATGCATACTAACCGAATATTCTGATAGAGATGACTGACTAGAGTATATAGAATAACTTTGAACATAAAACTAATGGCAACTTGATAAGTAGTAACAATCTCCCCTTTTGACATTAGTTGAAATGTTTGACAAAAACTACTTTCAAAGTTATAACTTAATAATCTATATACTTGCAAAATTTGACTATACTGACAGTATATACAATAGTCAATGAAATAATATGTCCAAATATACTCCCCTTATCAATATAATGTACAAAACTTTGATTTTGCATGCTCGGTAATCTACTCTTGTTCTTTACTTACTGTTATGTTCATTGCTTACTCTGCTCGGTATACTCCCCCTATATACTACACTACTTTTGCTTGATACTATACTTTGATGCTTTGAATACTATATCACTCCCCCTTTTTGACAAACATCAAAATTTAGTTACCATTCGGTGGTGGCAACTGGTCAAAAATGGTTTTGTACTTTGTCTGTGCTTTGGTGAGAGTGACAGAGAGGCAATCCTTTACACTGTCCATTAAAGAATTTTGTGCTTGAATATTAGCCAATAATGATATTAAGCCATCTAAAGTGCTTCCCTCTTGTGTAGTAGACAAGTATGTGGCTCGATTGATTTGTTCTTGGACGGATGAAAGATGAGGAAGGAATAATGTCTAAAGTGTCATTATGTCCATCTGGATCTTGTGTTCTTCATTTCTTAGGTCCAATTGTTGAGCCATGAGTTGTTGTAACTTTGTATAGAAATTCTGAACAAAATTGGGCTCTGTGGTCAACTTATTTGAGAGATCGGTGATCTCTTTCTCAATTGCTTCTATTTTTTTTTTTATGTCTTTAATGAATTAAGAAAATGTATAGAGTTTCTGAAATAAATAATGAGTGTGCTTGAGTTGAGGGGTCAACTCAGCAATAAATTTGACAAGTTTGACTTTGCCAATAGTTATAGCTTTTTGTACCTCTTCTATCATTTTTGCAGTGATCTCTTTGTCTTTTAGCTTGCTCAAGTATTCGGATGCATCTACTCCAAATCTCTATCTTGGTTAGGAGTTCATCCAGTTGAATGTGGATGGCTGCATCTTTGGTTATTGTAGCTTCAGGTAACATATCTCTTAAGAGTGCTTTTACCTTCTGAAGTAGTTTATTTTTCTTTTGAATGGCCATTTGCTTCTCTTGTTTGGCCTTTGCTTTGCATAGTTCACCGAAATCAATGAGTGCTTGCCCCTTTAATTTGGATATATCAACATTGGGCAACACTATTGGTTTTGACAAATCTACTTTGAAACTATGCTTTTTCATCTTCTTTTCTTTACCTTTTACCGATTGAACTAAGACAAGGGCTTGTGAGGCTTGATGACCCTTGGTAGGTTGCTCAATAGAGGCAACACTTTGGTCGGTTTCTTTAGCCTCTGTAGTGTTCTTAGGTGTCTCAGTACTCGGTGTCTCAATTGCAACATTTTCAGTGCTAGAAGGATCCTGAGACATCTGTTCTTGAGTAGTACCTTCTTCTGTTGTAGACTTGTGATCTTTGGTGCCTTTATCTGTATCTTGAGGGGTTTCAGTTGAGACAGGTTGATTGACCGGTGGATAAGGCTGAACTTGTTCCAAGACTGATTCACTAGATACAAGTTTTGCATATGCATTTCCTTCTATCATTTCATGTTCCTATGCCTCTGTATCCATGATATCTTCATCTATTTGAATGTTGTCAGTAGGATCTTGCTCAGTAACATCAGGATCTTGCTCGGTGACATCAACTATTTCCACTTCAGCTTGCTCACCGGCATCCTTGTTTCTAAAGATTTCCTGTCATTTTTCTTTTGTCTCATTTTCCACTTCAATATACAACCCATTCATTAGTTTCAAGGCCTTTTGTTTGACGAGGAACTTTGTGTAGTAGGTTGTCAGATGTTCTTTTATTTCAGCTACTGACATGTCAGGAAAGAGATGTACCAAACTTCTTTCTCTGATCTGTTTCTCTGAGTCCAGGGTATATTGCCACCTGTTATCAATATGTGCATATAATTATTTTGGGAGAGAATTAGAGACTTCTAATGGGACCAATCAAAATTTTAGAAGTGTGCAGATGACAACTTCTTCAATTTGTCTCTTTTCATCTTCATTTCTGGTCTCATACTTAACATATTTGAATCCTCCAAATCCACCATATTCTTTCAAATTAGTACAAAAAATTTCAAAACAATGTACATTTACCTTCTTGCTCTTGACAATCTGAAATTTGCTTGCATCCTCAGATTCTGTGTCACTGGACTCTTTTGCCAAAATGAGTCTCCGAGTAGATTTCTTGTGAGTCTTTGTTACCTTAGGAATAGTAACACTCTTTGTTTTCTTACTTGGTGAAGCTGCAGATGCTCTAGTGTTAGGTCACTTTGCTGGAGGAGTCGGTGAGGCCATTGATGTGTCTTATTTCTTTCTTTTCAACACTTTTCCCTTAGACAATTCGGTGCTCAATGTTATAGCTGCCTCTTGGGCTTCAGATTCCTCTTCGGTAATGGCTATAGTACCTTTGATAGGTGTGGAGGAAGAATCTTCTCCAAATTTCTCAGATAATGCCTTTATCATCTTTGTTGCCTTTCTTGTAGCTTTGGGTACTACAATGCTCATTTTACCTTTTCCTTCACTTCTTCATAGGTTCCATACCTCAACTCGGTAGCATGCCTTAGCAATGTAAGAAATGCATCAATTTGTTGTTGTGTGATGTCAAAATCAATCTCGTAACCCATAGGTGACAAAGATTGAGTTCTTGGTTCCACAGCATTCACATAATAGTAATTAGTGTCTACTTCAAAACATATGTCATCTTTGTATTTTTCCACTAGCTTGGGTGGAATCTGGTATCTTTTATGCATTTTCTCTTGAAATTTACTGAAGTAATCATCCATAATATCATTAAAATTATCACCTAGCTTCTTAATGAAGTCATTGATCTGATGGGTGATTGGTCGGTGTAGTTCCCAAACAACTTTACCAACTGATGGAAAGGATTTTTCAAAATAGAAAAACATGCATACAACCAGTGATCCAAACTTTAGTGTATTAGTTGAGTTGTTCTTCTTCGGCTTCCTGATGGTGTTCAGATTCTTAAATAGGTTTTTCAGCAACACCTCACATAGATCAATTTTCATGCCTTTCTTCACAATTTTGTATGCTAAGCCTACTGCTGCACAGGGTACACTATTTTCCCTTGCTGATTGGAAGAAATAGTAGCCTATTACTCTAATGGCAAATTTTAGTTCTTCATCAGTGACATTGTTCAATTTCAATCCTCTGCAATCTAATTCCACTCTAGTTAAACTGATCAATTCCTTTTGTGATATCATCTTTTGAGCTCGAGCATGATCATAAATAGGGTAACCGGTAATCAGATGAATGATTTCCTTGGTAATCTTAAATGGTTGCTCTTCTAGCCACATGAAATCATTGTGAACTCTACTCAGAACAAACTTGACCCACAGGGATTTGAACACACGGGGATAGGTTAGGGCTTCAGTTAATCCCTTGATCTTAATGTGCTCATATTTGCTATTCAATTTACCATCAATGCACAATTCATAATATGTTTCTTTGATTTCAACGTGACCAAGTTCTTCAACACGACATTTGGTGAAGAATCTCACATCCTCAACTAATAACACTCTATCTGGGATGAGTGAAAATGCAGTTTTATCATCCGGTTCAGATGCAACTTTGGGAGTTAACGAGTATTTTAGTGAGGGCTTTTCTACATTCTTAACAATGATGGGATCTTGGATCTTAGGTGCCATTTGAAGATTTCAGATAAAAGCTAACAAAAGATCCTTAGGGTTTGAGGATTTTCAAACGGTAGACGCTTCACACTTAGCAGATAATAATAACTTGATAAGATCGGTAAACTAGCTTAACAATGCATTGAGATTGATGTAAATACCTTGAATTTTTCTTTGTAGGAGGTTTGATCGCCTTAGGTTTGCTTTGCTCTGCTCTCTTGAAAACTTGGTAAGTGAGAATGACCACGTAAATGCTTTAAGTACACAATATACCTTATTGGGCTCCATGCGGGTTAGGTCAAAAACATTAAATGCGCTCAGTTCCACTAAACTTTCTTTCTTTTTTGCACTTTAACTAAGTAACCAAACTTCCTTCATTTACCGACTTGACAGGTTTCTTGTATTCACCGACTTGACAGGTTTCCTGTATGGTGCTCCAAAAAACTTTGATAGAATTTCAAACTTACTACTACATCTTAACTATGTAGATTTTGACTTAAGTACATAATAACAATAGGAACTGTTAAGATTTAACCTTGAGAGAATGTAGTCCCTTCATACCTTTACTAATTAATTTGGAATAGGTGCATCTAACTTGGTAGGTAAGGTGCTTTCTTCATTTGACACAATTTCCTTCTTTTTCCAAATGATCTTTAATTTTTCTTTTATTTCCTCAGTGTCTTTTCTAGGTTGATCTTTGCAATGAGCCAAGTGTCCAACTTTGTGACAATGAAAACATGTCATACTAAGATTTCTCCATGATCTTCGGTTGTTCATCCAAAACCTTATAAAGCAGTTGGCACTCATATGTCCATATCTTCCACAACATTCACACCATATCCTCGTATTGTAATCCCATGGTACTGCAAAATACTATCAGTAAGGATCTGTGTGAGCTCGGTAACCTCTAGCATTTGCTCGGTGTGCAGACCACATATAGTTCTTTTGCTTAAGCCAACACTTCTCGGTACTGTGTCCAAATCTATTGCAGTTTTTACAAAACCCTTTGAATTTTGCCTTCTGATAATTGTTAATAGACTTTGTCCTACATTGATTAGATGTGTGACCATATTTATTGCAATTGTAACAATAACCATTGGACTTAGTGAAATTCGGTTGCTTACCTTTTCTAATTTGGGACATGTTGGAAGTGTGACCTTGATTTCCACAGTAGTTGCAAATAGGCTTCTTTCTTTTGATGTTCTTCTTGATTCCAGCTTGCTTTGATGATTCTCCTCTCTCGGTAGTATGGATTCCCTTCTCGGTAGAGTCTTTTCCTTTGTAACTGAGTCCTGCATCTTTGTTGGGTCTTCTTGTATCCAGTTGCTCATCCAACATCTTTGATGCTTCATAACTCTTCTTCAGTGTTTCTTTGGATTTTATCTCTGTTTCAAGGTCATTGGTCAACCTTGATACTTCAAGTTTCAATGCTTGATTCTCACCATCTTTCAGATTTGCTTCATGATGTGCATAACCTAGTTGATCTGACAGGTTTTGTTGAATTCCTATCATCGTTGTGTTTTCATCATTCTTATCAGATACTAAGGCTTCAAGTTGTTGTTTCTCTCTTTCTACATCTCTTACCTTATCCTCAGTTGTCCTCAATGCATCAAGATTTTCAGTCATCTATGTGCTAAAATGTTCATGTTCTCTTCTCATTGCTTTTAGTTGATCAGCCAGTGTTTTGTTCTTTTCTTTCAATACTCCAATCATTTCTTCAGTCTCTTCAAACATATTGTTCTCAGATGATGTCTCAATTTGTTCCACTAAGTCTTGAGAGTCCTTCAAATCATCAGATAATCTTCTTCTCACTTTCAGATATTTTTGCATTTGCCTTTGCAAGTCTGCAATCACTTGATTAGCATGGTCCATCTCTTCTTGCAGATACACAATCCTCTGAGATTGTTTATATCCTTCCATTGATAAGATCTTTCTCTTTAGGCAGTTAAACCCTTTTCCAAGATTGAAGCTCTGATACCAATTGTTAGGCCCAATATGGAAAGCTAATGTACTAAGAGGGGAGGGGTGAATCAGTACTTCAAAACTTTTCTTCAACAATAACTTTACTGTTATGCATAAACTGAATAGTGCAGTAACATAATATAAAGCTAAAACAAATAAATAACAATCATACATGATTCACTCCATAACACATATATTTTGGTTACACAGAAACTCTTGGTTAGAGAGAAAAACTGTGGTGGGGATGGCACCCACAACTTCACTACTGCAATAATAAAGGTTGATCGGTTAAAGCTACATGTTTAGCTATTTCTGATAGCTTACCCTGTTAGGAGTATCAAGATCTGTTAGATCTACCTTGCTAAAGGATTTTACAACACTTAATCTAAATGTTGCACCTAGTTAGAGGCTTTACAATTTATAGACTTGATTAGAGTCTTTTACCTTGTTAAAGGTTTCTCATTCAACTTCAAAATATTACAATAAAATCTTTACAAATATCTGCAACTTTACATCTGAAATGTTATAGCAGATTCTATGTGCTCATAATAAGATTACCTTGCTTATAGCATACCTTGGTAACCCATATAGTAACTCGGTAAAACCTTCTATTTACTCTGTTCTTTGACTATTCTTTGGAATCCTTCTCGATGACCTCTGTGTCTCTATAATAGTCATAACACTTAGTGCTTTCACATGTCTTTCTTCATATATTTATCTATCTTCCTTTCTGTCATGCTACATGTATGTATCTATTCTTAATCCATGTTGTATAAATAGATCTCTTATGACGGTGATCCATTCATTGCTTCGATCTTACAAATATGTTTTATCGAATGAATAACCATGCAAAATATTTCATTGGTTAGATCACATCAAAATCATACACAATCTTTAAGTGCAATTACCAATGTGATAACAGTTAGATGTTCTTTGATCTTGTAACACGTTTCCATATGTATGTCCAGGTTCAATGAATCTGGTAACACGTTGCACTCGGTGTGTCATCTTTGCTGCTCGGTAGACATGGAATGATACTCTGTAGACAGCTCGGTGTATACTACACTCTGAGACTACTTTCTTCTATAACCGACTGCACTGTGCATACCGACTGAATATTCTGATAGAGATAACCGACTAGAGTATATAGAATAACTTTGAACATAAAACTAATGGCAACTTGATAAGTAGTAACATATACAAAACCTAAGACCAAATGTGTTGGTTGGCTCACTAAGAATATTACAATTAAATCAATTACAAATAAGTCTTGATGTGATGCATCATGTCGGCTCAATACAATTACAGAAATATCCAATTAATAAATCATCTCCATAATGTGTCGTGCTGATCTAGAATAGATAACGCATACGGGTCCATAACCTAGACCAATCTATCGGTAACAGCAAATATGTCAACCCGATTAGACCAATAAACAAAACACCAAAACCAAGTATCCAAACCATGTCGTTGACATAATCAAGTGATCTCCAGATGATAACAAGTCATCAACAGTGTCGGTAAACCATATAACCTGTCAATGAACAATATACCGGTGACTGTGCATAAGTCATTGAACTTTTCGGTGAACACAATGTGCCAGTTCAACAGTAAACCAATATAACCATAGTGTCAAATCAACATTGTCGATATCCAGAAGGATAAGTGTTGACATCAATGACAAAACTAATGCAACACATCCATAATACCAACAATCTCCCCCTTTGGTATTGATGGCAACACTAGATGGAAAAACATCTAAGTGCCAAAACAGAATGCCAAAAACCAAAAACCAACAATCTCAAGAATATATCAATACCAAAAATCAAAATCAAAATACAAAGAGTATATATCTCTCCCCCAATGAATAATGTCTCCAAAAGAATAATCTCTCTCCCTAGGATAATGTTTTTCCATAGATATCTATCCCCCTTTGACATCAAATGCCAAAGCAATTAAAAATACCAGAACATACAACCAACTACTCCCCCTGAGAAGTAGCTCTCCTCCATCAAAGATGGAAAAAGGTTTCTCTTTTAGTTTCTGTTGGTTTGATGCCAATCTTCAATTGTCTAAGTCTCTACCGGTGAGGGTATTACCCCAAGCTTCTCTCTAAGATATTTAAAGGTTTCCTTAGGCAAAGGCTTTGTAAAGATATCTACAATCTGTTCTTTAGTATTTACATAAACCAATTTTACTTCTTTTTCTTCAACATTCTCTTTCAGAAAATTATATTTGATAGAAACATGTTTAGTCTTAGAGTGAAATACCGGATTCTTTGATATATCAATTGTTGTTGAATTATCACAATAGATGATTATAGGTTCTTTGCATTTTACCTTTATGTCCTTCAACATTTGCTTAATCCATAATACCTAAGTACAATTAGTTGTTGTTGCAACATATTCTGATTCCGCTGTTGATAATGATTTGTAACTCTACTTCTTGCTTAACCATAAAATCAATATGCTACCAAGAAAGAATGCTCCACCAATGGTACTCTTTCTATCATCTACATCTCCTACCCAATTTGCATCAGTGTATGCACATAAAAAAATAAAAATCATCTTTAGGATACCATAAACCAAGATTTGTTGTGCCTTGTAGATACCAAAAAATCCTTTTTACTGTTGATTCATGATTTTCTTTAGGATTACTCTGAAATATTTAAACAATACATACTACATTCATTATATCAGGTCTTGTTTGAGTCAAATACAGTAAACCTCCAATCATAGATTTATATCTTGTCTAATTAACAAGAGCTGAATCTTCCTTCAATGTCAATTTATCAGTTGTAGTCATAGGAGTACTTACCGGTTTAGAGTTTTCCATACCAAATTTCTTCAGTAGTTCCGTCAAGTATTTTTTTTGACATATGAATATACCTTTATCAGTCTGTGAAATTTGCAGTCCTAAAAAGAATTATATCTCCCCAATCATAGACATTTCAAATTCTTTTGCATCTTGTTAGCAAAGTCCTTACACAATCCATCTTCTCCTCCAAAAATGATATCATCAACAAAAACATCAATAACCAAGATGTCATCATTAGTCACTTTGAAATATAAGTTGTTGTCAGCATTACCTTTAGTGTAACCAAGCTTCAAAATATATTTGCCCAATCTAGCATACCAAGCTCTAGGAGCTTGCTTCAATCCATACAAAGATTTCCTTAATCTGCAAACCATATCTTTATCATTTTTTAATGAAAATCTATCAATTTGTTCAATGTAAACTTCCTCTTCTTAATCACCATTTAGAAATGCACATTTTACATCCATTTGATAGAGTTTATAGTTCTTATGTTTTGAAAATGCAAGAAATAATCTAACTGCCTGAATTCTAGGTACCGGTGCAAAGATTTCATTATAATCAATTCCCTCTTTCTGTGAATATCCTTTACACACTAATCTTTCTTTTTTTTTTATTACCTTACCATATTCATTAAGTTTATTTCTGAATACCCATTTAGTTCCAATTACATTTTTGTCTTTAGGTCGGGGAACTAATGTCCATGTATTGTTCTTTTCAATTTGTTCTAATTCATCTTCCATTGCTTTTATCCAATGTTCATCTTGACATGCTTCAATAACAGATGTTGGTTCAATTTGAGAAATTAAGCATACCTCTTCATTTGCTAGTCTTCCTCTTATCATAACACCTTGATACTTATTCCCAATTATCTGATTTTCTGAGTGATTCAGTCTTACATACCTAGGTTTATTCACATGTTGATGTTCTTTAGTCATTGTGGAATTCTCTGATGATGTTGGTGTGACTGGATCCACATTCTGTACCGGTGCACTCTATATTGGTTCATTTATGATCATCTCAACTGTCGGTTCAAAATCTACAAACCTTGAATTTCCTCTGAAGTGTTCATCTATCTTCATATTTGCACTTTCAATGATCTTCTACAATATTCTATTAAAACATCTATGTGCCTTGCTCTTAGATGAGTAACCAAGAAATATTCCTCCATTACTTATAGGATCAAATTTACCAACATACTCATCTCTCCTAATATAACATTTACTTCCAAATATTCTGAAGTATTTAAGAGTAGGAGTATTACCAAACCATAGTTCATAAGGGGTCTTACCAATTTCACCTTTGATGTGAACTCTATTGAAAGTGTAAACCGTTGTATTCACTGCTTCTCTCCAATGCACATGAGGTAGATTTCCTTCCAATATCTTGCTTCTAGCTACTTCCAAAATAGTTATGTTCTTCCTTTCCACAATTCCATTCTACTGAGGTGTTTGGGGTGCTAATAGTTGTCTTTTGATTCCATTCACTTCACATAATATATTAAATTCCTTAGATGTAAATTCTCCTCCTTGATCAGACCTCAAACATTTGATTTTCTTACTGGTTTCATTCTCTACCATTGCCTTGAATAACTTGAATTTTCCAAAAGCCTCTGATTTCTCCCTGAGAAAAGTGACCCAACACATTCTATAATAATCATCAATAATTATCATAAGATATCTATCTCCCTGTAGACTTCTTGTTCTTGCCAGACCATACAAGTGAGTATGAATTAATTCAAGAACATTGTTGGATTTCTTAGAAATACTCTTAAAGGTTGTTCTAACTTGCTTTCCCATTTGACATTCCTTACATACAGGATTATGAGGTTTCACAATCTTAGGTAAATCCCTTACTGCCTTACTTGAACTGATCTTTACAATGCAATCAAAATTTACATGACAAAGTCTCTTATGCCATAACCAACTTTCATCAATATGTGCAATCAAGCATGTCTTATCATTTTTATTCAAATGAAAGATATTACCTTTAGTCTAATTACCGGTTTCAATCTCCAATCCAGTTCTATTCATTATTTTGCATTTTCCATTCTTGAATTGTAACTGAAATCCCTTTTCAACTAATTGACCAACACTCAAAAGATTATGCTTCAAACCTTCAACATAATAAACATTGTCAGTATTGTGTTTACCATCCAAAGATATAGTGCCTTTTCCTTTGATTATACAAGCTTTATCATCGCCAAATCTTACTAGACCTCCATTGTATTCTTGAAAAGATAAGAATTTACTTTTATCACCAGTCATATGATGTGAACATCTGGAATCTATAATCCATTCATCTTTTTCTTCAATTTTAGCTGCTAGGGCCTGCTCTACCGGTGGAACAGTAGGTGTCGGTTGATCTTCTTTTATTGCAACAAAATCCCATCCATTTTCTATCGGTTTTTCATCAAAATCATCTGTAACTCCTTCATCATCATAGTAACATGATTTATCTTTGTTTTTCTTAAATATGTATCTCTGATATTCAGGGTTAGGTTTATATGTTCTTTTAGCTTCCTCTCTCAATCTTGCATGTCTATCAAGACATATAGATGTTATATGACCAACTTTATTGCAATTAAAACATTTAAATGGTGATTTACCTTCATACTTACTTCCAACTTGACCTTTAGGCATTTTCCTTGCAAATAGTGCTTCAAGTTCTTCCAGTTCTTCGTTTTCCCTCCTGATATCTTCAACTTCTTTTGCATAAAGTGCTTTCCAATAATATTTGTTAGATAATGATGATGTTGTTGCAGATGATGATGCTTTGAAGGCTAAATTTGTCTTAACTGTAGCAACAGGACCAAATTCCTCAAGCTCAAATGTTGTAAGTTTTCCAACCAAGGTGTCTCTAGATACTGATGTATTAGGCATTGTTCTCAACTCATTAATAGAAGTTACTTTCATTTTATATGTCGGTGGCAAATCTCTTAAAACTTTAGAAAAAATTTCATCTTCACTTAAGGAACCTCCACAACATTGTATTCCTAAAACAATTTCATTAACTCTTTCCATAAAACTAGAAATTCTTTCATCTTCTTCCATTTTTAAATTTTCATACATGACCCAGTAACATTCCAATTTTACAATTTTGACAGTGGTATCTCCTTCATTCAATGTCTCCAATTTATCCCAAATAGCTTTAGCACTAGATTGGTCTGATAATCCCATAATTTATTGAGCAGATAATGCACTCAAAAGTGCTTCTCTTGCTTTGCAATCATTTTCTTGATCTTTACCCAATATTGGTGGATTAGGTTGATTCATAGTAGGACCAACATAGCCATTCTTTGTAACTTCCCATATGTCTCTTCCAATACAATTCAGATGTGTCTCCATTCTGATCTTCCATATACCATAGTTAGTTCCATCAAGTTTCGGACTGTCCTTCCTGAAAAATTTTGTTGCCATAGGATCTCCTCAAGCTGTTAGGCTTTTGCAAAAAGAGGACTTAGCTCTGATACCAATTGTTAGGAACCGGAAAGGAAAATAAGAAGGGGGAGTGAATCGGTTGTCAATTAATTTCAACCCAATTATAACTTAATTAAACTTGATACTTAATACTGGTAAACCAAACTTAATGTCGGTTAATAGATTAGCAGTCAATATTAATACGGGTGAATCTTAATGCATGAAACAGAAAGAGAAACAACATCCACAACACATAACATAGATATTTTGACTTGGAAACCCTGTAAGGGGAAAAACCATGGTGGGAAACCTTACCCACAATCAGATGAGAGTTGCAATGACTACAGTAGGATGGTTAAATCCTAGAATAATGTACTGCTCAAAATAGCATCTCCAATGCTGGATTTAGTACCGATTAAGCTCTAATAAACACCTTCAAACCTTCCTTGAACCTTCCCTATGGTTTGTTCATATGATCTTCAATATTCATACATACCATGTTACAATACCATATCTCATCTCATAAATGAGATCTTACATATATACAAAACCTAAGACCAAATGTGTAGGTCGGCTCACTAAGAATATTACAATTAAATCAATTACAAAAAAGTATTGATGCAATGCATCATGTTGGCTCAATACAATTACAGCAATATCCAATCCATAAATCATCTCCATAATGTGTCATGCTGATCTAGAATAGATAACGCATACCGGTCCATAACCTAGACCAATCTACTGGCAATAGCAAATATATGAACCCGATTAGACCAATAGCCAAAACACCAAAACCAAGTATCCAAACCATGTCTTTGACATAATCAAGTGATCTCCAGATGATAACAAGTCATCAATAGTGTCGGTGAACAATATACCGGTGATTGTGCATAAGTCACTGAACTTTTCGGTGAACACAATGTGCCAGTTCAACAGTAAACCAATATAACCATAGTGCCAAATCAACATTGTAGATCTCCAGAAGGATAAGTGTTGACATCAATGACAAAACTAATGCAACACATCCATAATACCAACAATCTCCCCCTTTGGCATTGATGGCAACACTAGATGGAAAAACATCTAAGTGCCAAAACATAATGCCAAAAACCAAAAACCAACAATCTCCAGAATAGATCAATACCATAAATCAAAATCAAAATACAAAGAGTATATATCTCTCCCCCAATGAATAATGTCTCCAAAAGAATAATCTCTCTCCCTAGGATAATGCTTTTCCATAGATATCTCTTCCCCTTTGACATCAAATACCAAAGCAATTAAAAATACTAGAACATACAACCAACTAATACAACCAACTACTCCCCCTGAGAAGTAGCTCTCCTCCATCAAAGCCGAAAAAAGGTTTCTCTATTAGTTTCCATTGGTTTGATGTCAATCTTCAATTGTCTAAGTCTCTACCAATGAGGGTATTACCCCAAGCTGCTCTCTAAGATATTCAAAGATTTCCTTAGGCAAAGGCTTTGTAAAGATATCTGCAATTTGTTCTTTAGTATTCACATAAACCAATTTTACTTCTTTTGCTTCAACATTCTCTTTCAAAAAATTATATTTGATAGAAACATGTTTAGTCTTAGAGTGAAATACCAGATTCTTTGATATATCAATTGTTGTTGAATTATCACAATAGATGATTATAGGTTCTTTGCATTTTACCTTTATGTCCTTCAACATTTGCTTAATCCATAATACCTGAGAATAATTAGTTGTTGTTGCAACATATTCTTATTCTGTTGTTGATAATGATGTACAACTCTGCTTCTTGCTTAACCATGAAATCAATCTGCTACCAAGAAAGAATGTTTCGTCAATGGTACTCTTTCTATCATCTACATCTCTTGCCTAATTTGCATCAGTGTATGCACATAAATCAAAATTTTCATCTTTAGAATACCATAAACCAAGATTTGTTGTGCCTTGTAGATATCGGAAAATCCTTTTTACTGCTGATTCTTGATTTTCTTTAGGATTACTCTGAAATCTTGAAACAATACATATTGCATTCATTATATGAGGTCTTGTTTGAGTCAAATACAGTAAACCTCCAATCATAGATTTGTATCTTGTTGGATTAACAGGATCTGAATCATCCTTCAATGTCAATTTTATCAGTTGTAGTCATAGGAGTACTTACCGGTTTAGAGTTTTCCATACCAAATTTCTTTAGTAGTTCCTTCAAGTATTTTGTTTGACATATGAATATACCTTTATTAGTCTGTGAAATCTGTAATCCTAAAAAGAATTTTATCTCACCAATCATAGACATTTCAAATTCTTCCTGCATCTTGTTAGCAAAGTCCTTACACAATCCATCCATACTAAGAAGTTTGCTACTATTATGCAATTAGTGAGACTCCTTTTGTGATAAGCAGTGTGCTCTAGGCTATAAGCCTTCCTACAAGTGTAGACCCAACATATATTGTAATATCTCTTCGTATGGCCAGTGAATTGATATTGTGGGTCACAAATCCCACTATGGTTTTTCTCCAATGAGGTTTTCCACGTATAAATCTGCATGTTATGGTTCTCATTTATATGTTTGGCTTATCGGTTGCATTACTTCTTTCAATTTTGTCTATACCGGTATACTTGTTGGTGTATGTATGTTTTGTTAAAGCCGAAATCTTTAATTCCAGTATAACATTGATTCACCCCCCCTCTTAGTGTTATTGGTTTCCAACAGATGTTTTACTGGATAGTCGTATCCTTTGTTAACTTTGTGCGAAGTGTTTGTTGGATATCTGCTAGGGTGTTTGATTCTTGCGAGACATTTTATTGCAAGTTTTTTTATTTATTTTATTTTATTTTGGGGGGGAGGGTTGGTTGATTTTTGAATGTTTTTGGTATTTTCTCAAGATCATATTTGAATGTTTTTGGTATTTTCTCAGGACTTTTTTTGAATGTTTTTGGTTGATTTTTTAGGATTTTTTTTTTATGTTTTTGGTTGATTTTTGTTTTTCAATCTTTTTGAATTTTATGTTTTTCACTATTTTTGAATTTTGTGTTTTTCAACTGTTTTTGGATTTTTTCAAGATCGCGTATTGTTTTTACAATTTTTTCAGTTATGCCCCTAGTGTGCAGACTTATACGACATGATGATCTACAGAATGCATGTGGAGACAATGAATTTTTTACATGACCTATGCTAATGCAATACGCATTACCTATTCGAACAAGGATGACTGTGTTTGTTTAGCAATTTTTAATACACCAATTGAATTAGAGGTACAAAATATTTCATAGATAAGTGGTCAATTGATCATTAAGGTCCCTTGGAACATCCAAATTAACACACTTACTAACTAGGATATACAAATGGAGATGCGAAAAACTTCCCCATTGGTTCCTGAAACTTTGATCTTCTTTTGCCCATGTGTTTGCAAATGAGTTAATTCTTGCTCTTGTGTTCACCTAAAGATCCTTAGCATCCTATATGACTAGCTACATGGATTATTCTAACTTCAAAAGCATCATGAATAGAGCCTCGTTGCCAGCAAGCTTTTAGAGCTCTGACGAGGTTATAGATTGTAATTTCTCAATTATTGCTCCATTGCCAGTAGGAATTCATAGCCCCGATGGAGTTATCTGCATGTTCCCATAGTCAAGCTTTTTCTTTGTCACACTTTGTATGCGTGATATTTCAGTTATTTATCATTTCTCTTTTGCCTTGAGATAGATATTTGGCATAGCACTTTTTCTTTTATATTTTCTTTTTTCTTGCCTTGACTTGTAAGTAATGAAACCTACTTGGGTGTGACAATTACAGTAGTGCTGAAGTAGAATTTTAGATTTTTCACTAGTCATATGTTCAACTAGGTGTCTAGAATGAATTAGATATTTTGTTAATGTGTTTGAGATATAGCAATTGATAGATTTTGGGTTAACAAGTCTCAAATAGTGAAATCACTACCCAACCATAAGTAAAGCATCGTCATAGGGTAATGTTGAAAATGTATGACCTTAGGAACTCAAAGAATTCATGTCTGAATATCTAAGAAAGGAGACTACCCTTGTTTCTCTTGAATGAAAATAAATGATAAACTTGGACAGTTGCCTTGTTTTATTGATGTTGCTATATGTATATGCACTAATTTTGTGAATGCAATGCATTTGAAAAAGAAACTATATGTGATGCGGTGCTTTGAATAAAATGATATGCAATGTGAAAAGTTAAACCTAAACTAACCCAACCCTTAGATATAATATCGTTTAAGGTGCATGATGTTCATAGGGTTAGGGAGTGGATCTCCCTCCATGGTAGCCAAATTTTATACTCCATTTCCTATAACCCTTTTTATGATAAAAAGGACCTAGCCAATTAGGTTCAAACTTCCATGGATTTTCACATTCTGGTAACCTTTCAAATGATTTAAAGCAGTTTGTCTCTTTTCATCGACCATTTCAAGCTCTTGTAATCTTTCAACCCGATAGTCTTCCTATGATATGATGTGTTTTAAGGAGACTGTTAAAGATGGTATTTCTATTTCAAAAGGTAATATTGCTTCTATACCATAGACCAATGAATATGGTGTTGCTCATGTAGGGGTGTGTACTCTTGTTCTATAAGCTCAAAGAGCGGGATTTAACTGGAGATGCCAGTCTCATCCTGCGTCAGTGACAACTTTCTTTAGGATCTTTAATATTGTCTTGTTTGTTTCCTCTTCTTGTCCATTGCTTTGCGGATAATATGGTGTTTCAAATCTCTATTGTATTTTAAAAAATTCACACAATTTTCTCATTTCTTAATTTTTGAATGGACATCCATTGTCAGTCACTATGCACATTAGAATATCGTATCGGTAGATAATGTAATTAAGCATGAATTATGCTATTTTCTTACCAGTGGTGTATACAAGGGGGATTGCCTCTACCCACTTAGTAAATACTCAGTAGTCGTTAAGATGAATTTATGCCCATTGGAAGAAGTAGGATTAACTTTACCAACTAGATCCAACCCCCATTGTGAAAATGCCCATGGTGATGTAATAGGTTGAAGATCTTGTGTCGGTGCATGAATGAGGTCTCCATGCATTTGACATTGTCTACATTTCTTTACATATTTATTGGCATCATTTTCTATAGTTGGTCAATAGTATCCAGTTCCTATCATTTTCTTTGATATTGGTGGGCCACTTTGATGCGCCCCACAAATTCCATCATGTACCTCCTTTAGGGAAAGTTGTGCTTCTTCTTCATCAAGACATCAGAGAAGGGTTCCATCAAAGCCCTTTCTATACAATGTGTCAGCAATAATAGTGTGTCTAGATGCCTGATGAATAAGAGTTTTATTTTGATTTCTAGACAAATCAGGGGACATATACTGAGTATCTAAGTATGTGTATATCTCATTATACCATGGGCATTCAGGACCCACAATTACACACATATTTTGATGAGGGAATCTCATATGTTGGTATCATCAATTGTTCTACAATAAAGTCAAATTGAGTTTCATTATTAGGCATATTTAGTAGAGACCCTACTATAGCCATGGTGTCGGCTGCCTTGTTTTGGATCCTTGGAATCTGTTCAAAAGTGATATTACTAAAATGTTCTTTATAATCTTCTACCATTTGTTCATAAGGAATCATTTTATCATCTTTTGTGTTATAGTCATCATTGACTTGATTGACAATTAGTTATGAGTCAACGTAGACTTGTAATTTTTTTATCCTCCATTGTACAGCGGTACGAACTCCTATGATGAGAGCTTCATATTCAGAAATATTGTTCGTACAGGGAAAATTTATTCTGAATGACTTAGGGATAGAATCACCTTGAGGGGTGATGAAAATAATCCCATCTCCAGCTCCATGGTTTGTATAGAACCCATCAAACTATAATTTCCACATGGGGGATGTTGTCAATGTAAACATAAATTCATTAGGAAAATCTATTAGTAGCAGGTGATTGTCTTGCAAGGGAGCCTCTGCTAATTGATCTTCTATAATCTTCCCTTTGATTGCCTTTATGTCCACATAATCTATATCAAACTCACTTAAAATCATGACCCACTTGGCTAATCTTCCAGCCAATGTTGCTCTGCTTAAAAAATATTTGAGTAGATCAAAACGTGCGATGAGTTGGACTTTGTGACTCAGCATATAATGTCTAAGTTTTTGAGATGCGAAGATCATAGTTAGACATGCTCATTCTATAGGAGTGTAAGTAAGCTCATATCCAATCAGGGTTCTACTTATATAGTAGATTTCTCTCTCCTTTCCTTGATCATCATTTTGCGCCTGATATATATAGTAATAGGGGCTTTCCTTGAGTAGGTGGAACTAATATTGGAATATTCAAAAGATAATCCTTTAAAGCTTGAAAAGATTCTGGGCACTATTTTTTCCATTTGAAGGTGACTCCTTTTCTGAGTAAATATTGAAATGGATGACATTTATCTACTAACTATGCTATGAACCTTCGTATAGACTATAGTCTTCCTTGTAACCCTCTTTACTACTTAAGTGTTGATGGAGGTTGCATATCCATGATTTCTTTGACATTTGCTAGATCTACCTCAATTCCTCTGTTAGACACAATAAATCCTAAAAGTTTGCATGTTGTTACACCAAACACAAACTTTTTAGGGTTTAACCTGACATTGTATTACTCTAATCGATCAAATATCTTTGCAAGGACTTCAAGGTGAACTTCTTTTGTTTGTGATTTAGCCAGTAGATTGTCCACATAGTCTTACATGATATTGTGGATCATTTTTTGAAATAGTATTGGCATAGCCCTTTGATATGTTGCTTCTGCATTCTTAAGACCAAATAGCATGACGTTCCAGCAGTATGTTCTCCATGGATAGGTAAATGTCATCTTGTGTTGATCTTCTGGTGCAATCCTCATCTGGTTATACCCTAAGAAACCATCCATTAATGAAAGCATTTCATTCCCAGTAGTTAGGTCAACTATCATTTCTATATTAGGTAATGGTAAATCATCCTTAGGACATGATTTGTTTAGATCTCGAAAGTTAGTACAGATTGTTATGCCCCCAGTGAGCTTAGTCACAAGTACCAGATTGGATATCCACTCTGCATGTCAATAGGTCTAATGAAGCCCACATCTAGAAGCTTTTGGAGTTCTATTTTGACCAGTAATGAAATTTGTGGATGCATCTTTCTTAACTTTTGTTTGTATGGTTTAATTTTGGGTAGCAATGGTAAATGATGTAACACCAATTCTAGGTCTAGGCCTAGCATATCCGCATAGGACCAAGCGAAATTGATCGGACGTTATTTGAAAAACTGTATGAATTTGTCCTTTTCTTGCTAGTTTAATGATTTTTCTAAGTGGATATTATGTACAACTTCTCCTTCTGCTATATTGACTTCTTCAATTTCTTCCATGAGTAATGTTGAATTCTCTTTTTTAATAGGGAGGTTGTCTAACTCACTCTTGCCATTGCAATCACTTTGATCCATATCTTTTTTCATAGAGGCACTTGCCTCTCCAAAGTATGTTGTTCTATCCAGGTCTACAATAAATCTTGCCTTGTGATCACCTTATGGAAACCCTTCTCTGACACCAAGGAATTCTGCAATAGCTTCATCATTTTCAAACCAATCTAAAGTTGGTTTTCCTTCTCGTCCCCAATAAATCAAATGTGAGTGTACAAGGGGTAATTCATTGCTTCCTTTTGTTGTAAAATATTTTGATAACATGCATACCTAGCTATTTGAGTGACCTGATATATTTTCATCATCGATAGGTGATTTGTGATCCTTTGTCATGTCTATTGCTTGTGGGCTAAAATCATGATCAAATAGGAATTCATAGTAATGAGAATTCGTCACACTTTCTATGTATGTTTCAGCTTCTGATATTGTATTACTTATCTCCTCTTGTTCTTGCATCTGATTTTGTTGTCGATTTGTGGTTCTCCATTGTATAGTGATCACCCTTCTTAAGCCCGATATAAGTCATTGTAGTCTTTCTTCATCTAATTCATTGGGTGGAGCTTGAGTTGTTTCCCTTGGCAAAAGTATTGTTAACAACCAAGGTTTAGGCTCATTTACTGGTGCTAAGCTTGTGTTTGTTACCATATTTGCTTGTGTGGATGTTTTAGATATTGTATTGATGGGTGACTCAGTGTTAGGTTCTTCTAGAAGATGTCTCATATCTTCACCATCCGATTCTATACTAGGAGATGTTGGTTCTTTCTTGCTTGTCTAAGATGAAGAGGGAAACACTCATGTTGACAAATGACTTTGAAATATGTATTCTGATGCTAGCCTTGGTCTGTTCAGTATATCTAGTGTATGGTGTTTTACTTTTGTTATATTTGGTACATGTTTAAATACTAACCCTTGATTCTTTGGGTTTTCATTCAGTACAACGGGTTCTAATCTTCCCTGATTTTGTAATCCCAAGCCTATGGTACCATCATACCCATGTTTTTGTAGCATCTTGAATCTGTTGCCATACTAATCTAAAGGTAACCTGGGTATGGCCATGTCATCCTCTTCTTTGTATATCTAGTGATTGACATCTTCATTCAGAGATTCTTCTTGTAAATCTCCCCACCTAATGAAAGAGCATGAATCTAAGTATCTTACTATTTCTTTTCCTTTATCTTGTTTCATTACTGTGTTTTGAGGCTTCCCAAAAGACCTAGGACAAAGAGATAATTGTTTACCCTTTGAGGTACTTGAAATAGAGTATTCCCCACAACCAACATCCTTAATCTACAAAGAAGATGTTGTAGGCACATTTTTCTGTATTTTTGTGATCGTTAATAACTCCATTTGCATAGTGAGGGGTGTTGCTTGATTAATGGGTACTTGGTTATCTACACTTGCCTTTAAGTGATTACAATGTCAGAATGGATTTAGATCACCCTTTATGGTGATTTCAATGCCATTATACGGGAATTTAACACATTGATGAAATGTTGATGGTACAGCTTGCATGGTATGAATCCATGGGCAGCCCAATAACATGTTGTACCCTAGTTCTCTCTCCAACACTTGGAAAGTAACCTCTGTTGTTATAGGTCCTATTTGCACTAGTAGCGTAGCTACACCTTTTGAAGGATGCTCTTCATCATCATATTCTTTGATATTTATTCTTTTTGAAGGATCAATATGAAGCTCAGAATATCCTAATGCCTTAACCAACTTTAATGTACAGATGTTAAGACCAGCTCCTCCATCTATAAGTGCTCTTATGATTCTTCTCTTATGTATGTAAGCTTCTAGATGTAGTGGGTCATTATGGTGAAGTCTATCACTGGAAATATCTTTTTATGTGAACACAATACGGGTACCAGTAGCCAAATTCCACACCATGGATTGGAAGGCATTTTCATCTATATCTCTATCAACTATTGAATCTTGAAGTGCTTTGTCCAGGATAGCTTTATGAGTTGGTGATATATGCAATAGTTCAAAGAGTGATATCTAGGTTGGAGTTTTCTTGAGTTGTTCAACAACATTATAGGTCCCTACTGCTAGTGGTGGGTTTGATGGTACTCCTTGTAAAGTTACTTTAGATCTATGAGTAGCTACTGCATAGTCTTTGTCTCTGGGAGTTATTGTGATTTGTAGCCACTCTATCATCTCTTGTGAGGGAACTGTCTGCAACATATTCTATGTTATCAAGGTTCAATTCATATCCCTTCCTATAGTCATTATGTGCAAGTCTGACATCCATGATATGTGCTATAATTTCATCTTCAAACCATCCCAAATGAAATGGTTATTCATGCCCCCAGTCCATAAGACAAAGATTCTTCTCTTCATAATTTTTTGGTGCTTCTGACATCATGCAAATTTGGTTACCATGGTTGTAAGTCTCTTGATATTGCTCATTGTTATCAAGTGCTTCTTGTGAATCGTCATTTACTACATCCCCTAAGCTAATGACATGAATAGTATAGTCATATGAGACTTTTATGTAGTTAGTTGTGTTGTCTTTTGTTCCTGATGTAGATGCCTTCCCTTTATCATGTTTGACAAATGGATCGTTAAAGATGGTATGATTTGTGTTTGCTAAAGTTTTGTTGGTGTCAATTATGATGTCAACTTGACAGATCATGTCTTGGATTAAGTTTTTCAATTTATAGCAACTTGCAGTTTTGTGACCTTTAGTACAATGATATTCATAGAAATCACTATCATTCCACCATGTAGGTTTGAAAAGACCTGGTTCATATACTCTTACTTTTGGCAAAGTGATCATGTTTGTCTGTATTAACTTTTTTAATGTTGATTCAATAAGTTCCCCTAGAGGTGTGTAATTACTTTTTGGAGCATTTACCCTTGGTAATTTTGTGTTCATAGTTTGTGCAGCGTTTACGTTGGTCAATATAGTGTTATTCTATGTATGTGAACTAAATGATTGACTTGGGCCTTGCAAAGACAAAATCGGTTGAGTTATGTTCACTATACGAGCATCTACAACACCATCATTGGTCACATTTTTGTTTCTTGACCAAAATTTGGATTTATCATTTTTGTTGTTATTTCCATATTTAATGATACCTTTCTCTACTTGTCCTTTCTCACACTTTAAGGCTTTTTCATTGATTTGTTTAAATGTGGTCAAACATTGCATTTGTATCGAGTAATTGATTTTAGGGATTAAGTTTTTTGTAAACATGTCAACTTGCTCCATTTCGAGAATAATAGTCTTGCACCTTCTATAGAGAGCTCTCCATATTTGTATGAAGGACGTGAATGTTTCATTCTCATATTGTTTTGCGGCACATAAGGCCATCAAAGTGACTGGGGTTTCATTGTTATGTGAGAAGTTAGCAATGAAATGTTCAGCTAATTCACCCCATGATGTGATAGTTGGTGGTAGATGTGAAAACCACTCTAAGGCTGAGCCTCCCAGACTTTTAGGAAACAATCTCATTAGATAAGTTTCTTCAGTTGCAACCTTTATACATGTCGTAAAAAACTCTCTAATTTGATCTTTAGGATCACCTTTCCCTCGGTATCTGTCAAATTTTGGTGTTTCAAAATGTGGTGGGAAAGGTGGCATGTATAATGTGTGATCAAAAGGATAAGGACATAAGTCCTACATTGTGTAGCTCTTTTTATTGTTACTGGTTTGCATAGTTGCCTTCAATTGTTGCAGATTTTGTACCTGTTGGGACAGAATATCTGTTTGAGTCAGGGGTACACTTTGTGCATGTATATTTCCCACAAAAGGATTTGTGGTAGTATAACTAGGAGGTTGTTGAAAGGTACTATAATTATAATGTTGTGTGTTATGGGTTCCACTAGGTACTGTGAAATAAGCAATACGTGAACCCATGTTTGACTTGGTTGTACTTATTGTATTAGTGGAACCTAGGTTTGTATTCTGATGACTATATGTAGATCCTATGGAATAGGAAATCGGGGGTTGAGTCACACTTATTGTATAAGAAACTTGTGTTTGAATAGGTTCTGAGATAATTGACATTATTGGTATTGTGTGAAAGGGTAGGATAGCCTGTGTTGGTGCGCTAACGTTTATTGTTGAGGATTATGCACTTGATTGAGAAGTCTCGTTTGCAATGGCATTTATTTGTATAGATGATGTTGGTGTATTCTAAGGAAAACTTGAGGTCATCGCTTGTGTTTATTTCATATGTGGTATTTGACTGCTATTTGGACCTAAAGTAGTTCCTAGTGATAAGATTGTTGTGATATCAAAATTTTCAAGTAATTTGGCCCATTTTGTAATAACAATGAGAGATATTTGTCCCTATCATTATGGATAAGAGTGTCTAGGATCATAAGGACATGTGGATCTTGTTGAGCTAACTCAATCTCTTCACATGTTAAATTTTGTTGTAGCTCATGTATTGTGGGCATTGCTTGAGGATTTGACTGTTGACTACTTTATATGTCCATGTTCCAAGTTGGATTAACTTACGGGTCACTGTTTGGGTCCATCTTACTTTTTGCCTTTTGTGACCTTGTGACAGGCATTTAAGACTTATATATGAGGATGGTTTAGAACCTAACACAAGATGACAATAATGTAAGACTCTAGACCTAAATATAGAATATGCAACACTAGACCAGACTCTCTATTAGGGATTTGGACGTGAGACTTGTTGAGTATTTCAATATTTTTGTAACACAAGTTTTTCAATTTTTTCTCTTAGAAGTTCTACAACAATTTCTCTATCAGCTCTATGGGCAATTTTATACTCTCTATTTAGCTCATACTCGACTCCTATGTAATGAGGTACATTTATCTTTAATCGCTAGGCCAAGTTACCTAAATCATCAATGATTTCTCATTGATCATTGTTTGGCACTAGATCAGGTTGCTCGAAGGGGAGCAAACCATCACCTGGGAGACCCATTAAGATGCATGTTATGACTTTCTAGGATGATTACGCAAATGATGACGGACTAAGACAAATGTATATGAGGTCTAATAAGGACCAAATCTAAGGACATATATGAGGATGATAATGAGGACTATGCAACTTCTAAGGACGTAATGAGGATGATAATAAGCATGTATATGAGGACTATGCAAAGACTTATGCAACTCCTAAGGACATATATAAGGACAATAATAAGAACGTATATGAGGACTATAATAAGGACGTAAATAAGGACTATTCAAAGACTTATGCAACTCCTAAGGACATATATGAGGATGATAATAAGGACGTATATGAAGATGATAATAAGGACATATATAAGGACTCTGCAAAGGCTTCCTATGGTCACAAGTATGTAAAAATTTTGAGTTTGTAGGAATGTTTGATGTTTCAAGATAAACTTTGTTTTCATTAATTCTGTTTGTAGGACAAGTTTGTTGTTTTACAAGTTTGAGAACAGTTGTTTGAAGATAGGTATAGATGACTGAACTGTGTTCAGACCAACTCTGAGAATTCAAAGATACGTAAGGTAGGGCTTGAAATATCCCAAATACTGACTCAATACTAGTCTGGTACAATGATACATATAAAAGCACATAAGACAATCTTAGGCTAGAAAGTGGACACCATTCAATGAGGCCCCCGAAGCAAAATATTGAAACAAGACTAATAGATAGAGAGTTTGGCATCACTGGCTCCACTCCATGGCACACACTTCTCAAGCATGCCATTCTCTCTTACCCCGAAGATCTAAAGATCTTATCACCAAGAGATTTTTGTCTCATAATGCAAGGTACATGAGGGGTATCTATGGGGTATGATCCGCACTCCCGGAATCACTAAAGGTAGGATTTGGGCTACTAAGTTGGTTCTTATTGTAAATTTTGAGGGGTCCCGATCCAACGGTGGATTCTCAGAGCAAGCCACTTAAAAGTTTAGTTGAGCTTATCAGTGTAGGGAAGGCCCCCACATACGTCAAATTCACTCAATACTCTAGCAGCTATAACAGTATATTTATATAGCAGCTTGAAAAACTGGCTTGAGAGTACGTTGGGAGAGATGATATCCCAACGCATCCCAATTCAAAGTACCTCTTTGGAGTGATGAAATCCCTAGTCAAAGATACCCCTCACTACTAAAATGAAAAAGTGGGTGTTGTTATCACCTTCTCCCTTTCTCCCAAGAACCCGAAGGTGGGTGGAAAGGTAGTTGATGCAATAGTAGGTCCACCCCAAACATGATAAAAAATTCTTTCCCTTAAATAAAATGAAGTGTGAGTTATTCTATTGATAAGCCTAACTCACGTTCATTTTAAAACCCAAATTTACGTGTGAGATACGCATGTGCATGTCAATTTTAAAACACCAAACTAAAGTGTGAAAGAATGCATGTCAATTTTAACCATTTATTTTAAGCCCAAAACTAAAGTGTGAAAGCATGCATGTCAATTTTAACCAGGTTTATTTTAAGCCCAAACTGAAGTGTGATAACATGAGTGTTTATGATTCAGTAACAATCCAATCCTCTCTGTAAATTCACCACATGTTGCAGACAAATTATCAGTAACCCAAGAAAACCCACAGAAAATAGAAAACTAAACTATGAAAAACATGAATGCGTAATTATACCTATGCGAATGTGTGATACTAAGTGAGTGGTTGCATGATAATGATAGAGCGATTGCGTGATTCTGATAAAGTGAATGTGTGATATTGATAGAGCGATTGCGTGAAATTGATAGAGAGATTGCGTGAAACATAGATAGACCAAACAAAACAATACAAAAAAAGCTTAATTCTGGTCTAGAACTTGCAAAACAGATTGTGATGCCCTAGCAAGATCTCTCATCATCCATTCTATATTAAGAAAATCATATTTTACTCTATACGAAAGAACTAGGTTGTTGTATCTATCAATGGTTGGTTGGTCCTCTAGACCTTGTATCTTATTTTCTGCCTTTAGGGTTTGCTGATAACGTCTAGCTTGCCTTATTTGTTCCTTCATCCTCCTCGCACCTGAAATCCTAAATTGTACCCTACGTGTCATGAGATGTCATAATTAAAGCATGCAATAAAGGTAAACAATATTCAGATTGAACCAATTTCATACAGAATTTAACAAAACAAAAAGAAGGAAACAAGCAATATCAGATAAACAGAACACAAAAATAACTCTATTGAATTCATAACAGAATTTGATCGGTTGTGTGATAGGATCTAATCAATTGTGTGATGGGTTTTGCACGAATGTGTGACCCTGAGTTATCGATTGTGTGATCTTGTCTATGTGATTGCGTAATTCTATAAATGTGATTGCGTGATTGTTCAATCTGTTGTGCAATCCATACAAACCTGTTAAAAAAAAGAAAATTTTGTACGATCTGCAAAAATCACATAGAAAACAAAGAAGTTTAAATTGTTGTTAGTTCACGTCGGGTTCACCAAAATGTGTATGGTAAAATTCATCATCAATTCAATCAAAAACAAGGGAAATCATGAATCCCTATTCAATTAAAGAATTTAAACAAACTCAATGAAAATAATGCAGATAGAATAATTCTAAACAATGTAAAACACCCTATTGTGTATTATGGCTTCCATTTCTCTTCTTCTCTTTGTGGTATGGTGGCTCTTAGATATCGCGTTGGCAACCTACAAATGACATAAAGATTCAAAGTTCGTGATTGTTGAAAATGGAGATTGAATGCTCAATTTATAGATTTTTGGAGAGGATTGATTGAAAGGTGGAACAGATTGATCAAGAGGTGGAACTCAGGTGAGCTTGCATGCTGATTGATAGTTGAATTGTTGATTTGGAGGTGGAACAAAATAGATTAATTAGATTAATGAGTTAACTGATTAAGAAAATAGTTGATTGAAAGATGAAAAAAGGAGGATTGGAGCAAATAAAGAAGATGACAAAGAAAGATTTATTTAGAAAAAGCTAGCTAGAAGATAGAAATAGGATGATTGGAGAGAATTAAAGAAATGATGTAATTAATCAATTAAAATAGATTGAATAGTTAATTGATTGAAAGATTTTTGGAAAAAAGCAAAGTGGAAGATAGAAATAGAGATTGGAAAGATAATGATTTAATTAATTGATTGATTGAATTAATTAATTTAGCACGTGCTTGCACTTTGACTTTGATTTTCAATTTAATCTTTGCATGAGATTTAATTCAAATATTGAATTTATTTTAAATTCAATTTGTTATTTGAATATATTTAGAACTTGACTTTGGAATTCAATTTGATTTTTGAAATCGTGCACATGTATTTGCAATTAGAAGAAATTAGAAGAATTAATTTGATAAACTAGAAGAATTAATTAGTTAATTTAAATAATTTAAAGAAACTATTTAATTATTTAGAAATGGACTTTAATTAAATAATAAAGATTATTTGAATTAAAGGAATTAAAATCATAATTAATTAAATAATAAATATTTAATTAATATTTAGAAAAGGGGTTAAATGATTAATTGATTAGAAATAGAAATTGAGAATGAATTTATTTAAATAATAAAGATTATTTAAATTGAAGGATTAATCATAATTAATTAAATAATAAATATTTTATTAACATTAGAAAATGGTTTAAATGATTAAACGGTCATAGAATTAAAATAGAATAATTAGTAAGATGGTGAGGAAATAAGAAATTAGAAGAATAAGATTAATTAACTTAATTAAAGAATTAAAGAATTATTTAACTAATTGGATGAATAATTAGTACATGATCAATGAGACATTTTTTAGGTGTCTACATAAAGGTCCTGCAATTTTACTAAAATCCTTAATAAACCTTCTATAATATCCAGCATGACCAAGGAAACTTCGGACATCCTTTTGCTTTGTAGGTCCAGGGAGGTTTTGAATGACTTCAATTTTGGCTGGGTCAACTTGTATTCCAATTATAGAAATATGATGACCAAGAACTATGTCTTCCTACATTATCATAAAGCATTTTTCATTGTTCAATGATAAATTGTAATCTTCACACCTCTTCAAAACTTTCTTCAGATTCTTAAATGCCTCTTCAAATTCTGAACCATAAGTGGTAAAATCATCCATATAGATCTCCATGTTGTCTTGGGAAATATCTGAAAATATGCTTAATACTGCTCTTTGAAAAGTAGTTGTAGCATTACACAACCCAAAAGGAAGAACGGAATATGCATATGTCCCCCAAGGGAAAGTAAATGTAGTCTTTTCCTGATCCTCGGGAGCAATTTGAATCTGGTTGTAGCCACTAAATCCATCCAAGAATGAAATGTATTGCTTCCCTGCCAAGGAATCTAATACCTGATCCACAAATGGTAATGGAAAATGATCCTTCCTAGTTGCTAAGTTCAAAGCCTTGTAATCTACCTATACCCGCCATTTACCTCCTTTCTTTGGAACTAAGACTAGAGGTGACACCCATTGACTATCTGATATAGGATAGATAAATCCAACATTTAATATTTTATGTAGCTCCTCTTTAACTATCTCCCTTAATGGAGGATTAACTCTTCTTTGTGGTTGTCTAAGCGGTCTATAGTCCTCTCTGATATAAATACAGTGGGTACAAATTGTAGGATCAATTCCATGCATATCTTTGTAATCCCACACAAAAGCGTGTTGATGACATTTGAGCAATTCAACCAGTATTATCCTTTGAGTCTCTGTGAGTTGATTGTTGATATTCAAATATTTTTTTGGATCAACTTCCACTTTGATAGTAAGATCAACCTAAGATGCCTCAAAAAGATGAGAAGTGGAGACTTCATGTGACAACAGGGTATGCAATATATCAGTGGTTCCAGGAAAATATGATGTTGTAATATTTGATGTTAACTCATGTTACTGTTGCTTTAGATTAAACTAATTTGCCAGGATTTTAGAGAGGATCGAATCATCATCCTAGAGTCGTATGAATGATTCTCTATTAATCATCATAAGATGATTAACAGATTTTACTTCCTCCTCAAACTCTTTTCCCACGTTAGGCCAAACAGCTTATTCTTGATCAAGTTGGGGCTGAGAAGGAGGATACAGAGCCAGAGTTTTAGTAGTATTTCCATAAGAGATAGTCATGTCCCCTAACGTGCATCCAATATATGTATCCGTTGTAGCTAGCCAAGGTCTCCCTAAAATTACTGGATATCCCCCAATGTAGTTTTAGGAGACCAGATCATAAAATATGTCAAATATTCCCAAGAGTATAAAGTAACAACAACATCTTCAATCATACCATCAGGTCGAACCGTGGAACTGTCAGTAAGTTGCAGGACTGTAGGTGTAGGCCTGAGACTGGTTATGTCAAGCTTTTGCATAATATCTCTTGTCATTACATTGATGGTTGCTCCCAAATCTATTAAGGAATTCTTTATCTGAGTGCCATTGATGACTATTTTCAGAATAGGACTACCAGGGTCTGAATATTTAGGAATTGAAACTTTTCCCAACATAATATCAGTCAATTGACTCATTACATGCATTATTTGTGGATCCTTTTTCTTTCTGTCGGGTTTTTTTAAACATGCCTCTTTAATTGCTTTACCATAAATAGGGACACCCTTAATAGCTTAAAATAATGAATCTTAACACATATGTGTTTCAGCTGATCTATGATATCAAAATTTATATCCTCTTCCTGTGAAATCTCTTTATCTTGCAACCTCTAAGGAAATGGGGGTATTTTCTAATTTTGAGGTATTTGGGTTGTTGGGATAGATATTTCCTTTTCCTTTTGTATCTCAGTTATAACTGGAGGGGATGGGTTAGGTAAAGTTATCCCATATCTAAGGTGAATATCACTTATAGAAAGAGAATAAGTTGGGTATTGATTAGGGTCAGCTGAATAAACTTGTTGTTGTTGCTAAGGCTTGCTATTAGGATTCGGAATGGGTTGAGTAGGTAGTTGTGTAGGTTTAGGTGGAACAGTAATGGCAGGAGGAGAAGGCATTATAGAAGGTTGTTGTGGCTATTGTTGAGGTTGTTGATAACTAGATGATTGATTTGTCCATGGCTAACCTCCTCTCCATTGAGGGGTAGGTTCCAAATCCCTTGGAATTGTTGTCATGGTCCCTAAGGCTGAGACCAATTTCCTTATGGTTGTTGCCATTGTGGAGTTTGATTGGCAAAATTTTGCCCTTGGCCTTGAGGATTATACCAATTTTGATAATTTTCAAAATTTTGAGCATATGAAGATTGCCATTAATTATTTTGATCATCTCCTTGTACTGTCTAGAAATCAAGAACTTCAATATTTGCAACCATCTTACATCTGCAGTCTCTTTTCTTTTGTCTACAATGTGGGCAAAATTATGCAAGGATTGCATCAGCTTCCTCATGCTTCTTCTTAGCTTGAAGTGTATCTAACTGAGTAGCCATATTATTTATGATATCCTCCTTAAAATCCTTCAAAATATGGCTAAGATGCATTCGAGAAAGTCCATTACTGTATGTTGATGAAGAAATTCCTGACTTGAAATGCCTACTCTTCTTAGAAGAAGATCTGTAATACTTCTGACAGATTTGGCCAATGTCATTCCATGTTGCTTGTATTATATCACCACCTCCCATTAGGTCCAAAGCATATGTGCATTCATCACTGATTCCCCTTAAAAAATTTAACTTAAGAGAATCTTCATTTAGAGTACTATGTTTGGACTTCTTGACACTGAATAGAAATCTCTCCAAATAATCTTCTAGACTCTTATCTTCCTTCTGTATCATTCTAAAAATATCATCCCCATGGTGATCAGTCCCTCTACAATAGTTTTTAAATTTCAAAAGAAACAACTGTTTCATCTCATCCCATGTAGTGATTATACTACTCCCTAGACTCATAAACCATCTCAAAGTTGATTCTTTTAAAGTGGCAGGGAATATTTTGAGTCTATGGGCATATGTAGTATAATCATAACTCCTACAAAGGACATCAAATTCAAACAAGAAAGTGTCGGGATCCTTTGTCACTAATCCATAGAACTTAGGAAGGGAAGAAGTTGGAATGTTCTTGAGATTAGCATTATCATGCAAATCAGAAATAGGGAACTCAAATGTTGGGTTCACGGGTGGAGGTAGGTTATTCCCACTAGGGGGTGGATTTCCTTGCATTGGTCTTTGAGGAGGAGTTACTAAATGAAGTTCCTCTTCATGAGGTCCAAAGAGGAAATGAAGGTTTTTCTCAGAAAACTCAAATTCAAGTGGGTTCAAAGTATTTGGGGCTTGGTAAAGTGCAGCAAAAGGATTTACATTTGGTGCTTCATATAGATTAAGTCATGTATGATTAGGACAGTTAGGAAGGAATCTACCTTGAGCATCTCTTCTTTGTCTATGCATGCAGATTCATGAGAATTACTTAAAACACACTGAGTTATCAAAAACAACTATACTAAAAACTTGAAAATTCATAACTGTAACAGGTTATTAGTTTGACACCATCCTCGGCAACGGTGCCAAAAATGTTTGCCTCGCTAATAGGAACAATAACTATAGCTAAAGTCTCAACCCAAATATTGGTAATTCATTTTGTGTAGTTATTATCTCCATGATTGAAGTTCATTTACTTGTCAACCCAGGGACGTATTACTTGAAATGGGTTTGCACTGTATATGCACTAAGTTCATGCAATAGTTATTTTGCACTACTGCAACAACTAAATCTATTTAAAATAAATAAATGAAAACATAACAACTAAATGGCTACAGGAAATCTTAACATTAATAGAAGATCCTAACTAAATATTGTTAACTAAGTTCAAAGCTGACAAACAGGAATTACTCTGTCTGCTTTGGCTGTAGGAATAGTAACAAGATCATGTTCTAGTGGCTGCAGGAACAGTCAGTCGCTAGAACATCTATTGCACCAAAGGGAAAACTTAATCTAACAAACGTACAGGAATACTCACCAAGTGGGCCCCCTTGGATGAGTGTATCCAGACCTCAAAGATAATTCTATATACTCATAATAACATCACTTTTATTCATTGTTTTCAAAAGTTGATACAACACATGAAATGAAGGAAATGCTTTAAGTTCTCAAAAATATTGTCCAATCCTATCTCTAACCCCTGTCTAACCTCTGAGAAGAGGTGCGGGCTTTTATTTATAAGAAAACTATAATAAATTCCTACTATTTAGATCACGCCAATGAAATGAGGTAGAAAATATTTATGACTACAACAGAAGAAGTTAATCCACAGAAAACGTGGAGCTCAGTTAAACCGTAGCCAAGAATATAGCATGGTGGTGTTACAAGATTGATGTTTGCTGAAGACAAGCATAAATGAATCTAGCATCACCTTGCTATTCCTTTGTTGATTCTAATGCACACCATCCTCTCTGTTGTTTTGAATATTTAACTTCCCTTAAATGTCTCCAACTGCTTTTATGACGTGATTCAACATCTGGTTTGCAATAACCGCTTCTGCAGCATCTCATTTATTCCCACAATTAAAAGATAGAATATACAAGCACACACACACACACACACACACACACACACACACACACACACACACACACACACACACATATATATATATATATATATCTATTTTCAATAAGCTTTCTAGAAGGACAATGCATCCTACTACCTCCCTAACCAGGTAAAATCTTTCTGGCAAAAAATGTTGAAAGTTTTAATGGAATATCTTACGGTTGATGGAAGGTTTTCGAAAGTTTACAATTACCACTTTGTCATTCATAATAATTTTTGCCATGGATCAAAGATTTCATTGCCCTCCTATTTGGCCTCTTCCCTTAATGATAGTCTGGTCGGTCATGCCAAGAAACCTAAATCCTACCCCATTTCTCACCAAGGCCTTATTTTGTTAATATATGAGCATCTGAAAGGAAAAGCTAGGGCTAATAGGGATGACCCCTTTGTAGAGAATGCCCACATTTCTGAGGGTTATGATGGCTCTAATTCTAATGAAGATTCTTCTAATCTTCCTCTACATAGTTAATTAATGGTTAGTGATGAAGCTAAAGAAGACACGAAAGAGAATGTTGGTTCTGAGCAGGAATAGGGGAAGGACGTGGAAGAAGAGGTGGAGAATGAGCAAGAGAAGGAGATGAGCAGAGAAAAGAGGATGTTGAAGAGCCAAAGACAAAGGATAATCCCTATGTCTTGGATAGTAGGGATGATGTTCAGCACAACATGGAGGAGGTAAACCCTAGGTCTGTGGACTCTACCCCGGTTATAGAGAACGTGGATTCCATTCTGAATGCTGCCAAAAATAGTACCCTGGAAATGTTCAATTTTCAGAAATGGGTGATTGATAACATCTCTAGCATTCAGAATAAATAGAGAGACCTAGATTATAAATTTGAGAATTTGATTAAGGAAACCAACATTAAAGGTAAAGAGGATGATGCGAAGGATACTAGTGATGCAGAGGATGAAGATGAAATTTCGGACTGACCAGAAAAAGTCATTATTAAGGGAGATTTGAAGCATCTTGAAGATGTGGTGAGAATTATCAAAGGGTGAGGTTGATAATGGTCTGATAAACAATCAGATTCAACTGAGAATGCTTTGAAGAAATTCATGGAGCATAGTCTGGCGGTGTTGAAGGTGTCTTCTCAAAACATGAATGTGTTGGTTTCTTGCCTAGAGAAGAACAAGAAGAATAAAGATACAGTGATCATTGATGACGAGTCGGCCTCTAGTTCTATTCTACACTCCTCTGGACGTAGAACCAGGCAAAATACTAGTGAGCTAGAGTTGAAGACCAAATACAATCAACAGATACAGGGAAACAAATAACTGAAAGAGGCAGCTAATGCGATGATGATGTTGGTAAAGGATGCAGAAGAGACTTTAAATATTTTCATCTAATATGTAATCTGGTTTTAGGTTACCAGTTTCTCACTGACCTTGTGATGTTCTTTTCCTTGGCTACTTATTTTTATGTTGTTCTTTTGCAACCTTTCTCTCTTTATTTTGTTCTTTCTAGTTTCTCTTTTTCTTATCTCCTCGTTATGTAAGCGGGTTTCAGGTCCCTTAAAACCTGATTTTCCTCAATCAAAAACACTTATACATTCACACATGATATTACCTGTGATAATATGCATGGCAATAGGAATAATAGGTCAAAACAATATAAGATTTAATGGGTTTGGTTATTATCCAGAATGCACATAGTCAAACTTTAATACATCACATGACTCAAACACTATCCCAATATGAAACTTAAAACATGAAAAAAAAAACTTATCAGTTATAGGAATAAAAGAGCTAATATTTTAGCTCATCAATAAGGTCGGCCGACCAGACAATAATTACATAATTATAAAACATGTTAGCCTGAAACCAAACAAATAACATCCAACCCATAAGTCATCCCAAAAACATATCGAGAAGACAAATCAACACATTACATTAAGTTGGTCCATAACCTAGATAGCACAGAATAGGTCTGGTGCGAAATGCAACACCACTAATCAACTGGAACATGAACATGATAACCATCAGCATCCTGAAACACTACTAGAAGCCACACCAACACCACTTATGCATAGCATCAAAATATCTTCAACAAAGCTCTATCGATGAAACCCTCACCGGATCAACAAACTAGGCTTGCCAGCAAATAGGATAGCATCCGATCACCAAATCAATACCAACTGACTGAACATGTATCTGAATAGCATGAGTAGCAAATCTAAGCCAAAACATACCAGAGTATACCAGATCATACCAACCATAAACCAAACATCCTACCAGGACCAAAAGGATACCGGTGAACAGTCAAAACAGCTAGTGTTGACATCAATGACAAAACATCAATGCAACACATAATCAATTCCTCCAAATTACCAACATAGGTTTCATTTATTTTATCCTATCGTACCCCTATCATCCTTCATTATCCTAGTGGCCTTCATTATCCTAGCACCCTTCATTATCCTATCATAACCTATCTTAGCCTCCATTATTCTACTGTCCCTTATTTCCATGTCCCCTTTTCCACCATTGATCTTGACAAGGCTAAGGATCTTCATGAGAATCATGCATCTTGTTCACACCTTTCAGTCTATCATAGCTTTTGGTCTTTAACCATTTTCTTATTACAACCTTTCATCCATATTCCTTGGCTTATTGCAACCTTCTATCACTATCCCTTAGCCTATCACATCCTTATCCTATTCATATCGCTTATCCATTCTTGGTCTTGCTTATCCTATTTGTATCCTATCACTGTCCATACACTCTTTTTCATCCCTTGATCTTGATTTTATGTAAGGATGCAAAATGCAAAACATGTTTTCAAAAACCTCTTGACATGTCCCTCATGCCATGTCATTGCTTTACATTGTCATATCCAGTCCCTTATACCATCACGCGATAGCCCTTGGAAATTGCATTTATTTTGTCTTCATAACAACTAGCCTATGTCTTCCCTCTATCCACCAACATTGCAGCAAGCTTATTTATCCATTTGTCATGTTCCTTGCCTTGCTAGACACTAGGGGCAAAATCACTAAAAATTAAATAAAGTACTTAAAATATCACTAAAAAGAAAATAAAGTCTTGAAAAAGTCTCTAAAAATCATAAAATGTCCTAAAAAATCAATAAAAATAAAAAAAATGTCTTGAAATAATTACAAAAAAATCATAAAATGTTCTGAAGTAATCCAAAAACATCATAAAATGTCCTGAAAAAAGTACAAAAAAAATTCAAAAATTCAAAAACCCTAAAAATTTGAAAACATAAAAAATCCAAAAACAAACGCATTTGTTTCATTTCACCAATAAATTGTCCCTTTTGTACATAGATAGACATCTATGTAGACATCAAACAAAAACCACATAAAACATTGTGCTTCACAAATCATGCATCAACAGATGAACTGTTCAACCAACCAAGCATTCAAACTAATCAACCTTGTCCTATCAATCAACAATATCAATATTATCGGTCTTTTGTCAACATTATCATGGGTTTTATGCAGGGTGTGGTATACTCGAAACTGGACTATGTCCTGTCTTAGATGGGGTACTGCGTTCCCTAAAACCAAACAGCATGATTGTCCTTTCACTACAACATTATCACCTTTTGGCAATCAAGATTAGAATGTTTGTTTGACTTGCTTGGATTTCGGAGTCTTATCTTTCATTGATTTATCTTTGATCATGTTCCTATGTCACTCAATTATGTTACTGAGTGATTTAGAATGGTTGGGATGGTTCATGATTGTTTTTGTTTTTGTTTTTTTCTGTTTGTGGAGTGTTTCATAAATTTCTGGGGCACATATGTCTTAGATGTTTGTGATAAGTACGTTTGCTTTGTGAACGCTACACATACCTCGACCTTTGACACACATATTATCTCAGGCAGTTTTTGACTCATTCCTTGTCTGCAATGTGTCTATTTTACACAAAGGGATTGCATTATCACTTTGGCCTTCAATGCCATGATGTGCTACATCTGTTTTGCAATATTAAATAAAGGTTCTCACCTACTCTTTCTGCATTTGTGAAAGCAATATTTTTCTTCACCACTTACTCTTCTCCATCTAATTTCCTCTAACATTTCTTTTGTCAGTCATTGCAATCATCTTGGTCTAGTCCTGGTATTATTTTTGATAAATTAGCCTCTTTTCTGGATTTTTTTAGCCAATTTCTTGAGGGGGCATCCATATATGTTGTCATTGTTTGGGGCATATTTCTTGATTGTTCTTTGAAACAATGCTCATAATCGCATTGTCTCAAAGAGGGGGAAAATGTAGGCATCTAAAAATGGTCAACGCTTGTGGTGTCATACTTTAACATGTTCGTGTGACCTTATTTTAGGGTTTTTGCATCCTATTAACATTTCTTCTATGTCGCACACTTAATCTTTATTATTTGTCGATATTTTGTTATTCTTTTGTGTTTCTTGGATTTGTCACATTATCAATTAGGTCTTGTCAACATTATCATTATCAATTGTGATCTTTGCTCATTATCAATATTATCATGTCATTAAGATGGTTTCCCATTAGAGGTGTCATTAAACTACTACCTAAGGGTGGGGATAAGACTTTGGTTAAAACTAGAGGCCTGTTACCTTACTGAATATCTCTTACAATATTGTTGCAAAAGTCTTAGCAAGGAGGATTGTTGGGTTATTAAACAACTTCATTTTTGTCACTCGAACTGGGTTCATTAAAGGTAGATATATCATGGAAAATGTGGTTACTAGTTGGGAGGCCATGCATTGGGCTAAAGCTAACAAGCAGAATGTTGCAATGATTCTTCTAGACTTTGAGAAAGTATATGACAGAATTGAGTGGCCCTTCATTAGAGGGATGTTGCAAGCTTTTGGATTTCCCTCATATTTATGCAAATGGATTGATGCTCTTTAAGGACTCTTCCATGGTCATTGAGGTTAATGGTGAACTCTCAGAACCTATTCCCCTTAAGAGGTCTATTAGGCAAGGTTGTCCCATTACCCCGGCCTTGTTTGTTATTGTTGTTGATGCACTTTTCTACATTCTGAGAGCTCCTACCCTCGGTCCTCCTATCAGAGGTCTAACCTTACCTAATTCTGAGGATCTGATCAATGCCCAATTCACCGATGATACTACTTTATTTTTTGTTTTAAATGTGGAAAACTTTGATAATGCTATGAATAGGTTGCAGGTTTTCTATTTGGCTTATAGTATAAAGGTAGCTCCTCACAAATCTACAGTTCTTGGTTGGTTTGATGTTCCTCCAAGTTGGGTTACTTGCAAAGGTTGGAAGTGGGTCGGACTTAATTCTATTGTTAGATATCTTGGTATTCCTTTTGCTATTAACCCTTCTATTAAAGATATGTGGCTTTGGTTATATTCTAAAATTGAGAGGAAGCACCTAAAATGACAAACTCATCTTCTCTCCTTGGTTGAAAGAGTGAAAATTGTGCAAAAGGTTCTTTCCTCTCATCACATTTACTATGCCTCTACATGTTTGTTTGTTAATTATCAAACCAACAAGCTTGAGAAGATCATGATGGGCTTTTTATGGTCTGATGAGATGGGTCATAACAAGAGACATTGTGTAAATTAGGATTGGTGTTGCAAACCAAGGAGTATGGGTGGATTGGGTATCAAAAACCTCAGGGCCCATGGATTGATCTAGCTTCTAAATGGATTGTCAAAGCTCTGAATGGTAATGAACCATGGAAGGTGTTGATCAGAAATAATATTGAAAGGTATGTTATTAAAAAAGGTAAAAAATGGAAGACTATCCCTTTATGTGATATTGTTTTGAGGGACTTTAATATGAAGGTGTTTGGTTCTAATGTATTTGCTTCACTATGGAAGGCATAGTCATAGGTAAGGAGTTTACTTCCTTCTAAGGGTGCTATAGGTAATTCTCCTTCATATAATGTTATCGGCAAATCTATCTGGTGGGGGGTGAGTTTAAATAATAAACCTCTTGCTCTAACTCAAAGTTGCTCTGCTCAAATTTGGAATGATAAAGGTATTTCTCTAATTAGAAATGTATTGTTTGACAACCGGCTAGGGTCTTGGGCCGAGCTCTGTTCTAAATATGGGATTCCTCTTTCATAGAAGAAAACATATTCTCTTATTGTTAAAGCTACTGGTTGTTTTTTTCTTGGCAAGGTTTTGGATACTGATTCCTTTTTGAAGCAACTAAAATGGTTGGATGGATCTCCTTTTTTGGATATATCTACTAAGCAGATCTACATGATGTTGAAAGAAGATTACTCTATCTTCACTCGAGTCAATCAATGTTGGGGTCTCGACTGGCCTAAGTCCATGTGGCAATTTGTTTTTATTTTTTTTGGCATTCCCCCATTGATCCTACGAAATCTTGTTTTAGATGGCTTTTACTTCTTAAAAAGCTAGCAGTAGGTTATTTTCTATCTATTGTGGGTCCTGAACCTATTAGGTGTGGAGTGTGCAATACTCAGGAGCCTTTTGAACAATTTTTTTTTGAATGTGAGTTTGTCTGAGGTGTGTGGTCCATTTTCCTTGGTTTTCTCATTGCCTGGAACTATCAACCTAGTCCTTCTTGGAGTGAAATCCTTGCTACCTTTGTAGAATCCTTTGATCTTAGTTTGAACCGATTCTAGTCTATCTTGTCTTGTGAAATCCTTTGGTTTCTTTGGAAAGAAAAAAATGGAGAAGTATTTCAAAACAAGAGGAGGAGGCTTACTAGGTTTAATATTAAACTCATACACTTTTATATTATGTCTGAGGTTTTTGTTGTTTTGGAGATCTAAAAAGATAGGTTCATGATCCTGGTTCGGGAGGGTGTTCTTCATATTTTCGAGGTAGATATCCAGTTTGTTCAATATTTCAAGAAGCACATGGACATGTTACACCCAAAGGAAATTGATTAATTGGTATAGTATATGCAGAGACTCAAGATTGAAGATGCAGGTGGTCCTTCTCCTAGGACTAGGGAGAATGTTGTTGGTGCTCATTGACTAGTAATTTGGGCTATATGTATACTAACACAGGAGGCAATTTTGTTGTTTAAAACTTCTATATTGTATATAATGTAAATCTAAGCAATCTGACACAGGGCTATGGCCATTTTGGAATTACATGTAATGATAGTCTAGAAAGTGACTGCATGACACCAGATTGAATACATCCTTGGAATGGATGTGATGTATATGTTTTTGAATTATCTTAATATCAAATATTATCATGTCAATTGGAAATCATCTACCCTTCTCAATGTTGAATTAGGGTTTTGTCCTGATCAATCATCAATTTATCAATCTCTTATCAATTTGCGACCAATTTGTCATTGGTCTTTGGTCATTCGACCTTCATCAAGTCAACATTTTATCAATATTTGATCGATTTGTCATCGATCTCAATCAATAATCATTTCTCATCAATTTGGATCGATTAATCATTGGTCCTCATCAATTATTGTCTATCAATTTCATCCTTGTCAATCTTGATCAATTTATCATTGATCTTTATCAATCAACATCGACACTTTATCAATTATCCAATTTTCATCATTAAATCATGATCAAATCAATCTTATATCAATTATCTTTTGCCATGACCTAATTATCATCCTTGCATGTCTAATTCATCTCCTAAGGTTCTGTGATTTAATCATTTAATCCTATTTGTCATTTTCCTCTAGGTTAAATAATTTATTCATTTATCCTAAGTCTTCTTGTCACAATTAAATATTTATTTAATTGGCTAATTAATTCCCCCAATTTTGTGAATTAATTAATGAATGAAAACTTATTAATTAATTCACCTAATTTACGAATTTCCTAATTTCTAATTTCATCACTTTCTAATTTCCTAATTTCTAAATTTTTCATTTCCACCTAATTTCATAATTGCTAAATCCTAATTTCCAACTCATTATCTCTCTCAAGTGGCTCCTATTTTTGTGCTTTAATTTGGAAGCATGTTTCCTTATTCGGCATGAGTTTGGATATGGCATCTTATCCTAACATTAGATTTGATGGCTAGTCTTATCCTCTTGCATGGAAAGTGTGCAAAGGCATTTCTTTCTAAATCTAGTTTTTCCCATTTTTTAATCCAATTGCATCTAATATTGATTTCTTGATAATTGTTGTCCTCTCTCCAATTTTTCTATAAATTGGATGCATTTCTCATCAGAATCAACCATGCTTCTAGTATCCTCGTGCTATCAAAATCGATCTTGCTTTCATACTTTGCTCTTGCACTTGTAGGTGAGATCCACAAATCCGCTATTTGGAGAAGAAAGAAAAACAATGGAGCTCAATTGAAGGAGATTGTATTTGGTTTGCATTTCTTGTTTATATCTTACCTTCAATTCTTTCATTGAATGTGATAGGACTTTTATTTCATTACATTGTTAGGTTTGTGGTTCCCTAACTATTGTGCTTTGATGCCTATGTCTATTTCCTACATCAAACCACTGGTCTTTAATAATTGTACGATTGTTCTCAACCTAATGGATGAGATCCAGGTAAGAGATTTATATTGGGAAGCTATATGCAAGAGGGGAGATAAAATTGATGAAGCAAAGGCTCTTCTATTCAAGGCTTGTGTTCACAATCTACTCAGATTTGTTTGTCTGGAGATAAATATGAGAAAGCAAAAAAGGAGGATAAAATGGGTTTGAAGCTACTGTTGAAATAGGGAAGTAATTTGGAGAAAAGGACAAGCTAGGAAGGTTGGATTTCCTAGGGTAGAGTTATGCTTGACAAGGTCAAGGAAAAGACATGGCTAAAAAATTATTGGGGCATTATCAACTTGGAGTTTGTGAATGAGGCTTAAGCTCAAAGTTCTTGTAGTTCTCAACCCTACACATGGTCAAAGTACTGAGTTACTAAGATAGTTTGGAACTCTGTAATCTGCACATAATAAGAAGTAAGTTACCAAGATATTTTGTAACTCTACACATAGTTTAGTAAGTTGCTAAGATGGTTTGCACTTATGAAAAATCAAATAGTAAGTTACTAAGATGGTTTGAAATTGTGTAGAGTCAAGTAGTAAGTTACTTAGATAGGGGAAAGGGTCCAGTAGTTGAGCGCGTTCCAATTCTTGTGATAGAAATACTTGCTTATTTAATGTCCATTTTTTGTACAACATTGCACCAATAGTTGTGACTTTAAAGTTGTTATTGCTATGATGAGTGTCAATAATTGAATGAAATATATCATTTGTTATAAAAAGCAACCAATCATGTGATGCCACATTAGCTGCACAATTATTGAGTCCCTTTTGCACACCTATTGGTTTCACTTTCTTTTTGGGTTGTTTTGGACACCTTGGCAAAAAACCATGCTGATGTGGCATTATATTTGATGATGTGGCCTTGAAACCTTAATTATAAGAAGGGGACTTTCCAAGTAAGCTATTGTAAAAAATTCAGTGATTTGAAATTTCCACGTAAGATTTTGAGAAGCCCGAAATTAGGGTGCACAACTACTGGATCCTCTACCCTAGTTAAAAGACTTATAGGCCATCTCTTACTCTTAATTAGCATAGGATAGGGGCTCTCTTATATCAAGAGTTTACAGATATGTACGTATTTAAAGAGTTGGGCAGATAGGTACTGTCATGTTACAAATATTTCTAAAATAATAGAGCATTTTGCAAATTTAAGGTTGTGCAGTTAATCCTGTATCGTTAGAGAATTAAATTTATTGAAGTTGGAGAATTTAGATAAACCTTATCTTGAATCTATCCTTTATGTTATGTTTAATTCACAATTGATCCATTTTATTTAAGTATTTTTCATCATATGTACTAGATTATGTGTGTCTATCTATCCAAGTAGCATAATCCTTCCAATTCAGAACTAAGTTTTCACTCTTGAAATTACCTCTTTGGATAATATGATTGTTTCATGTTGCTTTTCACATGAAATACATCTAATTGGACACCAACGATCATGTATTTAAGACAAGTCCCATGTCACTGGATCAATGCAATCATATTATTAGAAAAAAGTATTAGTGTTTCACTTGCATTATAGTAACCCTTGCATTATGAAAAAATGCTCAACAGTTTATTATCCAAGCATCTTACATTTTTGCTTATGCATTTAAATTGGTTCATTATTAATGGAACTAAACACTCCATTATCAAGCATATTACATTTTTTCTTATTTATTTAACCTTGTTCATTAATGATCGATATTACTCACTCTATTATTCAAGCATCTTATATTTTTGTTATTCATTTAAACTTGTTTATTAGTCATGGAGACTGGTTAGTTATAAAGAAAAAATTTTAGAGTCTGTTCAAGGTGTTGTTCAACGCCATTTGTCTTTAGATGCAAGAAGAGTAAAGTATAAGAACAAACCCATGACAAGATGGTCAAATCACATGTCTAGATAGGTCTATAATAATGAGAATATTGTTGAACCAAGAATTACATCCTTGATTCAAATTGTTGATTATTGATGCACCACTAAACCTACCATATTATTAACATGATTGACAAATTCTCAAGAATGAAGACAAAAAGGAGAGACTTGTCAAGCACGACAAGACTTCCTTCATTCCCAACCAGATAAAAATATTATGGCATATAATGTTGAAAGTGATAATGGAATTTGTTACAGTTGATGGAAGGTTTAGTAAAGTTTATAGCTACCATTTTGTGTTACTGAATCATTTTAGATATGGTAAAATGTTTCTTTTCCCTTTTATCTGGTTTCTTCCCTTAATGACTATATGGCTAACCATATTAAGAACCCTAAGTCGAGCCCTTTGGCTCATCAAGGGTTAATCCTTTTAATTTATGAGTATTTGGAAGCTAGGGTTAACATGGTAAAGGCTAGTCTTGATGATAAAGAGGAGTATATCCCTAGTGATGGTTCAGATGATTCTGAGTCTAATGACAAGACCACCGCCTCTAACCCCCCTAAGAAGAGGATTAGAATCCCCAAGATCAACAATGATATTTTGTCCAAGAGGGAAACCTCTACTATCAAGGTGAAGCCCAAGGGGAAGGGTAAGAGGATTATTTTATCTGATTCCAATTATGGGGATAAGAAGCATCCTAAAGTCTTTGAAAACTAGGAATATGAACCAATGGACTTGGATTCCCAAGACTTACAAGACAAGCCATAAAAGATGTTTGATATCTTGGGAACTTCTAGAAGTGACTCAGTTGATCTGTACTGATTCCAATGCTGGGCGTTTCATGAAATGAAGACCCTGCCTCTTAAGAAGAGAACTTCCTCAGCTAAATTGGAAAGGATTGAAGGGGTCGTAAAGAAAGAGGGCCAAGCGAGAACAAAGGAATAGGGGAAAGGAAGTGTTTATGAAAGAAATGAGTGTTCCCTATGGAAAAAGATGAAAAAAGAAGGATTTTAAATTTACTTCATAAAAATGGTGAATCTATAGAGCTTTTTAAGTACATATATGATGAAAAGTTTGGGGAGATCAGCATGAAGATGTAGAAAATTGAGACTGCCCTCACGAAGATCATGAAGAATAGTGTGATTATGTTGAGAGTATCTACTACCAATATTTCATCTATGGTGGCTATATTGGATAAAATGCATAATGAAAGGAGCTTTGTGGATCTGGAGATCGATGCTGGGATCTCTAGCTCCAAGGATATCTGGTGCAGGGCACCTAGCTCAAAGTTGTCTTTTCTTGCATTTTAGATTTTTTGTGTGATTTCAAGTTATTTTATGTTGTAATAATGTGGAATAAGTCCTATGATTCTTTTTGAAGTCATATTTTGGTTTTCCACACTTTTGTTGTGCTCAGAATCCAAAATTGTCATTATCCTGAAATATTGTCAAAATGTCAATTTTTGGTTTGTACCAGGTGGATGCCTAGAAACTTGCTAGAATGTTTGGAAATGGTTTAAATCCATTTTAGGATTCCATTTGAGTTATTTTTAAGGCCTTGAGAGCCTTGGAGTGTATTTTTGCACTCATAGGTAAAAGTTGTCAAAATTGTCATGACAAGTTTTGCATTTTTAGGCAAAAGTTGTCCATGAAGGAAATGGCATTGGAAGTTTGTTGGAAACAACTTGAAATTGTGTATAAAACCTTCTAAACATCTTGAATATGATTTTAGTCAACTTTTGGTTTGCATTCAATTCATTTGCCAAGGGTTTCCTATGCTTTTTCTCACATTTGGACTGCTTTTGCTTTGAATTTATGATTTTGTATGACTTGTATGGTTTGGTACAGTTCTCATAGTAGCATAGGAAGTTATAAAAAAAATTTACCTTTCCAAAAAGTATAATATGAAGGTCTGAAGTGCTTTGAATCAAAAGTTATCACTATTTTTGTAATAGTTGCTCACAAACCCTTGAAATTTGGGGTTTTGATTGTAAAAATGCATTTTGCCTGAGCATCCATGAATGGCACAAGTTTCAATCCATTGGATTACTTGGGTAGGCTTTTTAAATATTTTTAGAGTAGGTTTTTTGTGTTTTTGCAGGCCACAAGGAGGAGAATGGGTGAGATGAACAACACACAAGCTTGTAGCTAGTGTGTGGGGGCGGCAGAGATTGCTCATTTTCAGAGCCATGGAGAACTGATACCTTAGCAATTCATAGTTTTTTGGAAAGGTCTATGGGTGTACCAAAATTATCCAAGATTTTTCTGGTTTTATATTTTGACTGGTGAAGAGTTTGGAGCACATCTTCCAAAACTGCCTGGAAGCCCTAAACCCCTTAAAAATAGCTCATTTTGAGTTACCCTAGTTGTACAAAAAACCCAGATGGGAAAATTTGTGATATTGTTTAACTTCCAAATGGTTATCTGAATATGTAAAAATATCTAGGGTTTGTTTGTAAATTTTGGGGGAAAAGACCAAAAAATAGTCCCAAAAGGGCTAGTCATTTAGGCCTAATAGTAGCTGGTAGAAGCAAGTTGAAAGCCTAGGGATTGGGAGGAAGGTGAAGCCCCTTATAATGAATAAAATGACCTTGAAAATACCTAAAAAAAATAACCACAAACTTTAAACATGATTAGAGTGAAGATCCTTGGCGGAGGTCTTTGGAGCCTAGCTGGAGCCTAGCTGGAGTTTTGGGAAACTACTAGGAGACCATCTCAAAATCAAAGATTTGGGTCAAAACCAACAAGAAACCTCAAGAGGCTATACCTAGGAGGTAAGCTAATATATTTTAGGCCTTGGAGGTCTAAGGAGTGTACCCTAACAAGTTACCTTGGAGGAGCTTGAGTAGAAGGGTGAGTTGAGGAGTTGGGGTGAGTAAGGGTGAATTGGAGAGCTAGGCACAAGATCTCTACATCAATATCCCTCGCTCCACGAGGAGGACCAGACAAAGAACCAAGGCTATGGAGGCTCCTATGCCTCAGGATCTTCTTGACCTCAAGGAAGCTTCAAAGACCATGTTATTGCTAGAGAAAGAGGCTACTAATAGTCTCAATATTTTCATGTAGCTAGGTGGTTGTTTTTTGTTGCTTTTTTTGCCAATACCTCACTGGTTTTTTGTTGTCTTTTCCTCTAGCTGTTGTGTTTTGTTGTTATTATCTCTTGCAGCCCATTCTGTTTTGTTCTTGTTAATGTTGGTCTTGATACTATATTGTTCTATCTTTGGAAATTATGTACGGGGTTTCAGGTCCCCTCAAAACCTATTTTTGCTTAATCAAAAACATGATTGACAAATTTGTGAAAATTATTTTTCTAATAATATCAATTATTGAAACTACTTTATTTATTTTTTTAAAGGGAAATAAATATCAATAGCAAAATAGGTTATTTTTATAGATATACAAAGAATTGAATTAAAATATGGATTTTTTATGCCTTTTGGCTATATTTGAAACACTTTCTAGAATTACAAGCCAAATAATATGTAAACTTGCATTTTTTGAAGTAAATAAATTTTATTTTCTTTATTGTTGTTAAGAATTATTATTTTTCTACACATCCTTTCTACTAAATTCTTGTTCATTCCAATATGTTTTATTTTTTATTAAGACTGAGTTCAAATCTTGTAGTAACAAAGGCTAGTCTACATTACTTTGGTATTAGAGCAAACAAAGATGACTTAGTGGGGAATATATATAAACTAGGGAAGGGGAGGTAGGAGTAGTATAGGGACTCAAAGGAATAATAGTGAAGAATAGCTCAAGAGATCAAAATCCATTAAGGCTAGACTAAATTTAGATGATTTTGAAGACGAATAAGAGAGCTTGTGTAATACAGCTACAATTGTAGACCCTATGGAGAGGCTCATTGAAGCCATGTCCACATAAGGATCTAGAGTAAGGTTGATATTTTAGACTCTAAAATAAATGTAATGCCTCAATCATATGTGCCTTTTTATGTTTGCTTCATTTTTCTTTAGTTTTCTAGCATACTTATTAGTGATATTTTGTATTGTCATCAATATATTATATTGATAATGCTTTGTACTAGCATCTAGTGGTTAATTATTTATTATGTGATACATATGTTGTGACTATATTGTAGTGTTTTACCTTAACTAATTTAGTATATCACTTATATTTGATTGATTATATTATCTAGTTCAACATTATGATTGGGATAGTTATTAATTTTCACATTGTGCCACTTGGATCACATGGCTTGGGATGATTTCCATTTTTTATTGTTGTTAATATTACTCATTTAACATTTTACCATGTTGGACATTGTATGCTATGCTTGGCTAACCTTTTTTAGTGTAGGTATGTTTGATGTTTCATATGAGTTTTAAAGTGCATGTATATGTTTCCCTTATGGTGATTAATTGGAGATGATTGTCTTGGGTAAAACATGTTTTTCTAAACCTCCATATCTCTCGATTTGAATTGTGAGATGATCATTGTGAGTCCTTATATAACCTAGATTTAAATTCATGACATTTTCAAATTTTGGTGTTATGTATAAACCTATAAACTAAATGGTATCTTAGTGTATAATCAATTTATCTTGGTTACATCACATTTAAATTAATTTAAATTGCATGTTTGTTGTGTTTGTAGAATATTTAACATGTTTGTATCAAAATGATTATTATTTGTACGTTATGATAAAGGACTTATGCATTACTCTATTTCATATTGAAAAATTTTCAAATAAATTTAATTTTATAATAGAAATAAAATATACTAGATATTGTATGCTAGATTTATGGTGATCAAAATACTAACATTGAAATAAAAAAGCTAACATACCAATGAAACTTTTGAGTATAAAGGCTAACTAATTTAAACTAGTTTAAACAATTTAACTTCCCAAGATGTGTCTCATTGTTCTCTATCTCATAGGATCCCTTAAGTCAATGTTTTGCTCTCAAATCATTGAGAAAATGACTTAGGAATGACAACTCCAAGAACGAGTGATAAAATTATATATGTGCATGAATGCATCTAAGATCTATATGATATGTTGATGATGATTAAGATATGATACTAAGCTATGATAATGATGAAGCTATGGTAAAGATATTAACAAACTATACAAACATGGATGTGCTATGATATGAAATGCTTCTAAATGCTAAAAATGTTATTCTAACAAAGAGAGGCTAAATGCTTGATACAATTAGACTATAGTGTAGATGCATGAAAACTTGGATGTCTATAATGAAGAAAGTGAGCTCTATTTACAGAGAAAATAGGGAAATGAATGGTTAATATTGAGAAATATTAACAAGGGCTAGGATTGAAAGTTACTCAATCCATGTTTACAATTTTTACCAATGAAATGGTGACACTTGTCAACAAGAGGTGGCTTGAGAGGAGATGTAAGAGGCATTAAATGTTGGAATCCAAGAACACTGAGAGGGGGGGTGAATCAGCGTTCTACTGGAATGATCAATTTTAACCTTATTAAAACATGCATTCACCAACCGGTATATCGGTACATATAAGATTGAAAGAAGTAAAGAAATCAATAAGCCAATCACACAAATGAATACCATAACACAAATAATTATACGTGGAAAACCTCAAAGAGGAAAAACCACGGTGGGATTTGTGACCCACAATATCAATCCACTGGCCATATGAAGAGATATTACAAAATATAGGGGCCTGCACTTGCAGGAAGGCTTACAGCCTAGAGCACACTGCTCAATCACAAAAGAAGCCTCACTGACTACATACAAATCTAGACTACAATCCAGAGAAATGATTGAACTGCAAAGATAGAATCTTCTATGCCTGAATACAGTTTCAGTTAAGCTATGTCTGTTCTGGTCTAAAACCCTAAACCCTTACCAAAATACCCTCTTACATAAATATCCTCACATACATGATCTCTCTCATATATTTTGCATCTCCATTACATTATGTAACCTTACATATCCATATCCTTACTTTACATATTACAAAATGATCTAATCAAATGACCTATATACCCTTTACAATCTATCATGCCTTATGTCATCTTACAAAGATAATTACAATATGAATATACATGTTGGCTCAATAACATAAACACATGATTATCAAAAATAATTATCGATGTCGGATCTCCCAAATGATGTTGGCCTCCAATACTGATAACCTGAATATAAACCATGTCGGCCTGCAATGTTGGTAACTTGAGAATTCCTTCCAACCTATTGGTGCCGATATCGGTGAAGTGTCTATCGGTACACTACTAAACCAAAATATGAAGCTGAAACAAGTTGCCATGTTGCCATCAATGACAACATATTGAAACCAACCAAATGAGTGTCAATTGCCAACATTAAATGCCTGAAAAAACATGGGGGTCACCTTAGGAGATAAGGTTATGGTTGAGTTACTGGATAACCAATGGATAAAGCTTTTACCCAAAGGGTAAACTCTTGTGCAATGGTTAAATGGGATAACTAGGGTCAAAGCAATAAGTTCTTGATGAGACCCATGGGTTAGATGAGGGTTGAGTTAGAGAGAAAGTCTCTAATCATGTGGTAAGGTTGAGTAACCATTAATGGTTTGGGGGACTTTGGAGACAAATTTGTAAGAGCCTTACAAATTTGGGGAACTCAACAAGTTAACTTGTTGAAGAGATAAAGTCTTAAATGCATTTAGAAGACATTCTTTCAAATTTGAGAAGCGACTTCCCCAAATTTAGGGATGTGATATGATTAGAAGAATTAAGGCTCGTTAAGTGGGATTTGAGAGGTTCTAGAAGAATGATTAGGAGGCAAGTGGGAAATGTAGGAGAATGCAAGTGGGAGGAAATAAGATTTCAATTAAAATAAAATGTTTTATTTCAACTAAAATGGATGCAACTTGTATTTATAGGAAAATGCAAGTGGGGGGGTTATAAATAAATTTGATTTATTTATATGCAAGGATGATTTTAATTAAATGTAAATTTAATTAAAATGGTGAAAAAAGGATTTAATTAAATAAAGTGATTTATTTAATTAAAGGTTAGAAAGTGGTTAGATGAATTTAATTAAATAAGTTGAGTAATTCATTTAATCAAATAGACGAAAATGGAGAAATTAATTCAATAAGATTTAATTAATAGAGTGATGTGAATATTAAACATTTATTTAACTAGATGGTCATATTTATACGTCTACATTTTGCCCCTCTTTGAAGAGACATTTTTGCACATGTTGATTCAAAGAAAATCGCTTGATATGTTGCAAAAAATTTATCGATATGGTGTCGCTTGTCAAAATGTTTGATATGATGCCCCAGATGTCGATTTGATGAATGATATTGATGATGCCCCCTCGAGAGATAAATCAAGGGTGTGTTCAATTTTTGAAAAAAGGATGAAATTTTTTCAAATTGTTGACCTTTTCATTTTGTTTTGATATGATAATGTTGATGATGTTTGAATTTTGGATACACACAATTTGATTCATCTGCGGGAATGATTGTTGATAAGGCTAATAAATGAAAAAGTGGAAAAATATATGCCCCACTTATTAACCCTCTCTATTACCCTCTTAAAAAGGTAAAAAGTGAAAAAGAAAATTCATTTTACACTTGTCTTCTTGTGATTTGGGCATTTGGATCTCTGACGATGATATTGATTCCCTACCATTCTCATCATTTTGAGCGTGTTAGACAATACCAGAGACCTGCTGCATATGGACCACCAATAAGTGTTGAAAATCTCTATCTTGTTGTATGATTTTTGTGAATTTTTGTCATGTTTTCAATTTTTTAGGGTCAGATTTTCATGTTTTAGCATGTAGGACTAGGTATTTAGTGCATACGCAATGAACAATAGCGCATATAAACCCTAGGGTTAGGATTTAGTGTGTAGGTTGGATAGTCTAGTGCATAGATTAGATTTAGTGCATATGCAACACATAGTAGCACATTAGATTTGTCAGTTAGCGCGTAGGACAGGTTAGCACATAGGTCGATCAGGATAGCACAATGGAGATTTGTTTTAGCACATGGTCCCATTTTAGTGCATAGACCATGTTCTCTAGTGCATTGAATGGAAAGTTTAGTGCATGTTGGGCAAATTAGCACTTTTGATTTCTTTTTTAGTGCGTAGAGAGAAAAAGTGTTAAATGTTTGTTGGTTAAGTTGACTTTTTATGTTGAATGATTTTGAAAATGATTTGAGGGATGTGTGTAAATTATTTTGATGTTGATATGGGTTTGATGGAGTTGTTTTTTCCTGATATGGGTCTTTGGATCAAATTTTCTGATATGTTGCTCTGATATGGTGTACTGATATGAGTCATGATATGGATTACTGATATGAGTCATTTTTTTAATATGAGTCATGATATGAAGCACTGATATGGGGCACTAATATGGTTCACTATTGTATTTCACTGATATGGGATACTTGGATATGTTGCTTGGATATGAATTTTTTGCTTAAATTTCTTGATATGTTGCTCTGATATGGGATTCTTTGATATGTTTCATAATATGTTGTTTTGATATGGGATACTAATATGGATTATCAATATGGAATCATTGATATGTTGTCGATATGATGCTCTTTGATATGGATATGATTCATTGATATGTTTCTAATTTTGTCGATATGATGTTGATTTGATGTCTGATATGAATTCAAATATGATTTTAATTTTGTCGATATGATTCTCTTGATATGATGTTGATATGTTTATGATTGACCTTGATATGATGCTCTTGATATGATTCATTGATATGTTTCTATTTGACCTTGATATAATGCTCTTGATATGATATTCGCAATGTAACTAATTGAGTTGATTTGTATTGATAGAATTGATCAAATCAATAACCGGTGGTGGATATGTTATGACTTATAGGTGATATTAGGTGTGATAAAGTCTCAAGAGAGATTCTCAAAGCCATGGGGGTTGATCCCGTGACTTACATAGGTAGATAGAGATATTATTGAGAGATGTGGATTATCATCTCTTCTGGGCATGCCCCAATATACCATTAACCGGGATTTTGTTGGTAGCTTTGGCAAAGAGGTCGCACAGTAACACCAATACTTTCCATCTTGCGATAGGGGAGATGACGGTGATGCCTAAGGATTGCTATAGGATCTAATGGATTTCGGTGGTAGGAGACTTGCTACCCTATGAGAAGACTGAGGAGGGTGGTACAAAGGCTTTACATTGGGTGTTTCAGGATGATCAGATCTATGGTTATGAGATCCCTTAGCTAAAGATAGCAGAAAGATATGCTCCTCTACCATCTGTACTGGTAGGGTTCATTGGTGGTTTCTTATATCCTGACCGTAGGTCGAAGGGACTAGCAGTGGGATGGGGTTTGGTTTTGGAGGACATGGTGACACACAGGAGGATTTTTGTGTGGGGGTCATGTATATTGGCCCACTTATATAGGGAGCTACATCAGGTCGTGTATCGGGGATACACGAGTTTATCGGCAGGGGTTACATTGCTACAAGTGTGGGCCTGGGAGCATATAGCGGTGACACAACCACTTGCAGATAGAGATGGACCAGTTGGTCGTCCGTATGCATATGGATATACAGGTGTAGTTGTCCAATGAAAGTTGGACAAACTAGAGTATTGGCAATGAGTTGGATGATATAGACATGGTCATCTGGAGGTCATATATGGATTGTGAGGTATGGGTAGAGAATGGGCTAGAGATGCCCTCTATATATATTTCCAAGTATTTGATCGAGTGGATGCCCTTTATTATTGAGATATTTTTGCATAGTTGGGTCAACAAATAGTATGGATGATAGCGGGGGATATCACAGGGAGTCTGTTTGTATGCTCGTCCTCAGCAAGATGTACCCGAGTGGGGGCCTACCATTGATAGTGTTGCAGCGGTGGCCAAGTATATGAGTTTAGCAGGCCAGATCTGGGATTACGGATCCAGAGTGGTAGACGTGGGTATGACTAAGGAGTACTCCACATACTAGATTGCACATACAGTGGCCTGTTTATCTGATCCATTCGAGCCAGTGTCAAATTTTGATGATAAGGAGGAGCGGCCGCAAAGGCGAGGAGGTCATAGGCGTAAAGAGGATGATGAGAGTGGTGATGATGATGAGGATGATGGTGGGGATGATGGTGGAGGTGGTGGTGGAGGTGGTGGTGGAGGTGATGATCTTGTGCCAAGTGTAGTTGGAGGTGAGGTGGGAGGTGTAGTGGGAGGTAGGTGGCCTACATGGAGGAGGAGATCAGATGTTCTTCCTCCACCAGCTTAGATAGGGATAGGTGCAATAGAGACTTCCTCTCAGGTTCCCATCTAGATTAGGGTGACTTCCCATCAGCAGGATACATAGATTAGGGATCTGTAGATCTCTGTGCAACAATTGCAGGCACAGGTTTTGGTGCAACAATGACAGATTGACCATCTGCAGACCGAGAGAGATTTTTGTGGTAGAGCGACAAGGATGAGCAGAGGCCCTTGCTGATAGATTTGATGGAGAATCCATAGCACGCCTCTTAGAGAAACACTCAGGGAGATACAGTACTCGGCCAAGGAGGCTGAGTATTATTGAGTGTAGTGTCATAAATTGTACACCCTTGCTAGGGTAGTACAATTTCACACTTAGGTTAGCACCCACCTTAGTGTGTCTTGCATCTTGCATTATTATTTCCCTTTAAGAATTTAATTAATTAATTTAATTAAATCTAAATTCCTATTTCATCACTTTGTATATCATAAAATTGAGCCCTTTACCTTAAGTGTGCCCCTTTTATTGTATTCCTCCAATAAATCATTTAATTATAAACCTTAATTATGTCTTATTTCAACCTTTAAGGCTTGGTTTTGCATATAAAAACACCTCAAAATCAGTTATAACTTTGGGATTCTCTCTAATATCATCATATCTAATGGCCTTAAAAATTTGGTGAAAGTTGGTCGAACCATGTGCGTTCCCGTACCGGTCCTCGACTTTTTTTCTAAAATTTTGGGAGCACAATTCTATGATATTATAATGCTTAACCCTAAAATATTGGCAGTAAATTCAATTCCTAGGTTGGCCTAAAGACATAATTAAGTTGAAATTAAGATCTAGGGTTTCATACATAAGAGCTCTCTTTCTTCATTTGAAGGCAACTAAGAATGATCTAGGGGATCTATCCAAGAATCTAAGAGCAGGTTTTTGGAGCATAAAGAGCCTTCTATGTAGTGAAAGAGAAGCCTATGTGGAGTCTTCAACAACATTCAACAACATTTCATCAAGCCTTCATCATCAATTAGGAGCCTTGAAGACATTGAAGAGTAATAGGAGATCTTGTGGCAATATCTCTCCCTTGGGGATTGGTATGATTTCATGTTATTTTTGTGTCTTTGTATGAGCTTCTTTACATAAATTTTCATATTTACATTCATGATTTATATCATTTAGAATATTTGGTTTGAAGCTTATTTACATTCACATTTACATTTAGGGTTTACTCTCATGCGTAGGGTAGCTCTATTTTCTTATCATTTAGGATCTCACATACACACAAGGTTCTAGCACATACATTTTTAGTACATTAATGGCTATTTGTGGAGGTGGAATTCACCAACACAAGTTTTTTACCAAGGAAAAACCCTATATAGCCACCAAACATTCCCTTTTCAGTTGCAGGTTCAAAACCAAGTACCCAAAGGCACTTTCAGCTCAACAAAAGGCATAGGAACCACCCAAAATCATCAGATCTACCCTAATCTTCTTGGGACAGGGGTGTGGTACCCTAGTCCTACCCAAGAAAGTGGAATGGTGCCATGGACCCCTTGCTTTTCAGTGATTTTTAGTAGGTTGTAGCTTCAGGATCTCAGATTTGCAGTTTCTCAGTTGCAGCCTCCTGTTTGTAGAAACGTGACAGTGGTGTGGCACCTTGGTCCAGGCTATTTTTGTTCAATTTGCAGCATTAGGTACACATCCAGAATCCTACCCCTTTCATTCTTTTAGTATCTCAATTTCATATATGTAGGTTTGTTCAATTATGAGTTCATTTATGCTTCGTTCTTTATCTCCTAGCCTAGTTGATCATTCAAACCCTAGTTTTTCTCATCATTTACAACAAGAGGAGTAGAAACCCTAACAGATAATCCTTGGCTCTCTCTTTCCCACAAGAAGTAGCCAAAGTGATCTATATCCATAGGCTCTTTCATATTCCCAATGTGTTGGTAAAAGTAGGATTAAATCCTAATCACCCGATCTCGCTTTTCCCACCCCCACACTGATGTTTATACAAGGATATGGTCCCTCGAGAATGGAGAGCACCTAGTTACACTGTAGTTGTAATTACCCAATCCAAATACAGACATTTCAGGACGAAGAGAAAAGGCATGACGGGATTGATACAACGTAATCCTCCTGGTGGGGACCCAAGAGTAGGGACATCTGCCACGAGACCTTCTGCCTCCGGAGATAGTCATACTTGATTGTCCCATTTTGTGATATAGATCATCTTTGATGTACTCAGAGACAAACAGGATATTCAGTTGTTTATGTTGACCTTGTTTTGAGATTATATGAGATATGATAGTGATTTTCCCTTGATTCACATTGTGATGTTCTATGATGATGATTGATGTGATGAGTTCTATCTTATGATGCTTTATGATGTTCATGATGATCTCATGATAGTTTTATGGATGTTACAATGGTGGTTTTATGATGATGATTTGTAGATGTATTGAGCACATGATGATATATGGATGTAAATGTTTTTCTTGATGGCATTTATATATATTTTTATGATGTGATGATGTATGGATGAAATGAATGTTATTTATATGATGGTGGTTATCTATATGTTTTGAAGGTGATATATGCTTACCTAATAAAAAAATATCTATATGATGACAATTTGTTTTTATATGATAAATGCATTTATTTGATGGGTACATGATATACATAGGATCTGATGATTATAATGATGACAAATGCAACTAATTGTATGAATGAATACAACTAAATGTACCAATGATCAGTTTAATTGTGTCTCATTGTGATTCCTTTTAGCCAATTGTTTGCACCTTTTTTATCATCATTGAGCTTTTGAAATGTTGGAAGTTAATACAAACATCAATGGTATAATTGAACCATGATGACCTGAGTATAACTTACATAAGTTTTAATATTGCAAAATGACACAAGCGTCGAGGTATAATTGAACCAAGATGACCTTAGTGTTATTTGCGTAAAAGAAACAAGACTTAACCATGTTTATGTGCAAAATGTGAAATGTCTTCAATGATATATGTTCAATCATGTCTTCAGACAAATTTACATCATATGAATTATTGCATTACAAATAGAAAACCAAATAAAATATCAGACTCCTTCGTTGCTTTTCTAGCTCAATGCATCCTTGAGTTTCTCAGGAGATCTCATAATTCAAAAATCAAGATACAAACAGTCAAACTTCATGCTAAGAGTAAACAAATCATGATTTAGAATAGATCATCCATCGTGTTTTGTTTTGTGTTGATTTTGACAATGATTTTGATTTTAAGTCTAACATTTAGTTTTGACATTTGTCGTTGTGGTATGCTTTGATCCTTGTTTGTGATGTGTTATGTTTGTTTGATGAAAACTAAAGTGGAATTCCCCCACCGAGAACAGCATTTTGCCCCCATAAATGGACACCTCTTTCGATGTGGATATATACATTGATCACCAAGCCAAGGTGAGAGATGTATGTGGATAATTGTTCAGATAATCAAGGATAGTGACTATGGTAAGTGTGTCCAAGATTTTATATGTGTTTACAAAATATTTGTGATGGCTATAGGTTTAGTGCGAATGGATGTAAAAATATATGATATAGGTACATACAGATGGAAGAGCCGATCTATCACAAATAGTGCATGATGCCAGGTTTTTACTGTTGGCAATTGACACTCAATTGGTTGGTTTCAATATGTTGTCATTGATGGCAACATGGTAAAATGGAAAGCTATTTTGGCTTCATGTTTTGGTTTAGTTGTGTACCAGCAAGCACTTCATAGACATTTCACCAGCACCAGCAGGATGGAAGGAATTCTCAGGTAATCAACAATGCAGGCCGACATGGTTTAGGTATTGGAGGTTGACATCATTTGGATCTAGCTTTGGAAATTGTTTTTGATATTCATGTATTTATGTTATCTAGCTGACATGTATATTGATATTGTAATTATCTTTGTAAGATGAAATAAGGCATGATGAATTGTAAAGGGTATATAAGTCAGTAGGTTAGATCATTTTGTTATACAATATCAAGTGAATATGTATTAGGAAGGAAATAATGAAGGAGGTACAAAATATATCAAAGAGATCATGTATGTGAGGATATTTATGTAAAGGGGTATTCTAGTAAAGGGTTTAGGGTTTCAGACTGGAACAGACAGAACTTAACCGGAACTGTATTCAGGCATAGAAAGATGCTATCTTAGCAGTTCACTCATTTCTCTGGGTTGTTGTCTGGATTTGTATGTAGTCAATGAGGCTCCTTTTGTGATTGAGTAGTGTGCTCTAGGCTATAATCCTTCCTGCAAGTGCAAGCCCCTATATTTTGTAATATCTCTTCATATAGCCAATGAATTGATATTGTGGGTCACAAATCCCACTGTGGTTTTTCCTCTTTGATGTTTTCCATGTATAATTATGTGTATTATGGTATTCATTTATGTGATTAGCTTATTGATTGCTTTACTTCTTTCAATTCTATATGTACTAGTATACCGGTTGGTGTATGCATGTTTTAATAAAGCTAAAATTGATCACTCTAGTAGAACATTGATTCACCCCCCCCCTCTCAGTGTTCTTGGATTCCAACAATTGGTATCAGATCCTTGTACCTTGAAGGAAGTTTAACAGCTTGAGGGAGATCTTGAATCCGGAATCCATGGATATGAGTTTGGAGAAGCAACTTGAGGTGGCACTTGAAAATTATGATGTTAAAAGGATAAATAACTTGAAGTTACAAAATGAATTGAATTCTAATCAGGAATCATTATTGTCCTATAGGAAAGGTTGTCATCTATTTAGGCTAGGAGGAAGGAACTTTTGCAAAATCAGGATGATGAAGAGAAAGATGCACTTAAGGAACAGTGTTAGAAGTTGAGTCGGGAAAATCTTGTTGTATCTCTGAAGAAAAAATTTGAAGAATGTGGTAGGTTGGTTCATGAGAATGATATGTGAGAACTGATTTAGTACAATCCCAGAGTAATGAACAAGATCTTGAGAGGCAAATGATAATTCTAAGAGATGATTTGACTATTGCAAGTGAGTATAAAGAAAAATTCAATATTAGTTCAACACAACTAGATGAGTTATTGAAAAGACAAAGACAGAATGGAGATTTAAGTGGACTTGGATTTGAACAAGGACAAAGTTTTGGTATTGCAAATGAAGATAAAAACCATAAGGCACCGGTAAGGTATTTCAATGCTTATAAATTTAATGGTAGATGCTTTGTTTGTAATAAATTTAGTCACATGGCTAGGCAATGTAGAAATAGAGCAAATCAGAACAATAATTCTTCTCCCGGTCAATGTTCTAAATGCAATAAGAATGGTCATAAAATAGAAGGTTGCATAATGAATGTAAAATGTTATACATGTGGAAAATTTGGACATATGGCTAATCAGTGCAGGTCAAACAATTATACCGGTTTTAGCAAAGCAATTCAAAAGAACAATGTTACATGTTATGCATGTAATGAGGTTGGACATATTGCTAAATTTTGTAGAAGCAAAAATCCACCGGTTGGTAATGGAGGATCAAATGAGAAAGGGAAAGAGAAGGTTACTTAAATCTGGCAAGATCATACCCAGAGATGGGTCAGGAAGACTGAAGAACAATTTGCAAATGGTAATGCACCAATTACTTATCCAGAAGAGGAGGTTGCTCCTACACCGGCAGGAAGCTCAACCGGCAACTGAGGCAGATGATTTAGGGGTAGGAAATAACTCATGAAGATGTTGCGTATGCCTTGAGAAGAGGTTTTGGAAGATGTTCCAGACATTGGAGATGTTTATCCGACATGGAAATGTTTTATCAAGATCCGGTATCTTCCATCGGAAGTCATTTATATCAATGAAGGATTAGGGTTTTTCTTAGAGGATAAAAGGTTGAATCTACTTCATTTTTAATCACCTTGCATTCAAAGTGATTAAGAGTGATTCAGAGTGATCAAAGGTGATTCAGTGCAATTAGATATCTTCTTGAGCAATTTTACCAGCAACTGGAAGAGTTTGTTAGGGTTTCATCGGTAGCAATTCACATGTATTTATCTTTAATCATGGAAGTGAGATCATCATCTATACCTATCTTTATTGAAAACCTGACTATTGTTGAGGTCAAGGACCGTCCCAGGCCAATCTTCAAGCAATATCCACATGTTACTACCCTGGATGACTCAGTTGGAGCATTTTTCCATGTTCTGGAAGGAGTAGTATATGTTGAAGATTTAAGAGTGTACATACACTGTCACATTGAGGATTTGGCAATGACTAATATCAAGAGCATGTACATGAATGAATTAATGGGAGATTCTAGAAAGATCAAACATGAATACCAACATATTGTTGATTTAGGGTTTATCGGTATTCTGGACATTCCAGAATTTGAAAATGAAATCGTTAGGTATGTTTTGAGCATAGTACATGGAGATTTTATCTGGTTGGATATGTTGGATATTGTTGGCATATGGGGAGATTGTTGGATATGATAGCATTTGAGAAAATGGTATGTTGATATGATGATAATATATGTTGTCATTGATGTCAATAAGTGTAAGTGAATGGTATACAGATGGAAGAGATGTAGTCAACTAGTGTTGGGGTTTCACTAAGTGTGACTACCGGTTGATAGTCTCAACTCTATGGTTATTGGTTTTGTGATCCAGCTTGTGTGATGTAACTGATGATACTTTGTGATGAGTTAGCTAAGAGATGTGAATGAGATCGAGGTGCCACGTCAGCCTTGTGTGCGTAAAGGATTGAGATATGAGGAGATCAACCGCGTTTAAAGTCTACCTCGGGAATGATCATTCTTCTTAGTGGAATGAGAAGAGAGTGTGATGGGTTACTGATTCCCATGTGCGGTGAAGAATGAATGATGCAGATTGTCTTGTGATCTATTTGAAATTGTAATACTCTATGCAATATGTTTGGACGGTTAGGATTGGACCGCCTGTGTTGTAAACCTAAGATGCTTAGGGTTTAGGGTTTATGCTACTGACCTATCTATTGTCTATAAGGTTGATGATGTTGGTTATTGTAAATTTGTTGGCAAATGTTGTGTGTGTGTGTGTATCTAAGTGATGAGATACTTGATACTTGTTAGACCAGTAAGAGGGAAACTGTAGAGTATGATTGCAGAGTAGAGGATATGAAAAGGATCTGTCTTGGCATGTAGTGTTGTTATCAGATCAAAAGTTTTACCTGTTGTCTTCTAACCATTTCAACAATTGGAAAATCCCTTTATTGGGTAGCTTTAACAGGCTTATTGTAAAACCTGTAACCAGGTGACTCAAGATAATTGAGTTCTTCAAATCCTCTAGTGAGGTAACCTTTAACGGGATATATAGCCATCCCTTAACTGGGTGATCTCTAATAGGATCGGTTCCTAGCAAAACCTTATTGTAAAGTCTTTAACCAGACTAGGCTCCTAATAGGGCGAGCTTCAAAAGAGTTCAAAACAAGCTTGTGGGTATTCATTCCCACCGTGGTTTTTCCCATTTGGGTTTCCACATGAAAAATCTGTGTGTTATGTGTTATGAATTTTTTATGTGATGTTTATGAAGTATTTGGTTGAAAGATTATGCATGTAGAGTTAATGGGTTATGGAATTACTAGTATACCACATGCAAATGTTTAGGGGTGAAATTGATGTCAAGTATTGATTGTATTTGAAGTGTTCAAACTTATTAGTTTATGGTGTCTAGTGTCAAATTGTGTTTAACCAGTATTTCCATGGTTAATGTTAGTAATGGTGAAAACCTTTTGGTATTGCTTTAGGTAGATAAGTTGTTGGGAGAGTTTTTTATCTATACTGATTCACCCCCCCCCCCCCCCTCTCAGTACCAGTTGAGGTGTCTGTTTTTCATCATTACTCTTCAGGATAGACCATACAAGATTACTAAGGAAGCCATCAGGGCACTCACTAATTTACCATAGGTTGGGCAGCATCCAAATAAGAAGGTCTCTAATGATCATGTCAAAAAAATCACCAGTGCAACATTAGATAGGGGATCAATGAGAATCAACACTATCACCAACACTAACATCAGATTCGGTAGAATGGTCATCGGTTACAAGGTAACTCAATCAAACCGACTGAATTATGTTTCTAGCTCCTGCATTTTTCCAGCTTATAAGATGATGAGAGAAAATGAGAAATTAGATCTATGTGGTTGGATGTTGGATGAACTATTGATAAACCTAGGAAAGATTAAAGGAGAAAAGAAAGGAACTTTCCGGTTTGGCAACTTAATTGTCTGTTTAATGCTATTTTTCATAAATGAGACTCCCGATCTTGGGAAGAGACAATTGGAATTTGACATCCCGGTAGGGAGGCAACTGAAATAGTCAATTTCTTCATTAGGTAATCAGGGAGATGATAAAATTTTGGGATATTTTAAGGCATTCCAAAAAGCTATGAAATCTAGAGACAGGGTTCCTAAGCATATTGTTGAGAAATACTCAACTGACATATGCTTCATGGTTAAGAAAGATGAAACACTCATGGAAGCTGTCAAACCCCAGAAGATATGGATTGAGGAAATGGGCTATGAAGTTGATGCATAGATTTTTGATGCCTATGCAAAGATGCTAATTGATGCACCGAAAGATGAAACTGTCAAAACCTTTTGTATTGCAAAGCAAAAGACACACGAGGTTGAAACTGAGTTCAACCAGAAGAAGAGAGAGAAGCAGGAAGGAAAGGCAAGAAAGTTTGTGGAAAAGGTTTCATGGGACATCAAAGCATTGATTCATGTTGTCTCAGAGAAAGGTAGGAAGAGAAAAGAACTAGAAATGTTTATTGAGCCTATTGCAGCTAAATTTGCATCTGAAGATGACACACCCTTGGCATTCAAAAGGGTATTAAGGAAGAAAACTAAGGAAACCAAGGCAGAGGCTAAGAAGAAATTGGTTAAGAAAGTTGCATTCAGGTTACCAACACAGAATTGAGCTCCAAAGGAAACACCTTCAGCCCCATCCGGTATTGGAGGAGGGAAGAAGAAGGATGACATTGATCTGGCAATTGAATCTGGTAATGTAACTATCATTCCACCAAAGACTTGTGCAGAGTTAGTTGATAAGATTACTAAGGATGGTATGTTAAAGAATGTACAATTTTATTATGAACATTTAGAGGATGATGAACAAGGAGAAGTAGAGGAAGCAATTTTGTTATATTTGTATATTTATAGTAAATCCTTGATAGAAATTGAAAACCAAATACTGGTAGAATTGTATGATATGTTAGATGCTAGGAGATTATTAGCAATGCAAGAGGAGAAACATATAAAGATTCAAGAGCTATTGTATGTTTGTGTTTCTATTGCTCTAGAGGAGATGGATAGAACACTTGAGGTTGTAGATAAGAAAATATTTAACAACAAACATAGAATAATCAGTCTTATGTTAGGAAGGGTAAATGAAATAATCAAGGAGACCCACAAGGCATGGGTTAAGTTCTTTGAAGAGAATCGTAGTTTTCTTACTTTGCCGGAATAAAAAATAGATAATGCAGACATCTCAATTGAAGGGAAAGGAAAGGGTATTATGGGTATTGTTATCACAAAAGCTTGCACCCTTGTTGAGCTATTGACTCAGCGACCTTGTGAAACATGGAAACAACCCTGAAGTGTGGGACCTTCTGCAAGGGGTTGAATCTCCAGAGAAGGTCGGCTTCCTTCTCAATCTAAGTGCAGGTATTGAACCAACTCAACACCTCAAATATTACTTCTAACCCTAGTAGCTTACAAAGGAAAACGAAAGAGAGAAATGCTTAAAATAAAAGGAGGTGATGCACCAAGATAAGAGATTGTACCTCTCCCCACCTGAAATGGCATAAGGAATCAACTGAAATACCAAAGAGATACACAAAATTCAGTTGTATGAGTGCCCCAAATGCATGTATGGAGGTTAGAATTCATTAAGTGTCAAGAGGGGAGAAGGATTCCCACAAGTCACACTCAAAAAATCAAGTTAACACAACATATATGGAGAGAAGAGCCACAAAACATACACTTGTGATGAAGGTAAGGAAACATACATAGCATGCATAACTTGAAGGAAGACAAGAATGTAATTTCAATTCATTCAAATGCCAAAGGACAAACTTATAGTTGTAGAAATGCAAAACTAATTACTAGTCTTCAAGAGAAGAGAAAGAGCATAGGAAATCTCAAGGCAGCAGGGAGAGAACCCTTTATAATGAGGCTTAATAGCCTTTATATAGAAAATTGGTTACAAGGGTGATCATGTTGGCATATGTGCAGAGTATGTTGACATGATGATATTGTATTTTGTCATTGATGTCAATATGATGAAGAGTGAACCAGTATATTGAAGTAAGCACTTGCAAGAGAACTAGTATATGTGAAAAAGTGAAGCGGTATGTTCGTTCAAGTGAACCGGTATGTTGAAATGTGAACCGGTATATGTGAACAAGTGAAGCAGTATGTTTGTCCAAGAAGAAATGGTATGTTGGAATATGAACCGATATATGGAATGTTTTGTATCAAGTATTCATATGGTATGACTACCGATTGGTAGTCTTAGCTTCAGGGTTTCCAGTTGAAGTGTTTTATGCCTATGTGATTCAACCAATGACATTGTGTGTTGTGCTAGCATTGTAATGAAGAATAGATTGTGTTGTCACGTCAGCTCTGTACACATGAAGGAGATTGATCCTATCTACCTCGGGAATGTGCGAAGTCTCTGCAAACGGTGGAGAACGCGTGATGGGTTATTGCCTCCAAGATGCAGTGAAGAATGAATGATGGAGAACGTCTTGAGATCTGTTCAAGACCGTTGTATTCAAAGCAAAGTGTTCAATGGTTGGGATTGAACCGACTAAATTGTTTAACCTAAATGTTTAGGGTTTAGGGTTTATGATACCGACCTATCTGTTTCCTATAAGGTCAATGTTGTTTTTCATGTTGAGGTTGTTGGCAAATGTTGTGTGTGTATATAAGTGCAAAGATACGTGATTCTTGCCAGACCAGATATGAGAATAGATGCCTGCAGATTGTGAGTGTAGAAGGAAGGAACTGAAGTGGATCTACATTGGCATTAAGTGATGTTACCAGATCAGTAATACCTGTTGACCTCTAATCACTTCAATAGCTGGAAAATCCCTTAATAGGGTAGTTTTAACCGGCTTGTTGTAAATCCTTTAACAGGGTTACTCAAAATCATTGAGTTCTAAAAAGCCTCTAACAAGGTAACCTTTAACCGGGTTTAACCCTTAACCGGGTATGTTAGCCATCCCTTAACCGAGTGATCCCTAGTAGGATCGGTTCCTAACAAAACCAATTGTAAAGTCTTTAACCAGACTAGGCTCCTAACAGAGTGAACTTCAAAAGGGTTCAAAGAACAGCTTGTGGGTATTCACCCCCACTGTGGTTTTTCCCAGTTGGGTTTCCACATGAAAAATATGTGTGTTATGTGTGATGCTTTTCATATGATGCTTTGTTATTCTTTGTTAAGTGGTAAAGCATGTTGAACCTATAAGTCTTTACATTTTCGTTAAAGTATTACTAGTGTATGCATATGGGTGAAGTAGAAATAAGATACTAGATTGTGTGGAAAGTTGAGTTACCTGTTTATGTCTTTCTCTGTGCTTAACTAGTAGTAATCTGGTTTAGACCAGTGTTATTGCTTTCTAGTTAAATGGCAGGGTTATCAGTCTAAATGGTTCAAGAGAAATTGATATTCACCCCCCCCCCTCAGTACCAGTTTGGTACTAACTGGTCATCATTGATTTATCAATTGGTATCAGAGCATCCTCCAGGTCCTCTATGTTGTAAGCTTAACCGCTTGAGGTAAAGCTCCCAGTCTAATGATGAAGAGGGAAGGTCCAAAGTTCAACAGAGAAAATTTTAGTATATGGAAAGATGGAATGAAGATATACATCAGAAGCATGGTTGCTCAACATTGGAGCTATGTTGAGAATGCTTATGTTATCCCTACCGGTAGTCTCACCGATGACCAAAAGAGAGAGATTCAGGAGAATGGGCAAGTCATGGAAGCCCTAATTAGTAGTTTATCTGATATTGAGTTTATTGATGTTCAGGACAAAGAGAATCCCAAAGAAGTATGGGATGCCCTTGAGAATATCTATGGCAGTGATGAGCATGTGAAACAAGCTAAGGAAGAAAGCCTTAGGGGAAAGTTTGAAGACATGCGGATGGTTGAAGGAGAGACCATTCAACAATATGAAATAAGAATCAAAACTGTTGTTGGAGATATCAAGAGTGTAGGTGGTAAAATTTAAGATTCCACTGTTGTTAGCAAAGTTTTGAGATCCTTATTACCGGTCTATGCAGTAAGGGTTGCTACTATTCAGGAGTTGAGGTTTGTAGACAAGACAAAAGTATCCCTGGACTTCATCATTCCAAAGCTAACAGCTTATGAGCTAAATAATTATGATGGCAATATTTAGAAGACTGAATTAGTGTTCAGAGCGTCTGTTGCACCATCTAGAAAAGGCAAAGAAGCTAGTACCAGTGGTGAACCAAGACAAAGTACAGAAATGGATGATGGGGAGATCCTGATGGAAGTTGAAGCTCTTCTTGCCAAGAGACTTCCCAAGGGAATCATTAAATACAGAGGTAAGCTTCCTTTGAAATTCTTTTCTTGTAACCAGATAGGACATATTGTTGTAAACTACCCTAATGGTGACAACAAGGATAAACTAGAGAGGTTCAAGAAGTTCAAAGGAGGAAACTGGAGAAACTATTTTGTAGTAGTTGATGAAGGTGTCACTGATGAGGAATCAGAAGATGAAGAAAATGAAGATATTTTGTTTGTAGCAGTCACGGAAGATGTGTCAGACAAGAAGGATCTTGTCTCTCACTTTGATAATTCCAATGAGTGGATTATTGATAGTGGTTGTTCTCACCATATGACTGGTGACTGGAGTAAGTTTCTATCTCTGGAAGAGTATGATGGTGGTGTGGTTCATTTTGGTAATGATGCACCTTGTATGGTAAAAGGCAGAGGGTCCATCTCTCTGAATGGAAAAAGCAGTGCTGACAATGTGTATTGGGTAGAAGGTCTAAGGCAAAATCTCTTGAGTGTTGCTCAACTGAATGATAATGGACTCACTCTGGAATTGAAAAATGGAGTGTGTAAAATCAAAGGAAAGAGTGGTGAACTGATGGCTACCGGTATGCAGACCAAAGGTAACCTATTTCAGCTAAATGCTAATGTCAGTACATGTCTTATGGCTAAGTTTGAGGATAGCTGGACATAGCATAGGAAACTCTACCATGTAAACTTTGACAATATTGTGAAGGCTAGTAAGATCAAGGCAGTTAGAGGATTGCCCATGCTCAACAAATTGGAAAATCCTTTGTGCAAAGAGTGTCATCTGGGGAAAATGTCTTCCTCAACCTTCAAAGGTAAACCTTTCACTACAAACAATTTACTTGATCTTATGCATACTGATTTGTGTGATCCTATGAAAACTAGGAGTGTGCAGGGAGATAGGTATTTTATGATTCTTACTGATGATTGCTCAATAATGATGTGGGTGACATTCTTGAAGGACAAATCTGAAGCTTTTGGAAAGTTCAAAGCCTTCAGATCACTTGTAGAAAAAGAAATCGGTAAGAGGATTAAGTGCTTAAGAACCGATCAAGGAGGAGAATTCACTTTCGGTGAATTCAACAAATACTATGAAGAGAATGGCATCAAGAGGCAACTGTCTGCCCCCCGGAATCCACAGCAAAATGGCCTAGAAAAGAGAAAGAATCGGACTATGGTTGAACCAGCTAGAACTATGTTGATCCAAGGAAAGGTTGCTCAAACCTTTTGGAGAGAAGCAGTGAGCATTGCAATCTACACAATGAACCAGGTACTCATCAAAAAGGGTAAGGACAAAACACCTTATGAGTATTGGACTGGTAAGACACCAGTGGTAAGCTGCTTTAGAGTGTTTGGTAGTAAATGTTATATCAAGAGGAGTGAACATCAGAGAAAGTTTGATGCTAAATGTGATGAGGGAATATTCCGAGGGTATTCCACAAAGAGAAAAGCTCTCAAATGTTTCAACAATAGGACTTAGAGAATTGTTAAAATCATCAATGTTAGAGTTGATGAAACCTCTGAGAAATCTGAGGAAACTGGTAGTGAGCAAGTAAAAGATGAACTGGTAGTAACCTTCTGGGAACTAGTTGCAAAATAGCCAAGCACTAGTAACACTGCTCCTACACCGGTGGATCCTGATGCTAATGAAGATGAGGATGAAGAAGAAAAGCAAGAGGAAACAACTAAGATCATTCCTAGGTATGTAAAGCTAAATCATGATCCAAAGCAAATCATAAGAGACAAGGATACAGGAATTCTTACAAGAAGAAAGATTAGAGAAAACTCTTGCATGATCTCTGAATTTGAGCCTAAAACATTCAGAGAGGCACATAAAGATGAAGACTGGATCAAGGTGATGGAAGAGGAACTTGACCAGATAGAAAAGAATGGTATATGGTCTTTGGTACACAGACTGGAGCATAAAAATTTTATTGGCACCAAATGGGTTTTCATAAATAAGTTGAATGAAGATGGCTCAGTGGTTAGAAACAAAGCCAGATTGGTGTGTAAAGGATATGCCCAAGAAGAAGGAGAAGACTATGGAGAAACCTTTGCTCCAGTAGCCAGATTGGAAGGAGTTTGTATGCTTCTTACATATGCAGCATTCAAGGGATTCAAGGTATATCAAATGGATGTAAAGTCTACATTTTTGAATGGAATACTAGAAGAGGAGGTGTATATAAAGAAACCAGATGGATTTGCCCTATCAGAAGACAGTGACATGGTGTGTAGGCTACATAAGGCCTTGTATGGACTAAAGCAGGCACCTAGAGCATGGTATGAATGCTTGCACTCCCATCTTGTGAAGATTGGATTTGAGAGAACAAGTGAGGATAGTAATATATACTTGAAGTCAGAAGGAGATCAGATTCTGATCTATGAGGTATTTGTTGATGACATCATCTTTGGAGGAGATGACAAGATGAGTCATGATTTTGCAAATGAGATGAAAAAGGAGTTTGAGATGTCACTTATAAGGGAGATTAAGTTCTTCATTGGAATACAGATTCAACAAATGAAAGATGGAATCTTTATCACTCAGTCCAAAAATGTCAAAGAGGTGTTGAAGACCTTTGGCATGGAAGACAGCAAACTGGTTGGTACACTGATGGTGACCGGTTGTAAATTATCCAAAGAGGATGATTCAAGGTTGGTAAATAAGAAGGAATACCAATCAATGATTGGTAAATTGCACTATGTAGTACATAGTAGACTGGACATTGCACATGGAGTGGGCATTGTTGCAAGGTTCCAGAAAAGCCCAAGAGAATCTCACTTGGCAGCAGTCAAGCAAATTCTGAGATATCTGAAGGGAACTATTGACTATGGATTATGGTATCCATACAATAATGATTTCAACCTAAAAGTGTTTACAGATGTTGACTGAGCTGGTAATGAGGACGACCGAAAGAGCACAACCGATGGTGCATTATTTCTTAGTGGAAGACTAGTCTCATGGATGAGTAAGAAATAGAGTTGTATCTCTTAGTCTACAACAGAAGTGGAGTATATTGTAGCATTTATGAACTGCACCCAAACAATTTGGATGAAGCATGTATTAAATGGCTTCAAAGTTCCTGTATCTAAACTGGTAAGTATATTTTGTGACAACACAAGTGTGATTAACATCTCCAAGAGTCCGATTTTACATTCTAGAACCAAGCACTTTGAGCTTAAGTATCATTTCTTAAGGGAAAAGGTTCAGAACAAAGAAGTTGTACTAGAACATGTTTCCAGTAAGGAGCTGTTAGCAAACATATTCACCAAGCCTCTACCGAAGGCTACTTTTACCTATTTGAGAGGTGAATTAGGGGTGCTACCCCTTCAAGAGGTGAACTAAAGGTGTATGCTCCACATCAGTCAGGACTTACATTGATATATTTTTCTCAGGATTGGTGTGTTGAAGGATGCTACTCCTTAGGGGGAGTAGGATAGTAGATCATAGATGTTTATGCCTTCACTTTGGCATTATTGTCAAAGGGGGAGAAGATGTGAAGTGGAGAAGATATCTACAGTATTGGGGGAGAAGATGTAAAGCTTAGAGATACCTTTGTATATTGCCATCAATGCCAAAAGGGGAGATTGTTGGCATATGTGCAGAGTATGTTGACATGATGATATTGTATGTTGTCATTGATGTCAATATGATGAAGAGTGAACTGGTATATTGAAGTAAGCACTTGCAGGAGAACCGGTATATGTGAAAAAGTGAAGCGGTATGTTTGTTCAAGTGAACTGGTATGTTGAAATATGAACCGGTATATGTGAAAATGTGAACCGGTATATGTGAACAAGTGAAGTGGTATGTTTGTTCAAGTGAACTGGTATGTTGAAATATGAACCAATATATGTGAAAATGTGAACCGGTATATGTGAACAAGTGAAGCGGTATGTTTGTCCAAGAAGAACCGGTATGTTGGAATGTGAACTGGGATATGGAATGTTTTGTATCTAGGTTTCATATGGTATGACTACCGATTGTTAGTCTTAGCTTCAGGGTTTCCGGTTGAAGTGTTCTATGCCTATGTGATTCAACCAATGATATTGTGTGTTGTTCTAGCATTCTAGTGAAGAATAGATTGTGTTGTCATGCCAGCTCTATGTGCATGAAGGATCTTGCATGAAGGAGATTGATCCTATCTACCTTATGAATGTGTGAAGTCTCTGCAAATGGTGGAGAATGGGTGATGGGTTATTGCCTCCAAGATGCGATGAAGAATAAATGATGGAGAACATCTTGAGATTTGTTCAAGACCATTGTATTCAAAGCAAAGTGTTCAATGGTCAGGATTGAACTGACTGAATTGCTTAACCTAAATGTTTAGGGTTTAGGGTTTATGCTACGAACCTATCTGTTTCCTATAAGGTCGATGTTGTTTTTCATGTTGAGGTTGTTGGCAAAAGTTGTGTGTGTATCTAAGTGCAAAGATACGTGATTCTTGACAGAACAGATATAAGAATAGATACCTACAGATTGTGAGTGTAGAAGGAAGGAACTGAAGCTGATCTACATTAGCATTGAGTGTTGTTACTAGATCATTGTAATACCTGTTGACCTCTAATCACTTCAACAGTTGGAAAATCCCTTAACAGGGTAGCTTTAACCGGCTTGCTGTAAATCCTTTAATAGGGTGACTCAAAATCATTGAGTTCTAAAAATTCTCTAACAAGGTAACCTTTAACCGGGTTTAACCCTTAACCGGGTGATCCCTAGCAGGATCGGTTCCTAACAGAACCTATTGTAAAGTCTTTAACCAGACTAGGCTCCTAACAGAGCGGACTTCAAAAGGGTTCAAAGAACAACTTGCGGGTATTCATCCCCACTATGGTTTTTCCCAGTTGGGTTTCCAAGTGAAAAATATGTGTGTTATGTGTGATGCTTTTCATATGATGCTTTGTTATTCTCTGTTAAGCGGTAAAGCATGTTGAACATGTAAGTCTTTACATTTATGTTAAAGTATTACTAGTGTATGCATATGGGTGAAGTAGAAATAAGATGCTAGATTGTGTGGAAAGCTGAGTTACCAGTTTATGTCTTTCTTTGTGCTTAACTAGTAGTAATCTGGTTTAGACCGGTGTTATTGCTTGCCAGTCAAATGGCAGGGTTCTCAGTCTAACCGGTTCAAGAGAAACTATTTTTCTCAGTACAGATTCACCCCCCCCTAAGTACCGGTTTGGTACTAACTAGTCATCATTGATTTATCAGATCATGACCCTTGTATGTCAATCTGGGAGTGTAGGGAAGTGCATGCACTTGACTTTTGTACATGCAAGCGACCTAGCCATACCTTGAAAAGGCAACCCTAAGAAGGGTGGATTGACTGACCTTCCAAACTCAGAGCATGCAGACATGACATAAGTCAACACAACAAGCATGGCCATGTACCTCTCTTGATGGATATCCTACCAAAAAAATTAAATGCACCCATGTGGATCCACAAAAGAAGGTGCATAGGTCACAAAAGTTGTCGGAGCATTTAAAGATTTGAGTGTCGATTGCACCATCTGAAAGTGTTGCCAGCCGAAAAGAAGTTTGGAAAACTTCAGGGACCTGGGTCACCAAAGTTGGGGCAACTTCAGACACCTGGGTCACTGAAGTTGAAAAGACTTAGGAACTTGGGAACCTAGGGGTTCCAGAGTTGAAGACTTAGGAACTTGGGAACCTATGGGTTCTAGAGTTCCGGGGTTGAGGAATTAGAAACTTGGGAACCTGGGGGTTCTGGAGTTCTGGGGTTGAGGAAGAGAAGACTTAATAACTTTAGAGACATGGGTCACCGAAGTTGGGAGAAACTTCGAAGACCTGGGTCACCGAAGTTGGGAAGACTAGCAACTTGGGAACCTGGGAGTTCCAGAGTTGAGGAATAAGGAACTTGGGAACCTGGGGGTTCCGAAGTTGAAGACTTAGGAACTTGGGAACCTAGGGGTTCCAAATTTCTAGGGTTGAGCAAGAGAAGACTTAGGAACTTGGGAACTTGGGGGTTCCAGAGTTCCAGGGAGACGACACTTCATACTTCATGATTCCATTATTTTCTCTTTGATCAACTGAGGCAGTCCTGGTCTATAGAACATATCTCTGATCAGTCCTCACTGATGGACCAAGGGTGTCATAAAATGATAACATTTTTTGCGACCTCTACGGGATGCTTGCCTACTAAGCATATAGATCAGTAGCATGCATAATCCATTGGGCGCAGAGTCACAACTACAAGAAAGAAAAAAAAAACTTTCTCCTCTATAACCTGCAAAGGATCAAGATCGAGCCTTCTGAAGGGGAACAGCATGTGCTCATGCACTTCTTGGAAAAAAAGAAACCTAACTAATATTTACATTGTTACAATAAGAGGCAACTGATGCTTTTGCCTCTATCAAAGAGGAACCTTTTGAAGGAGTTGATCACCCTCATACCATTGTTACATTCACCATCTAGTTTTAATGGTTGAAATCCCTTGTATGCGTGCATTAGATCACACATACTACTCATGTGGTGAAAGAACACTTTTTCATTCACCTTGCCACCATAGGGAAGCCATAGAAAATAGCCACCTAAGACATCTGGGGATGCATGAAGCATACACATAGTAGCAAGTGGGAAGTTTTTTAGTAGTTGGCTAGCATCAAAAGAACTCCTCCTTGCAAAAGAGAAGGCATCTCTATTATACAAGGGGGCATCATTTTTTTCACAATATCCAACCTCCTTTTGGTGTGAGTTGAAACCAAAGGAAAAGGCCTCAAACTCACATGGTGATAAAAAGTATACCATATTGTCTTGGCCTGCACAAGGGGGCTCTTCAGGCACATCAAATTGGAAGCTTTGAAGCTCGAGTATACTATCAAGTTGAGCAACCAAAAGACTGTCAGCATGACCAACATGTTGTTGCTCAACGTTGTCAAACTTGGTATATTGGTCCCAAGTGAAACATTCAAGCTCAAGCACATCATCCCTAATGCCAAAGAAACATCTTCACCTTGAATGAAGACCTCATATTCAAAATCATCACTTTTAGGGACAAGGGAGAACTAGCATACATTATACTCACATGTGATGATATCCAACTCATCAACACAAATCTCAAGTCTATGAGACACCTCACAAGAAGATCTAAAATATTTATATTGTCTCTTTGTTTTTGTTTCCTCCTCCAAGAAACATAATGCAACAACCTTAGGTTCATGGCACAATCCATCTATCATGCAATCTGCAGCAAAAACATTACCCCTTGTGCCCTCCTCAAGACCCTCTTATTTCTTCAAAGCTACCACCAAGGGAGGTGTAGACATGTCCTTCTCCTCATGATCAATAAATAAAGGAAATTATCAAATGAGAGGACAGTGTCCTCCTCTTTACCTTCACACTCCTCATGTTCAATGACCTATTGCCGCAATTGATTGTTCTCAATATCCTCCTGCAGCATTGTCGATTCCTCCTCCTTTAGAGCATATGAAGACTCACCAATGGTTGATTGAACCCCTTCATCATGATGAGGATGGGAACCATCCATCCTCCATACAACAAGTCCACCCTTAAAAAGGGAGATAGCATCAAGAAAGGGCCTAGGTGGTGGGGTGTTTTGAAAAAGGCACTGAGGAGAAGGCTCATGTATAACAACAGTTGTAGCTCCCTTGAAACTTAAAATTTTAAAACTAGGGGGGTTAGTTGAAGGCTTGGGAGGTCTCCCCTACCTGGAGCTTGGGATTTCAAAACTTAGGAACCCTAGGAGTAGAAACCTCCTCCTGTATGAGCCACATCTCTATGGTTGCTAGGTGCTTAATTTCTTTCTTCCTAGCAAAGGCAAGTTGCCTTGCAAGGAACTCCTCATGTTGTCTTTGGGATCCCATCTGTTGTTGTTGAAGTTGAGCCTGATAAGCAAGTTTATCCTACTGAAAATTCCACTCTTGTTGCCTCTTCAACTCCTCCAGCTGCTTGGTGAAATCAAGCAACACACTTTTGATTTCTGCAATTTTCCTTTTTTCATCATCTTGGAGCTGGTTGGTCTACCAAGAAGGTTGAGCAGGGGTGGGTGGGTGGCAAGCATTAGGAAAGTACCCACCTACTGCTGAAGTGAAGTTATTTGGCATGAAACTAGGAGTAGTCCTAGTTTGGCCTTGTTGGTAAGGAGGGGAAAAATGGTTGTCATTCTCATAGAATGGGAGTGAATAGAAGTTAAACCCATGATATGAACTCATTTTAAAGCATTTGAAATATATGGAGCTTATTTATCAAAATGCCTAAAGAGAGCCAACAAACCCTCTCAACTAGAGACTGGTAACATATCACAGGCCCACCAAATGATTGCAGAGTTGCCAGGTGTTTGAAAGATGTTGCCTCCAAAGCCTTGATGAACTAAAGAACACACCAAACCTTTAGTTGGCTTGGGCTTAGGACTGCATGACTTTGAAACCTCGAGGTTCGAGAGTTGAGGACTTAGGAACTTCGGAACCTGGGGGTTCTGGACTTGCGAACTCTGGAACCTGGGGGTTCCGAGGTCCCAGAGTTAGGAACTTTGTATGAACAAGAACTGCACTTGTTAAGAAGAGATACCAAGTGCTTTAGAGATGACTACCTCTAAAGGCTGAGACACTAAGAACAGCATTGAATCCTTAAAATGTATGTCAAAATTAAGTCCCACCGAGTGTGCCAAAAATTGTTATCACAAAATCTCGCACCCTTGCTAAGCTATCGACTCAGCAACCTTGTGAAACATGGAAACAACCCCAAAGTGTGGGACCTTGCGCAAGAGGTTGAATCTCTAGAGAAGGTCGGCTTCCTTCTCAATCCAAGTGTAGGTTGTTAGGACCTGGAGGCATTTGAGAGGGGGGGTGAATCAGTTGTCTATTAATTTCAACCCAAATATAACTTAACAAAACTTAGTGCATAATACCGGTAAACCAAACTTAATGTCGGTACATAGTTTAGCAGTTAATAACAGTATCGGTAAAGTTTAATGCATGAAACAGAAAGACAAATAACATCCACAACACATAACACAGATATTTGTACATGGAAACCCTGTAAGAGCAAAAACTACAGTGGGAAACCTTATCCACAATTAGATGATACTACTGCAGATAGTATGTGTGTACAAATGGGATCTGCACATGCAGAAAGGCCAACTACCTAGAGCTAACTGCTCAATCACAAAATTGGAGTCACGCTGACTACAATTGGATGGTTAAATCCAATGATAATGTACTACTCAAAATAGCATCTTCATATGTTGGATTCAGTACCGGTTAAGCTCTGATTGTATTCCTCATACCTTCCTTGAATCTTCAAATGATGTTTGCATGTATAGCTCTACTTATATTCACATATACCTTATTACAATCCTTTTTCCTCAATCCTATTAATCTCACAAATGAGATCTTACATATATACCCAAACCTAAGACCAAATATGTAGATCAACTCACTAAGATATTACAATAAAATCAATTACAAATGACTCAATATGCGATGCATGATGTCGGCTCAATGCATTTACAACAATAACCATCAATAAAACATCTCCATAATGTGTCATGCTGATCTAGAATAGATAACGCTTGTCGGTCCATAACCTAGACCTATTTGCCAGTAACAAATATGCAAACTCGATTAGACCAATAACCAAATCACCAAAACCAAGTGTCCAAACAATGTCTTCGACATAACCAAGTAATGTCCATATGATAACAGATCATCCTTAGTGTCGGTGAACAATATAACCTATCAGTGAACTAGATACCGGTGACTGTGCATAAGTCACTGAACATGCCAGTGAACATAACCAAAGATCTCCAAGTGCTATTAAGTGTTCTCAAGTGTTGACAAGTGTTGACATAAATGACAAAACCAATGCAACACATCCATAATACCAACAATCTCCCCCTTTGGCATTGATGGCAACACAAGATGGAAAAACCATCTAAGTGCCAAAGCAGAAATGCTAAAAACCAAAAACCAATAATCTCCCAAAGAGATCATCAAAATACAGATACAGAGAGTAACAATCTCTCCCCCAATGAATAATCTCTCCCTAAAATATAATGTTTTTTTCCATAGATATCTCTCCCCCTTTGACATCAAATATCAAAGCAATACAAAACTAAATACAATCAGTTCATAGAACTTATAACAAATACCAATTGCTATAACCAAATTTATTCAATCTACTCCCCCTAAGAAGTAGCTCTCCTTAATCAAAGCAAGAAAAAAGATTTCTCTGTTAATTTTGTCGGTCTGATGTCATGCTCCAACTGTCTAAGTTTCTACTGATGAGGGTATAACTCCAAGCTGCTCTCTTAGATATTCAAAAGTTTCCTTAGGCAAAGGCTTAGTAAAGATATCTGCAATCTGTTCTTTAGTATTCACATGAACCAATTTCACCTCTTTTGCTTCAACATTCTCTTTCATAAAATTGAATTTGATAGAAACATGTTTAGTTTTAGAGTGAAATACCGGATTCTTTGATATATCAATCAGTGCCATATTATCACAGTAAATGATTATGGGTTCTTTGCATTTTACCTTTATGTCCTTCAACATTTGCTTAATCCATAATACCTATGTACAATTAGTTGTTGCTGCAACATATTCGGATTCTGCTGCTGATAGTGATGTACAACTTTGTTTCTTGCTCAACCATGAAATTAGTCTGCTGCTAAGAAAAAATGCTCCACCGGTGGTGCTTTTTCTATCATCTACATCTCTTGCCCAATTTGCATCTATGTATGCACATAAATCAAAATTTTCCTCTTTAGGATACCATAAACCAAGATTTGTTGTGCCTTGTAGGTACCGGAAAATCCTTTTCAGGTCTTGTTTGTGTCAAATATAGTAAACCTCCTATCATACACTTGTATCTTATCGGATTAAGAGGTGTTGATTCATCCTTCAATGATAGTTTGTCAGTTGTAGTCATAGGTGTGCTTACCATTTTAGAGTTTTCCATGCCAAATTTCTTAAGTAATTCCTTCAAATACTTTGATTGATTTATGAATACACCTTTATTAATCTGTGAAATCTGCAATCCTATAAAGAATTTTATCTCCCCAATCATAGACATTTCAAATTCTTCCTGCATCTTATTAGAAAAGTCTTTACACAATCCATCTTCTCCTCCAAAAATAATATCATCAACAAAAACTTCTATAACCAAGATGTCATCATTAGTCAATTTGTAATATAAGTTGTTGTCAGCATTACCTTTAGTGTAACCAAGCTTCAAAAGATATTTGTTCAATCTAGCATACCAAGCTCTAGGAGCTTGCTTCAATCCACATAAAACTTTCCTTAACCTACAAACCATATCTTTGTCATTTGTCAAAGAAAATCCATCAGGTTGTTCAATGTAAACTTCCTCTTCAAGATCACCATTCAGAAATGCACATTTAACATCCATTTGATATAATTTATAGTTCTTATGTGCTACAAAAGCTAAGAATAATCCGACTGCCTCAATTCTAGCTACCGGTGCAAAGGTTTCATTGTAATCAATTCCTTCTTTATCTGAATATCCCTTACACACTAATCTTGCTTTGTTTCTTATTACCTTACCGTCTTCATTAAGTTTATTTCTGAATACCCATTTAGTTCCAATTACATTTTTGTTTTTAAGTCGGGGAACCAATGTCCATGTGTTATTCTTTTCAATTTGTTCCAGTTCATCTTCCATAGCTTTAATCCAATGTTTATCTTCACATGCCTCATTAATAGTTGCTAGTTCAATTTGAGAAATTAGACATACCTCTTCATTTCTCAATCTTCCTCTAGTCATAACTCCTTGATACTTATTCTCAATTATCTAACTTTCAAAGTGATTCAACCTTACATACCTGGGTGTATTCACTTGTTGTTGTTCTTCAGTCACTATGGAATTCTCAAATGATGCCGGTGTGACTGGATCAACTTTTTGTACTAGTGTACTCATTGTAGGTTCATTTGTGATTATCTCAACTGTCAGTTCAAAGTCTATAGACGTTCTAAACTGTTCATCAATCTTCACATTTGCACTTTCAATGATTTTCTGCAATCTCTTGTTAAAACATCTATATGCCTTGCTCTTAGATGAATAACCAAGAAATATTCCTTCATCACTTCTAGGATCAAATTTGCCAATATAATCATCTCTCCTAATATAATATTTGCTTCCATATATTCTAAAATATTTAAGAGTAGGAGTATTACCAAACCATAGTTCATGAGGGGTCTTACCAGTTTCACCTTTGATGTGAACTTTGTTCAATGTATAAACAGTTGTATTCACCGCTTCTCTCGAATATACATGAGGTAGGTTTGCTTGTGATATCATGCTTCTAGCTGCATCCAAAATAGTTTTGTTCTTCATTTCCACAACTCCATTTTGCTGGGGTGTTCGAGGTGTTGATAATTGTCTTTTGATTCCATTCACTTCACAGAATGTATTGAATTCCTTGGATGTGAATTCACCTCCTTGATCCAATCTCAAATATTTGATTTTCTTACCGGTTTCATTCTCTACCATGACCTTGAATAGTTTGAATTTCCCAAAAGCTTATGATTTCTCCCTGAGAAAAGTAACCCAACACATTCTAGAATAATCATCAATGATTAGCATAAAATATCTATCTCCTTGTAAACTTCTAGTTCTTGCTGGACCACATAAATCAGTATGAATTAAGTCAATAACATTATTGGATTTTTCTGAAATACTCTTAAAAGTTGCTCTAACTTGCTTTCCAAATTGACATTCCTTACATACCGGATTGTGAGGTTTAACAATCTTAGGTAAATCCCTTACTGCCTTAGTTGTACTGATTTACACAATGCAATCAAAATTTACATGACAAAGTCTCTTATGCCATTACCAACTTTCATCAATATGTGCAATCAAGCATGTCTTCTCATTGTTATTCAAATTAAAGATATTACCTCTAGTCTGATTACCAGTTGCAATTTCCAAACCAGTTCTATTCATGATTTTGCATTTACCATTCTTGAATTGTAACTAAAATCCTTTTTCAACTAATTGACCAACACTCAAAAGATTATCCTTCAAACCTTAAACATAGTAAACATTATCAGTATTGTGCTTACCATCAAAAGATATAGTGCCTTTTCCTCTTATCAAACAAGCTTTGTCATCCCCAAATCTTACTAGACCTCAATTGTAGTCCTGAAAAGTTAAGAATTTACTCTTATCACCAGTCATATGATGTGAACATCTAGAATCAATGATCCATTATTCCTTTTCTTCAATTTTAGCTTCCAGGGCCTGCTCTACCCGTTGAATAGTAGGTGTCGGTTGATCTTTTGTTATTGCAACAAAAGCCCATCCATTGTCTGTCGATTCCTTGTCAGAATCATCAGTAACTCCTTCATCAGTATAGTAACATGATTTGTCTCTATTCTTCTTAAATATGTATCTTTGATATTCAGGGTTAGGCTTATAGGTTCTTCTAGCTTCTTCTTTCAATCTTGCATGTCTGTCAGGATACCTAGATGCCATATGACCAATTTTATTGCAATTAAAACATTTAAATGGTGCTTTACCTTCATACTTACTTCCAACTATACCTTTAGGCATTTTCCTTGCCAACAGTGCTTCAAGCTCTTCAAGTTCTTCATTCTCTCTTCTGATTTCTTCAAGTTCTCTAGCATAGAGTGCTTTCCAATCAGATTTTTCAGATGAAGCTTTGAAAGCAAAATCTGTATTTATGTAAAGGGGTATTCTAGTAAAGGGTTTAGGGTTTCAAACTGGAACAGAAATAGCATAACCGAAATTGTATTCAGGCATAGAAAGATGTTATCTTAGCAGTTCACTCATTTCTTCGGATTGTTGTCTAGATTTGTATGTAGTCAGTGAGGCTCCTTTTGTGATTGAGCAGTGTGCTCTAGGTTGTAAGCCTTCCTGCAAGTGCAGGCCCCTATATTTTCTAATATCTCTTCATATGGCCAGTGAATTGATATTGTGGGTCACAAATCCCACCGTAGTTTTTCCTCTTTGAGGTTTTCCACGTATAATTCTTTGTGTTATGGTATTGATTTATGTGGTTGGCTTATTGGTTGCTTTACTTCTTTCAATTTTATATGTACCAGTATACTAGTTGGTGTATGCATGTTTTAATAAGGTTAAAATAGATCATTCTGGTAGAACATCGATTCACCCCCCTCCCCCCCCCCCTCTTAGTGTTCTTGGATTCCAACATTCACTACTTGTGTATATTGCACTTTTTTATTTTTATTTTGGTTTTTCTTGATTATTTTTTTTTTTCTATTTTTCCCTTATCCGTGCATTGGATAACTTACGTATAAAAATTTCTGAGATGCACATTGTTGATAGGTTCATCAAACATGTCCCCTTCTGATGTAGATAAGTGATATGCTGCCGATCCATAAGCAGATATGATGACAAAAGGACCTAGCCAATTTGGTTCAAACTTTCCCTTCTTTTCCCGATCCTGTTGATTGCAAGGATTTTCTTTTAGTACCAAGTCACCGATTTGAAATGCTCTTGGTTTTACCTTATGATTTTAGCTCTGGCACATGTGTTGTTGATATGCTTTGAGGTTATCAAAAGCACATTGTCGATGCTCATCTAGCAGCTCCAATTCTTGTAGTCTATTTACCCGATATTCCTCATCTGGAATGAGGCCCTTTAGTGATACTTTGAGTGATGGAGTCCCAACCTCAATAGGTATAAATTCCTCTTATCCATGCACAAGTGAGTATGGTCTAGCTCCTACAGGTGTGTTGTAGGCCCATAATTCTAGGTTGAGTTGAACATGCCAATCACGTCCAGCTTCGTTCACTGTTTTCTTGAGGATTTTCAAGATGGTTTTGTTTGAGGCCTCTTCCTGGCCATTCCCTTGTGGATAATATGGTGTGGAGAAATGATGTTGGATATGGAATCATTTGCATAGTTCTTGCACATATTGATTCTTGAAATGTCTTTCATTATCTGTGATAATGGAACTAGGAATGTCATACCGACAAATGAGATAATTCGGGATAAAAGAGGATATTTTCTTACCGATAACAATAGTCAATGGGACGACCTCTATCCACTTTGTAAACTATTCAATGGTCGTGATGATAAACTTATGTCCATTTGATGAGGAAGGATGAATCTTTCCCATTAGGTCAAGTCCCCATTGAAAGAATGGTCATGATGTGGTGAACGGTTGTAGCTTATGTGTTGGTGCATGTATAAGATTGCCATGAATTTGGCATTTTGGACATTTTCTGGCAAACTGATATGATTCTCTTTCCATGGTCGGCCAATAATAGCCTATCCTTAGAAGTTTCTGATGAATACTGATGAACAGTTAGTACCAAACCGGTACTGAGAGGGGGGGGTGAATTAGTACAGACGAAAAAAAACTTTCCCTGAATCAGTTTGACTGCAAAAACTGCACTTAACTGGTAAACAATATCACTGGTCTAAATCAAAGCACTACTAGTAAAACATAGTGAGAATGTGAAAGACATAAACCGGTAATGCTTAGATCTCCACACAATCTAATATCTCATTTCCACTTCACCCATATGTTTAAACAAGTAATATATCATCAGAAATATAATGACTGTTGGTTCAACATGCTTTACCACTTGACAGAAAATATTAAAACATCACACATGACACACTGATTTTTCATGTGGAAACCCAACTAGGAAAAACCACGGTGGGGATGAATACCCACAAGCTGTTCTTTGAACTCTTTTGAAGTCCGCTCTGTTAGGAGCCTAGTCTAGTTAAAGACTTTTACAATATGTTCTACTAGGAACCGATCCTGCTAGGGATCACCCGGTTAAGGGATGGCTAAATACTCGGTTAAACGTTAGAACCCTTTTAAAGGTTACCTCGCAAGAGGATTTGAAGAACTCATTGAATTGAGTCACCCTGTTAAAGGATTTATACAAAATCCTGTTAAAGCTACCCGATTAAAGGATTTTCCAACTGCTAAAATGGTTAGAAGTCAACAGGTAATACACTGATCTGATAACAGCACATAATGCCAAGGCAGATCCTCTTTAGCTCCTTAGCTTCTACAATCACACTCTGCAGGTATCCACGCACTTCTCCGGTCTGGCAAGAATCAAGTATCTCTTCACTTGGATACAAACATAACATTTGCCAACAACTTCCAAATGAAAAAAATCATCGACCTTAGAGGAAACAGATAGGTCGGTAGCATAAACCCTAAACCCTAAACATTTGGGTTTAACAATTCAGTCAGTTCAATCCTGATCATTAATCACACTGCATTGAATACAACAGTCTTGAACAGATCTCAAGACGTTCTCCAATGTTCATTCTTTGTCACTTCAGGAAGTTGATAACCCATCATGCGCTCTCCACCATTTACAGAGACTTCGCACATTCCCGAGGTAGATAGGATCAAACTTCTTCATGCAAGATCCTCAAGGAAATCCTTCATGCGCGCAAGGCTGACGTGGCAACAAGATCTGATCTTCATTACAATGCTAACTCATCACAAGATGTCATCGGTTGAATCATACAGGCTTGGAATGCATCAACCAGAAACCCTGAAGCTGAGACTACCAACCAGTAGTCATGCCAAATGAAACCCCTATACAAAACTTCCCATATACCGGTTCTCATTCCAACATACCGCTTCACTTTTTCACATATACTGGTTCACAACATCATATCGGTTCTCTTGCTAGTTTGCTTACATCAATTCATACTTCAGCATATTGACATCAATGACAACATACAATATCATCATGTCATCAAGCTCTGCACATATGCCAACAATCTCCCCCTTTGGCATTGATGGAAATATACAAAGATGTCTCTCTGCTTCACATCTTCTCCCCCTTTGACAACAATACCAAAGTGGAGGCACAAATAGCTATGTCCCACTATGCTACTCCCCCTAAGGAGTAGCATCCTTCAACACACCAATCCTGAAAAAGATTTATCAATGCAATACCTGACTGATGTGGAGCACACACCTTTAGTTCACCTCTTGAAGGGGAAGCATCCCTAATTCACCTCTTAAATAGGTAAATGTAGCCTTCGGTAGAGGCTTGGTGAATATGTCTACTAACTCCTCCTTACTGGAAACATGTTCCAATACAACCTCTTTGTTTTGAACCTTCCCCCTCAAGAAATGATACTTGAGCTCGAAGTGCTTGGTTCTAGCATGCAAAACTGTATTCTTGGAAATATTAATTGCACTTTTATTATCACAAAATATACTCACCAGTTCAGATATAGAAACTTTGAAACCACTTAATACATGCTTCATCCAAATTGTCTGAGTGCAATTCATAAATGTTGTAACATATTATGCTTCTACTGTAGACTGAGAGATACAACTCTGCTTCTTACTCATCCATGAGACTAGTCTACCACCAAGAAAGGATGCACCATCGGTTGTGCTCTTTCGGTCGTCCACATTACCAGCCCAATTAGCATTTGTAAACACTTTGAGGTTGAACTCATTACTGTATGGATACCACAATCCATAGTCAATAGTTCCCTTCAGATATCTAAGAATCCGCTTGACTGCTACCAAGTGGGATTCTCTTGGACTTTTCTAGAACCGTGCAGTAATGCCCATTGCATGTGCAATGTTCAGTCTACTATGTACTACATAGTGCAACTTACCAATCATTGATTGGTATTCCTTCTCATTCACCAATGCTGAGTCGTCCTCTTTTGACAATTTACAACCGGTCACCATCAATGTACTAATCGGTTTGTTGTCTTCCATGCCAAAGGTCTTCAACACCTCTTTGACATACTTGGACTAAGTGATAAAGATACCATCTTTCATTTGTTGAATATGTAGTCCAATGAAGAACTTAATCTCCCCTATAAGTGACATCTCAAATTCCTTCTTCATCTCATCTGCAAAATCATGACTCATCTTGTCATCTCCACCAAAAATTATGTCATCAACAAATACTTCACAGATCAGAATCTGATCTTCTTCTGACTTCAAATAGATATTTCTATTCTCACTTGTTCTTTCAAATCCAATCTTCACAAGATGGGAGTGTAAGCATTCATACCATGCTCTAGGTGCCTGTTTCAAGTATTCCATTCAGGAATACAAATTTTACATCCATTTGATATACTTTGAATCCCTTGAAGGTTGCATATGCAAGAAGCATACGAACTCCTTCCAATCTAGCTACTGGAGAAAAGGTTTCTCCATTGTCTTCTCCTTCTTCTTGAGCATATCCCTTACACACCAATCTGGCTTTATTTCTTATCATTGTGCCATCTTCATTCAGCTTATTTCTGAAAATCCATTTGGTTCCAATGACATTTTTATGCTCACGTCTGGGTACCAAAGACCAAGTGTCATTCTTTTCTATCTGGTCAAGTTCCTCTTCCATTTCCTTGATCTAGTCTTCATCTTTATGTGCCTCTTTAAATGTTTTAGGCTCAAATTCAGAGATCATGCAAGAGTTTTCTTTGACCTTTCTTCTTGTAAGAATTCATGCATCCTTATCTCCTATGATCTGCATTGGATCATGATTCAGCTTTACATACCTAGGAATGATCTTAACATATTCCTCTTACTTTTCTTCTTCATCCTCATCTTCATCAACATCAGCATCTATCGGTGTAAAAGCATTGTTACTGGTACTAGGTTGTTTTGCAACCGGTTCCCAAAATGTTACAACTGGTTCATCTACCACTTTCTCACTAGTGGTTTCCTCAGGTTTCTTAGAAGTTTCATCAACTCTAACATTGATACTTTCAACAATTCTTTGAGTCTTATTGTTGAAACATTTGAGAGCTTTTCTCTTGGTGGAATACCCTAGGAATATTCCCTCATCACATTTTGCATCAAACTTGCTTTGATGTTCACTCCTTTGATATAACATTTGCTACCAAACACTCTAAAGTAGCTTACTACAGGAGTCTTACCAGTCCAATACTCAAGGTTTTTTATCCTTACCTTTCTTGATGAGTACTCGGTTCATTATGTAGACTACAGTGCTCAGCGCTTCTCTCCAAAAAGTGTGAGCAACTTTTCCTTGAATCAGCATGGTTCTGGCTGCTTCAACTATAGTCCAGTTGTTCCTTTCTACTAGGCCATTTTGTTGTGGAGTCCGGGGAGTAGACAGTTGCCTCTTGATGCCATTTTCTTCACAGTACTTATTAAACTCACTAGAAGTGAGCTCACCTCCTTGGTCAGTTCTAAGGCATTTGATTCTCTTACAACTTTTTTTTTCAACCAGTGCTCTGAAGGCTTTGAACTTTCCAAAAGCTTCAGACTTGTCTTTCAAGAATGTGACCCACATCATTCTTGAGTAGTCATCAGTGAGAATCATAAAGTACCTATCTCCCTGCACACTCCTAGTTTTCATAGGACCACACAAATCAGTATGCACAAGATCAAGTAGATTGTCTGCAGTGAAAGATTTACCTTTGAAGGTTGAGGAAGACATTTTCCCCATTTGACACTCTCTGCACAAAGGATTCTTTGGTTTGCTCAGCACAAGCGATCCTCCAATTGCCTTGATCTTATTGGCCTTCACAATATTATCAAAGTTTACATGGTAGAGTCTCCTATGCCATATCCAGCTATCATCAAACTTAGCCATTAGACATGTACTGAAACACTCCATCTTTGAATTCCAAAGTGAGTCCATTATCATTCAGCTGGGAAACACTCAAAAGGTTGTGCCTGAGACCTTCTACCCAATATACATTATCAGCACTGCTTTTTCCATTTAGAGAGATGGACCCTCTTCCTTTTACCATACATGGTGCATCATTACCAAATCGGACCACACCACCATCATACTCTTCTAGAGATAGAAACTTACTCTAGTCACCAGTCATGTGGTGAGAACAACCACTGTCAATAATCCACTCATTGGAATTTTCAAAGCGAGAGACAAGAGCCTTCTTGTTTGACACATCTTCCTTAACTGCTACAAACACAATGTCTTCATTTTCTTCATCTTCTGATTCCTCATCAGTGACACCTTCATCAACTGCTACAAAATAGTTTCTCTTGTTTCCTCCTTTGAACTTCTTGAACTTCTCTGGTTTGTCCTTATTATCACCATTAGGATAGTTTACAGCAATGTGTCCTATCCTATTGCAAGAAAAGCATTTCAAAGGGAGCTTATCTATTTACCAGTTCCCTTAGGAAGTCTCTTGGCAAGAAGAGCTTCAAATTCCATCAGGATCTCCTCATCATCCATTTCTCTGCTTTGTCTTGGTTCACAACTAGTACTAGATTATTTTCCCTTTCTAGATGGTGCAGCAAATGCTCTAAAGGCTGATTCACTCTTTTGAATATTGTCATCATAATTATTTAGCTCATGTGCGGTCAACTTAGCAATGATGGAGTCTAGGGATACCTTTGTCTTGTTTATAAACCTCAACTTCTGAATAGCAGCAACCCTTATTGCATAGACTGGTAACAAGGATCTCAAGACTTTGCTAACAACAGTGGAATCATCTATTTTGCCTCCTGCACTCTTGATATCTCCAACAACAGTTTTGATTCTTATTCCATATTGTTGAATGGTCTCTCCTTCAACCATCTGCATGTCTTCAAACTTTCCCCTAAGCCTCTCTTCCTTAGCTTGTTTCACATGCTCATCACCGCCATAGATATTCTCCAGAGCATCCCATACTTCTTTGGTATTGTCTTTATCCTAAACATCAATAAACTCAATGTCAGATAGACTGCTGATTAGGGCTTTCATGACTTGCCCATTCTCCTGAATCTCTCTTCTTTAATCATCAGTGAGAGTACCAGTAGGGATAACATAAGCATTCTCAACATAGCTCCAGTGTTGAGCACCCATGATTCTATTGTAGATCCTCATTCTATCCTTCCATATCTTAAAGTTGTCTCTATTGAACTTTGGACCTTCCCTCTTCATCATTAGAGTAGGATCTTTTCCTCAAGTGGTTAAGCTTACAACACAGAGGACCTAGAGGATGCTCTGATACCAATTGATGAATATTGATGAATAGTTAGTACCAAACCGGTACTGAGAGGGGGGGTGAATTAGTACAGACAAAAAAAAACTTTCCCTGAATCAGTTTGACTACAAAGACCGCACTTAACTGGTAAACAGTATCACTGGTCTAAATTAGGGCATTACTGGTAAAACATAGTGAGAATGTGAAAGACATAAATCGGTAATGCTTAGATCTCCACACAATCTAATATCTCATTTCCACTTCACCTGTATGCATAAACAAGTAATATATCATCAGAAATGTAATGACTGTTGGTTCAACATTCTTTACCACTTGACAGAAAATATTAAAGCATCACATGACAAGCATCACACATGACACACTGATTTTTCACATGGAAACCCAACTAGGAAAAACCACGGTGGGGATGAATACCCACAAGTTGTTCTTTGAACTCTTCTGAAGTCCGCTCTGTTAGGAGCCTAGTCTAGTTAAAGACTTTTACAATAGGTTCTGCTAGGAACCGATCCTGCTAGGAATCACCTGTTTAAGGGATGGCTAAATACTTGGTTAAAGGTTAGAACCCTATTAAAGGTTACCTCGCAAGAGGATTTGAAGAACTCATTGAATTGAGTCACCCTATTAAAGGATTTATACAAAATCCTGTTAAAGCTACCCGGGTAAGGGATTTTCCAACTACTGAAATGGTTAGAAGTCAACAGGTAATATTCTGATCTAATAACAGCACATAATGCCAAGGCAAACCCTCTTTAGCTCCTTTGCTTCTGCAATCACACTCTGCAGGTATCCACACACTTCTCCGGTCTAGCAAGAATCAAGTATCTCTTCACTTGGATACACACATAACATTTTCCAACAACTTCAAAATGAAAAACATCAACGACCTTATAGGAAACATATAGGTCAGTAGCATAAACCCTAAACCCTAAACATTTGGGTTTAACAATTCAGTCGGTTCAATCTTGACCATTAATCACACTACATTGAATACAATGGTCTTGAACAAATCTCAAGACCTTCTCCAATGTTCATTCTTTGTCGCTTCAGGAAGTTGATAACCCATCACGCGCTCTCCACTGATTACAAAGACTTCGCACATTCCCAAGGTAGATAGGATCAAACTTCTTCATGCAAGATCCTCAAGGAAATCCTTCACACGCATAAGGTTAATGTGGCAACATGATTTGATCTTCATTACAATGATAACTCATCACAAGATGTCATCGGTTGAATCATCCAGGCTTGGAATACATCAACCAAAAACCCTAAAGCTGAGACTACCAATCGGTAGTCATGCCAAATGAAACCCCGATACAAAACTTTCCATATACCAATTCTCATTCCAACATACAGCTTCACTTTTTCACATATATCGGTTCACAACATCATACCGGTTCTCTTGCCTATTTGCTTACATCAATTCATACTTCAGCATATTGACATCAATGACAACATACAATATCATCATGTCATCAATCTCTACACATATGACAATAGTTTCTTGGCGAGAGAAGGACCACTTGAATGTGTGCCACAAATACCTTCATGAAGTTTAGGTAAGGTGGTTTTAGATTCATTACGATCAAGACACCGAAGAAGAGTACCATCAAGACCTCTGTGGTAAAGTGTGTCAGTGGTTAGGGTATAATGGGTTGCTTGATGAATAAAGTTGTGTTTCTAGTTTTCGGATAGGTCTAGTGGAAGGATATTATCTTTTAAGTAGGTGTAGATCTTTCCATAGAGGGGTGAATCAGAACCAACTATGTCACATATGACTTGGGATTCAGAATTGTCGTAGGTAGGAGAAAACAATTGTTCCACTAGAAACTCATAACGATTGTGTTCATTTGGTATTTGCAGGAGTGAGGCAATGGTTTCCATGGCGTCTGCAGCTTTGTTGTTCACCCTTGTAATTTTCTCAAATTTGATGTCCACAAAGTATTTCTTGAAGTCATCCACCATGTTCTTGTAGGGAATTAGCTTGTCTTCCTTCATTTCATAGTCGTCATTAACTTGATTAATGACCAATTATGAGTCTCCAAAGACTTTCAACTCTATGACCATCTTGATGCATGTGACTAGAGCTTCGTACTCAACAATGTTATTTGTGAAAGGAAACATTAATCTGTAAGATTTAGGGATAGCGTGTCCTTCTCGAGTGATAAATAGGATGTCGACACCTGATCCATGTAGTGTGTATGATCTATCAAAGTACAAGACCCATGGTGTTGTTGATTCTATGAGAATATTTGTATCTATAAATTCCACATGGATTGGATGATTGTCTTGTAATGGTGTCTTCGCTAGTTGATCAGTGATAGCTTGTCCTTTGATAACCTTTTTGTCTGTGTAGTGAATGTCAGACTCACTTAGAATCATGACCCATTTAGCTAACCTTCTTTTGAGGGAGACTTTGCTAATTAGATATTTTAATGGGTCGATCTTTACTACCAACTTGATGGTATGAGCTAGCATGTAATGGCGAAACTTTTGAGAAGTGAACACCACTACCAAACAAGATTTTTCAATGAATGTGTAGTTGAGCTCATATCCATTTAATTTCCTATTGATGTAGTATATTGCCCTTTCCTTGCCTACTGAATCTTCTTGTGCTAACAATGCTCCCAATGATACCTTTGTAGCTGATATGTAAAGAATAAGAGGTTTTTCGGCTATTGGTGGTACCAAGGTAGGTGGATTCATCAGATATTGTTTGAGTTGGTGGAATGATTTTGCACATCGATCTTCCCATCTGAAAGGGACATTCTTGTGGAGTAGATGAGTTAACGGAAGACACTTGTCAGCTAGTTGAGAAATGAATCTTCTTATGAATTGTAGCCATCCTTTTAGAGATCTTAATTAACTGATATTTCTAGGAGGTGGCAACTCCATGATCACTTGTACCTTTGTGGGGTCCACCTCAATTCCTTTTTCTGAGGCTATGTATCCTAAGAGTTTGTTGGATGTTACATCAAAGACACACTTTTTAGGATTCAGTCATACATTGAATTGATCCAGCCTCTAAAAGATTTTATCTAGAATCTCCAGATGTCCTTCTCTTGTGAATTATTTAGCCAATAAGTCACCTACATAGTCCTCCATGAACATGCGCATCATGTCATGAAATATTGTAGTCATTTCTCTTTGATAGGTCACTCCCACATTCTTCAAGCCAAAAGGCATGACATTCTAGCAATAAGTACCCCATGGACAGGTAAATATTGTTTTATCTTGGTCCTCTAGTGCTATTTTGATTTCATTTTAGCCTAAGAAACCAACCATGAGTGATAACATAGCATGTCCTATTATTAGATCTACAATTGTGTTGATGCTAGGTAAAGGAAAGTTGTCCTTTGGAAAAGCCTTGTTGAGATCCCTGAAGTCTGTACAAATCCTAATGCTTTTATTTGGTTTAGATACAGGCACAATGTTAGAAATCCATTCCACATAATTGATGGGTCAGATGAATCCTACATCAAGTAACTTCTTCGGTTCTTCTTTAACCAATATGGTGACATGTGAGTTCATTTTTCTTAGTTTTTGCTTGACAGGCTTAGCTCTAGGAGCTATTGATAAGTGGTGCATGATCAAATCTAGATCTATCCCTAGCATATTTGCTTACGACCAAGCAAAATTGATTTTCTTTTCTTTGAAGAATTTGATGAAGTCCGGCCTTTCTTGTTCTATTAGTGATTATGCCAGATTTATGGTTCTTGATGTTGCTTCAGTATCGATATTAATTGATTGAGTTGGCTCAATCAAAATTGGTAATCTCTCCTGATAATGTTTAGGAAGAGTGTCAAGCCTCTCATCCTCAGGCACCTCAAAGAGGTTTTCACCATTAGATACGCCCTTTGTTTTTTCTTTTTTATGATCTAATACTACCATTAAATGGTTTTCACCATTAGTGTTATGCCTTGCATATCTATTTCCCCATTAGTCTCCTTGCATCAAAATTTGGGTACCTTTGCTTTCCTTTTTGGTTTTTGACCTCGGAACTCCGGAGTCCCGAGGTCCCCCTACTTTCCTTTTTGGTTTTTGACCTCGAAACACCGAAGTCCCGACGTCCCGAGGTTTTTTGCGTCTTTTGCCTTGGAACTTTGAAATCCCAAAGTCCCGAGGTGGAGCTTCCTTTTCCTTTATCAGGAAGCCCAGACCCCCAGAGTTTCGATGTGGGGTGTTCCTCTCTTTGTGTCGAGCTTGGAACCTCGAGACCCTGGAGTCTCGAGGTCGTGTTTAAATCATTCGTAAGGACGGGTTTGGGATGCGCTATAAATAGGGATGATGGACTTTTTAAAGTTAATTTGTGCATTCAGAGCTCCTCTTCCCTACTTCCAAGCCGTGAACCCCCAGAATTCCAAGATTTCCTTGGCGATTTCGGGCATTTCGATTCACCAGGTTGGTGATTTTTTTCCTTGCTCATTTTTGGTGTTTTTTTTTATTAGTTTAGTTTTTCTCCTCATTTTTGTTTTGGTTGTTGGTTGTTTTATTTTTTGTTTGTTTGTTTGTTTGCGTGCCCTAGTTTTAAGCCTGGAACCTTGGACCCTTGGAGTTCCAGGCGGCTTCAGTTCAACCTAATCCTAGAACCCTAGATTGCCAGAGTTCCGAGTGGCTTCAATTCAGCCTCAGCCCGGAACCCCGGACCCTCGGAGTTCCGAGCGGCTTCAGTTCAGCCTAAGCCTGGAACCCCGAATGCCCAAAGTTTTGGGATTCCTTTTGCACCCAGCTTAACCCCAAAACCTCAGAGTTCCGAGCCTTCTTCACTTGTGCCTAGCCCAGGATCCTGGGACCCTAAAGTCCTGAAGTAAATCAACTTCTATGCTTGTTATCAAAGACTGAGGATTTGTGTTTTGCTTGCAGGTTCGAGTGCTTAGATGGACTTATCCTCCAGCAAAAGAGGCAAAGAAATTGATAGACTCCCAACCACCATGAAATATCATTATCAAGGATAGGTCTATGTTTCAAAGCTAGAGAATCAGGTCAGATGGGTCACGGATACTGAAATCGGCCATATAGAAATTAAGGATATCAAGGCTTAATTGGACAAACCTAGTCTAGAGGCCCTTCAAAGGAGAGTCAGAAGATTTGGCCTAGTTGAAGTTACTTTCTTCCCATAGTCATTATAGGTACCAGAGTTCATAATGACCATTGCCCCATTTTATAACCCAGAAACTAGAAAGTGCACAAATGCACAAGGAAAACCAATCATAGACTTGTCTCCAGATATGCTTGGGTTCGTCTTTAGTATCCCAACCAGGGAGGAGGTATTTCCATTAACTAAAGAAGAAGCCTTAAAGGCATGGAATGATAAGATATCAGCCAGTAAGAGGCACATGAATACAAAGTAGTTAGAAGAAGAAAGAAAGAAAGAAAGACAAGTCTCAAGGCAACGAAGATCCTGAGGGCGGATTTCAAAGAGCCTCAAAGAGATTTAATCATTATGCTTAGCAGAGCCTTTGGCAAGCTGGATTGCAAGCATTTTCATCCCTTGATGTTCCAATTCATGAGCACTATTTTAATAAGGAAACAATACTTTGACTGGTCGCAGATCCTCTCCGATAATATCTGTAAGCAGATGAAAGAAGTTCAGCATACCCAAAAGTTCTTTTCACGTCATATGTCATGTGGGTAGCTGCTAGAGCTAGAAAGTTTCCAAGGCTACATGTTGAAGGTAAATTGGAAGAGGAGGAAGGATAGAAGAATATATGGGAGTATTATTCCCAACTCACTCTAGCCAATGCAAAGACTCATTTCAAGAGAGTTAATGATGCCTTCATTTTTCCAATAATAATCAAATTGACAGGAGATGCAGGATATCGGATTAGCCCAGAGGCCATGGCTATCATCTGAGAGTGGGAATGTTGGTTTATCCAAAACCCATGCTCTACTTACATCAGGGTTAGGGGATTCATGGGAAATCCAATGTTGTTGCCCTAATACTGCAATGATAGGATAATTTTGCTAGAGTATGTGAGGCAACTTGTGGGCCTCCAGTCACTGTTGTCATCAAAACACAAAGCAGGTATCAACTTCTCACTATTTATTGGATACTTTGCATGTTCCAAAATAGAAGTAGCAAAATTAGCAAAACAAGAACTTCAAGATTTGAACTTGATGGAATATGATCATGCTAGGGAGTTTTATGATCCCTACGGGAAACTTAAACAAGCTATGCCTAAGGCATATGAGGGGCACAGGCCCAGCTTGGAGGACTTTTATGCCAACCTGCAAGACAGTTTCAAGGTTAGGGAGAAGAGCTATAACAGGGTATATGTGCTACAGGTAAGAGATTTCAGAATTGAGACTAACCTCCCTAAAGACATTAGGGATTATGGGGACTTACTTGATCTAGCTTATACGGAATCAGGGATAGATAAAAGGCCCCTCTCCCCAATAAAATGGTTTGCAAGTGAAGACACAAATATGGAAAAGGTCTCCAAAGTGGTCATCACCAAGACCAAGCAATGGTTACGCCAAAGGGTAAGGCCCAGCATCTCAAAGGCAAAGCAGAAGGAATCCACTTCAAGGGTACCTCAATCAAGGGGCCATAAGGAGTACGCTAGGAAGACAAGGTTAGTCTCGAGGCAAAATACATCCACCGATCCAAGTGAAGAAGACAAACCTCAAGAAAGTACTAAGAACTTACTCAAGAAATTCCAAGAAAAGATGAGGGACTCTGAATTATTAAAGAAGGCAGCGGACCTGGGAGTGACAAATGGATTGAGAGTGGTACCACTTGCCAAATTTCTCCCACCAAGGATGGCTATAGGGAACACTAAAGTAGAGGGTACCCAAGAGCAAGAAGAAAATATAGAAATTACTGAGGAGATACCCACTCAGCCACCTTCAACAGATGCCACAGAGGCTCTAGGCACCAGTGCCCCTGTACCACCACTAGTCAATATACTCGCACGACAGCCTAGAGTGCAAGGCTTTAGGTCTACCAATGAAGGAATAAAAGTTAGAAACATCGAGTCTGATTCGGATCAGGAGGAAGAAGATCTTGAGCAATAATGGCCGCTGGAAGGCAAGCAAGAAGGGGATGAGTCAGAAGACATATTGAATGAAAGACTGATTATAACCCCTCAAGATCAAGAGGACCTTCTTAAGGATATAGCAGCCAAGCAAGGGGAAACAAAGGCAGGCAAGGAAGAAATGGCATTTAATGAGGAGGTCAATGACAAACTAGGAGAGTTATATAAGCAACAAGCTCTCCAAATTAATCTAGCTCGCCAGATTACCTCACCTCGGGATCCTGGGAAAACAAAAACAGAAGTAAGAGACAAAGCAGAGGAGCAGGTAGAGGTCCATGTTATAGCTGCAGACATAGTATCACATCAAGGTGACAAAGATGAAAATATACCGCAATGTCTTGAGTTCACTTTTGAGAAGAAAAAGAGAAAAGCAGAGCTTCCCAATGTCACTTTACAACAAGTAATCATTGAGGAGCCACTGAAGGTTAAGAAGCTAAAAACCGTTCATCATTTATCAAAAACAGACTCTGATGAGGTGATTGTAGATGTGGCAGTTCCACACCAAGTTGAGGGACAAGCTTCTCCCAAGTATCAAATATCCTAAGTAAATTTAAGTAGACAAACCAAGTGGGGAGAGCTAGATACTTTGGAGCTAGCCACAAGTGTTGTTAGGGGGCATGTAGAAAGGGAGCATACTTCAAATATGGAGCTCAAAGCACAACTAGGGCAATACAAGTAGCTCCTAATGGAAATGAGCAAACCTCTAGACTCTTGTAGAGCTGATGACCTACCTTCAACCTCATCAATGCCAAAGGGAGAGGTAAAGGCACTAGTGGAGGTGAGATGAGTGGTTGCTGCCGCCAAATCTTGGACCCAGGTGAATGCAGCTAAGATTAGATTATTCTTGCAGAATACGGTGGAGATATATCATAAGGTGGTACAGACAAGCGGAGCTTTGAATTTTTGTTTCATGCAATGGGAACGAAAGTCAAACATTTTCAATAAACAGTTCTATGTTTTGAAAAAGATATTGTAGCTAGGGGAAGAGATGGTGATAAAGGAGGACCTCTTAGGGGGTGACAGCTATAAAAACTTACAATCTTGTGTATACATCTTGGAGCTAAAAATTGAAATGTTTCAGCAGTATATCAAGGATATGACAGAGATTCGGGACCCTCTCCTCAGGGAAATTTTGTCATACGAGAGTTTTGTAAAGAATATGCCAGGACCTTTTGGCCTCAAATTAGTTGATACAAGAATAATGGACCAGCAGCAAGTTTTGAATCAGTGGGATGCATATGAGGCACAATACCTAGGACCCGTAGCCTAGTTTGATGTCACCCTTATGGAAAGGTACACACATCTGATTACTCAATATCAGGAGGTGGTAGACACGGTGAAGGAGTTAGAGGAGGGGAGAATGCATGCAGATGAAGTTTTGAAGAAGTATAAATTTAGATTTAAGCATGTAGTTGATCCTCCAATTCAAGCAGTTGCATGTATAGTTGAAAATTATAGAGCTTTTACCAAGAAATAAGCCAAAGCTTTAATTTTGTATTTTTAGCTGCACCTCCTACTCGAGTTCCAATTTTGAGAGAAATTCTGCATGATTACGAAAATGTGGCTCACCTAGTAGGGTCTTCATAGTGCTCATGTAGTCCCCATTTAGTAGTTGTTAAGTGGAGTGTCAAGGCAGAAACTTGCAAGTTAACTGCGACTCCTAGTTTCAATTCTTAATTTGGGGTAGGGTTGTTTCCTAGATAGTAGGGTAAAGAACTTCTATAAATTGAGAAGTTGGATTCATTTGTAAGGGTCCCAAATTGATGGTTTTGTGGCCTACTTAGAGATTTTAGAATATTTTGCAGATTGTAAGAAGTTTGAGTTATTTTTGTTATACATTCATTGACATTAATATGAGAAGAAGCTTGTAGATTGCCTGATCTACGTTTATATTCTACCAAATTGTTCTGTGTAATCTGGTAACATTTATTATTTGGAGTTAGCAACTTGGTTTAATCTTTTTGTCTATCACTTTATGAATCATATTGCACACGTCAATGGTGTATGAGAATTATTGTGATAGGCCATATTGTTGATGATTTTATTTCCATAAATTTGTGAAATTGATAATTTTGCAGGTTTTCTGGAGGTATGTTGTTGAATGCTAACTTCGATAATATTTGATAATTACTTGGATTACAAGGAACTAATTGAGTAGTTCATTAAGTTGTTCTTATATTGGTCTTTATTTTTATTTTCTTGTTTCCCTTTACGCTTCACATTTTATTTCCCAGAGAATCTTAAACCTTAAAAATACAAAAAGAAAGGAAGTGTAGTCATCAATAACCAGGGAGATTTAGTTCCAACCAACAGGCTCCTTTATAGGTACAACCACATCAACCATTGGGCTACCCATCACCATCGTGACCCGAATATAAAGACCTTGGGGTAGTGAGTTTTCCCAAACTCGTTGCTTTTCGGGAGAGGTGGTGAGTGTTCACATTGGCTACTTGACTATCGGCGGGTGTCTCAAAACAGTCGTCAACAGAAATTGGCGCTAGAAGTAGGGCCAAGACTAATCCCCTCGTTGGTTAACCACATATGGTACTCCCAGGAAATGGATTGATGCCCTATACCCAACCTAACCTCAACAATGAGCAAGATGACATTCTTACCCAACTATACGACTTCGCTTGGGATAGTACAAGAGATTATAATGATTGATTACGAGCATGACAAGTCTTGGACAATGAGAGACAAAAGGCTATACATATAGAAGTAGAGGCACAAAGACAACTTGATCCTCAGGTGAACCCACAAGAAAATCCACAACCACCTCTTCAACCAGAAAATTGAGGTACTAAGTTGGATCATATATCATCCTTCTCTCCCGAGAGATTCCACTAAGTCCTTAGGAGTGGTTCTTCACCATTCGACTTAGTAGAATTATGACCTACCACTAGAAGAAAGAAGAACAAAGCTAAGAAACAACCCTCAATATCCTCACCAGTACAGTTATCCATACTCAACGTAGGAGATCAACTGATTCCTAGTCCTCACCCTATCACTGCACCTTTTGTGACTCAACATCCACCGTCACCACCTTCAATAGCCTACTTCAACCAAGACACCACACCACTAGGAACCATACCAGGGGGTATACATGACCTAACTAGAAACCTGGATATATTTTGCAGCAAATTTTACAATTTAGGGGGACGAACGGCTGATGAACATATTGAAGCATTCAAAGATGCAATCGTTCATAATCATATTGAACACCAAGATGTAGTATGTAGACTCTTCCCATATTCACTTGGGGAGAATGAATACAATTGGTACTTAACCTTACTTTCAAACTCTATTACAAGTTGGGACCTCTTGGAGAACACCTTCATTGATCAATTCCAAGTGTACGTAGACCCCGGGACACTATACCACCAGTTCGCTTCTCTTAAGAAATCGCCAAATGAGTCATTAATGACTTTTAATACTAGCTTCCAAAGGGCATTCAAGAGGCTACAAGCCCCTTACCAGGTAGCGCCTAACATAGCCATCAACTCATATCTAAGAGTTATTGACCCTTGGACTGCTATGGTTATTAAGAAGAGTGTTCCTGAAGATCAAAGGGGCACCTTGGAAAAAGTCTTCACATTAGCAATTAGCATGAATCATGAGTTGAATCAAACCCCGGGAGGGATCGGATATAATTTACCTATAGGGTTGAATCAAGGAAACTACAATCAACTCCCAGGTATAACCTTGTCTCTACCTTTAGGTGCCCCAACGATGAACCTCATGCCAATATATGCACCCCAACCTCAGGCGAATCAGAAGTTTGTTGCTCAAGCATCGACTTGGCAAAATGGTAGCAATACCGCCCCCACTCAAACACAATATGTTGGTCAAGCGCAAGTCGAGAATCAACAATTTGACAATACTAATTCAGCGAACCAACCTCCAACTACGGCACCTGAGAATCAAGGATCCCATATATCCGCTGAAGTAGAAGCCTTAAAGAAAATGATCTCACAGGTTACTTCAAACTTGAGCCAGCTAAAGATGAATCCTCCAGGAGGGTATAATCAATCCCAACCATATAATAATCAGTGGAACTACAATAACCAGAACCAAAATCGAAGGTATAACAACAAACCTTATAATAGGTAGTGGAATACGGGTCCGAATAACGATGGGGTGAACCATGATCACCCCGATGCACAAGATAACCCAAACCACACACAAAGTGTGAACCTTGTCGATATGAATTTGCTAACAAATTGGTGCAGGTTGCGTGACATAGCTGCGCATTCTAAGGTTAATTATGCTCAATTCAAGAAAATCATAAGAATTGCTCAAGCTGACTCTCAGCCAAAGGATTGTTCCAATGACGAACCTGATAAGGTTAATACTGCCATGTTGGTTGATACTTTCCTATGTAGAGAATTTCAAGTTGAAGTTGAAGGTGAACCATGTGTCTACGATGCTCAAGCCTTTCAGACCAAGAACAACTACAATCTTAGGAGTCAAGGCAAATCTCCATTAACGGAGCCACCTCCCCCGACGGGTGGGTTTGTACCTCCTGATGCTAATGCAAGCAACAATCCTCACCCTGCTCAGGTTTTCCAAGGAACACGTCCTAGACAAGCACAAGGGCAAGATTATATTTTCAAAGGATCATTTGATGTTACTAAGGAGATGGAAAGGACTGCCACCACTATGTTCTTAATGGAAGTATTGAGATATTGCCCTAAATAGAAGAGGGATCTCCTTAGAAAGTTGGAATTGTTAGAATCTCAAAGCAATGAGGTTAAGATGGCAGACTTTAATGAAGTCAATGCTAACATCAGTAGTGATGCGATAGAAAATCCACCATTTTTACTGAGTTTGAGGATATGTGGGAAGAATTTACATAACTGTTTGGTAGATTCAGGAGCTTAAGGAAACGTAATGCCCTACTCTATATGTCAGCAGCTCAGACTTCAACAAGTACGTACAAATAGTAAGGTGGTGCAACTAGACAAAACTGAGGTTAACGTCATCAGAGAATTGAAAGATGTATACATCCAATTAGGTGTTGATCCCTTAATATCTCGTTATATTGACATTCAAGTAGTGGATATTCCAAAAGTATATGGGATGCTCCATAGTAGGGATTGGTCCAAGACGTTGGGAGGATATTTCTTAACTTGTTTTACGTACTTATGGCTTCCATGGAAGGGCGTAAGCAACCAGATTTGAATTGATAGTGAGCCTAAATTGAAGAAATTAGTCACAGATTATGGTGCTCTTAATGAAGTGGCATTTGCTAAAGTGAGTCAACCAGATTCCTACTTTCTCTGCACTAGCTCCTCTCCAATTATTTTGAGTAGACAAGACCACATATAGAAGGCGGGTCAAAGAGTTCGCTACAACAGTACAACAAGGAATGTGTTTATTGGGAAACACTCTGAAGATACAAGATTTGTTACTTCCGAAATGGTGTCAGATACATCATGAGGAGCACTCATAAATTTCATGCATCCCATGTCAGAATGAGATTACGAAGTTGATGAGTCTAGTTCCATATGAAGCAAATGAACATACCATTAATATCGAAGAAGTTCAAGGTCTAACTTGTGAAAAATTAGAGCCCCACACAATGGATCCTATAAGTAAGACTACCTTACCCAAAGAATATAGCCAAGAGATTCTTGCAGTTGCAATTGTTAAAAATTGGGATCAAGATATTCCTCTTCAGCAAGAGAAAGAAGAAACACAATCTAAACTTCAACCTCAATCAGAACAGGTTGTTCCTAACACTACTGAAGTGTTTATGCAACTAGAAATTGAACAACCTCAATTTTCACAAGGCTTCAAGTTTGAGAAGTAGCAATCCCCTCCTGAAGCTAACCTGATCATTGACCCAAAGGTGAAAAATGTAAAGAGACCAAAAGATGAAATATGGTTTTTAAAGTTCGATGGGTCAAGATCCAAGCAAGGCAGTGGAGAAGGAGTAGAGTTAACCAACCCAAAAGGGAAAACCCTTTTAGCTTCTTACAGACTCCAATTTCCTTGTACTAATAACATGATGGAGTATGAGGCCTTAGTTAGAGGATTACTTTTTTCTCATAAGAAGGGGGCAAAGTGTTTGAAGGTGCAAGGAGATTCTGAGTTAGTGGTTAAACAAGTGCGAAGCCAATATATGTGCCACAATAAAAGTTAGCAGCGTATTGGAATAGAGTGTGGGATCTGATTAAGGATTTTGATGCTTTTGATATTCAACTGGTATCTAGGAAAGTCAACGGAATACCTGATGCGCTGGCTGTAGCTGCCAGTACAATAGAACTAGTAAGCCAATCCCCTTAAAAGAAGTTCTCTGTGGAATTAATCTCTATACCTGCTACACCTGATAATATCAAACACTTCCAAGTCTTCCGGGATGATACCCACATTCTAGCCTTTCTTGCCAATTCAGGGGCTTTTGAAGATCAAATTATTGATGAGGAAGACAAATCGGATGATCTTAATATCGAAGGTAATGCTGATATTTTGGATTTACCAACTAACGTTATTCCTAAAGGGATGGTCACCTTATAGAGACTTTTTGATTCAGACCCTAGAGTAAAGGACAGAATAATGACAGATTCAGATGCCTGAAAGTATGAGCCCCATAATATTGGTCCAGAAGAACAAGAGAGGATTGTCTATATTGGGAAGATTTGCACTCAAAAGGAAAGAGAAAAACTAATACAGATCTTGAAAGAGTTCATTGATGTAATAGCATGGGGGTATGAAGATTTAAAGACATTCGATACAACAATTATCACCCATGTGATTCCTTTAAAACCTAACATAAAGCCATTTCGACAAAAATAACGCCCGATCAATGCACTAATAGAACCCTTGATTTTCAAGGAAGTACAAAAGTTACTTTCCGCTAAGATTATTTTTCTAGTATGACATTCTACTTGGGTTGCTAATTTGGTACCAGTACGAAAAAAGAATGGAGAAATATGACTTTGCGTGGACTTTCGCAATCTCAACAAAGCCTCCAAGAAAGATAATTACCCGCTCCCTTCTTTGGATGAAGTACTACAAATAGTAAATGGTTCGCAAATGATGTCATTTTTAGATGGTTATTTAGGATATAACCAAGTATTGGTGAAGTATGAGGATCGTATGAAGACAACATTTACAATGAAGTGGGGAACATATGCATACAAAAGAATGTCATTCAGATTGATTAATGTTGGGGTGACCTTCCAACGAGCAATGGATACAACTTTTAAGGAATTGATTGGAAAATGTTATTATCTATATGGACGATTTGATGATATTTTCCAAGGTCAGAGAAGACCACCCAGACCACCTCCAAAAGGTATTGGAGAGATGTCAAAGATATGGGATTTCCCTTAACCCCAAGAAATGTGTGTTTGGAATGGCTGAAGGAAAGCTACTTGGCCATGTAATTTCTGAGAGGGGGATATCTATAGACCCAGATCCGGTAGAAGAATTATTGAAGTTACAAATGCCCGGAAGTAAAAAGGAGATGAGATCTTTCTTTGGGAAGATCAATTTTGTTAGAAAGTTTATTACTGGGTTTGCAGAAATAGTCAAGCCATTGAATGAAAAGATAAAGAAGGATGCTAAGGTCGAATGGACAACTGAAGCAAAAGAGGATTTTGCCCAAATCAAGAAATCCATCGTCAAAGCTCCTGTGCTAACTAGCCCTGATTACACACTGTCTTTTTACATATATTCTTTTGCTTCGCTACACTCAGGGGCGGCTATTTTGATGCAGAGGCAAGCAGGGGATGAGAAACCTATTGCATTTATGAGCTCTCCTTTCAAAAGTGTTGAGGTTATATATTCTACTCTTGAAAAATAGGCCTTTGCATTGGTAAGAGCAATTAAGAAGTTTAGGCATTGCATCCTAAGGAGTAAAATTTATGCGATTATCCTTGACCAAGTAGTGAAGTCACTACTCATGTAGTCCGAGCTAGGAGAACGTCGAGGGAAATGGATGGCAATATTACAAGAATTTGATTTAGAGATGCATCCAATGAAGTTGGTCTAAGGCCAAGGATTGTCTTAGGCCATGGCGATCGACATCCCTCAAATCCAGTGCCAACAGTATACATTGAATTCATTCACTCGGGACCCCTGGTATACGGATTTGGTATTTATATTGTTGAATAATAGGTGTCTTGAAGGGTTGACAACCATGCAAAGATGAGCATTAAGGCTCAAAAGTACCAATTATATGATCAAGGATTCAACACTTTATAGAAAAATTATGAAGGTATCTACCTTCGGTGCCTTGATCATCAAGAAGCCCATAATATGATTGAGGAATTTCACGGGAAATATGGTACAGGTCATGGGTCAGTGGATGCCACTGCATATCAAATCTTGAAGGCTAGATATTATTAGCCTAGCATATTTAAGGATACTCATGAGCATGTTCGTCACTACCATACGTGCCAAACTGCAACCTCCAGAGAAAGAAATCTCGCTATGCCTCTCCAACCAGTGTTTGAGGTAAGACCTTTTGCTCAATGGGCATTGGATTTCGTAGGTGTTATTAATCCTAACTCATCCGCAGGACATAAGTTTATTCTTACTATGACTAATTATTGTACTCGGTGGACAGAAGTCATTGCATGCCAGAATGCTACTATTGAGATGGTCTTGAAATTTATTGAAGAGCATATCGTCACCAAGTTTGGTATGTCGTTTGCTCTGGTATGTGATAATGGTCCTGCTTTTACTTCTGCACAGTTGATGCAATGGTCATACGAATATAAAGTGATATTAAAATTTTCATCCAATTATTACCCACAAGATAATGGAGTAGTTGAATCCACAAACAAGAACATCCTAGATGTCATCAAAAAGCTACTCGAGAAAAACCCTACGGATTGACATAATCACTTGAGATACGCCTTATGGGCTGATCGAACCAGAGTAAAAGTCACCTTGGGAACTTCTCCATATTACCTTGTCTATAGCCAGACCCATGTCTTCCCAATCAACTTGCAAATATCGGTCCTCTAGTTAATGAAAGAACTTGACATTGAGGATCCAGTAGAGGTTTGCCTCTTAAATTTATTAAGACTTGATGAAAAAAGGATTAATACTCTACAACACTTTTCCAAGAACCAAGCCGTTGTTAAGCGATGGTTTGATAAAAGGTCCAAGGTGAAAGCTTTTCGAATCTCTGATCTAGTCGTGTTATAGGACAAGGCCAGGGAGAAGAAAGGTGATCATTACAAGTTTGAAAGGTTGTGGTTAGGTCCTTACCAAATAGCTGAAATTTTAGGCGAGAACACTTTTATGTTAAGCTCTTTGCCTGGAGAACTGGTGCCATTGCTTGTCGATGGTTAGTTCCTCAAGCATTACTTTGATTAATCCTCACTGAAGCTTGACTTGTTGTACATAGTAAATTAGTTGTTTTCTTTTTGTTTTGCTTCGTGTTTTTGGGCGTTTTTGTTCGTTTGTTGTGTTTTTTTTTGGTTGCGTGCTTGTTTGTTTGTCGAGTTGGGGATATGCATATTTTATTCTCAAAGATTCTAAAAGGAAGGTATTCTTTGCATAACATCTTGCCAAATTCTGAGAGACTTTGACTCTTTGCTATTACGACTTCATCATCATTTGGTTAATTTTGAAACTTTTGTCTATACTCATTCAAAGTGGTATATAATTGTTTAAATATGATTTGAGTTTTTGACTTTCAATTGGAAAAGGCTAGCTCGATAAACTCAGCACTAACATCACATTAAGATACATCAGAAAGTTTTGTAAGATATCAGATAAACTGGTTTTCAAGTGAAAAATCTGAAGTCAAGGCGTTTCACGTTATCCACTGTGGCTCCCAACCTAGTTATCGAACTTCAATGTTTGAAAGTTCCTTAAAAGATTATTGAAGAAATAAGTCATTCTCTATATCCTATAATGTTTTCAAAAAAATAAAGAGAGAGAGAGAGAGAAGAAATGATCCTCTTAAGCAACTCAAATGGGTGTTTCAAGTAACCTCCACCGAGGCTATGGACGCCTAGCTGGTAGTGGAGCACTATATGACGGGAACCAAAGGTATCTCTATCAGGGCTATAGACGCCTGACTGACAGTAGAGCTATGCCCAGGATGACCTTGCATGAAACATGATTAATGACTTAATCTACTTATCTTGCGCTTAGTTTCCTTTGATTATCTGCATTATTGCAATGATGGGGAAACAAATTATACACACACACTTAAGAGTTAATCATGTCTATTTCTCTTCTAGGTTGTTTTTTCATTGGTTCACTCATCTTCTACTCTTATGCATCCTTTTGAATGATAATAGCCGTAGGTGTTGGGTTAAACCGGAGATCCTGAAGTTCTAAATTGCCTATAGTCATTTTTCCCAGATAGTCGCCATTTGTTATGCCTTGCATATCTATTTCCCCATTAGTCTCCTTGTGTCAAATTTTGGGTCCCTTTGCTTTCCTTTTTGGTTTTTTACCTCGGCACTCCGAAGTCTCGAGGTCCCTTTTCTTTCCTTTTTGGTTTTTGACCTCGGAACTCTGGAGTCTCAACATCTCGAGGTTTTTTACATCTTCTGCCTTGGAACTTCGGAATCCCGGAGTCTCGAGGTGGACCTTCCTTTTCCTTGCTCTGGAACCCCGAAGTTTCGGGGTGGGGTGTTCCTCTCTTCGTGTTGAGCTCAGAACCTCGAGACCCCGGAGTCCCAAGGTCGTGTTTAAAGCATTTGTACGGATGGGTTTGGGATGAGCTATAAATAGGGATGATGGACTTTTTAAAGTTCATTTGTGCATTCAGAGCTCCTCTTCCCTACCTCCAAGCTATGAACCCCCGGACTTCCAAGCTTTCCTTGGCAATTTTAGGTATTTTGATTCACCAGCTTGGTGATTTTTTTTCCTTGCTCATTTTTGGTGTTTTTTTTAATTAGTTTAGTTTTTCTCCTCGTTTTTGTTTTGGTTGTTCTTTATTTACTTTTTTTTTGTTTGTTTATTTGCGTGCCCTAGTTTTAAGCCTGAACCCCTGGAGTTCTAGGTGGCTTCCATTCAATCTAAGCCTGGACCCTCAGAGTTCCAAGCGGCTTTAGTTCAACCTGAGCATGGAACCTCAGAGTTCCGGGTGGTTTCAGTTCAACCTAAGCCCGGAACCCAGGAGTTTCGAGCAGCTTCAGTTCAACCTAAGCCTGAAACCCCGGACCCCCAAAGTTATGAGATTCCTTTTGCACCCAACTTAACCTCAAAGTTACAGGCCTTCTTCACTTGTGCCTAGCCCAGGACCCCGAAGTCCCGAAGTAAATCAACTATTATGCTTATTATCAAAGACTGAGGATTTGTGTTCTGCTTGCAAGTTCAATTAGTTAGATAGACTTATCCTTCAGCAAAAGAGACAAAGAAATTGATAGACTCTCGAACACCATGAAATATCATTATCAAGGACATGTTTATGTTTCAAAGCTAGAGGATTAGGTCAGATGGGTCACGGATACTAAAATCGGCTTCTAAATATTGAGGATATCAAGGCTCAATTGGACAAACCTAGTCTAGAGGCCCTTCACAGGAGAATCAAGAGATTTGGCCTAGTTGAAGCTACTATCTTCCCACAGTCATTACAGGTACTAGAGTTAATAATGACCATTGCCACATTTTATAACCCAGAAACTAGAAAGTGCATAGATGCACAAGAAAAAATAGTCATAGACTTGTCTCCAGATATGCTTGGGTTCATCTTTGGTATCCCAACTAGGGAGGAGGTATTTCTATTAACTAAAGAAGAAGCCTTAAAGGCATGGAATGACAAGATATCAACTAGTAAGAGGCACATGAATACAAACTAGTTAGAAGAAGAAAGAAAGACAGGTCTCAAGGCAACGGAGATCCTGAGGGCGGATTTCAAAGAGCCTCAAAGAGATTTAATCATTATGCTTAGCAAGGCCTATGGCAAGACGGATTGCAAGCATTTTCATCCCTGGATGTTCCAATTCATGAGCACTATTTTAATAGAGAAACAATACTTTGATTGGCCACAGATCCTCTTCGACAATATTTGTAAGCAGATGAAAGAAGTTCAGCATACCCAAAAGTTCTTTTTCACGTCATATGTCATGTGGGTAGCTGCTAGAGCTGGAAAGTTTCTAGGGCTATAGGTAGAAGGTCAATTGGGAGGGGAGGAAGGACAAAAGATGATATGGGAGTATTATTCCCAACTCACTCTAGCCAATGCAAAGACTCATTTCAAGAGAGTTAATGATGCCTTCGTTTTTCCAATAATAATCAAATTGACAGGAGATGCAGGATATCAGATTATCCCAGAGGTCATGGCTATCATCCGAGAGTGGGCATGTTGGTTTATCCAAAACCCACGCTCTACTTATATCGAGGTTAGCAGATTCATGGGAAATCCAATGGTGTTGAGTTGATACTGCAATGATAGGATAATTTTGCTAGAGTATGTGAGGTAGCTTGTGGGCCTTCAATCACTGTTGTCATCAAAACACAAAGCAGGTATCGATTTCTCAGTATCTATTGGATACTTTGCATGTTCCAAAATACAAGTAGCAAAATTAGCAGAACAAGAGCTTCAAGATTTGAACTTCAAGGAATATGATCCTGCTAGGGAGTTTTATGATCCCTACGGGAAACTTAAACAAGCTATGACTAAGGCATGTGAGGGGCACAGGCCTAGCTTGGAGGACTTTTGGGCCAACCTGCAAGACAATTTTGAGGTTAGGGAGAAGAGATATAATAGGTTATCTATGCCATAGGTAAGAGATTTCATAATTGATTCTAACCTCCTTAAAGACCTCAGGGATGATGGGGACTTACTTGATCTAGCTTATAGGGAATTAGGGATAGATAAAAGGCCCCTCTCCCCAATAAAATGGTCTACAAGTGAAGACACAAATATGGGAAAGGTCTCCCAAGTGGTCATTAGTAGGACCAAGCAATGGTTATGCCAGAGGGTAAGGCCCAGCGTCTCAAAGGCGAAGCAGAAGGAATCCACTTCAGGGGTACCTCAATCAAGGGGCCATAAGGAGTACGCTCGGAAGACAAGGTCAGCCTCAAGGAAAAATACATCCATTGATCCAGGTGAAGAAGAGAAACCTCAAGAAAGTACTAAGAACTTACTCAAGAAATTCCAAGAAAAGATGAGGGACTCTGAATTATTAAAGAAGGCAGAGGACCTGTGAGTGACCGATGGATTGGGAGCGGTACCACTTGCCAAAGTTCTCCCACCGAGGATAGCTATAGGGTACACTGAAGGAGAGGGTACCCAAGAGAAAGAAGAAAATATAGAAGTTATAGAGGAGATATCCATTCAGACACCTTCAATAAATGCCACATAGGCTCCAGGCACCAGTGCCCCTGTACCACCACTAGTCAATATACTTGTAGGGGAGCCTAGAGTGCAAGGCTTTAGGTCTACCACTGAAGGAATAAATGTTAGAAACATCAAGTCTGATTCAAATTAGGAGGAAGAAGATCTTGAGCAACAACAGTCGCTGGAAGGCGAGTAGGAAGGGGATGAGTCAGAAGACATATTGAATGAAAGACTTATTCTAACCCCTCAAGATCAAGAGGACCTTCTTAAGGATATAGTAGCCAAGCAAGGGGAAACAAAGGTAGGTGAGGAAGAAATGGCATTTAATGAGGAGGTCAGCGAAAAACTAGGAGATTTAAATAAGCAACAAGCTCTCCAAATTAATCTAGCCTGCTAGATTACCTCACCTCAGGATCTTGGGCAAACAGAAACAGAAGTGAGAGATGAAGCAAAGGAGCAAGCAAAGGTCTACGTTATAGCTGCAGACGTAGTATCGCATCAAGGTGACAAAGATGAAAATATACCGCAATGTCTTGAGTTCACTTTTGAGAAGAAAAAGAGAAAAGTGGAGCTTCCCAAGGTCACTTTACAACAAGTAATCACTGAGGAGCCACCAAAGGCTAAGAAGCTAAAAACCGTTCATCATTTATCAAAAATGGACTTCGGTGAGGTGATTGCAGATGTGGCAGTTCCACACCAAGTTGAGGGACAAGATTCTCCCAAGTATCAAATATCCCAAGTAAATTTGGGTAGACAAACCAAGTGGGGAGAGCTAGATACTTTGGAGCTAGCCACAATTGTTGTTAGGGGGTGTGTAGAAAGGGAGCATACTTCAAATATGGAGCTCAAAGCACAACTAGGGAAATACAAGAAGCTCCTCATGGAAATGAGAAAACCTCTAGACTCCTGTAGATCTAATGACCTACCTTCAACCTCATCACTGCCAGAGGGAGAGGTAAAGGCACTAGTGGAGGTGAGACGAGTGGTTGTTGCTGCCAAATCTTGCACCCAAGCGAATGCAGCTAAGATTAGATTGTTCTTGCAGAATACGGTGGAGATATATTGTAAGGCGGTACAGACAGGTGAAGCTTTGACTTCCTATTTTATGTAATGGGAACAGAAGTCAAACATTTTCAATAAACAGTTCTGAGTTTTAAAAAAGATATTGCAGCTAAGGGAAGAGACGGTGATAAAGGAGGACCTCTTAGGGGTGACAGCTATAAAAACTTATAGTCTTATGTATACATCTTGGAGCTGAAGATTGAAATGTTTCAGTAGTATATCAAGGATATGACGGAGATTCGAGACCCTCTCCTCAGGGAAATTTTGTCATACGAGAGTTTTGTAAAGAATATGCTAGGACCTTTTGGCCTCAGATTAGCTGATACAAGAATAATGGACTAGCAACAAGTTTTGAATCAGTGGGATGCATATGAGGCACAAAATCTAGGACCCGTGACCCAATTTGATGTCACCCTTATGGATAGGTACACACATCTAATTACTTAGTGTCAGGAGGTGACAGACACGGTGAAGGAGTTAGAGGAGGGGAGAACACATGCGGATGAAATTTTGAAGAAATATAATTTAGAGTTAAGCATGTAGCTAATCCTCCAATTCAAGCATTTGCATGCATAGTTGAAAATTATAGAGCTTTTACCAAGAAATAAGCCAAAGCTTTAATTTTGTATTTTTAGTTGCAGCTCCTACTCGAGTTCCAATTTTGAGAGAAATTTTGCATGATTACAAAAAAGTGGCTCACCTAGTAGGGTCTTCGTAGTGCTCATGCACTCCCCATTTAGTAGTTGTTAAGTGGAGTGTCAAGGCAAAAACTTGCAAGTTAACTGCGACTCCTAGATTCAATTCTTAATTTAGGGTAGGGTTGTTTTCTAGATAGTAGGGTAAATAACTTCTATAAATTGAGAAGTTGGATTCATTTGTAAGGGTCCCAAATTGATGATTTGTGGCCTACTTAGAGATTTTAGAATATTTTGCAAATTGTTAAGAAGTTTGAGTTATTTTTGTTATACATTCATTGAGATTAATATGAGAAGCAACTTGTAGATTGCCTGATCTATGTTTATATTCTACCAAATTATTCTATGTAATCTAGTAACGTTTATTATTTGGAGTTAGCAACTTGGTTTAATATTTTTGTCTATCACTTTATGAATCACATTGCGTACGTCAGTGGTGTATGAGAATTATTGTGATAGGCCATATTGTTGATGATTTTATTTCCATAAATTTGTGAAATTGATAATTTTGTAGGTTTTTTGGAGGTCTATTGTTGAATGCTAACTTGGATAATATTTGATAATTGCTTGGATTGCAAGGAACTAATTGAGCAGTTCATTAAGTTATTATTATATTGGTCTTTATTGTTATTTTCTTGTTTCCCTTTGCGCTTCGCATTTTATTTCCCAGAGAATCTTAAACCTTAAAAATACAAAAAGAAAGGAAGTGCAGTCATCAATAACCAACGAGATTTAGTTCCAACCAGCAGGCCCCTTTACAGGTACAACCACATCAACCATTGGGCTAACCATCACCGTCGTGACCCAACTATAAAGACCTTGGGGTAGTGAGTTTTCCCAAATTCATTTCTTTTCAGGAGAGGTGGTGAGTATTCACATTGGCTACCTAACTGTCGGTGGGTGTGTCAAAATAGTCGTCAACAATTAGATCAATTTTTATTTTATTTTTGCAACTAAGAGACTTGGCACTCTCTTGATTGAGAATTTGGTTATGAGATTAATTGGTGGAACATTTTTTTGGGTTCATGGAACAAAGGTATTGGAAAATAGTTTCATCATCTGGGAAAATAGGTCTGTTAAGTTGTTCAGGTTGTTCCCAATCTATGAGTTCAGGATGTATGGGGGGTAAGGGATCATCTGGAAAGTTAAGGTCTACAGTAGTGAGGGTCATTATGGATATGTTGTCAAAACTGGCATCAATGAGGCCAAAGTCTATGATGATACCCTCTTTAGAATCTATTTCGCTTGGAACCTGATTATCCTCACTAGAATCATTGATATGTTGTGATCTGATTTCAACTGGTCCAGCCCCTAAACCTTGTCCATCATAGGGTATGGGTGTATATGTGTGGATTATATCTACCTCAATGTCTTCATTGATATCAGAGCAAGTATCCCATTCATATTCATTTGATTCTGTCTGAAAATCACTTTCTAAGGCTACACCACTGTATTTGACAGGAATATTGTATGGTGAAAAGAGTTCGCTGATAATTTATATAAGTTTTGCCGCTTGTTTTGATTCAAGTTTCATGCTTGCTTGTACTCTTCGGATTTGTTTATAAATAGACTCCTCCCTTTGAATGGAAAGTTATTTTTGTTGTTCATATTTGTCTTCTCTTTGTTCTCTAACTGTTCCTTTTATTACTAATTTTGTGCTAGCTTGATTAGGTTTTGTTATTGCATGCACATGATGTATCTGTTTATAGGAAGCCTCTTCTCTTGGAATAGAAAGTTCCTCTTGTTGTGTCTCATATTCTTCATATTTTTGTTCTTTGTTTGTCTTTTCAGTTGCTTGATGTATCACTTATTTCCATGATTCCTCTTTATGTGTTACATTTCTTCTCCATCGGGGGTTTCGACGAGGATCTCATTTTTGTACAAGTTGAATATGTTGGTCATACCCAAGTTCACATTTATCCTAAGAAGTTGTGAATGAGGTTGAATTGGTTATGTGATGCATTATTGACACTTGCCAATAGGATCCTTTCCTTGGTATCCCATATGTTGCATGATCCTAAATCCATTTCCATACCCTTCTACGAGAATAGTGATGTTAATGACTATTGCTATGGTTTCTTCTTCATCTTTTTATAACTAGTTCAAAACATCTTTGTCTTATGTTTCATCTGCTAGTGTTCCTGCTTGAATGAACATACCATCAAACTTTTTGATAGGTTGTGACGATTTTTGTCTTGAATTTGATGGTTGTCCATGAGACCTTGGTGAAATTGGCAACTTTGATAGACATAGGGATTCAAAAGAGTATTCTCCCATGCCTTTGTCTTTCAACTTCATACTTTTTTCAAAATATATGGATAGATATTTGAGTGGATCCTTGTTGTTTGAGGATGTAGAAGTGAGAGCTTCCCTGTTATGGGGTACAAGAACATTTTGAACTTCTTTGAGATTATTGTAATATTGGAAAGGATTAGTGTTTGTGGTGATAGATATTTCTTGTTCATCATATAGGAATTTTAGGCACTAATGATATGTGGATGGCACTGCTTTCACTTCATGGATCCAAAGTCAACCCAAAAGTATGTTATAATACAAGTCTACATCCAAGACTTGATATAGAGTATCTCTCTGAGCTGGCCCTACTTCAATGGGTAATACCATGAGCTCTTTTGATGATCTTTCTTCATCATCATATGCCTTGATTGTTATCATTTTCTTAAGATCAATGGTTGTTTCTAAGAAACCCAATGCACGGATAAGTTTTAGAGTGTAAATATTTAGACTGGCTCCTCCATCTATTAGTACTCTTTTCACTCAATGTTTATAAACTAGGACTTTGATATGGAGTGGAGTATTGTGTAGATGATTAAGAGAGACATCATCATGCTCTGAAAATGATAGATTGTGAGGCACAATTAAATTTCCCACCATGACTTGGAATCGATCAATATCCAAGTTATTTGGAACTGTAGTGTCAACAAGAGCCTTTTCCACAATATCCTTGTGTGCGGATGAGATCTTGAGAAGCTCTAATATGGATATGTGGGTGAGTGTCTTCTTCAATTGGTCTACCAAGTTGTATTGAGTGTTTGGAGATGTTGTCATTTAAGAGGCACTCCCTTTTAAGAACTATCTAGATTGGGCCCATGTAGTCACATTCACCAGGGCATGTTCTTGTTTGTTTTTTAATCATAATGACATTAATCTGATTGTCGGATGCCAATATGTGATTGATAACATTGTTTTATACATGATTGATATGGGCTCTTTTTTTGTTCGAGGATGATGATGCAAATTTTTCATAATTTGGAAGTGGATTATTGAAGGACTTATGATCATCGTTGGTTTTGTGATCGTCAATTGTTATGTCACTGTTATCTATCAAATCTTGAACCAAATTCTTCAACCTTAGGAAATAATTTGTGTGATGCCCTTTTTTTCTATGATATTTGCAATAGTGTGCATCATTCCACTATGACGGTTTGACTTGAGGTTCAAAATCGCTCATGTTTGGCAATGTAATGAGTTTATTTTCCAACAATTCTTGAAATGTTGATTCCAGGGTTTGTCCTAAAGGTGTGAACTTTCGTCGATATGGTGTTGGTTTCAGGTTAGCGTTATTTCCTAGATTTTTGTTCCCTTGGTGTATGTTTCCTTGATTGTTCATATCGGGATTGTTGGTTCTTTGATTGGTATTCCCTTGAGTGTTGGTTCTTTGATTGATATTGCTTTGAATGTTGGTTGGTGGAGTAACGTCGGATAATTTTAACATAGGTTATTTTGGTTTAACATTGTCTACTACACCATCATTAACAACATTCTTATTCCTTGTCCAAATTTTAGATTTATCGGAGTTATAGTAATTGTTATTGTAGGTGTTGTTTGATGAGCTAGCACCTTCTTTAGAGAACTTCAAAGTTCCTTTCTTGATTGAGGCTTCTTCTATCCGGATGTCATTTTCGATCAACTTTTTAGAACTAGGTAGACATTGTAGTTTAAGTTGATATCTCATCCCATCATTAAGATTGTCTATGAATATTTCTATTTTCTCTTTTTCCATTATGGTTCAGGGATATCTAGATATTAATCTTCTCCATCTTTGCAAGAACACCATGAATTTTTCATTGTTCTTTTGTTTCATGTTACAAAGATCAAGCATGGTAACGTCATGTTGAATGTTATAGAAATATTGGGAAACAAATTTGTTTGCCAACTCCTCAAATGATTTGATGGGAGGTGTGACTTTTGAAATCTATTCCATTGTTTGTCCTCCTAGGCTTCTTGGAAATAACCTCATCATGTAAGTGCCATTGTGGGCAAATGCCAAGCTCATTGTGCAAAATTCCCTTATGTGATTGTGAGGATCATTTTTACCATTGTATTTGTCATACTTTGGTATTTTAGAGTTAGGTGGGAATGGTGCCATGTTCAAACTTCAATCAAATGGATAAGGATAAATATACTCTAAGGAATATCATGTGGTAGTTCCTAGTTGCATGTCTTCCATTTGTTGTTGAAGTGCTTGTAGTTGTTGCGTGAGTGTAGAGAGAGGATTTTTTCCAGTATCTCGATGATTGGTGTCACCTTTATCATTAGTGTCACTATGATCATGTGTATTGTCATGATCATTGTGAGAGGTGTGTGTTCTTGATTTTGTCCTTTAGATGTTCTCAGTTTGTTTCGATGGTTCCATGTCAAAATCCTCAGGGATCTTGATACCTTTTCTAGATAGCAAGAGGAAGTATTTCTTTTTGTCAGTTTCGATGAGTTTTTCAAGAAGTTTGTGTAGGCCAAGGTCTTGTTGTGCCTCCTCAATAACTTCATCTGTTATTTCATCTTCGTCTAGATTCATGTAGTTTTTCCAAGTGTTAACTTCTCGACATCCCATGCTTGATTCAGGCTCGTCATCATCCCACTCAATATTTTTGTGTGATCATGTAGAAACTGGCATGGCTTGAATTGACTCAATATGTGATTGAATTCTTAGGTAAGTAAAACAAATTGATCCTTCCACCAAAGTTGATATCTTGTGATAGTGTTGACCTTTGCATGAAGGCACATTATTTCAAGGATTCTTTGTCAAAATAAGTATTTTTACCATGGAGATAATCGTGGAAACGATGTAAAAATGTCCTATGTTTTAGAAGGAGTTTGCGGTTGATATAGAGGAACTTTTTCTCTTCAAGACCTTCTTTTGACTAGGTTGTCTCCTTTTTAAACCAGTTTTCAGACAGGGATGCTTCTTCTCGATGTGTTGAAGAATGTTCATGCAAGTGATCAAAGTCTCATTTGTGAGATTGATTGGATGAATACTTTGTTTCAATCTCTAAGTCCACTCAGCCGAATAAAGGGTTCAATATGCCTCTATTGATATGACCAAGTACATCAAATGGTATGATAAAAGCTTCCTGATATTGGAAACTAAGCAGATTTGACTAACTTAGAAAGTTAACTTGGTATTTTGATGTTTGATACGGGTTAATTTGAAACTTGTGATCACTAACTGATACTATGTTGATACAATTTCCTCTGCCTGCATTGGATTTGACAAAAGACCCAAAAGGGTATCTGAAACTGGTGGTGAAATTTTCAAAAAGTTGATAAATTGCTCTCTACTTTTGGAAAATTTTAGATATGCGCTAAAGTATGACTCTAATATGCTAAAAAGATGTTCAAATGCACTATGTTTCCCTTGGTATGCACTATCTTGTGTTTATCTATCAGTGAAAATGTTGTTCTTGCAATGCTCTAATCTGGTCTTCTTAAGTGCTAATTTTTGTTTGGTATACGCTATTGAATGACTGTTATGCATTTCATTGATGTTTAAATGCGCTATTATGTCCTTAGTATGCACTATATTGTGTTTGTCTGTCAGTACAAAAGTTTTTTTCACTATGTGCTAATCTGGTCTTCTTAATTGTAAATTTTTGGTTGGTACGCGCTATTGAATGACAGTTATGCATTGCACTGATGTTTAAATGCGCTATTTAGACTCTTAATGTGCTAAGCTTTCCTGGTTTTAAGTGTGGGCTATTGATATTTTAAATGACCCTTGAGAATAGAGAGGTCTATCTCAAGGGTCATTTAAAATATCAATAGCCCACACTTGATACTTCATCAACTCAAACAACCTTGTCACACCCTAAGGTGTGCCTGGTTTTTTGCCTATGTCCATAAGTTGAACCAAAGAAGATTGATCCTCAGTTGGATCATTTTTTTGGGAGATATATGGTGAGTGTCTTAGGGGTGGATTCTTCCCCACTCTTGCACTATGATATTAGAAATATTTGGTAAAACTAACACAATGAGGCTTCTAGTTCTAAAGTTCATAATCAGGCTTCGATCTGGTCTTCAATGATAAACTCCCTCGGGAGACTTCCTAACCTTTAGAATAAAGGCTTTATGCATCACAAGGATACTGGGGGAAGGCCAATCACTGAGAAAAACCATTGGAGGGGATTTTCATCAGCCTCCACATTTCATTATAATGGGTTGGAGTACTTGGCTAAAATTCATTCCCCACTTAGGTTGTTCCCCTCTAACTAGCCTTATGGGCTTCTCGAGAGGGTAGGCCTTCTACAGGATGTATCTTATTTTCTAAATTGAAAGACAACTTGAAAATGGTGTTTTTGGCTTTTTTATCACCTAATTAAGGGGATATCATATACCTAACACCTTCGAAACACGGAATACATACTTTCTTTTTATCCAATATCACATTTGTTTTTGAAAAGCTACCTTGGAGATGTTGCTCCAAAAGACATGTGGTTCTTTTTAACCCAAGATAGCACTATGTGAAAAGGTAGTAAAACTTGAACTTTTGAAAGTAAATCCTTGTCAACAAAAATGAATCGCCAAATTGAACAACAACTATCTCAATTTTTAATCTTTGAATTGGTAAAGTGAAGGTTCTTTTTAAGCTTCCAAATAAAAGTGAGGTTCATTTTAATGAGCACCAAAGCAAAGTGATGTTCAATTTTAAACTCTTTGTAATATTTAGAAATTTTGTGTTGTTCTTTTTAGAGCCCAAAGGAATGTGATCCTAACTTGCATAAAAGGAAAGATTTGAGTTATTGTTCTTTTTACTTATGCAAGCAAGAAAATTTGAGTCTTGTTTTGAGCACCAAAAGAAATCATGAAGTTCATTTTAAGCATCCAAAAGAAATCATGAGGTTCATTTTAAGTTTTGTAACAAAAGGAAAGATGAGTTCTTTTTACTAACTTGTAAAGAAAGCAAAGAAAACTAAACTAACCCCTTATGTTCTCACACAAAACTATTAGAACCTGCCCATAGTCAGTTAGCAAAAATCAAATCCTGATGGTGGGCTTCACAAGCCTAAATTTTGACTCTGCTACAACTTTTTTGCTCTTTGTTTGGTCTATGTGCGAAAATATGGGACTGATGTGCTAGAATATGATTCCAAAGTGCTAAAAGATGAAGCCTATGTGCTACTTTGAGACTTGTATGCGCTAGACAGATGTTTATACATGTTGGAGTATCTGATAGAACCAAACGCTAAAATGAAGCCCCTATGCAATGAAAAATGGTTTCTATGTGCTAAATAGTGCAGTGAATGCGCTAAAGTAGGTTGCAGATGCGCTACAAAAGGTCCCAGATGAGCTATTTTGGTGTTCTAACATGATTGTTGTCTTCAACTTGTGTGAAAAATGATGTTATATTTGGGGACATGCCCCACGGTGGGCGCCAAAAATGTATGCTTAGATTTATGGTGATCAAAATACTAACATTGAAATAAAAAAGATAACATACCAATGAAACTTTTGAGTGTAAAGGCTAACTAATTAAAGCTAGTTCAAACAAGTTAACTTCCCAAGATGTGTCTCATATTTCTCTATCTCATAGGATCTCTTAAGTCAATTTTTTGCTCTTAGATCATTGAGCAAACGACTTCGGAATGACAACTCCAAGAACAAGTGATAAAATGATCTGTGTGCATGAATGCATCTAAGATCTATATGATATGTTGATGACGATTAAGATATGATGCTAAGCTATGATTATGATGAAGCTATGGTAAAGATATTAACAAACTATACTAACATGGATGTGCTATGATATGAAACACTTCTAAATGCTAAAAATGTTATTCTAACAAAGAGAGGCTAAATGCTTGATACAATTAGACTATAGTGTAGATGCATAAAAACTTGGATGTCTATAATGAAGAAAGTGATCTCTATTTATAGGGAAAATAGGTAAATGAATGGTTAAGATTGAGAAATCTTAACAAGGGCTAGGATTGAAAGTTACTCAATCCATGTTTACAATTTTCACCAATGAAATGGTGACAATTGTCAACAAGATGTGGCTTGAGAGGAGATGTAAGAGGCATTAGATGCCTAAGAAGACATGGGGGTCACCTTAGGAGGTAAGTTTATGGTTGAGTTACTGGATAACCAATGGATAAAGCTTTTACCCAAAGGGTAAACTCTTGTGCAAGGGTTAAATGGGATAACCATGGTCAAAGCAATGAGTGCTCGATGAGACCCTTGGGTTAGATGAGGGTTGAGTTAGAGAGAAAGTATCTAATCATGTGATAAGGTTGAGTTAACCATTAATGGTTTGGGAGACTTTGGAGACAAATTTGTAAGAGCCTTACAAAGTTGGGGAACTCAACAAATTAACTTGTTGAAGAGATAAAGTCTTAAATGCATTTAGAAGATTTTCTTCCAAATTTGAGAAGTGACTTCCCCAAATTTAGGGATGTGATATGATTAGAAGAATTAAGGCTAGTTAAGTGGGATTTGAGAGGTTCTAGAAGAATGATTAGGAGGCAAGTGGGAAATGTAGGAGAATGCAAGTGTGAGGAAAATAGGATTTTAATTAAAATAAAATGTTTTATTTCAACTAAAATGGATGCAACTTGTATTTGTAGGAAAATGCAAGTTGGGGGTGGGGGGGTTATAAATAAATTTGATTTATTTATATGCAAGGATTATTTTAATTAATGTAAATTTAATTAAAATGGTGGAAAGGGGATTTAAATAAATAAAGTGGTTTACTTAATTAAAGGTTAGAAAGTGGTTAGATGAATTTAATTAAATAAGTTGAATAATTTAATCAAATAGACGAAAATGGAGATTAATTAATAGGGGGGTGTGGTTTAAATAAATATTAAATATTTATTTAACTAGATGGTTAGATTTATACGTCTATTGATACTAGGCTCACTAATGGGCCTTGTAGGATTCATCCTACCCATGACACAAAATGTGGTGTGATTTGGAAATCTTGGAATCGGTTTGGATCAAAATCAACATTGATGGAGCTTCTCGTGGTAACCCTGGAATCTTGAGCATGGGATGCATTGCAAGAAATGAGTATGGAGTAGTTTTGGCAAAGGGAGCTAAGCATTTATAGGATAGAACCAACAATGAAGCAAAGGCATAGGTTGGCTTGCTTGCATTCTCACTTGGAGAGAAACTTTCAATCTCAGAGATGCTTTTGGAGGGTGACTCAAAAAATATAATAGATGATATTGCTAAAGGAATCTCTCATTGCTAGAAAATCAATAAAATTATTAATATTATTGGGCAAAGATTAAAAATATTTCAAGACTTTAAAATTTGGCATATCCACAGAGAAGGTAACTAAGATGCAGACATAATGTCAAATTAAGGGTGTGATTTAAATCGTCATGAAGTGAGGTGGTAGCTTGGTTCGAATGAGGAAGGGTCCCTAGTGGTCTGATGGATTAGTGGTTTATTTGGCAAGTGATGTACCACATTCAAAATTTGGTATTATTTAGGAGTATTATGATTTGTCACTCTTCACACTATTAAGGTGTCTATATTATGCCCACCATCATTTTTCCCTCCATTAATCATTGAGTAGGAGGTGGTATGTGTGGTATGATTTAAAAATGATGACTCAATGGATTTGGAAATTAAGGACGATGAAATGCACTTATGATAATTACTTTGACTTGACATGAGCTCAAGTGGAGGAGTTTAAATCAATAGAAGGGCGCTTTTTTATTTTCCAAGGAGACGCGGTGTGTGGCAGGGATTAGACAGCGACAAAAGGAAGCTTGATGTCTAAACAACAAGCTACTATGGAAGCAATTTTTTTGCTCCATTCCATCAAACAACAACTTGCTTTCTTTGGAAAGGTGTTTAAGAAGATATTGGGGGTATTTTCAATTTCAATGACCCCTTCTTTTTGCAAATAATGGATGTTCTATTAGGGGAAGATTATCTTAAGTCATAATTATGATACAGGAAAAAAATAGATATAATCTCCATGGTGATCACTTGGGGCTTGATGTTTGGGATAAAGGAGGAAGTGATTTAGGTTGCTAAAGCCTATGTCCCAGACCATTCCCTTTGTGGTTCAACTTCTTTATTGGTGAGGATGATGGTGGGTAGGGGTTTGAGATGTCTCTTTGGTGAAGGTATTATGCCAAAGGGGAGAAATGTAGAGGTGAGTTCGTTTGTGTTGTGGAATGACAAAGTAGATCATGAAGCCAGGATAAAGGACGCAAGGATCAAGTGGGAGAATTTGAAGGACTACATTCGAGAAAGGGAAGCAAAAATGTAGATGGTGCGGGCAAAAAAGAAGGATGTGACAAAGAATGCCAAATTTGATTGAGAGAATTTATGGGTTAATGGACCAAGTAGAAAGAAAATGAAAGTGTACAATGTTAGTATTTTTTGTAAGATTTTGATGAAATTTTCTATTAGTATGAACATTTATGTTAGTAATAGTTTTAAACAGATGGTTGCCAAATTTTGGGGTGGTGGGGTAGTAATTGTTAGTAGTAGTTTCTATGTGGATGGTTAGGTGTGGGGTACTGGTTGACCCACATGGTTGTGATTGTTCTGTGGTTTACCCCATTTTTGTTATACTGAAAACTTGATAATGTATAATTTTTAATAATATTAATATAATACTACACTTTACTGATAAAGAAAACTAGATTCTAGACAAAATAGAATTCAAAATAAAAATAGCAAACCAAAGAACATTAAACAACTAAAACAATAGCAACCAAAATTATCAATATTTTATATAAGATATGACCTTTTCTTTGTAGATTAAGATAGCATAATATTGTGTATCATCATGAATCATGTTAAGATGAGTGAAGATTGCGGAACACAATATATGATTTATATTTTATTTTTATATATAAACATGAAAACAAAGTTTTGTGATATATATTTTAAGGAGCTGCCTTGACGAATATGTGACCATCTTTTTTCTAATTATGCTTCTCAAAACATTATTTGTTTAAAACATACTACAACTTTGAGTTATAATGCATTACAACTACTTGCCAATTGGATTTTATTCTACAACAGCAAAAAAAAATGAATGTAAGCTTGAATTTTATATGATTTTGAAATAAAATACCAATTTGTAATTTGAATTTGAATTATGGTTGTTCTTTAGTGCCAATATACTATACAAAGAATATGGATTTGTACTAATTTTTTATTTCGTTGAAACTTTGAATGGCAAAATCTTATCATTCAGTTGTTACAGAATTTTATATCATTGAAATATGAAATAAAAGATTCATTTAGCAGTAACCTACTTTACTTGATTAAATATACAACTAAACTCAAATTAATTAAGGTTCAACTTATTATTTATTTATTGGAGTGGATTAGGTTAGATGAAATAATATTAAATAAAAAATATAATTAAATATTATAAATAGTGATAAGTAAAGAGAAAGATTATTTGTGTATGTATTATTTGATGAGGATAATGAGATCAATGTGTCTTAGAATCTAAAAAAATATTGGGTACTCGTGTGTATGGATAAGAATCAAAATGTTCTTCTTTGCTTTGTAGTGAAATGGCTTCCTTGTTCTATTTTTTTTTGAGTGACCTCAACTAGCAAAAGGGGTGACCCTAAATTATCTTGAGTGACCCTAACTAGAAAAAGGGTCACCTTATTGAGAAAAAGGGTCATACTCTTTCAAGATTATTTTTTATGGATATTGCTCCTATGGGTCTACCTTGCTTTCCTAACACTTAAGTTTCCATGGTACCTCAGGTACTTTTTGAGATATCAATCTTGTAAGCATCCTACTCTTAGTGTGATTGAGCCAAAGTTGTAGTCATTTTTACATCCTTATGGATGTATGGTTATTTTTTGGGCTTGTTGGATGTGTTAATGTGTTTTCCTCTTCATCTTCCTCTCATTTGTGAGTGAAGGTGGTTGTGATCTTAAAACTAATCCTTAGCTTAGTAGATGAACTATATCACTTGTAGAGTCATCATGATGATATTTTTATTGGGCAAAGGTTGTCATCGATGTCAAAGGTGTTGATCAGTTCTATCATTGATGTCAAGTATCTAAAATAGTGTCAGATATAAAGAAGAACATAATTGGTATTGATATCGAAGGAGTTCAGTTGGTGTCAAATTAGCTCTCTGTGGAGTTGAATACACACGTAATTATATAGCCACAACTATCACAATAATATTGTTCCAAAAGAATAGTGGTAATCTATGAGGCTAATCCAACTGGATAGAGTTAACAATATCATTTTATACATATACATATACATACACACACACACACACATGTATATGCACATGCACATGCACATGCTCATGCTCAGGCTCATGCGCGCATGCGCACACACACACACACACATGTATATGTGTACGTATACATATACATGTGTGTACATACATACATACATACATATGTGAATGTGTGTGTATGTGTATGTGTATGTGTATGTGTATGTGTATGTGTATGTGTATGTGTATGTGTATGTGTATGTGTATGTGTATGTGTATGTGTATGTGTATGTGTATGTGTATGTGTATGTGTATGTGTATGTGTATGTGTATGTGCATGTGCATGTGCATGTGCATGTGAATGTGTATGTGTATGTGTATGTGTATGTGTATGTGTATGTGTATGTGCATGTGCATGTGCATGTGTTGTGTGTATGTGTATGTGTATGTGTATGTGTATGTGTATGTGTATGTGTATGTGTATGTGTATGTGTATGTGTATGTGTATGTGTATGTGTATGTGTATGTGTATGTGTATGTGATGAATAATGATGAACAACAAATACCCTAATCGGTACTGAGAGGGGGGGTGAATCAGTACAGAAAAAAACTTTCTTATCAACTTATCAAGTTAAAGCAATATCAGTCGGTTATCTTCATTATTGAACTTAACCATGGCAATACTAGTTAAACACAGTAAGACTTCAGACAACATATACTGATAAGTCTGAACACTTCAAATACATTCAATACTTGATAATAACTTCACCCATAAACATATGCATGTGGTATACCAGTAATACCATAACCTAACAGCTCTGCATGCATAATTACTAAACACAGAGTACTTAATCATCACATGAAAAATGCACAACTCATGACACACGGATTTTTCATGTGGAAACCCAAATGGGAAAAACCACAATGGGGATGAATACCCACAAGCTTGTTTTTGAACTCTTCTGAAGCTCGCTCTGTTAGAAGCCTAGTCGGGTTAAAGACTTTTACAATAAGGTTTTGCTAGGAATCGATCCTGTTAAAGATCACCAAGTTAAGGGATGGCTATATACCCTGTTAAAGGTTGAAACCCTGATAAAGGTTGAAACCCTATCAAAGGTTACCTCGCGAGAGGATTTGAAGAACTCAATGATCTTGAGTCACCCGGTTAAAGGATTTACAATGAGCCTGTTAAAGCTACCCGGTAAAGGGATTTTCCAACTGTTGAAATGATTAGAAGACAACAGGTAAAACTTTGATCTGATAGCAACACTACATGCCAAGGCAGATCCTTTTCAATTCCTCTACTCTACAATCACACTATGCAGTTTTCCTCTTACTAGTCTGGCAAGTATCTCATCACTCAGATACACACATAACATTTACCAACAACTTTACAACAACAAACATCATCGACCTTATAGACAATAGTTAGGTCAGTAGCATAAACCCTAAACCCTAAGCATCTTAGGTTTACAATACAATCGATCCAATCTTGACTGTCCAAACACTTTGCATAGAGCAATACAATCTTAAACAGATCACAAGACAATCTGCATCATTCATTCTTCACTGCATATGGGAATCAGTAACCCATCACGCTTTCTTCTCATACCGCTTAGAAGAATGCTCATTCCCGAGGTAGGCTTTTAATGCAGTTGATCTTCTCATGCAAGATACTCAAAGAAATCCTTCACGTGCACAAGGTTGACGTGGCACCTCGATCTCACTCACAGAGTATCATCGGTTGCATCGCACAGGCTGGATTGCCAAATTGGTAACCCGAGAGCTGAGACTACCAACCAATAGTCACACTTAGTGAAACCCCGACACCAGTTCACTGCATATCTTCATACTTCTTCATACTGGTTCACCAACTTCTTTTAATCTACATACCGATTTACTTGTACTTATTGACATCAATGACAACATACATTATCATCATATCAACATGTCGGTTCATCATATGCCAACAATATCCAACAATCTCCCCCTTTGGCATTGATGGAAATACTCAGTGTAGCATTGCAACTGTAAACATCATAGACTAATGTATCTTCATCATTAGATATCTTCTCCTACATACATCAGATATCTTCTCCCCATTCATCAGATATCTTCTCCCTCTTTGACAACAATGCTAAAGTGGAGGCACAAGCTTCCATAATCTATTATGTTGCTCCCCCTATGGAGTAGCATCCTTCAACACATCAATCCCAAAAGATTTGTCACTGTAGTACCGGACTAATGCAGAGCACACAACTTTAGTGGACTTCATGAAGGGGCAGAACCCCTAATTCACCTCTCAAATAGGTAAATGTAGTCTTCGGTAAGGGCTTAGTGAATATGTCTACTAGCTTCTCCTTACTGGAAACATGTTGTAGTACAACCTCCTTATTCTGAACTTTCTCTCTCAAGAAGTGATATTTAAGTTCGATGTGCTTAGTTCTAGCATGCAATACCAGATTCTTGGAAATATTTATTGCACTTGTGTTGTCACAAAATATATTTATCGGTTCAGATACAGGTACTTTGAAACCTTCCAATACATCTTTCATCCAGATTGCTTGAGTGCAGTTCATAAATGCTGCCACATATTCTACTTTAGCTATAGACTGGGAAGTACAACTCTACTTCTTACTCATCCACAGTACTAGTCTTCCATCAAGAAAGAAAACTCCACTGGTTGTGCTCTTCCGGTCATCCACATTACCTACCCAATCAGCATCGGTATACACTTTGAGATTGAAGTCACCAATATATGGATACCACAATCCATAGTCAATTATTCCTTTCAGATATCTAAGGATCCTTTTGACTGCTACTAAGTGGGATTCTCTAGGACATTTCTGAAAACAAGCTACTATGCCCACTGCATGAGCAATATCTGGTATGTTGTGCACCACATAGTGCATCTTACCGATCATTGATTGGTACTCATTTTCATTTACTAGTGCTGAATCATCTTCCTTAGTCAGTTTACAGCCGGTCACCATCGGTGTACCAACCGGTTTTCTTTCCTCCATGCCAAAAGTCTTCAATACCTCTTTGACATACTTGGACTAGGTAATAAAAATACCCTCTTTCATTTGCTAAATCTGTAAACCAATGAAGAACTTTATCTCTCCAATGAGAGATATCTCAAACTCTTTCTCATTTCATCTGCAAACACATGACTCATTTTATCATCTCCAAAAATTATGTCATCTACAAACACTTCACATATCAGAATCTGATCATCTTTTGACTTCAAGTAGATGTTGCTATCCTCACTTATTCTCTGAAATCCAATCTTCACAAGATGAGAGTGTAATCTTTCATACCATGCCCTAGGTGCTTGTTTGAGTCCATACAGGGCTTTGTGTAATCTACACACCATGTCACTGTCTTCTGATAAGGCAAACCCTTCTGGTTGCTCTATATATACTTCCTCTTCTAGGATTCCATTAAAAAATGCAAACTTGGCATCCATCTGATAAACCTTAAATCCCTTAAATGCTGCAAATGCAAGTAGCATTCAGACTCCTTCTAATCTGGCCATAGGAGCAAAGGTTTCTCCATAGTCTTATCCCTCCTCCTGAGCATATCCCTTGCATACAAGCCTAGCCTTGTTTCTTACAAATGTGCCTTCTTCATTCAGCTTATTCCTAAAGACCCATTTGGTACCTATGACATTTTTGTGTTCTGGTCTGGGTACCAAAGACGATGTTACGTTCTTATCTATTTGGTCTAGCTCCTCTTCCATTGCTTTAATCCAGTCTCCATATGTAAGAGCTTCTCTAGAAGTCTTGGGTTCAAATTCAAAAATCATGCAAGAGTTCTCCTTCACTTTTCTTCTTGTGAGTATCCCTGCATCTTTATCTCCTATGATTTGCTTCAGATCATGATGCAATTTCACATATCTAGGAATGACTCTAGTTGGTTCTTCTTGCTTTTCCTCTTCTCCTTCTTCTCCATCTTCTTCTTCTCCTACCACAGCTTCTACTGGTATAGGAACACTGATATCTTTTCTTGTCTCTTTTGTAACTAGTTCCCAGAAAGCTATTCCCAGTTTGCCTTCCACTTGCTCGTTGTTGGTTCCCTTAGATTTCTCAGGTGATTCATCAACCTTGACATTGATGCTCTCAACAATCTTCTGAGTTATGCTATTATAGCACTTGAGAGCTTTTCTCTTGGTGGAATATCCCAGAAATATTCCTTCATCACTTTTAGCACCAAATTTGCTCAAATACTCACCTCTCTTGATATAACACTTACTCCCAAATACCTTAAAGTAACTCATAGTAGGAGTCTTCCCAATCCAGTACTCATAAGGGGATTTATCTTTGCCTTTCTTGATAAGTACCCGGTTCATTGTATAGACTGCAGTGCTCACCGCTTCTCTCCAAAAAGTGTGAGCAACTTTTCCTTGGATCAACATTGTTCTCGTTGCTTCAACTACAGTCATGTTATTCCTTTCTGCTATGCCATTTTGTTGTGGTTTTCTTGGGGCAAACAACTACCTCTTGATACCACTATCTTCATAGTAATTGAATTCATCGAAAGTGAATTCTCCTCCTTGATCAGTTCTTAGGCATTTTATCCTTTGGCCACTTTCCTTTTCTACTAATGCTTTGAAGGCTTTGAATTTTCCAAATGCTTCATACTTGTCTTTCAAGAATGTGACCCACATCATTCTTGAGCTGTCATCAGTAAAAATCATAAAATACCTATCTCCCTGAATACTTCTAGTTTTCATAGGACCACACAAATCAGTATGCACAAGGTCAAGTAAAATTTTTGCTAAAAAAGACTTACCTTTAAAAATTGAGGAAGACATCTTCCCAAGTTGACATTCTCTGCACAAAGAATTCTCAAGTTTGTTCAACAAAGGTAATCCTCTTACCGCCTTGATCTTACTAGCTTTAACAATATTGTCAAAGTTCATATGACAGAGTCTCCTATGCCATATCCAACTATCATCAAACTTAGCCATCAGACACTGACTAATCTTCGCATTCAACTAAAATAGGTTAACTCTGGTCTGCTTACCACTGGCAATAAGTTCACCACTCTTCCCAATTATACTGCAAACTCCACCTTTGAATTCCAGAATGAGTCCTTTGTCATTCAGCTAAGCAACACTCAACAGGTTATGCTTAAGACCTTCTACCCAGTAGACATCATCTGCACTACTTTTTCCATTCAGTGAGATGGATCCTTTACCTTTCACCAAGCATGGTGCATCATTGCCAAATCTGACAACACCTCCATCATATTCCTCCAGAGATAGAAACTTTCTCCGGTCACTAGTCATGTGGTGAGAACATCCACTATCTATAATCCACTCATTACAGTTGTCAATGCGAGAGACAAGAGCTTTCTTGTCAGACACTTCTTCCTTTACAACTACAAATACTATGTCTTCATTTTCTTCATCCTCTGATTCTTCATCAGTGACACCTTCATCCATATCAACAAGACAATTTCTCCTATTTCCTCCTTTATACTTTCTAAACCTCTCTGATTTATCCTTATTATCATTGTTAGGAAAATTAATAGCTATATGTCCCATCTTGTTGCAGGAGAAACATTTTCAAGGAAGCTTACCTCTATATTTACCAGTTCCTTTCGGAAGTCTTTTAGCAAGAAGAGATTCAAATTCCATCATAATATTTTCACCATCCATATCTCTGCATTATCTAGATTCATAACTGGTACTAGTTTCTTTTCCTTTTCTAGATGGTGCAGCAGATGCTCTAAAGGCTGACTCAGTGTTCTGAACACTGCCATCATAGCTATTTAACTCATATGCAGTCAACTTTTCAATGATAGAGTCTAAGGATACCTTGGTTTTATCAATAAACCTTAGTTCTTGGCTAGCAGTAACTCTGATTGCATAGATTGGTAACAATGATCTCAAGACTTTACTAACAACGGTCGCATCCTCAATCATTCTACCAGCGCTTTTGATATCTCCAACCCCTGTCTTAATCCTAATGCCATATTGTTAAATGGTCTCTCCTTCAACCATCCTCATGTCTTCAAATTTTCCTCTAAGGCTCTCTTCCTTAGCTTTCTTTACATGCTCATCACCACCATAAATGGTTTCCAATGCATCCCATGCATCCTTAGGAGTGTCCTTGTCTTGTACATCAATAAACTCAATATCTAACAAGTTGCTGATAAGGGTTTCCATGACTTGCCCATTTTCCTGAATATCTCTCTTCTGATCATCAGTCAAAATGCTAGTGGGAGTCACATAGGCATTCTCAACATAGCTCCAGTGTTGAGCACCCATACTCTTGATGTAAATCTTCATTATGTCCTTCCATATCTTAAAGTTATCTCTATTGAACTTAGGACCTTCCCTCTTCGTCATTACAGCAGGATCTTTTACCTCAAGCAGTTAAGCTTATATCACCGAGGACCTAGAGAAGCTCTGATAGCAATTGATGAATAATGATGAACAAAAAATACCCTAATCGATACTGAGAGGGGGGCAGTGAATCAATACAGACAAAAACTTTCTTATCAACTTATCAAGTTAAAGCAATATCAACCGATTGTCTTCATTACTGAACTTAACCATGGCAATACCGGTTAAACACAATAAGACTTCAGACAACATATATTGATAAGTCTAAACACTTCAAATACATTCAATACTTGATAATAACTTCACCCATAAACATATGCATGTGGTATACCGGTAATACCATAACCTAATAGCTTTGCATGCATAATTACTAAAACACAAAGTACTTAATCATCACATGAAAAATGCACAACTCATGACACACAGATTTTTCACGTGGAAACCCAAATGGGAAAAACCACAGTGGGGATGAATACCCACAAGCTTGTTTTTGAACTCTTTTGAAGCTCGCTCTGCTAGGAGCCTAGTCGGGTTAAAGACTTTTACAATAAGGTTCTGCTAGGAACCAATCCTGTTAAAGATCACTCAGTTAAGGGATGGCTATATACCCTATTAAAGGTTGAAACCCTATCAAAGGTTACCTCACTAGAGGATTTGAAGAAATCAATGATCTTGAGTCACCCGATTAAATGATTTACAATGAGCCTGTTAAAGCTACCCGGTAAAGGGATTTTCCAACTGTTGAAATGATTAGAATACAAAAAGTAAAACTTTGATCTGATAGCAGCACTACATGCCAAGGCAGATCCTTTTCAATTCCTCTACTCTACAATCACACTCTGCGGTTTTCCTCTTACTGAACTGGAAAGTATCTCATCACTCGGATACACACACAACATTTTCCAACAACTTTACAACAACAAACATCATCGACCTTATAGACAACAGTTAGGTCGGTAGCATAAACCCTAAACCCTAAGCATCTTAGGTTTACAATACAAGCGGTCCAATCCTGACCATCCAAACACTTTGCATAGAGCAATACAATCTTAAATAGATCACAAGACAATCTGCATTGTTCATTCTTCACCGCATATGGGAATTAGTAACCCATCACGCTTTCTTCTCATTTCGCTAAGACGAATGTTCATTCCTAAGGTAGTCTTTTAATGCAGTCAATCTTCTCATGTAAGATCCTTAAATAAATCCTTCACATGTACAAGGCTGGCGTGGCACCTCGATTTCACTCATAGAGTATCACCGGTTGTATCGCATGGGTTGGATTGCCAAATCGGTAACCCTAGAGCTGAGACTACCAGCCGGTAGTCATACTTAGTGAAACCCCGACACTGGTTCACTGCATCTCTTCATACCGGTTCACCAACTTCTTTTAATCTGCATACTGGTTTACTTGTACTTATTGACATCAATGACAACATACATTATCATCATATCAACATGTCAGTTCATCATATGCCAATAATATCTAACACTATGTGTATGTGTATGTGTATGTGTATGTGTATGTGCATGTGCATGTGCATGTGCATGTGCATGTGCATGTGCATGTGCATGTGCATGTGCATGTGCATGTGCATGTGCATGTGCATGTGCATGTGCATGTGCATGTGCATGTGCATGTGCATGTGCATGTGCATGTGTATGTGTATGTGTATGTGTATGTGTATGTGTATGTGTATGTGTATTTGTATGTGTATGTGTATGTGTATGTGTATGTGTATGTGTATGTGTATGTGTATGTGTATGTGTATGTGTATGTGTATGCATGTGCATGTGCATGTGCATGTGGATGTGTATGTGTGTGTGTGTGTTTGTATGTGTATGTGTATGTGGATGTGTATGTGTGTGTGTGTGTTTGTATGTGTATGTGTATGTGTATGTGTATGTGTATGTGTATGTGTATGTGTATGTGTATGTGTATGTGTATGTGTATGTGTATGTGTATGTGCATGTGCATGTGTATGTGCATGTGTATGTGTATGTGTATGTGAATGTGTATGTGAATGTGTATGTGTATGTGTATGTGTATGTGTATGTGTATGTGTATGTGTATGTGTATGTGTATGTGTATGTACACACACACACATATATTCCATTCGTTGAAGCTGATATGAAAGTGTTTACAACATGTTACTAGGCTTATTCCTTAGACAAAGTCTTTACAATGGAAACTTGTTGTGTTTCACATTTTTCCACAATTGAAAGTTATGATCTACAATTTGGAAGGAGAGTAAAGCTACATGTGAAGTATCATATTCCATAGTTTCAGTGGATGAACTTTAGTTGACAAAAAGTTAGTATTGATAGAATGTTCACCATGTGAGTTGGCCAACTAGGTTGTTGTTCTAGTTTGATGTGGTCAAAGGATTATAATGAGTGCTCATTGAATATCATGAATAAATGACCATTAGGACTAGATAAGTCTATATTGGGTGACACATAGTTTGTCCCTTCTTCTGGGGTAACATGTAGGCTTTCAGACCTATCCTATTACATATTTGGTTAAGATTTATTCTTGTGGTTGATTTGCAGATGCATTAATCTTGATCTAGGTCAACATGTGAATGTAATTGTAATTGTAATTCATGTATACGATTGATCTAGGTTCATTCCTAGGTTGTACATGATTTTAATATCCATAAGGATAAGTTTAAATGTGCGAATATGTGAGTGATACAATGTGAGAAACATCCCAATCATTGTGTGGTTTCATCAAAAGATCATGTATATTGTATCATATTGTTCTAGAGTTGTTCATGTCAAAATAAATCTGTGTTCAGTCTTGAAGATCTGCAATTCATATCTCATGTATATTGTTGAGATTGGTGTCTCATATACTAAGTTGGTGCTTGGATTTTGAATCAAGGGATTGGTGTCTCCCATAGGTTGGTTCCTACAAATACAATTAGGGATTGGTGTCTCTAGTAAGTTGGTGCCCACTTTACAATGTAAGTTATCTATTATTTTATGAGGCTAGATTTGAGAAATAGATCCAAACAACTATTCTCACTATGGTTTTTCCCTTTAGTATTTTTATGTGCAATTGGTGTTCTCATATGTTGATGTGTGATCATGTTTACTACTTGCTTAGTTGCACTAATGAAAAATTAAAAACTTGTCAAAATAATCAAGTAGTCTTAGTGATATAACTATTTAAAACTTAGAAACATGTTGTAAGAAACACAAATAAATGAAAGAGATGCATGTCTACATATGGCATACACATAGAGAACCCATCAAGAAAAATATATTAGAAAATAGATAAAAATAAAGGAACATTCCAAAAGAATATAAATTCATAGTTGTATGTGACCATTACATAGTAAAAGTAGAATGACAACATAGAGAAAGAAAAGGAAATATAATTAAAAATAAGACACATATAGGAAAGGAAAGAAACTCACAATAGGGATATGGAATAAGCATATAGGAAATAAAAAATGACCCATATTGAAATATAGGGATGTATGTCAAGAACCATGGAAAGAGAAAATAATTTCATAGTTGTGAATACCATAAAAAATTAGAAGTCATATGTATACATAAAATATAAGGGGGCATAGGCTTACACAGTATGGAGGCAAAAAATTTAGCACTGGGAGCTAAATTGGTCTGGAAGATGTATAGTAAACCAAAAGAAAAATGGTGCAAGATAATGCAAAGTAAATACTTAGACTCAAAATCGCCATCAAGAATATTTACAATAGCTAACCCACCTTAGGGACCTTCAATGTGGAATTTCATTATATCTTGTAGAGAGGTTTTATTGCCCTATCTCACTTGGGAAGTAAATGATGGCTCACATGAATTATTTTGGGAAGACTCGTCGAATGGATACATACCCTTAAAATATCTCCTAGAACTCCAAAATTCTAGAGACACCCTTTCATCAAATTGGGGGACTAAGGCTAAAGAATACATAGAATTTCCCAACTCAAACCAACTTATATCCAGATGGAGAGACATAATTATTTGCCACTTGAACATCATGAAAAGGATCTCCTCAACAACACCTTGACATCAAGACCATCTATAGAACATGATGAAATTGTTTGGGCCCCATTAAACTTAGGATGTATTCTATCAAACAAGGTTATCAAACTTTGATGTCCCATGGACAATCGACAAATAAACAAAGGGACTATTCATTTTTTTGGAATGCCATAGGTCTCCCAAAAGTAGGACTTTTCTCTTGGCTAGTACTAAAAAATAGAATTCTCACAAGTGCAAGACTAACCAGAATGGGAATTGTAGAACCATTCACATGTGTATTATGTAAGGGGCATCTGGAAGATGTTAATAATTTGTTTGTTAACTACCCCTTTAGTTAGCTATGTTGGTCTTCTATTATACAAAAATTAGGTTGGTATGCTCCATTGCATAATAATGTCTGGGATTTATTCACTAGCTAGCCAATCTTGTATAAATTATCTTTATTTGCTTGCATTTGACAACTAGCCCCACCAATGATAGTATGGGGCATTTTGTGGGAGCACAATAAGAGAATCTTTAAAAAATAGGTATTTAAACCCCAAACAGTCATATCTAGCATCGTGAAATAAATTTCAAAAGCAACCAACACATATGTCAAAAATCATAAGAGCATAGACTTGCCTTTTACATATTGGGATGCTCATTTACTTAAACTTTGGGAAGACCTCAAAGTTTGCTACAAAAATAGTCTTGTGGATCAAAGAAACGAGAAAATAGATTGAAGTGAAGTTTCTTGGATCCCCCCTCCAGATGGACCTCTTCAAACTGAACTTTGATGGAGCTTCTCGTGGTAACCCAAGCATATCAGAAGGTGGTTATGTTTTTAGAGGCTACAAAGGGCAAATCATAAAAGCGATAGCTCATAATATCCCCCTGGATTTGTAGCATCCTAAAATACACTCCCTTTCAATTTGGTCCATATTTGGGGCCCTCACCTTAGTGCTTGCACCCTAATGCTTAATTAAGACCTACTTATGCTCATATCATGTAAACAAAGACTTATTTTCACCTTACACCTTGCATTGCCCTTTGGTCCTAGACCTAAAATGGGGTAGGACCAGGGCGTGGTGTCATGGTCCTCATTGGGACCAAGGAATGGCACCATGGTTCTCATTGCAACCAGGGTGTACTGCCTTGATCCTCCCAAAAAGGACCCCAATTTGACCCCTCACAACAATCATAATGAGTTGGAGAGAATGTGATCTCCATTTCGGCCCTTGTCAAAAATTTAAATTGTTTTCCCAATAGGCAAGTATATAAGGAGGCCTTCCCCTCTCATTTCAGGTTCATAGAGAGGAGAACGACAAAATTATAATCCCAAGGAATCAAGCATTCAAGCATCAAAGTATTCATCATCAAGCATTTCTAGAGGTCTTCAAGGCTGGATTCATTCATTATGGAGCAACATTACATCATTCATATGAAATCATGTGTGTGTGATTAGGGTTTTGTCATATTCATGTCATTTCATACAACATATGTAATTATATTCAAGAAGCAAAGAATCGTTATTAGTCATTGTAGATCTGAGGTATATCCTTCCATTATTTATTTCAATATTTGCAATATTTCAATCAAGGTTAATTCCTAAACTGAGATTTGACTTAGGCAAACCCCTATTGCCAACATATTTCCCCTTCTTTCTATGTGTAGGAAACAGGTACGAAGTTGTGATCTTCAAGATAAGTATTATTTACAATGACAAATCAATCCCCCTTTGGTGTGTGAAAATTTTAGAGGACTAGGGTGACAGGCACCACAGTCCTGATATTTCAGGAGCTCCTTCAGGGTTTAGATATGAATCTACTTATATTTGTCAGATCCAAGTGTGTGGATCAATTCGACGACTATAGTTCATTGTTTCTATGTTTTTATTCTCATTTCCAACACTTTACCCTAATTTTAGCAATTCAACTTACAAAAGAGGTTTAAAAAATTCATCCCTTTAATCTAATCAATATTCATTCCTGGTCCTTGTTGGGTTGTGACTGAATCCATTGGATTCTAACCCTCTTTTGAATGTAATTGGTCCCTAAGTAAAAATTTGTGGTTTTGCTACATCTTGTGGTGGAAACCCTAATTTTTCATCATTTTACATTTTGGTGAACCTGACTAGACTCACACCTTTAATTCTAATTTATGTTCTCAGATCTGAGTATTTATACAATTTAAAATTCAAATTTGCATTTACAAGTTTAATTTTCAATTGAATTTCAAAAATTTAGAGATTAATTTCACAAAAGCCCTAATTTTTAGATCTAAAATTGAGCTTGTGGATTGTTTAAATTAGATTAATTGTTTTAGATCTTCTTTACAAATATCTCAAAATCCAAATCCAAATTCATAGTTTTCATTCTAATCAAATTATATAAATTTAGAGGTTTAATTCCTAAAAACCCTAATTTATTTTTATTAATTTGATTTGTGGATTGCTTCATTTTTCACATCAATTTTCCAATCTGATTTTGAAACATTCATGATGGCACTTAATTGATATGATTTATTTGTTATTTCACATATGATTACCTTGATTTTCACTTGTATTTATTAAAATCATGTGTTGGATAATGGCTTCCTTCATTTCACATTGCTTCTTTTCATCCATAGCACTTTGGCATATTGTGTTTTTAGAGTTTCAAAATTCCTTCGTTTCAATCAATTTGATCTCAAAGCTTTCATTTATAGTGCATGTTGTTTTATTATCATGTTTTTGGGAAATTGCATTTCATATGTAGATCACCTCAAAGCTTTTGTAGATCCCAATCCTAGAGATGCTAATCGAAAAACTAATACGTGTACCTCTCCTAGGATATCTAATGTGAATGAAAAAAGAGCTAATAATCCTATCAATGATCTCCCTAATAGAGAGAAATAATTGAAGAGAAACATGGCACCATCTTAGATTAATAGATTATTCATAAATAGCACCATCTTCGATTAATAGATTATTCATACATAGTGTAACTATTACACATACAAACTCTCGCGCGATGGTGATTTTGAATTCTAAGACCCTGTCGCAGTCTCCCATCGGCTCCCCTACTGATGATCTCCCAGCCGACACAGATGGAGCTACTATCGGTGGTCCCTCTTGGGAATCAGTGGCCATTGGGGCTCCCGACCCAGACTCTACTTGATTTTCTGATAGGGTCCCCCCTTCATCTTCACACAAAGGAGATGGAAGAGGGATTATCCCTATCTCCTACACCATCTATGTTAATGTGAATAAGGAGTTTGATAAGGAAATAAAGAAAAATGTGAAGGTTTTCATGGAGCACAGTGCTATCTTCAGATTCAAGGGTATCTAACCCAACCTCCCGGAGTTGCATAAATGGATTTCCCAGCACTGGAATCCCCTCATTTCTGGTACAATTCATATATACCCTATGGCTAAAGGTTTCTTTGTTTCTAAATTTGAGAATGTTGAGGATAGAAGAAAAATACTATGTGATAGCTTTTTCTATGAGAAATATAATATGCCGCTCTTGGCCAAACCTTGGCACTCTGATTTTAACCCTCTTTCAGAGAAGTTCAACAAAATCTCGATCTGGGTCAGGCTTCCTCTCCACTTGTGGGTTGATTCTCTCTTTGAGGAAATCGGTGATGCCATTGGGAGCTTCATTATGGTGGTTAATGACTCTTGTGAGCTTTATCATACTACTTTTGCTCATATTATGGTTGAGCTAGATGTTTCTAAGGGATTGCCAGCTAAAATCACCATTAATTCCTCTTGTGGTAGCTGGGTCCAAACTTTGGATTACAAAGGTATTCCTTTTAGGTGTCGTAGATGCTTCAAAATCAGCCATGCAGCTAGGAATTATGGGCTTGAGAAGAAAAATTATGTGGCCTCATGGTGGTCAGGGGCCTCACACCAACATTATACGATTAGGAAACCGTTGGACTCTTCTAAAGAGTCGTTGGTTGTTGGGGTTTCTACTTTAGTTGGCTCAGATTCTTTTAAGGTGAAGGAAGATTCTTCAGCTACCACTAAGGATGTTTCTAAGATTAATGATGTTGTGATACAGGTTGTTGTTGTCCCCTCTCCTGCAAATGGATTGATATCTCTTACCCCACTAGCTACTTCACCATGTGTTGACACAACTTTTGCCCCATCTGTTGGTTGCGGTCCTATGTTCACGACAGTTGCTACTCCATATTCTGACACTCTTTCTCCCAATCCGATAATATCAGTGTTGGGACCTTTGGACTGGTCAGTTGCAGCTGCTAAAGTTGAAGAAGGGTGGATTACTATTAAGGGGAAGCATTCAAAGACATCCAAGCATTCTTTTGATATGACTCTTTGTTCCCACAAGGCCAATTGTAAATATTGAGGGCCCTTGTAGTTGGTTGTTTGGGCTGACGTTCTTGGCCCTGTCTTTGGTTGAGTTTCCTGTTGTCATTTGAGGCAGTCTCTACTTTTTTTGTTGTGGCTCTCTCTATGTTGTGTCTTTTATACTCCTGGCTTTTTGTTTTCGGCCAGCTGTCCTTTCTGTGGTTGTTGTATTTTGTTTTTCTGGTGTACTTTGATGACTATCTTTTGAATCTCTGATGTAAAGGGTTTTGGGGGCCCTTCAAAACCTATTTTTCCCTAATAAAAAAAACATGGCACCATCTTCTTCTCATGCACATACCCTAGTGCAAAGGGGGCACGATCAAAATATTGGTGTTTCTATCTCCCTAGATCCTCCTTATTCTCCTAGAGCCTATCTTAGCCACCAAAGCATTTGTAGAGAAGACAATGTTATGCATTTCATTCATGATTTATCTCCCAACATAACATTAAGCAAAGGTGAGGCCTTAGATGATAAGTATCTTCCTTCCCAATTTACCAAAGAGGATATGCATGATGAAAGAAAGGAAAATCCTCCTCCATGAGATATTCCTTCTTCATCTACCAATCCCTTTGTTCCTTCTAAACATAATTACACTACAAACTTCAAATAAATTTATTATAATGTTCCTCCACCCTATCAATTAAAATATTCTTATAGGAGTGGCTTTAGCATAATATCAAAACAAGGTTTTAAAGGACGAGGACTTGGAAAATTTGAACAAGGAATTCGAGTCCCTATAAACCCTTCTACAAAAATTACCACAAAACACCTAGGAAACGATCATAAATATCCTATGGATGACCTCCCTAGGATTCAAGACTTCAAAGACTATATTGCAAGACAACAAACCATTTGTTCCCTTAAAAGTACTTCTTCTTCAAAAACTCCTTTTTGTTCATTTCATCAAACTCATGACCATCATGCTAATGATTGTCCATATTTTAAAAATGCAATGAAAGGACTTATTGATAGTGGCAAAGATAAAATCATTGACGACAATCCTTTTTCTTCTAATAACAACCCTTGTCTTATATTTCAAAAGAATAAACCTACACCTATTGATGATCAAGAACAATTAGCAACTAGAATATTTTGGAAATTGAAGTATGACAAGAATGTTGTTTTTTCCCTTTGTGAAGTTTAGCACTAATCATAAAGAAGGTAGTGGGCATTGTCTTTTTCATCATCGTGGTTCTCGTTCTCTTGGAAAGTGTAAAGCATTTAAGGAATTTGTTCAAGAACAATATGATCTTGCTCGTATATGTCTTTCAACCGATCTTGCTCTTTTTCTAGGTGAAAAGGTAGTGTCTTAGCACTCCTCTCACCCTCATGTTGCTCCTTGCCCTGTGATAAAAGTGGTTAACTTAAAATTGGGGGCTCTTTTTCATTAGAGGTGATGTTTTTTTTTCAAATATCAAAACATCTTGGGGTAGCAACATGATTCTCTTTTGCCTTTATCCTATCTCTTATCCTCAAGGTTTCACCATTTCCTTTGCTTGTTGCATTCTCCATAACTCGATGTCCTTTCTTGCATAGAGTTATCCTCAATTTAAATATGTATATGTTCCTTGATTAGGTTTTATTCTTTGATTGAAACGATACATCTCTTATGAATAATCTCTCATCGGGGAATTTGTGATTCTCTCTCTCTCTCTCTCTCTCTCTCTCTCTCTCTCTCTCTCTCTCTCTTCCCTCTAGGGGTTTCATTTTTCATATTTTGATATCCTTTCTTGCATGAAATGGTATGTCTTTTATGATAAATCCCTCCTTGTGGGAGTTTGTAACCTTTCCTTCTCTCTCTCCCTCTCTTTGAAGATTACCTCTTATTTAGAGTTGCATTTTACATATATTAATGTCTTTTCTTGTATTGAATATTCCTTCATGTGAGTACATTGTGCATTTTCTTATGTCTAGTCTCACCTTAGATGTTGTGTAATTCTTATCATTGTCCTTATGCTTGGGGGGGGCGGAATGATCTATCTCTCTCTCCTATCCTTTCTAAGGATCCTCTTTTCCTTTGTGAGTGGTGTTTGTTTATAATTTTATGTCATTATTTGTGTAAAGTTGTTGTTTGCTCAAGGATTCTCTCTTATGCAAGAGGTGTATGTCCTTGGCTACAACCTCTTCTTCACTTGGCAATGTATATCTATTATAAACCTACCCCTCACATTGGGTCAAAAGTGTGTAATCCTTCATCAAGAATCTCTTTCACCTAGCAATAGGAGGAAGGTATGAATTCTTGTTCCCCATCCTTTCTTTTGGTAAAATATGTTATGTTTGTTCAATCAACTTTTCTTGGAGGTGGATGTCTTGTGAGAAAATATCTCTTCTCCTTCAAGGATCCCATTTACACTTATTGTGAGATATCTCTTTTTCAACTATCATATCCTTGCTTGAAGAGTATTTCCTCTTTGGCTTGGATTTATGAATATTGTTTCCTAAAGGATATCTCCTTAGTGTTGAAGGTTAGGTATCCTTGTCTCTAAGATTACTTAAGACATCAACATAGGGCTATGTTGACATCTTAAGAGGGGCACCCGTATCGCTCCCTTTGTATCATATTGTACCATATATTTGCATGTCTTAAACACGTTGTTCATCCTTGAAACCAAAGGAAACAAACTTGTATATGAGATGCTTCACACTCGAAACTAGATGCAACATTGATATATGTCTTAAGTGGGGTTACACATCACCAAAACTAGAGAAAACAAACTCTTACATGGGGTGTCCTTGAAACCAGACATGCATCTATATTAAATGGGGTTACACATTCTCAAAACTAGAGCAAATAAACCCTTAAGAGAGATGTTCCCAAAACTATACATTCACCCCTTGGCATTTGCATTTACATTACATGTCTTAAACATGTTGATGCACGCTTGAAACCAGATGAAATAAACTCTTATACAGAGTGTTTATACTTGAAAGCATACATCACTTGCACACATGCATGAGGATGATTAAAACTAGTGAAACACATCTAGATTTTTCCTATTCTCCTCCCCAACATGGATCACCTAGAAAAATACATCTAGGGGAAAGTATATGTGTCTTCTCTCAGTCTTCTTCTCATGGATCGCCTAGAAAAACAAATCTAGATTGTACATCCATGCTCTCTCTTTTCTTCTTATCACGAGCTCATATCCTAACTATTTGTAGGTCATGGATGATGCATGCTTTTCTCTTTTATGTGATCACTCATGTTCTTGAGATGACATTTTTCAAGAATGATATTAGTGGTTGATACATTTTGATATCGAGGTCTCTTCAGCTAGTTGACATGAGGTTTTGTTTTTGGTTCTTATCTTTTGTGTGTTGTGTGTCTTTTGTCTTTGTTTATCTTTTTGCCTTTTTGTTTGCCTTTTTTTGTTTTTGTATGCCCTTGCATATTTTTGAGTGAGTTAAGATCCTAATGTTGGGGACTTGGTTCCTTGAAATTAGTGATTTCTTATACTCCTTGAGATTTTTGTCCTCTTTGCTCCTCTTCTTTATCTCTCTCTATTGTCTACTTTATTGTGAGTATTTGCATAGGCTCATACTCCCGTTAAAGTGGGCACTAAATGTAGTGTCCTAAATTGTACTCCCTTACAATTTGGTCCATATTTGGGGTCCTCGCCTTATTTTTGTACCCCAATGCTTAATTAAGACCTATTTATGCTTATATCATGCAAAGCAAGCCTTATTTTCACCTTACACCTTGCATGGCCCTTTGGTCCCAGTCCTAAAATGGGGTAGGAACAGGGGGTGGTGTCATGGTCCTCATTGGGACCAGGGTGTGGCACCTTGGTCCTCCCAAATAGGATTCCAATTCAGCCCCTCACAATGGTCATACTAAGCTGGAGGGAATGTGATCTCCATGTTGGCCCTTGTCGGAAAATAAAAATGTTTTCCCAACAGGCAAGTATATAAAGAGGCCTTCCCCTCTCATTTCAGGATCATAGAGAGGAGAACAAAAAAATTATAATCACAAGGCATCAATCATGCAATCATTGAAGCATCAAAGTATTCATCATCAAGCATTTCTAGAGGTCTTCAAGGCTACATTCATCAATTATGGAGCAACATTACATCATTCATATGTAAACATGTGTTTGTGATTAGGGTTTTTTCATATTTGTATACACCTAAAATTGGCTTGAGAAAATTAATTAAATATATGTTATTTAATTAATATCTAATGTTTATTTCCTCTATTATATAGATAAATTCTTTAATTTATTTATATGATTCATAGATTTTACTTCTTCCTATCCTAGATCAATTCCACATCATCTAACCAATTTGTCTTATTATGCCACATCAACATGCGTCTCATAAATTAAATATTCCTAAATATTTAATTGATCAATTATCCTCAACCAATTCAACAAACTTGGAAGAGACACATGACATCTTCAACAACTGAGGACACTTGGATTCCATTTCTCCTCTCCATCCTCCACATAGCATTTGTTTCCTCTTGAGGGAGAAAGATCCACTTTTCTCTCCAACTTCTCCATCTCCAACCACTCAATTCCTCAAATCAAATATGAACCATCCATCTCTACCACCTAGGACATGAGACTTGAAAAATATATAAATAGGCTCTCATTTGTACAAATCAAACTCTCACAAAAATTAGAAGCATTTTAACCAAAATTATATTATTTTAGCAATTAATCATTTTCGCAACCTTTTAGCATTTTCATTTCATAATAAGAGCATTATCACTAGTGTAGATCAATATAGAAGCATTTTAATATCATTTGGATCTTAATTTTGTATATCATCTAGCTTATCATCACATACTGTAGGATGTAATTCTTGCATTGGAATACAATCACTCATTCTCTAAGTTGTCATTCTGAAATTCAAGTGCATGAAATCTGAGAGCAAGCATGACTTAAAGAATCCTTGGAGATAAAGGACAATGGGACGCTCATAGGAAGGCTAAATTTGAATTTTATTTTCTTAATTTCCTTTCCATATTAGTCTTATTGATGTGTTTTAGGATTTAATTAGTTGACACATAATTCCTACACACAATATTCATGTCATTTCCTACAATATATGTGTAGACGTATAAAAATGACCATATTCCTAAATGAATATTTTATGTTCATTTCTCTATTTAATTAAATCACCCACATTCCTCTATTTAAATTAAGTAAATTACTCAATTTATTTAAATTAAATTCACTAGGCCTCTTTTGACATCTAATGAATAAATCATTTTATTCAATTAAATCCCTTCTATCCACTTTTAATTAAATTCAAATTTAATTAAATAGTTTATCCTAAATTAAATAAATCTAAATTATTTGATTTCCCCAAATTACAACCAAATTGAATTAAATTCATTTTATTCAATTAAATCATTTTATCCCTTCATCCACTTGCAAAATCTTACACCTCCCACTTGCTTCCTAAACCCTATTCCTAACCCCTTCTAGACTCTTCTAATCACTTCTAAATTAACCTAACCCATCTTCTAAACTTTGTCACATCCCTAAGCAAGGGGAAGTCACTTCTCAAACCCTCAAAGTCTTTGAAAACCCTTAAAGGCTTCAACCACTTAACTTTGAAAGTCTCCCAAACCATTAATGGTTAACTCAACCCTTTAGCATGATTAAATAATTTCCCTAAACTCAACCTCCATGTAACCTAAGGGTCTCATCAAGCATTTATTGCTTTGACCATGGTTATCCTTAATCCTTTGCACAAGAGTTTATCCTTTGGGTAAAAGCTTTATCCAATGGGTAATCCTAACTTAACCATAACCCTTACCCCCTAAAATAACCATGAGGTCTTCTCAAGCATTTAATGCTTCTTACATCTCCTCTCAACCAACCCTATGTTGCCAATTGTCACCATTTCATTGGTGAAAATTGTGAACATGGATTCCCAACTTTCAAACTCAACCCTTGATTACCTCTTTCAATCCTGGCCATTCATTGCCCTATTTTTGCTATAAATAGAGCTCTCATTCCTCCATTTTCATCATCCAAGTCTTTAGCATCACACTTATACTCAAATCTATGCAAGCTTAAATATCTCATTTTATGCTCATCATTTAGCCTCTCTTTTAAATAGGAATTAACCCAAATATGCATGTTTAGAGTATTTTCCTTATCATTTAGCTTAATCATAGACTAATATAGCATGCTAGGATAGTCTTGTTACTAATCTTATCATCTTATAAACTAGTTTATTGCATTTATAGGATCATGTATAACTTAGGATGCATTTCATCTTAAAATCAACCAAAGCACCCCTCGTTCTTGCATTTGTCATCCCTAAACCACTTTGCTCAGTGATCTGAGAGCATAGAAATTGGTTTGAGGGACCTTGTGAGATAGAGAACCATGGAACCAACCTTGGGAAGCTGAGCCACACTTCATGACTCCATAGCTTGCACCAAGAAGTCATGTGGGTGTGTGAGCAAGGCTCCTTAGGCTTCATTTTTCACATTTTAAGTTCTATCGACCCGCTTTTCCCGCATACATTTCTGGCGCCCCACCGTAGAGACCAACCCCATATATCAAATTGGTTTTTGAATTTAACCACTTTTGTAGGTCCGTGGGAAACAAGAATCAACGCGTGGGAAACATTTCCTAGAGCATCCAGTTAACAGTCTAGCGCATCCCGCTTTCTATTCAACGCGTAGGGTTCATCATCTAGCACGTGACATCCATAGCTTAGCGCATCATCCTCACTAACATTTTCTTGTAGGTCTCGGCACGAGAGGAAAACAGAGTAACACATCCAGAAAATAGAGTAGCACATCACAAAATACAGAACAACGCATTAGAGAAACAAAGTAGCGCATCACAGTCATCTTGTAGCGCTTACAGTCTGTTCTATAGTGCATCGCAGACAGAAAATCGAGAGCTAATTTGTAACAGAAATTAAAATTTAGACTTGTAGAAGTCCACTGAATTCACCTTTTTGCTAACTAATTGACTGGTTTTCTGCAGATTACTAACATTGGATTGTAGGTTTTGAATCTATTTAGGCTAGAATTAAAGTAGTTTAATTTTTTACTAACTCTTCTAAGTTAGGCAAAATTCAAATTTCTTTCTTTTCTTGTTTAAATAAAACTGAACTCACTTTTATTTTGGGCAAGTAAAACGAACAACAAATCAAAAAAATTCTTGCTTTTCTACGAGAAAATTTCTCAATTTGGGCTCTAAAAAGAACAAAACAAATTCTCATTTTTGCAAAGGGCTTAAAAGGAACTTCACCATCCTTTGGTGCATAAAAGGAATCATTTTAATTTGGGCAAAGTAAAGAATCACACTAAGTCACAAAAAGTCAGTTGCAATCAAAGAGGGAAGTTCTTCCCTTTTGATCGCTTTATTTTGTTGACCACACATCGCTTTTGTTTTGTTGACCAAATCGAAGTTTTGCTTTGTTGACCAGGTTCTTTTCCTAGATTAGATAATCACTGATTTGAGGAAATAAAATAAACACCATGTTTTTGTGGAGCAACATCTCCATATAAATCTTAGAAAATCACTGAATTGAAAGATAAAAAGAACAACTTGATTGTCTTGTCTCAAAAGTAGAAGGTATATGCTCTCCCCTTAACTGGGTGATCAAAAAGTCAGACTACTCTTACACTTTCAGTCATTTAAAAAATTTACATCCTTTAGCAGGCCTGCCTTCCCGAGGGGTTGAAATCAACTCTTAAAGCCATTTAGAGCCGGTGTGAAGGGAATGACCTAAGAGGGAAACGACTTTAATGCCAAGTGTTCCAACCCACTATAATCAAAAGTGGAAAGTCACGAAAGTCCTTTTCAACGGTTGCGCATAGCGATTAGCCTTCCCCCAGTATCCTCGAGATACGTAAAGCCTTTGTTCTAAAGGTTGGGAAGCCTCCTGAGGGAGTTTATCACTGACGGCCGAACAGGAAGCCTGATTACGAACCTTAGAAATAGAAACCTTGAGCTGAGTCAGTAACCAGACATTTATAATATCATAGTGCAAGGGTGGGGAAGAATCCGCCCCCAAGATCGCTCACCATATATCTCCCAAGATAACTACTCAATTGTGAAGCAATTCATTTTGAGTTAATTTCTGGCAAAAGGCAAAAAAACGAGCACCCTCTAGGGGGTAACACGGTTGTTTGAGCTGATGAAGTATCGAGACTAGTGGGCTATGGTATTACTTATGACCCTTGAATAAAGAGTTTTTTTGGAAGTGTATTCATTGTAACCAAACCTGTTAAAACATTGGGGATTTGAACACATCCTTGTAGAATATACACTTACTGTTTAGATTAGGCAAAAATGGTTATGTATTTTGTGTTGTGTTTGCATTTGTTACTTCAGAAAATCATCCATTAACATTGAAAACCTAAGGCAAAACACCAAAAACACAGAAAACAGTCAAAACAGGGCAGTTTAGCACGTAAGAGCAACTTCTTAGCGCTTCGAAACCATCCTTTATCACATCAAAGCCTATCTTTAGCGCGTAAAGTATTCACAGTAGCGCTTCATCAAAATTTAGAAACAGTCAGAAACAGTTAGCGCGTCCAAAAAACAGTCTAGCGCGTCAAAGCACCAGCTTAGCGCATAGGAGTCAATCTCTAGCGCATCAGGTTTATCAGTTAGCGCGTGGAAGGCCCATACTAGTGCATGATCTTTTAAGCAAAAATAGAAAACAAATTTTAACAGTCTCAACCAGTTAGTGTGTAACCAGGGGCATCCTAGCGCATGGGGTCTTTTCCCTAGCGCATCAAGAAATTTCTGTAGCACATTCGTCTCTGTTTTAGCGCGTGATCAAACCCAGAAAAAATAGGGGGCAAAACAGTGGAAATTTTTGAAAATTTAGAAAGCATTTTTGAGAGCATCCTTTCATCAGCTTCATCTTCATCAAACCAAAGTATCAAAAACAAAGCGATAAAAACTATTTATTGAGCAAATTTCGTGTCAAAACAAAAGTTGTCTAGAATCCAAAACTGATCGCACGATAAACATATCTATCCTATCAAAATCGGGAAATATCATCGCAAGTGACGAATAGGTCCTTTATTATCTCACGGATTATATCTCAAAAACACTTGTTCAAAATCTCAGGTTGTCAAATCAAGTTTCCATATCGGGAGACTTTATCCATATCATTTGACATGCTTTGTTGTGAGGGGGCATCTAAACCTTCACTTTGATAAAGTAAAACTTGATTTTTCAAAACAAGATCAAATAAATCCAAAACAATTCAAAGGAAATCATTAAATCACTTATGCATGACTAATCCCCATATTCTGAGAAGAAAGAATATTTATCGTAACACCACATTGAAGAAACAACAACCAAGTTTTTCCAAATTTGTCAAAAGAAATAAATTTTTATACATCAATCGTCAACTCTTCAAATCTCATCGAACATTCCTTCATCACGTCAAACTTTATATCCAGAACAAATCCAACAAATTTGACAAAGAGTCTTTAAAGACTAGGGCATATTGTCAAAAATCCGCATTTAGTCAAATCATAAACTGTGGAGGAAAGATCAATCCGGCATTCTTTCTCGATGAGTGCATCACTTACAACACACCCCGATTTGAACCACCAACCCCAGAGCAACATATCGAAGAGGATTTTGTCCCCTTTGTCACAAAAAGTTTCTATTAAAATGTCTGTTACCCGCTCTCAACAAAACAAACAAAGCGAGGTACAAGAAGAATCCAGTATGAATCGGAGGTTATCAAATCCTTTTGAAGGTCCGCATCTAGAGGATACTGAAATTTATGAAGAACTTCTTCAGGAATGCCAAGAAAGTGCTTCATTCCAAAAACTTGTGGAAAGACTCATGGAAAATGACAAGGAAAAATACTTACTCATGCTCACAAGCAAAGGGGTTAAACTCCTTGAAGACTTTGACACAGACATGTTTAGAACAAGATCTCAACATTACGAATATCAAGAATGACAAAGAGAAGGGGAAGCACGTGACCCTGAACAAAACATACCGGAACAACATACACCAGGGCAAAACATCCCTTAGCAGCACATCCCCGAGCAAAACATACTGTTCCATACACCATTTCAACCCAGGATTAATGCAAGGGAAGATCTCTTCCCTCGGCAAAACAATGTGCCTTTGGTTGCCCTTACTCAACAAATGCAAATGTTACAAAGACAAATGCAAGATATGCAACAAGGGACAACAGTACGGTACTCATTAAACAAAATTTGTCCTTATCCCTTTGACATAAGATTGCACATGATCCCTTTTCCTCCAAACTCAGATGTTCCTAATTTGACAAGTACGATGGAAAAAGTGATCCCCGTGATCATGTCAGAGAATTTTGTACCATGAGTCTTGAATTTTCTCATGATGACACCTATCTGATGAGGTTGTTCCCAAGAAGCTTGGGAGGACAAACAATGGAATGGTTATCCAAGATCACACCTCCTGTCAGATCATTTGATGGATTGGTCAACAAATTCATAACACAATATTCCTATAATATTCAACATGCTATCACCATGCTAGACGTTTGTAACACCAAACAGAAAAACAATGAAACGTTCATGGTATTCCTTCAACGTTGGCGACGTATGGTTTCACGATATCCTCAAGATATTCCTAAAAAAGAGAAAATGGGAATTTTCATCGACAACTTGAATAGTGAGATGAGTTACAGGGTCAAACTCCAATGCATACTATTTTTTTGCTAAACTGATTGAAAACGGCATTCAAGTAGAAGAAGCATGTGTCAAGAAAGGAACGCTCAAATTCTTCAAAGAAGGAACAAGTTCATCAAACTACAATAACCAAAATAACACCAACTTAAACAAATCTAGATTCTGGACTTGAAACAAAAACAATGGAAACGAAGGTGGCAATGAATCACATGATCCAAAATCTAAATAGCCAGTGCTCGCATTATCAGGAAATCCTCAAGCTACAAAGAACCCCAAAGGTGTTAACCCAGACGCTAACACATACACACCGAATACCAATCAAGGTCAATCCAACACCAACGATACTCAAAACAAAACCACAAATCGAGGACCTAATAACAATTCATGAGATGACACCAACAATTTCCAAAAACATGTCTTCACACCACTGGGAAAATCACTAGAGTCAGCATTCAGAGAACTCCTGGCAAACAAGATTATCTCTTTGCCCACAATTAGCAACTATGAACCCCAAATCAAACCACCTTGGTGGAATGACTCACACTTTTATGATTTTCATCGCAACAAAGGGCATCAAACGAACGATTGCATGAGATTGAAAAACATTATTCAAGACATGATTGATAGAGGTGATTTAATAGTGTATGGTCTCAAGACAAACAGTGACCATGGAGCCTTTAAAATTCCTCTTCCAAACTACAACAAAGATGGAGCTTCAACCTTGAACGATACATGTGGGGCTCGTATTAACCACATCTACAATAACACTATCAATCACATATCAGCTACAGACAATCAAGTAAACGTTATCACTATCCAGGACCAGCATGAACACAAATCCGTTAACGTAACCACCAAAGCTCAAAAATATGTCTTGAAAGGACATATGTCAATAGAAAACATAGTACCCAAGGTTCAATATGATCTAGTTAACCAACTACACAAAACTCCTGCTCAAATATCTATTCTGGAGTTGCTAAAACTTTCGCCAAAACACAAAGACATATTGAAACAAGCCTTATTAGAAACGAATGTGCCTCAAGATCTGGATGCTGACAAATTCCAAGCCATGGTCACTCATATGATAGGGCCTACTAATCTCACTTTTTTGGAGCATGATAATATCTCACTAAGCCATCTGCATAACACTCCTCTCCATATTGAAGTCATAGTCTATAAACACCGAGTAAAATGAGTCTTGATAGATGGAGGAGCTAGACTTAATATATGTACCTTAAAACTTATCCGTGCATTAGGCTTCTTTGAGGAGTCTATTGATCCACGTAAAAAGATTACCATAAAAGCATATGATGATGAAGAAAGGTCATCTAAAGGAACCGTGATGTTACCAATTCAAGTTGGCCCCATACAAAGAGATACTATGTGTCAGGTCTTAGACATAGACCTCACATACAATATTTTATTAGGTCGACCCTGGATACATGAAATGCAAGCAGTGCCTTCTACGTATCACCATTGTGTAAAATTTCCTTACAACGGATAAGAAATTTCTATATCAGCCGATCACAATCTATTTCAACATTGCAACGCAATGGGGGCAACCCAGGACAGTTTGGTTCCCCATAATAGGGAAAAATAAAAATCCTCAACATCAAATCTACAAAAGGCAAAGTCTGAATCATTGCTTGGAGATTTCAAGCAGAAAATACAAATAAGAGAACAGGGAATAGGGGAATACTCTTTGGAACCCATGTGTTTGGCCAACTTACCAACATCACCCAGATCTCATGGATTACCTAAAACATCAACACATCAGGTAACTCAGCCCATCACCAAATTTGATGGTACCTTCATCCAACTCAGCACTCTAGCACATGAATCAGAGGAAAAGGACATCCTTAGCTAGTTATACAAAGATGAGGAAGAAGATAACAGAGCGGCTGCTCTGGACATAGTTCTACCAACGCACCTATATGGAAAGGGCTACTTAATCATGCAACAAATGGGATATAATGGTAAAGGACCTATTGGAAAATGCAAAGGAGTCACTGAACCAATAGACCTTCCTTCACAGCTCAGTAGAGACAAAACAAGATTGGGCTGTAAACTCACTTTCCTACTAAGAAAGATATCACGCATAACTCCAAAACCTCAATGGAAAGAAAAGAAGAAGTACAAAGAAGAATCCTGGCAAGAAGCACTATTTGAGTCAGCAGAAACAATCCACAAGGACCGTGAACGTAAAGAACAGAAGCAACATCAGGAGAAACTCCTCAATCACAAGAAGGCCATATATGTAGCAGTAGCTCATATTCAAGCACCAATATCTAAAAAAGCAGAACTACCTCCTGATATCATTATTCCTCCCCAAGGAGGAACAGTATATGAGCAAATACAAAAGGTAGAAGCAGGATCCGACACAGAATCAACGAAAACTCTCAAACTGGTATCAATTATCAAAGATATATTTTCACCATACAACATACCTATTTACAGCACTGAAAAGATCTGGGATAATAACTCTGAGACTGATTCTAATGAATATGAATGGGATAGCTGCTCAAATGCTACTGGAGATACCACTGACAATACTAGTTCCATATCCCTTTTTCAAGAAGAGCATAACGCAGAAATTAGACTACCTAAATTTGGACCACAGAATATCCATGACGCTAAGGAAAGCGAGCAGAAACATTATGAACAAGTCTATACGGAGGATGATACCATCGAAGACCTTGACGGAATCCTAAACTTCTTTAACACCCAAATCAATCACGATGAAACCTCTGTCTTGACACTTACAGTAGCAGAACTTGATCCACCAAACGATTCCTTACCACTTATCTTTCCCGACCTCATTGAATGGGATGAACCCGAAATACATGATATACCAATTTTCCCAGACGATGAATCTATTATCCACTACCTATGTACCATTAACCCAGAAATAGGCTCTACCAGTGAACATGATAATGATGTCTGCAACCACGGGAGTGCCAAGTCTCTCAGTCACAAAAATGAACCAAATAAAAGATCCAACGCTGAAAACCAATCAATGGCAGCTCTAAATCACAAAAAAGTAAAAATAAAGAATGCATCTGAGGGTGAAAACCTTTTTAAGGCACCTAAAGATGGGAGACTTGACACTCTTCCTAAACATTTTCATGAGCGATCACCCATATTGATGGAGCCCACTCAATCAATCAACATTGGTACTACAAAAGCAGCCAAAAATATACACCTGGCAGAATCTCTGACAGAGGAGGAAAGATCAACATTTATCATTTTTTTTAAAGAAAAGCAAATTAACTTTGCTTGGTCATACATAGATATGCCCAGAATTGATCCAAATTTAATCATGCATCACTTGTCCATCTCTCCAGGAGTTAAGCCAGTCAAGCAAAAACTATGAAAGATGAATCCACAGGTAGCACTCATGGTCAAGGCTGAACTGAAGAAACTATTAGATGTCGGATTCATTTGACCCATCGACTATGCAGAATGAATTTCCAACATAGTACCAGTATCAAAACCAGACGACAGTATCAGAATCTGCACTGATTTTAGAGATGTCAACAAAGCTTGTCCAAAGGACAACTTTCCTTTGCCCAGTATCGACATAATTGTAGACCTCACAGCGGGCCATGCAATGCTCTCACTAATGGATGGTTTTTCAGGCTATAATCAAATAAAAATAGCCCTAGAAGATCTAGATAGAACAACGTTTACCTATCCTTGGGGAACATACTATTGGAATGTTATGCCTTTTGGCTTAAAGAATGCACGAGCTACTTATCAACAAGCAATGACAACAATCTTTCATGACATGATGCATACCTTCATGGAAGACTATGTGGATGATTAACTAGCTAAATCCTTCACCAGAGAAGAACACCTTAGCATCCTAACAAAGATTTTTGATCGACTGGAAAAATTCCAAGTCAGACTCAACCCTAAGAAGTGTGTCTTCAGGGTTACATCAGGCAAGTTACTAGGCTACATAGTCTCAGCTAAAGGTATTGAAGTGGATCCAGCAAAGGTACAAGCCATTATGGAGATGCCACCACCAAAGAACATCAGCCAACTCAAATCTCTACAAGGACAACTTCAATCAATCAAGCAATTCATCGCTCAACTCGCAGACAAAAGCCTACCATTCAATCATTTGCTACATAAGAATGTGTCATTCAGATGGGAAGCCAAATGTGTTGAATCCTTCCATCAAATCAAGCAATATCTGATGAACCCACCGGTTCTAGTACCACCAATAGCAGGAAAGCCACTTATTCTCTACATTTCAACAACAGATGTATCACTGGGGGGCACTGTTAGCACAAGAAGATCAACAAGGAAAAAACGAGCCATATACTACATCAGCAGGACATTGAATGGATATGAACTCAACTATACATTCATTGAGAAGGCTTGTCTAATAGTAGTCTTCGCTTCCCAAAAAAATGACATTATATGCTAGCACACACAATTAAGCTAGTGGCAAAAATTGATCCTCTCAAATATCTACTCAGCAAGGCAGCTCTTACACGCTGATTGGCTAAATGGGTCATGATTCTCAGTGAATTTGATATCCAATACATAGAACGAAGAGCTATCAAAGGACAAGCAATTGTAGATCAACTAGCTGAAGCACCACTACTAGGAAAACAAACTATGGAGATCGAATTCCCAGACAGAGATGTTCTTGCTATTTCTACCAAACAATGGACCCTATACTTTGACGAATCCTACACACAACATGGTTCAGGTGCTGGCATTCTATTCATCACTCCTGAAGGACACACTATACCAAGATCATATAGACTGATGTTTCCATGCACAAATAATGTGGTTGAATATGAGGCATTGGTTATAGGCATCAAAATGGCTGTAGAATGGAAAATCACAGAGTTAAAGGTCTACAGAGAATCACAACTAATCGTCAATCAAATCAACAATGACTATTAGACAAAAGATGACAAGCTGCTACCCTACAAGCGAATGGTGGATGACTTGAAATAGTATTTTATACACATCACCTTCGAGCAAATACCAAGGTTGAACAACAAAGCAGCCGATGCAATGGCTACTATCGCTTCATTACTACAGATTCCAGAGCAACATAGTCGTTACGAGTTTCTGGTAGAGCAACTGTTCTCCCCAACCTATGACCACTCTGAATCCCATGTTATCTATGCCTTGAGTGGTTCGGATTCCCCTTTATATGGACCGATATATGATTATCTTAAGAACAATATCCTACCCATTGACTTATCTCAAAACCAAAAACGTAACTTTATCCGACAAGCTACCCGTTATACCCTTACTGCTGATACTTTATACCATCAAGGTCTAGATGGTACTCTTCTTCGTTGCCTTGATCGTAATGAATCTGATTCTGCTTTATATGAGCTTCACGAAGGTATCTGTGGCACACATTCCAGTGGGACTACTCTTGCTAAAAAGCTTCTAAGAATGGGATATTACTGGCCAACAATGGAAAAAGATTCTTATCATTTTGCAAAAAAGTGTCCTAAATGTCAGATCCATGGCAATCTGATACATGCACCAGCATAGGAACTGCAGCCATTTACAACATCCTGGCCCTTTTGTCAGTGGGGGCTCGACTTGGTCGGCAAAATTCATCCTTCATATTCACATGGACACAAGTTCATTATAATTGAATACTTTACCAAGTGGATAGAAGTAGTCCCCATGACCATAGTGACTGGAAAACAAATTGCCTCTTTTATCCTAAACTATCTGATCTGCAGATATGGTATTCCAAGCTCCATCATCACCGATAATGGATGACCTTTCAAAAACCAAGATGTCCAAGAACTATGTGAACAATTCAAAATACAACATCGGTTCTCTACACCATACTACCCATAGGGGAATGGTCAAGCAGAAGCATCCGACAAGACAATACTGAAAATCCTAAAGAAAGCAGTGAATGATGTAGGCAAAGATTGGCATGTACAACTCAATCTAGCACTTTGGGCATACAGAACTAGCATCCGCACACCTACAAGAGCAACGCCTTTCTCATTGGTCTATGGATCAGAAGCTATTTTACCACTGGAGGTAGAAATTTTATCTCTCAGAGTCTCTCTAAAAGGCTTAATCCCAGATGAAGAGTATCGAATCAACCGACTACAAGAACTGGAACTATTAGATGAAAGACGTCAGCATGCTTACACTCATCTCAAAGCATATCAGCAATGCATGTGCAGAAGATACAATCACAAGGTCATTCCTCGAAATTTCAAAGTTGGTGACCTGGTCCTCAAAGAAAATCCAAGAAATCAGCAAGATCGAGAAAAGAAAGGGAAATTTGAACCTACCTAGTTAGGTCCCTATGTCATCATATCAGTCTATGGATCAGGCGTTTATCAGCTAACAACTTCAGAAGGAGATGTGCTCGATGAACCAACTAACAACATTCATCTGAAGAAATACTACACTTGAGTAGTCTAATGCACGGAAAAAGTCAAAAACAATCAAAAAAAAAAATTTAAAAAAAAACAAGGAAAAGCAAATAAAAAGGTACAATAAAAGCAACTGGTGAAAACCTGGTAGCAGGCGCTATTGTGCAAGGACAACTCCTTTATCTATGTCCACATCCTTATCTCCACAGTAAAACATTATCAGCCATTGCCTGACACTTAGAAAATATCCATTCAGGACATACTTAGCGTAGTCACTATCTTGATTTATCCATCTATCCTTTCACCACACTTTACCATGGCTTGGTAATCACTATACATACCCGCATCGAGAGGTACACTTAGCTAGAGACAATAATCGTCAAAACTTACAAGCACGTTCAAACCGTCAAGACTATTTGCAAAACTCAGATCATCATGTCCAACAAAGCAAAACTTACACAAACCCAAATCAAAACATCGATCGATAACAGATTCACAAGAGAAATACGATGGATGATTTTCTGAAGTACCAACTGTTGCATTTTGCATAAAGTCTTGACTATTTTTACATTTAACTTTTTGAATTATTGGATTCTCTAACTTTTCTCAACAATGCTTCCAAGCTAGAGAACATCGAGAAACTCCAATATTTTCTTAGTCTTTTGTCTGTGAGGTGATCATTTGTACTATGTAGATACTTGTCTCGAGACGTGATTCAACAAATATCATTGAAGACATGAATCCACTTTACGTATACAAATGGTTTAATCTTGTTTGTTAATACACAATCCACACTCTGGTCGTCCTGGTTCAATTATACCTTGACGCTTGTGCTATCTTGCAAAATCAAACATCAGGTAAATTTTTCTCAGGTCATCATGGTTCAATTATACCATTATGCTTGTATAAATTTTCAACATATCCAAAGATCAATAAATGCTCAATGATGATACATATATCGAAAGCAAATAAACATGTGGTTATACAAGGATGACAAAATGCAGAATGAGGATGCTCAAAAACAATTAGTTGCATATCATTTTACAATTAGTTGCATCTCGTTTTTACAATTAGTTGCATATCATTTTACAATTAGTTGCATATCATTTTATAATTAGTTGCATATCAAATCACACATCTCATTTTTAAGATACATCTCACATCTCATAAACATCATGCATTTACATCATGGATCATGTTCATCACATACATCTATCTAAACATTGCATCATCATAGAATAAAGCAAAAGCATGTAGAAAGCATAATCCATAACACATCGCATGATCAAAGAAAATGGTGTCATATATATATCAAATGATCAATATACAAAATATGTCATGTCTTGGCCAAATACAATGGAGACAACGTCTCTCAAGTATGACTATCTCCTGAAGGAGACGATCTCGCCGCAAAAGTCCCAGCCCCTGGATCTCCAGGAGGATCATGTCTCGGTGGCCCCGTCACACCTTTGCTCTTTGATCGCGATCTAGTCTCTCGAGATCGACTCGATCTCGACTGCATAAAACTCTGCACTCGATGCTCCCTGGGCACCATAGCCTCATAATGTCAATGGTAGTACTCCGCCTCCTGGGCTCTCAAAGCCAACTCTCTCAAGGTGTCCCTCATCAGACCACCTGCTGCTGCTCTCTGCACACTCGCTATGAGCTCCTCTGCTCGACCCCGTCGCTCTATCTCGGTGTCGCGCTTGGTGGTCAGCTATGTAATCTGATGTTGATGTGCTAATAGTTGTGCTTGCAGCTACTGCATTGTCACCTGTAGGGTCCTAATCTGGGCGTCCTCCACATGAGTCAGAATCCGGACCCATAGGGGTACCTGTGAAGGGGTACCCCCTGTCCCTCTACCTGTCCTCGGTGCTAGTGGAGGTAGCACATCAGTCCTCCTCCTTTGGGCTGGTCATCTCACCTCATTAGTCCCTCCCACTGCTACTATCACCTCTCCTACCATCCCCTCACCCCCTGCTCCAATAGCCAAACCTCCTCTACCTCTATCCACCACAGCTTGTCGAACTACTCTCTCCACTCCTCTATCACCCCTATCTCTACCTCTGTCTCCTCTCCTACCCCGACCTCCTCCACCTCCTCCCTCATCCTCATCATCATCAAAAGTGGGCCGCATCTCCGCTGGATCCGATATCCTTGCCACGACACGAGCTGCAAACAATCTGGCAAACTCATCCGTCATCCCAGCATCCAAAATCTCCGAGGCATAGTCCCATATCTGGCCCACTAGCTACACAAACTCCTCTACAGTCGTCGCACTATCAATAGTTGGACCCCAATCTGGTATGTCCTACCTCCTGCATGCACACAAACAGGTCCCCTGTGGTATCCCCTGCTGCCGACCAAATTACCACAAAAATCTCGTAACTAAAAATCTCTCAATCACAAAAGGGGTCCTCCCTATCAAAAATCGGGTCATGAAGACATATGGCATCTCCAACCCATCCTCAACCCAAACCTCACAACCTGTGTATGGTCGCCATACGACCGTATCAATATCATCCAATACCTTCCTCCAATACTCTAGCTTGCCCAGCTTCCATTGGACAACTAACCCCCTATATCCATATGCATAAGCACGTCCAACAGCCCGATCTCTATCCACCAATGGCCTAGCTGCGGGAATGTGCTCCCAGCACCATACCTATAGAAGTGTAACGCTAGCTGACAAACTGTCATAACCCAAGTATACTACCTCATGCAAGTCCCTGTACAAATGGGCTAGCATAGCCGATCCCCATGCGAACCTGTGGCCCCATGTCACCATCTCCTCCAGCACCAGTCCCTATCCCACAGAAAGTCCCTTTGACCTGCGGTCGGGACATAGGAAATCACCTACAAACCTTGCCAGTACTGATGGAAGAGACGCATAGTCCAAATCCAGAAACTCCTACCACAGAATCTCATATCCGCACACTGTATCGTCATGAAAAATCTGACGAAGTGCCTCTGTCCCACCCTCCTCTGACTGCTCATAAGGTAGTAGTGCACCTACTACAAGTATGCGCAAGATCCGGTAATAATCCTCGAGGGTCATTGTCATCTCCCCTGTGGCAAAGTGGAAGGTGTTCATGTCATTGTGCCATCTCTCTGCAAGCGTTGTAAGTAAACCCCGATTCATAGTAAACCGAGGCATATCCAATAGAGAAGACGAGCCACATCTCTCAATAATGTCTAGATTAGCCTGTGCCAACCGTGGTATCAATGTCCATGGTCTCGGGAACCACTTGTGTGACTGAACCACTCCCAATCGCTCCTGTCAAACAACAAAACAAGTCCAATATCAGTTTCCTCATCAAAACATAGATAACAAAATCAAAATCACATCATATCTATCCATATCAACTTGTAACACAACTCAAGTCCCCACATCACATCAACTTGTAACACAACTCAAGTCCCCACATCACATCAACTTGTAACACAACTCAAGTTTCCAACCCATATCAACTTGTAAAACAACTCAAGTTCCATAATCATATCAGCTTGTAACACAAATCAAGCTCCACATATATTAACTTGAAACAATGCAAATCAAATCAAGTTTGTATCAATTCCACATCAATATCTATACATAACTTGAAAAAAAATCACAAATCAAACCAAGTTATCTCGGAACTCATATTGGACAAACTAGCAACACCATGACAGCAGACACAGAAACGAACAAATTACACCTATCTGGCAAGACTGACCTTATCCTATAAATTTTCCTCATTCATGAATCATCCTATCTCACAAAATTTTCCCCGATGTGCTAAACAAACTTGTCTACGCACATAAATCTTACCCACGCGCTAACCTATTTTTCCCACGCGCTATCCTATCTACCCTACAATGTAAACCCACCCATGCGCTAACCTATCTCGCATCTGTGCTACCTCTCTAACCCTATGCGCTAGGTCAAACCTACGCGCTACTTACCCTTGCCCATGCAACCCCCTGTACACCCTATGCGCTAGGTTTACCCGATGCACTACCCTTTTAACCCTAAGTGCTACCCTGTGCCTCTGATGCGCTAATCTACAACTATGCGCTAACCTAACAAACCTAAGTGCTAACCTAGCAAACCTATGCACTACCCTAAGTTTTCAGACGCAACCTAAAATTTAAAACCTTATGCGCTACATAATGTTTCGTATGCGCTGATTGACGATCTAGATGCGCTAAAACGTGAAACTCGTGTGAAAAATTCTAAAAAAGTACCAAAAACGACAAAATCAAAAATCAAAAAGGGGTCAAAAAGGTTGACTTACCGGTGGTCCATATGCGGCAGGCCTCCGATACCTCCGAACGCACTCGAATCGATGTGTAGAATATGGAATAGGCATTTTGTCTTCTCTCCAAAAGTCTCTCTCTCTAAAGTCAACAAGCACAAATGAGACAAAACCATGCACTTTTCCCCTTTTATAGGGTAAAATAAAATTAGGGTTAGGGGATTGAGCATGTAATTCGCTCGTAGTCTTCCTCGTACCCTCACACACATCAATTATCAGGAGATGAATCAATTTAAGCATTCCACATAGCCAAAATTTTGCAAAGCTAACACAATTATCAAATCACATCAAATTTTTCCAAATTTTTTATTCATCTCCCGAGGGGGCATTATCAACATCAATTATCAAAACTGGGGCATGGCATATCTCAAAATGACGTAAAATTTTTATTTGATCATAAATCACGATAACACATCATTTTCTTTGAATTAACATGTGCACACACGTCACTTCAAAGAGGGGCAAAATGTAGACGTATAAAAATGACCATATTCCTAAATGAATATTTTATGTTCATTTCTCTGTTTAATTAAATCCAATTTAATTAAATCACCCACATTCCTCTATTTAAATTAAGTAAATTACTCAATTTATTTAAATTAAATTCACTAGGCCTCTTTTGACATTTAATGAATAAATCATTTTATTCAATTAAATCCCTTCTATCCACTTTTAATTAAATTCAAATTTAATTAAATAGTTTATCCTAAATTGAATAAATCTAATTTATTTGATTTCCCCAAATTACAACCAAATTGAATTAAATTCATTTTATTCAATTAAATCATATTATCCCTTCATCCACTTGCAAAATCCTACACCTCCCAATTGCTTCCTAAACCCTATTCCTAACCCCTTCTAGACTCTTCTAATCACTTCTAAATTAACCTAACCCATCTTCTAAACTTTGTCACATCCCTAAGCAAGGGGAAGTCACTTCTCAAACCCTCAAAGTCTTTGAAAACCCTTAAAGGCTTCAACCACTTAACTTTGAAAGTCTCCCAAACCATTAATGGTTAACTCAACCCTCTAGCATGATTAAATAATTTCCCTAAACTCAACCTCCATGTAACCTAAGGGTCTCATCAAGCATTTATTGCTTTGACCATGGTTATCCTTAATCCTTTGCACAAGAGTTTATCCTTTGGGTAAAAGCTTTATCCAATGGGTAATCCTAACTTAACCATAACCCTTACCCCCTAAAATAACCATGAGGTCTTCTCAAGCATTTAATGCTTCTTACATCTCCTCTCAACCAACCTTATGTTGCCAATTGTCACCATTTCATTGGTGAAAATTGTGAACATGGATTCCCAACTTTCAAACTCAACCCTTGATTACCTCTTTCAATCCTGGCCATTCTTTGCCCTATTTTTGCTATAAATAGAGCTCTCATTCCTCCATTTTCATCATCCAAGTCTTTAGCATCACACTTATACTCAAATCTATGCAAGCTTAAATATCTCATCTTATGCTCATCATTTAGCCTCTCTTTTAAATAGGAATTAACCTAAATATGCATGTTTAGAGTATTTTCCTTATATCATTTAGCTTAATCATAGACTAATACAGCATACTAGGATAGTCTTGTTACTAATCTTGTCATTTTATAAACTAGTTTATTGCATTTATAGGATCATGTATAACTTAGGGTGCATTTCATCTTAAAATCAACCAAAGCACCCCTCATTCTTGCATTTGTCATCCCTAAACCACTTTGCTCAGTGATCTGAGAGTAGAGAAATTGGTTTGAGGGACCTTGTGAGATAGATAACCATGGAACCAACCTTGGGAAGCTGAGCCACACTTCATGACTCCATAGCTTGCACCAGGAAGTCAGGTGGGTGTGTGAGCAAGGCTCCTTAGGCTTCATTTTTCACATTTTAAGTTCTGAGCCACACTTCATGACTCCATAGCTTGCACCAAGAAGTCAGGTGGGTGTGTGAGCAAGGCTCCTTAGGCTTCGTTTTTCACATTTTAAGTTCTATCGACCCACTTTTCCCGCATACAATATGTGATTACATTCAAGAAGCAAAGTATCATTATCAGTCATTGCAAATCCGAGGTATATCCTTCCATTATTTATTTCAATATTTGCAATATTTCAATCAAGGTTAATTCCTAAACTGGGGTTTGACTTGGACAAACCCCTATTCCCAACCTATTTCCCCTTCTTTCTATGTGCAGGAAACAAGTATGGAGCTACGATCTTCAGAATAAGCATTATTTACAGTGAAGAATAAATCCCCCTTTGGTGTGTGAAAAGTTTGGAGGACCAGGGTGTTGGGTACCACGGTCTTGACATTTTAGGAGCTCCTTCAAGGATCAGATCCGAGTCTGCTTATATTTCTTAGATCCATGTGCGTGTTTCAATCCGATGACTATAGTTCACTATTTTTGTGTTTTCATTCTCATTTCCAACACTTTACCCTAATTTCAACAATTCAACTTATAAAAGAGGTTAAAAAAATTCATCCCTTTAATCCAATCAGTATTCAGTCCTAATCCTTGTTGGTTTGTGATCGAATCCATTGGATTATATCCCTCTTTTGAATGTAATTGGTCCCTAAGTAAAAAACAGTGGTTTTGTTACATCTTGTGGTGGAAACCCTAATTTTTCGCCCCTTTTTTAGGAACGAACAATTTTACAAAGGCTTTTGCATTACTAAGAGGAGTCACATTGGCTATGGAGATGGGAATTAAGAAACTCATCATTGAAGGAGATTTATTGCTCCTCATCAATGCATGCAAACAGAGAAGGGTGAACAACTATAATATTTCACATATACTCCATAATATCTAGGACATCCTAGAGCACCTTGAATCCTTTGAAATTGTGCATACCTACAGAGAAGGGAACGATCTAGCAAATTGGTTAGGAAATCAAGGGTGTACACAACCTATGAATTTAGAAATGGTGCTAGTGAAATCATATGTGGGCAAGTTTCTTGAAACATGTGAAATTTTAAAAAGAGAGATTTTAGTTGTGTCCCAAATTAAAATAATGCAATTGTTCTAGATATGCAAAATAAATATACATATCCATGATGGGTTGGAAAGTTCCTGTTAGCTAATATCAATTTGAAAACGTGCACTTCATATTAGTGGCATTATTTTTTTAAGTCAACATCAATATAGATATGGTCAGTTCATAAGAAACGCCACCAAGTTGTATCAACGAAGGGATAATGGTAAGTTAAAAATAGGATCGATTACTCCAAAGTGGAAGCCCCCAAAATCAAATCCAAAAACATATGACTATGCTCAAACCAAACATTTTGATACTAAGTGGGTCATAAATCTGTACATGCATATAGGCACATGTGTTAAAAAACCACATCCTTGGACCCATACACCTGGATGCATGGAGAGTACACATAAGATACAACATGGTATGTTTTTTTTGTTGTGGCGGGTCCTTGAAAATAAAGGAAGGAGTCCCTAATCACCTTAAGTTTCAACACATTTTCATGAGCACCTTTTGGCACAAGTTTTTTTTTACAAATTGCTAATTAATGTGTTGAGGCTATGACATTCATTTCACTGATTAAAAAATTATCATTATTCCCACATCTCCTAAAAATACACAACGTTTATGGTGAGCTCACATGATCAAACTTGCAACATTGATTAATCCCCTTGTGATTCTAGTTGGTGACTATATTAATCACTTACTCTCTGGTAAGGTCATACCTAGATTTGATGAACACCATCCCACTCATAGCATTAAATGTTGTCACACAAAACTCAACTTTAAATACCTTTAGTTGTTTAAGCGTGTGTTTTCATCCTCGAGGTGGTCAATAGTAGGCCTACGTACTCCATTACCATTATGCATCTTTTCACCTCTACGTCTATATGACATGGGAATCATTGGGGCACTATTTAGGGTGGTAACTTCTTCACTTCCCAACACATTGCCTTGTGAAATTTTCTTGGGTGTGGTGTGCGTAGAAGTGGCTCTTCCCTTAGGTTTTTGGTACTTTCTAGTTTTTCTGCAACATGGATGTATCTCCCATCAACAAGCACATCAACTTGCCTATTTTAGATGAAAAAATTATAGAGTCAAGTGAATTCTCATAAGTAACGCTTACCAAAATTTTCTCCCTTGAATGTCATCGCATTGAGTGAGCCATTAGAGTAGTTATTGGGGTTAATTTGTTGGATGCCTATTCTCATTTGCTCTATCCCTCTCAAGTGGCCAATGTTTTTGTTTCAAATGTCACAGACATCACCCAATCCTTTTCCATTGTTATTGAATTGGTTACAAATTACTTAAGGGACACAACCTTTGCTATTAAGGGATACAACCTCCATTCGAGTAAAGCTTTAGTGGGTAGGCTATTATGTACGAAAGATCTAGCCAAAATTTATGGTTTTTTATGTGTCTATACAACTCTTAAGTAAACCTTGATTTATAAGGATGACATGCTTCTCTTGGATGGCATCTTAACCCATAAAATGGAATTGGGAGAATTCTTGTGTAACATGATTTTTGACAAGTATGAAGCCCTATTCCTTCTCACTACCCACAACAACCATCTTTCGGCTCATCCTTACAACCTATTCGGTGAGGAAGCAAAGAATGACCCACATAACAATCAGAATTTGTAGGGTACACAATATAACCACCTACACAATGGAGTAGGGGGAGTTGAGGAAGTGGCAGGAGTGAACTATGATGGTCGTGGTCTATAGGTTGATGAAGAACCCCATGGTGGGGAGATTACACTGGAGGATGAAATGAATCATAACATAACAAACAATATATATCAAAGCACATAGATAGATAGAGAGAAGAGGAGACATATATTGGCATAAAATCTATGAATTTACATACAAGAAAGAAAGTAAGGAAGAATAGAAAAATCTAGTGATTGGGTAAGATAAAAAAAGAGGACCATGCTAGAATGGGATGGATAATGGAACAAGACCAAATTTAGAAATAAGTACCATAATAAAATATATAAGAAACATGTAATATTTCAAGCAGAGTGCCAAGTTGAGTATTTTATTTTTCAATACAATTAAGACAATGCAACACAAATCACAACCATTCTAGGCTTCGATGAAGAGAGGCCCCCCTCAAAATATTCGGTGAGGAAGCAAAGAATGACCCACATAACAATCAGAATTTGTAGGGTACACAATATAACCACCTACACAATGGAGTAGGGGGAGTTGAGGAAGTGGCAGGAGTGAACTATGATGGTCGTGGTCTATAGGTTGATGAAGAACCCCATGGTGGGGAGATTACACTGGAGGATGAAATGAATCATAACATAACAAACAATATATATCAAAGCACATAGATAGATAGAGAGAAGAGGAGACATATATTGGCATAAAATCTATGAATTTACATACAAGAAAGAAAGTAAGGAAGAATAGAAAAATCTAGTGATTGGGTAAGATAAAAAAAAGAGGACCATGCTAGAATGGGATGGATAATGGAACAAGACCAAATTTAGAAATAAGTACCATAATAAAATATATAAGAAACATGTAATATTTCAAGCAGAGTGCCAAGTTGAGTATTTTATTTTTCAATACAATTAAGACAATGCAACACAAATCACAACCATTCTAGGCTTCGATGAAGAGAGGCCCCCCTCAAAATATCTAGGCATCCATCTCTTTAATGGACCAGTCAAGGGGGGACATTGGAAAGCAACAATTCTCATAAAAGATGGATAGTTGGAAAGGAAGGTGACATACATTAGTTAAAATAATCACAATGTTGAAATTCATAATCTCAACTATTCCAATCTACACCCTTTCATGCCTAGAGTCGTCAAATAAAATGAAACAAAAACTATGCTCTCTAACACAAATTTATGTGGGAGGGGTCAAATGATAATAGGAGAGTGTCACTAATTGCCTAGGATGAAATTACAAAAGACAAGTTGATGAGGGGAGCCAACACCTAGGATCTACACCTCCAAAATTTAGCATTGGGTGCTAAGACTACTTGGCATTTTAAAAAAGAGTGACACATTATGGATTAAACTTTTGTGAGAAAAACACTTAGACTTTGAGGATCCTAATCAAATATCAGTATTTTCTAACCCCCCCTAAGGATCTTCTATATGGAACTTCATCATGAAGAGTAGGAGTAACATTACAAACCACTTAACTTGGAGAATTGGAAATGATCAAAATGCCTCCTTCTAGCATGATTCATAGAACAAGCATTGCCCATTAGATTCCAAGCTAGACCTTGCAGGCATCATACAAAGCAAGTTACTCAAGCATACATGGAGAAAGTATACGATTATCTCATAGTCGTCTACATAAATGACATACCTCACCATCAATGAAAAGACTTTAGAATGGTTGACCCAATCAGTAGGGACATTCTCAAGCAAGAATTGGAAGGGACGAAATTAATGATGACAAATGAAAGTGATGAGATTATTTGGTGTGCTGCTAAGTTAGGAGAATACTTGGCCAAATTGGGGTGTATTGCAACCAAATTACACAATGCAACATAAAATTGCCCCAAGAAATTATATTGGAGTAAATTTTTACTCCCAAAAGTGGGCACATTTGCATGGACTATACTACACAACAAAATCCTAATTGGAGATAGATTACAGAAAATTGGAATCAGAGGCCCTTATAGATGTCCATTATGCAAAGCACAAGAAGAAACAATCAATGAATTTACTAGTGCAACATTGCTAGACATACTTTTGCAACAAACTTGGATAGAATTGACCACTACAAAATGGTCTCATGAACCCGTTCTTGGTGTGGCCTTGCATTCATAAAGGCATCTTATGGGAAGTCCTATGACAAAAAGTCCTCACAAATTATTTGGTATCTTTGGAAATAATGCAATGAAAGAGTACTTAAGGATAATGAATCTACGATGGATAAAATAATTAATAAAATATAAATTGGGATAAGCGAACATTTGAACACAAAAGGTAATGTGTGGCCAATGCAAATTTTTCATCTTGGGATAATGAAATTATCAATAAATGACCACATCTCATTAAACTGAAAGGCAATTTCATTAAAGCAACATCAAAGAGAGCTAATGCATGTCGGAACCTCCCACCTAGTGGGAGACAAACTAAATTTTATTGGGGCATCACGTGGATGTTGCAAGGTGTGCGCCCTTGGTCTCCTTGTGTTGTGCAACATAGCGCTCAAGTTTGTGACATGGCTTAACCGCCTCCTGTGGATTTTATAAGTCTAGTGGTTGTATTGGGCATTAATAGGTCGATCTTTTGGTGCAACGACAACCACACTTGTAAAAAGTGGTATCAAAGCTTGGTCACAGGTTCAAATCCCTCGCTCGTGCTGGGGAGATTGTTGCAAGGTGTGCACCCTTGGTCTCCTTGTGTTGTGCAACACAATGTTCGGGTTTGTGACATGGCTTAACTGCCTCATGTGGATTCTATAATTCTAGTGGTTGTATCGAGCATTAACAGGTCGATCTTTTGGTGCAATGACAACCACACTTGTAACAATGGAAACCTAAATTTATTAGGAGTAGGGTTCAGAATTCAAAACAACACTACTGTGATAATATGGGTAGCAACTATAAAACTTCCAAAAGGAACACATAACGAAGCCGAATACATGACTCTTTTTGGTGGCATTAAATTATATCTAGAGATGAACGTCAAGAGTATTGATATAGAAGGGGATTCTATGATAGTAACCAATGCCATTTCAAACCATGCCTGTCCTAGTTGGAAAGCTAGAGCATGGATTTAAAGAATCAGACTCTACTTGGACAAGAAGTAAGACATTTCCTTTTCACACATATACCATGAGGCAAACAATGTTGCAAATTTTCTTGCTAACCAAGCCTATCAAGGGCAAAGATAAGTCTTATCACATAGTAGAAGATTAACCAAATCTAGTTGGGATCATTCAAAAGGATATTCCAATGGATCACTATAAATATATTAAATATACAAAGTATGATTAAAGATTTTTTTCCTGCAAGGAAGATCTTCGATGAAAGCACAATACTCTTAAAGCAAACCACTCAAACAACTAAAAGTTGATTAAACAGTCTCATCACCCAGATTAATCAAATTTTGATAAGGCACAAAGAATATATCACTATCCCAATGAGTCTAAGATTGCAGCCTTAAACAAGAAAAAGGTGAGACCTTTCAAAATAATAAAAGGGGACAACTTTGAATGAGCTGGTAGCATTTTTTATTAGTTAGAAGATGCTGGTCTTTAAAAGGAAAATTATACAACCTTACTGACATCACAACATGGCAGGGCATTTTGGGGTGCACTGTGATTGTGTGGAGGAAACAAGAAATTAGAAGTTTGCTAATTTTTTTTGATGTAATGATGATCCCCAACTAAAGAAGCTATCATAAATATGGTTGGAGCAAGGGCATGGGAGCATGATCAGGACCACGTACATGATGGAGTCATCTATGAGAGGCTCCTGACCCTTGTGATTCAAGTGCTCAATAACACCATGTGGGGTGTTAGTGTTAGCCAATTTTGGATGAAGTATACAACATTCAAGTCAAGACAATTTTAGGAACCCTTGTTGAACTATTTGACATGGAAGCTGAAAGTAAGAAGGGAAAGATGAAAAAAGCATGAAACTAAGAAAGGAATCAACAACAACAACATGGATGAATTTAGCTCTTTTCTGGCTGAAAATGATGACATCTTCACTCCATTTTAAGTAGCTAGGATCTACAAGGTTAGCGGTGGGATTATATTCCTACATCACCATCTGTAAAACTCACATGTATCTCTTTATTACTTAAATATAGGGAGCAACCCCTTATGGTAGTATTTGCCTCGAATAAAAAAAAAAACTAAATCATTTGCACTGTTTTATTAAATGTAGATTTTTTTTCATATTTAAAATGCATGATTGATAAAATCGATAAAAGTATTTAAATATTAAAAAAAATTATATAATTTTTTTTCATAAATTAAATATTTTTTTGTCAATTTATATAAATTTTTTAAATGCCAAATGAACAAATGCCATAAAATTTTCTTATATTAGATAAGAGTGAGTAAAATTCCAAACCTACATGGAACCCTACCCTTAAAATGATGATAGATGAGAGTAAAAAAGACAGATGTTAATAGAAAATGCTATACTAATTCTTAAATTAAAAAAATATAAATAAAATAAAATAATTTTTAAATAATTTTAAGATAAATGTGTTTAAGATGACAATTTTTACTTCTCATTAAACTTCTGCTTCCATAAATATAAATATGAAACTTCATGGGCACGCTTTCCTAATTTAAAGCACCCCTTACAATCCAGGGTTTAGGGTTAGGGTTGCGAGTTCAAAGTTTATTCCATAAAATTTTGAGTTGGGCAGGCTCGAAATTTACGATCCATTTCAGGTTGGATCTGAACATCCAGGTCGCAGGCAAAAATGGTGTCGTTGAAGTTACAGAAGCGCTTGGCGGCGAGCATTCTCAAGTGTGGGAAGGGCAAAGTTTGGCTCGATCCCAATGAGGCCAACGAGATTTCTATGGCCAACTCAAGTATGTCTATGTTTTATTTATTTTCAGTTTGTAGATTACATATCTCTGATACCTTAAAAAAGAAAAGAAAAGGCTCAAGGTAACACATTTACGATACACAAAAAAGATAAAATGCCAGAAGTAACATATTTCCTATACCCAGATGAAAGAAATTTATCCTAAGGCTTTGTATAAATTTTCTTAGTACGCTTAAGTTGGATTTGGATTTGGACTTTCCGAGATTTTGATTTTGATTTCCGATTTAGTTTGGTTTGTTTGGAAACCGATTGGGTTTTATTGCAAAGTAAAAACAATTTACAGAGGGAAGTTTTGGAGATTTGGATTTTTCTAGTTTTGGAGATTTGGATTTTTCTTTGGTCTAAGGGGTTTTTAGGTCTTAGATCTGTCTGTGCCTTTTGGGATTGGAGTTTGACAGATTTTTCTATTCCCCTGCATTTCTGATTACTAATGAGAACTTCCTTTTTTATTATTTAACTTTTGGGTCTCTTAATTTTTATTGCTCTATTTTGATTCTTGTTTGACCTTTTCTGTCCTTTTCTCTTAGCTTGTTATCCTCATTATGCATCCTTATTCTGATGATTAGACACTGAATGTGATTTCCAATGAAGAAACAAAAAACTTTTACACAATTTAATCCTGAAGTTTTCAAGCTCAAGCATAATGGACTTCAGAAATATCATATTTTTAATTAATGGTTGATCTTTCCAAGCTCCTTCAACACACAGTTTGTATTTAACTGGCTTACATCCTTGAGTCAATATATCTATTATGAACATGTAATCAAGATGAGCACTTTAGGAGGGAATGCAGATTCCACAAAATCTCCCTCCCAAGTCTGTCAAACATCAAAAACGGATCCCGAAAATTGGAAAGCTGGATCTAGATTTCATTTGGAGAACCATGGCCAGTTTATTTGGACAAAATCTAAAGATGTTGAATTTTCTTCCACGATGTTGAGTTTTGTGGATGGGGATTTTCTGGACTTAGATGATGAGTTACTGATGGGGGATTATCCCAACCATTGCTCAAACAACAAGTCTCAAAACAAAAGCGAACTGTGACCTGGGAGGTAAGTGAGGGAGGAAGTCCATGAATGATAAAACAAGGAAAGAGATTTAGTTTGGTTTTAAGGCTTCACTGGACAAGTTTATTTAGGAAAAGGATTCCATGTGCGTGACTAAGAATGATGGATTGGAAGAAGGGGGAATTTTACGGGAAAAAAGATGATTTGAATTTGGATACTACTGTGGATTTGAAAGGTATTGGCTCCCCTCTTCCATCTCAGGGTACTATGTCCACTTCAATCAACAAGTGAAAGGGTAGAAATTCAGAAGCCGAGCATCTGTTTTTAGAATCCTAGCAGTCCATATGCTTTGTCTCATGATAGACCATGGAAGCTCTACTTTATAGGAAGGGCAGGAGTCAGGCCTTGGCTTAATCTTATTTCTTTTCCTCTGGTGTAATTTTTGATTTAAAATTCATTTTTTATTAAAAATTAAAATCGAAAACAAAAACGTGTAAAATTTTATGTAAAAAAGAGTTAAGAAGACCCCACCATCTACTGCCTTTAACATATCCTGACCTGGTCTCACACCCTGCAAGCGACAGTCTTCAAACTTTTCGGACCGTGCAGAAAACCCAATGCAAACAGTACCACCTCCGTGCAGTGCATCACTGTGAATGGTGCATCTGTACTGCAACACCACGACGCTGCATGGGAATATGGACCTGAGAAACTTTAAAGATCCACAAAATACACAGAACTCTGCACAATAATGGCAGCCGATAGCAGAAAGAGACGATACACTGGTTTTGCACTTTGTTTGGGTGTGCTTTATAGAAAGTTTTTAAAAACCCTATTATAAAATCATATGAGGTTGTGCAGATGGATTTACTGGTGAACTGAGATGGATTTTAGGAATTTTCGGTGTTCATTTGATTTCGAATTTTTAGTATAGAATCTGGAAAATTCCATGGCTTCATCTTTTAAGTGTAATTGCCAAATCTGGTGCATTCCAAAGTAACTGTGTTAGTCCCAGAGAAACGGGACTCGCCCGAACTCGCCCAGACTCGGCGAGTCCGAGTACGAGTCATGCTCGGTGAGTCCTAGGGACTCGGACTCGGACTCGTCCGAGTCTGGGGAGTAAACTCGCCAGACTCGCCGAGTTGGCGAGTTTGGCTCAAAATCGCTAGACTCGGCGAGTCCTGAGCCCCAGACTCGGCTACTGGTTGGGTCAATAAAATGACAAAAAAAAAACATTTTAAAAAGTTTTTTTTAAAAGTAATAAGTTTTTTTGGAAGGGCGAAATTTGACATTTTGGTCTCTCCGTCAGGATTATTTTATGGAATATAACATTTAAGTATAAGAAAGAAATGTCACTTATACTTTAAGTTATATTCCATATATACTGTCAAGATGTTTGAGAGTGGTTTCGGGCCTCCAGGAGTTATATTGCAAAATCTAGTTTTTGGAGGATTCTTCAGTTTTCCAGACTTAGTCAAATTTCAGGATCAGGATATTCCAGACTTAGCCAAATTTCAGGGCATTTGAAGATCAGGATGACATTCCAGACTTTATCACTCACCAACTTGACCTAGCTCGGACCTTCAAGAATGATACTCACTCACCAAGCAAGACCCAATTAGCAACAAGAGCAAAACCAGGCCCTAAGGAAGACTCTCAAAGAAACCCTAATTCAGACTTGTAATAAGTTTTTTTGGCCTCGTGGGGCGCTGCCCCTCGACCTCGCCCTGTATCGCGACAGGGAGCGCGCAGGGGGCGCTGCCCCTTGACCCCACCTTGGGGGCGTTGCCCCCAAACCCCCGTCGAAAAATATGGGAGAAACTGCGTCGATAGAAGTAGAGAAAATTTAACCTCCGAGTCTGACACTGATTGGATCGACCAGGTAGATATAGAGGTTGAGACTGTAGCCATGGCAGAGGAGGAGCGGAGAGCACGAGCACAGACAGGAGATTCAGAGGCAAATAGTGACACGAATGTTCCTGATGTTGGTGAGCCTGGCATGGTGTCATGGGGAGCGGCTATGGCAGTCGAATCATCCAGGACCTACCTTAGACGCCTTCGCAGGGGGCCGGGGCCGGAGGGTGCAGGCTCCTCTGAGCCATAGACTTGTAGTTGTATTTACCTTTGGTAATTGTATGAAACATTTGATGATGATCATATGATGACATGGATTTTTTATTCCATGAGTTTTGTAATATTGTATACATTTGACAATATTTATATATCTATGTTTGTTATTTTTTTCAGCTACAATTTGCGTTTATGCTTATGTGATTGATGTATACTTGTGTATGTAATCAAATGAGCCAAGTTTGATGATGTTATTGTGTCTTTAAGGTGTATTCAATAAAGGGTGTTTGAAACAAGTTTTAAATATTTAAAAATCTCTAAATTTCTTGAGTTTTTCACTATCCCGAGTCTAGCCGAGTCTGGAGCCGAGTTTGACGCCGAGTCTCGAGTCCGAGTCCGAGTCCCGTTTCTTTGGTTAGTCCTTCCCCAGTTTTCATTAAAATTTCAAACGCAGAGGTTGCCTTTTGGTCTTTCTTTGCTTTTGGTTATATACTTTCTGTCTTTGAAACCGAGTCTTTGAACCTTTGTAAAAGTTCAAGGTTCAAAGTTCAAAACGCGCTCAAAGGGCTTCTCTTCGCGGCTTTGTATTATGATAAGGCGGGTGCTATGTTGTAATTTGTATTGAACTTGAACCGTTGAACCCTTTTGGTTCAAGGTTCGAAGTTGGTCATGCGTTAGTTTCATCTTTGCTCATTAATTGTTATTTGCCTTGTCGTGAAGTTTGTGTTTTGTGTCATTCTATGTTATTTCTCGTGTTTGAACTTGAACCTTTGAACCTCTTGGTTCAAGGTTCAAAGTCTGAATTCTTAAAACACCGAAAAAGTTCTATGCAAAATCGATGCGTGCTCATTAAGCAAGGTGGCGGACAGTGGAACAGTGGGAAGGACTTCAAAGTCCAAAAGACTCAAAACGGAAACCATGATTGATGTGGATGAGTAGACGGGACACTGGGTTGCATAGGTAGCTAGACCTCCGGCAGAAGGAGAGATTGAGAATGTTACCGAGAAAGATTTTATCATTGAAAGGATCGATCTAGGGACAACTTCTCGGGCCGCTGATGTAAAACACTTGGAATCCTCAACTAAAAGGATTCTCACAAGGACCTGGAAGGATGAGAAGGATAAAAGTGAGATGAAGCAAATTATAATTCAGATGGCTCAATATATTAATGCTATCCAAAACCCAAATCCTCAGCCTCTCTCCCAGGTTTCCTCATCATTCGACCAAAAATCACCTTTGAATCAGAAGTTACTTGATCAAGTTCAAAGGAACCGAATGATCACAAATGTTTTTAGCGAATGGCTTGAATCAATTGCACAACAAGGGACAAGTTATATCTCTGATCTTGTCAAAATGTTTGAGAATGTGGAATCTGTTGGGAAAGAGCTAGAAACAGAACTGGTTGCTTGGGAGAAAGAAAAGAATAAATGGTTAGTTGTGTTGAGGCAGATGAGAGACACACAAAGATATGGGATAATGAACGTCCTCGCTGAGAAAATGGTGCATGGCCTAGATGACAACATACTCTTTGTTTGCAAAGAAAACATTGAGTGGAGCAACTCAATCATTCAGCAAGGACATGAAGAATTCCTCAAGCTTTTAAAGGAATTGAAGGAGTTGACTGACACTATGCAAAAAGACATGAAATGCACAGATCTTCAGCTCTTAAAAGAGGATAAGCAAACACTTGAGGATTCATCACAAATGATTCAGACCTTCAAAGATCGCATACAACAAGTTCATGAAGCAAAGTCCTTAACAATTGAGGACTTCTCAAAGGTCGCAAGAGTCGGATCTATGTTGGTTGTATGTTTTGATCATTTGGAGATGCATAAAAATAAAGTCTTGCAGGCAAGTAAAAAGAAAGAAGTATGGAAGCAATGGATTTTACACATAGGCCTCCCACATTATCAGCTCATCTTAAGCTTCTCAACAGCTCACCTGGAATGCCGGAACATTCAAAGTACTCTCGGATCACAAGATAGACAGGCTCAAGCCACATCAGCCGCTGGAGCTTGATCGTGCTTTCTTTGCTCGCGGCTCATGCCGCGTTTTTAGTTTAGTTATTGCTTTTCAGTTTTATGAAACTAGACTTCTTTAAACTTTGGGATAGAGTTAATTATTTAACTCTGATTTTATGTGTAACAAACTATCATGGCCTGGAGGCTATTTATATGGTGGGATAAGTCTTAAGTGGTCTGCAAAACTTTGATTTGGAGGAACAAATTTGATTTTCCTTGAATTTCTCAGAACTGATATTTCTGGTATTTGAATGAAATGCTATTTTGATGTGATCTTTAAAATCTGTGTTTGAAGGATTAGCGATCTCTATTGAGATGTATGCTGATGGGTGAAATATATCATTTCATTACCAGTTCTTTCTGTGTTTGTGAATTCATTGATTTTCGTTGGTTACAAGTAATCTTCATTGTTGTTTAAATGGCGCTGATCCCCCTTGTCCTGTGAGGCATGAGTGAGAATTGATCAGTATTTACACTGCGTTGAGTTTACTTTATTTTGAGTTTATTGAATGAACATATGCGGAAGTAGAAGTCTGTGAACTCTACACTTGAAAATAGATCTGTATAGCATTCTTTTGTGTTGATGAATGAATACGAAAGCCTTTTGCGCTTTCTGGTGAAAAGTGTATTCATTTCTAAATTAACTGCATAAAAAATCATTGTAAATCTCACGAGTAGCTGCCCTCTAATGCAGAGGATGAACCTTAATTTGGTTCACCCAACTGCTGGTTCATTTGTTTTCCTTTCATAAAGGGGGTACACGAGTCAATATTGTAATATACATATATAAACTAAAGGAAGGACAAATCTGTTAACCAAAACTGTAAGCATGACAAATTGCCCTTACAGGCTTTACCTTAGTTGTATGGAACCCTGAAACTTTGAGGGAATGTGGAAAACTAAAAACATCAGACATGTTGATTTTAATACAGTAAAGTAAATAAAAAACAAAAATCCAGTATTTTTAAGTAAGTTGAGGTGGTTTATTTGATTGAAAGCACATCTTCATCAATACATTGGCTCAGCACTTTTTTAACAAAAGGGTCTTGATGCTGGACAGCGATTAACTGTGGGCTATTACCAGTTTTTCCTTTTATGCTTGTGATTAGTAATTTAATAACTAACTATTAATGCAAGATGTTTTGGCTCTTCAATCACGTCTAAGGTCTTTTATTTGGTAGATTTTCTGATCATCTGACTGCGTGCCCTTTTTTAGTATTAGTTGTTCTTGTTTGGAAGCTGCCCAGATATTCTATATGTAATTTGATGTCTAAAACTGTTTGTTTTCTACAATTTTGGGAGTATAACAGTATATCTATGGTTATAAATTAATCAGCACTATATGCTAATCAATGGGAGTTATCCTATTATATTGATTATGGAATAAGTTTATAGTCTTTAAGATTGTTTGCATTTTTAATTTTTGCATATATACAAGAACTTTGTTGGTAGTTAAATTTGGCTTCATGAATTTGTTGATTTGTTATAATTTAATTTTTGCATATATATAAGAACTTTGTTGGTAGTTAAATTTAGCTTCATGAATTTGTTGATTTGTTATAATTTAATTTTTGCATATATATAAGAACTTTGTTGGTAGTTAAATCTGGCTTCATGAATTTGTTGATTTGTTATAATTTAATTTTTGCATATATATATAAGAACTTTGTTGGTAGTTAAATCTGGCTTCATGAATTTGTTGATTTGTTATAATTTAATTTTTGCATATATATAAGAACTTTGTTGGTAGTTAAATTTGGCTTCATGAATTTGTTGATTTGTTATAATTTCAGGGCAGAATATCCGCAAACTTGTCAAGGATGGCTTTGTTATCAGAAAGCCTATGAAAATTCACTCCCGTGCTCGAGCTCGTCGAGCATTGGAAGCAAAGAGGAAGGGGCGTCACTCTGGTTATGGTATGTTGAAGCAGCATTAAATGGGATAATAAACTACCTTTTTAATTCTAGGCAAGTTTTTTAGACAGAATAATTTCAAATATTCGTTTTTTGTTGGAGTTCTATGTGAATCAATTACTTGACATGTTCATTGTGAATGCAGGTAAACGGAAGGGTACAAGGGAGGCAAGATTGCCCACAAAGATTTTGTGGATGAGGCGTATGCGAGTTTTGCGTCGATTACTACGCAAGTACAGGGAGTCAAAGAAAATTGACAAACATATGTATCATGATATGTACATGAGAGTCAAAGGTAATGTGTTCAAGAACAAGAGAGTCTTGATGGAGAGTATTCACAAGTCCAAGGCAGAAAAGGCAAGAGAAAAGACTCTTTCTGATCAGTTTGAAGCACGGCGTGCGAAGAACAAAGCAAGCCGTGAAAGGAAGATTGCCAGGAGGGAAGAACGTTTAGCTCAGGTGTGTTGTTTATTACAAAGAAAAGCCTTGTTCTCTCTTTTCTAGTCAATTTTGCTTATTATGAGTTGTTTTAAAATTAATATTTTTGTCAATTGGCATCAAAGTTATGAGTTTTCAAGTTTTTTCTAGCTGCAGTCTCTTCATCAGTACTTAATGTGTATTATTTTTTGGGACAGGGTCCCAGCGAGCCAACGGTAGCAGCTCCATGAACCGAAGCTGCAGAGTAATTGCCAACACCAAATTTGAAGTTTTATTCTATTCATAGGCTAAAATGAAAATATAATTCATCTTACAAACATTATCATGCATTCTCCTTTTTAAATGTTAGTCGCAACTGCTAATTTGATCTAACAATATTGCAGGGTTCCAAAGAAGTCAAAGAAGTGAGGGGCCATCAATATTCAGAAGCTAAGACATGCTTTTTGCCAGCATATTTATCCAAAGTAATTTGAGCAGAGAAATATCGTTAAGTTTTATTTTTATATCATTGAGAGTTAAGTTTTGTAAGAATCTGCGGGTGTCTTGTGTATCCTGTCAATTCGGAATGAAACATATGCTACATGTTTTAAATACCACGGATTATACAATTTCTATTTCTTAGTGGATAGTTGCTTGTTGATTCTTGTGATGACTAAAGAAAAAATGAATTCTGGAGCGTTTTACCTTTTGCTTTTTGTGATAGTTTATTTTTGAAAGTTTTTGACTATAGGTCAAAACTGAGAAATTCTAATGCTTCTTTTGGCTAAGCAATGATTGCAAACTAATTACAGAGACTTGGGCTGGGCTTTCCAATCCTTAATGTCATACCATTGAGCACTGAAACAATTGAAATGTTCAGTTTGGTGTGCATGTTAAACGTTTTTACTATATTGGGTGGTATATTCATATCAGATGAACAGCGATAAACTTACAGATTTATTGACTAGAGAGTTGCTTTTCTTTGATGTCCAGACATATCATACGAGCTTTTGAACATCTTCCCTTGTAGGTACAGGAAAATCCTTGGAAGGAAGAACATCTCCTGTAGATTATGCTTTTCTGTACATAGATTAGAACTTTGAACAGTAAAATGTCTAGTAGAGCTTACAAACATCATCATCTTGAAACAGAATGGTAATTAGCTCAAAATCCAACCTGTCATGTTCAAAGAAAATGGATTTCAAAGGCTGTCAGTCGTATGGTAATCATAGCTTGGACGGTGCATGTCCATCACCTGCTTGCTCAGTTTCCGGTACATTTATGGCTCAGACGTTTCTTAATGCCAACTAATAAGAAGTTTGTCCATGCTTTTGTGGTGGGGTCCAAACTCCACACTATTTTCCCCCCAAAGGAGCCATTGAGATCCTTTCTTATGTTCGTGGGAGTGAAATGTGAAGAAATTATCACACAACAATACTTAAAAATGAAAGGGAACCTAAGAAGTGTTTAACATCAAAACTATAATCAATCCAAATACATAATTCTTCGAATTAAATCGCGAAGGATTCAATGACATGATTTCAAAGATATCTTTCCCTAAAATTTAAAGGAATTATCAAAATTAAATTCAACGTTACGCTAGAATCAATTGGAGATCAATCATAATGAAGACCCAAGAGATAAAGTGAGAATTTAGAAATAAATTTTGTTTCATTATATTTTAGGAGTGAGATGAAACAAAAGGTAGAGGGCAACAATAACTATATCAGCAATGTTGAGGCGTCAGATGTTCCATTAATGGGCCTCTTATAATTCGATGGATTATGTTTTCTTTTAATCAACCTAAAGAGTTTACATATAAAAGATGGATAGAATTTTTATTTTTTTTATAGTTTTTTGGTTGAATGATTAGACATTATTCATTCATTCTATAAATCTAATAAATTATTGTGCTCATAAGAAAATTCACGTTTAATTATATAATAAAAGCTTTTGATATGTTTTTCTTTCCTTTTGTTTGTTTTTAATATTTAAAAAAGTTATCATTAAAAACTCATTATATATAAATAATAAAAGATCAATTAAAAAATGAAAGCAATTGAACACGATTGAAAAAATGAAATAAATTTAAATGTGATCTTTAGGTGGTTTTTAAAGATTGGAAACTAATGTTTGAGTATTGAATGTCTCAATTTTCAAATTATACGTTTCTTGTTCTAGTTTTGGTTTAGAAATGTGTGCAAAATTAGACTCTTGACTTGAACCTGTACCTATCAGAATAAACCAACATAAAACTACAAATCTAGGTGGAGTATGTAGCAAAGACCATATTTTGTCTTACTAGTGATTTTCTTGAATGTTTGATGTAGATTTGTTTTAATTTGTAGCTTAACTTTGAAATCATCATGATAGTATTAAAGCTTGATGCTTGATGCTTGATAATGATAGTGCTAGCTCTTGATAACAATGATGCTCATGAAAGTGATAATTTGACTACATTGTAAGTGCTTAAAAGTGCTAACTAGAGAGAAATGAATGCGTGAATGTCTTATTTGTATAACTTGCTTAACATTTAATTGAAGGTAGGGATTAAATGATTAGATCAATAAATGAGAAAATTTGAGAGAGGGGACCTATAATGCATATGGATTGATGATATGGAAGGAATGTGTAAATGCATAGAACAAATAAATAAAATTTATTTAAAATCTCTTTAATTTTGGAACAATGTTAGCTAATTAAATATTTTTTAAAATAATTTAATTATAGTGGATCAAAAGATGAATTAATTAAATAATAGTTTTTTTCTAGATTCATAAGAGGTTTTTTTATATATATAAAAGGAGCAAGTAATATCAAAGCATGCCCTTGAACAAAGGGGTGCAACAAATTGACAACCCAGAGCTTGGCTATCAACAAATCCTACTAACATAGCCATGCTAAATTACAACAATCATTTGGCCCCTTCACTAACAAGCATACATCTTGTCCACAAAACCCCCTTGCTTGGCTGATTTGAGTAGTATTTGGTGTTTTCCAACGGGGATTTTTTCCTTTTGACCTCTATCCAACCTTGCTCAAAGTGAGAAGAAACCAAAATGTTTTGGTTTACTTCCTTTAGGGGGCTTCCTCCCCCACACTCCATCAATTGGAACTGTTGCAACATCATTAATGGCAATACCATCCCTCAAGCAAACATTCCCAAGTCGCTTAAGGGAACTAGAACAATTTGAAGTGTTATCTTCCATCTTGGTGGGAGTGACATTCTATGAAGACATTCAATCTACACATCTAATAATTTAGGTGGTCATAACAAAATTCACATTTAAGTATTTAATAAAACTTTTGATATCTTTTTCTTCCCTTTTGTTCTTTAAAATATTTTAGAAAATTTTGAGTAAAAACTAATTGAATCATTTCTTGTCATTTTGACCTAAATCAATCCTTCTAATGTCTCGATTACTCAATTTTGTCAATTTATCTCAATTTCATGTCCATTGATACCATTTTAGCTCAATTTCTTGACCAATGATATCAACTTGTCCCAATTTTAGTCTTATGGCATCAATTCGATCCCATTTCAGCCCTATTGCATCAATTTGTCCCAATTTTAGCTCCAATAATATCAATTTGTTCCCATTTCAGTCCTAACAATATCCATTTGTCCCCATTTCAGTCCAAGCAATATCAAATTGTTCCCATTTTGGTTTTACGATATCATTTTTTTCCAATTCTTGTCCCATGGTGTCATTTTGACTCCATTTCCTATCCTATTGCTTCACTTAGTCCCCATTTCATGTCCTTTGACTCATTTTGACCTAATTTTATCTTATTCTCCAAATTCTTCCCATTTTCGACCAATTTAACCTATTTTGCTTCCATTTGACATAATTCCTATCCCTTTGACCTGTTTTGACCCATTTTCCCTTTTAGGGTTAAATAATTGTTTAATTGTTTATACCTTTTTCTTACTAACTTATCCCTCTTTGATTAATAATAAATATTTATTTATATCCTAATTTATGAGTCACAACTAATTGAATTATTAATTGGCTAATTATGAGTTGGAGTAAATTCCCCACTCCGTTTTGGACTCCACTTTCAACTCAACCTAACTCTTCCACTTTCCCAATTCTCACTTAACTCCACTTACCTTCTATTTTGCTTTCCATTTGGAAATGACATATTTCCCATTTCTCTCCTTGCAAATGACCCGTTGCCATTTTCATTTCACTTAACTCATCATCTCCCTCAATCTTGTCCATCGATTCAAATTGATCCCATCCATCCATTTGGCCTTTTAATGCTATAAATTGAGCCCATTTCTCTCAATTTCGATAACCACACTTTTCAAGTAACCTCGTGATCACACTGTCTAAATTATCTTTGCTTTTAATCATTTATACACTCAACCTTAATTGAGAGGCACATACCATTAGAGGAGAAATTATGAATAATGAAGTCATGTTGAAGGAATGCAACTTGGTGATATTGTTTTATGTTTGTTTCACATTTGGTTTGACGTCTTTGTTGGTTTGATTAGGTGAATTGACATGTTATTTAACTTTGTGGTTCGCTTATTGATTTCATGCTTGTTTATTCCCATTTTCCTAGTCGACATTTTGGTGAACCTGACATGAAGCACGCCATGATTTAATGTTTTTGTGAGTTGTTGGTATGTAGGTGTTAGATGATTAAATTTCACCATATAGGCATCCTAGAGGTAGATTTGCAGAGTTGTGAACCATATCTGCATAGTTGGGGCTAATATTTGCATAGTTGTCCCTTGAAATTGCACAGTTGACCCTGTTTCTTTGCAGTTGGAGTTCAATCCTGTGTAAATGGGCCTAAAATATGCATAGTTGTCCCTTGAAACTGCACAGTTGGAGCTCAATCCTATGTAGTTGGACCTAAAATCTGCATAGTTGTCCCTTGAAACTGTGCAATTGACCACGTTTCTATGCAGTTGGAGCTCAAACTTGTGTAGTTGGGCCTTTTTCCCGCATAGTTGAAGCTTTTTCTATGCAGTTGTTCAGTTTGAATGAATTTCACTAATGTTTTGTGCATGCAAAGTGTTTTCATGGTTTGATCTGTTTCATGTAGGGTTTTTGTTCAAAGTTTTTAGATCTAATACTTAATTTGGTTAAAAATGAACACAACAAATTGCATGCAGCTTAATTAGGAGTTGAATGAAAAATAACTTTTCACATTTTAGTTTGCAAAGGTTTAAAATGAATCCCACATAGCTTAAATAGGGGTTGAATGAACAACTCTTCACACTTCAATTTGCAAGGTTTAAAATGATTCTCATATGCTAATTAGGATTTTGATTGAAGTTCAAATTCACATTTCAATTTGCAAAGGGTTTAAAACGAATCTCACATACTCTAATTAGGGGTTTTAATGAACAACAATTTTCATACTTCAATTTGCAAGGTTGTTAAAATAAACGCACATTTAGCCTAATTAAGGTTTCAATTTGCTTTCAAAGTTTCCATTTCATCTTGCAAGTTGGTTAAATGGAACCTTACAATTGAGATCTAGCTTAAATAGGGGTGAAAATTGGTCATTTGCACTTAGATCTTTTCAATTTTGATCAATTGCAATATGCATGTCAAAATCAGGGTGTTATGCAATCATTTCCATGCTTTAAGCAAGTTTGTCTTTCTGTTGTGCAGTTGAGGTATTTTTCTATGTAGTTGAGGCCCGTTTATGTGCAGTTGAGGCTTTTTCTGTGCAATTGAGCTCTGTTCCTGTAGTCACATAAATCTGTCCACTTAATTAAATGAATATTTAGTATTTATTTGATTATTTAACCATCAATCAATAATTAATTAAATTAATATTTAATTAATTCATCTTAACCCTCTTCTCCTATTAATTAAATAAATTATTCAATTTATTTGATTTAATTCACTTAACCAAATTCAAACCATTAAATAAATAAATAAATCATATTTGTTTAATTAAATCTTCTCTCACATTTAAATAAATTTATATTTATTTAAATCCCCCCAAATCCCATCTCTCACATTTAAATAAATTAACATTTATTTAAATCACCTTTATCCTCCACCCACTTGCATTTTCCTACAAATGCAAGTTGCACAACTATTTTAAATAAATAAGTTATTTATTTAAAATCCTATTTATCCTCACCCACTTGAAACCTTTAATGGTTTCCCTTAAAGTCTTCAAACTTAATGGCTTCCTTCTAGAGTCTTCTCAAGCCTTTAATGGTTTCCCTTAAAGTCTTCAAACTCAATGGCTTCCTTCTAGAGTCTTCTTAAGCCTTTAATGGTTTCCCTTAAAGTCTTCAAACTTAATGGCTTCTTTCTAGAGTCTTCTTAAGCCTTTAATGGTTTCCCTCAAAGTCTTCAAGCATTTAGATGCTTTATCTTCCTTTTTCTCATGTAAATAAATTAAGATTTAATATTCACATTTAAATAAATTAATATTTATTTAAATGTCTATCCAAATGCAAATTACACCATTTAATTGAAATAATGATTTTATTTCAATTGAAAATCCCAAAATTCCTCCCACTTGCATTCTCCTACAAAATCCACTTGCATGCCTAAATCCCTTCTAGATTCTTCTAACTCCTTCTAATTACCCTAATCCTATCCTAATCATTGTCACATTCCTAAATAAAAGGAAGTCACTTCTCAAAAACCTCCAAAGTCTTCAATAACTATTAAAGGCCTTATGTCTTCAAATGGTTAACCTCTAAAGTCTTCCAAACCATTAAAGGCTCTTACATAACCATTTATGATTAACTCACATTTTACTTTTGGTTAAAGACTTTCCTCTAACTAAACCATCCTTTTGACTCATGGGTCTCTTCAAAGCATTTATTTCTTTGACTAAGGTAACCATTTAACCCTTGCACATTCATTTATCCCTTGGATAAAAGGAATATCCATTAACCTAACCCTAACCCAACCCCCTAGGGTAACCATCATGTTCCCTCAAGCATTTAATGCTCCTCATCTCTCCTCTCAAGCTTCCTCATGGTGACACTTGTCAACATGGGATTGGGTTGAAAGTCTCACATGGATTGAATATCTTTCAATCCTAACCCTTGTTAAGATTGCTCAATCTTAACCCTTCATTTCCCTATTTCTTCTATAAATAGAACCCTTCTCCTCAAGCAAAGGAGGAAGCATTAGAGTATTGTTGCTATACTGGTATTAGCATAGAAATTTTTTTATAGCGTCACTATCTACACTTGCATAGCATTTGTTTATCACATCCAACCATCTTGAATCTCCATATGGCATCCATGGCTAGTGCTAAAAGCTGAGAGCTACACTCATTTGGGACTTGGAGAGAGGAGAAACAAGGGAGAAGCATCAAAAGGCATCATGGAAGCATCTTAGGGAGGCTCTTCTCCTTTCTTTTGTTTTGTTAAACTTCTTTCATGCTTTTTTGAAATCTCTTTTGATATGTTTGGAATGGTTTTTAGTTCTTTGTTTTGGTTTTATGGTTGAAACTAACTTATTAACATTGAACTTTGTTGTTGCCTTGTCCCCATTTCCATAGCATCAGTTCCTATGCAGTTGATCTTTGTTTGTGCGTAGTTGAGCCCTTAAGTTGTGCAGTTGTCTAGTAAAAAGTGGTTTCCATTTTGATCATTCAATTCAATTTCCAAGTTTCTAATTTTTGATGGCATAGAATGTGTTTGATGTTACTGATGATCTCTTTGGCATTGTGGTGATCATAGGGTGAAGAATCAACTTGAAAATTACTAATGACTTGTTGCAGGACACTTGACAAAGGCATTTGATTTCCAAACAATTGTGTGTTTGCTTTTTCATAGTTAGAACGCATTTATTTTCTTGAAGGTTAATGAACAAATGTGTGTTTGCTATGTCTTGTGCACTTGCACTATGTAGGATTGAACTATAGTTGCACTGAGTATCCTCTCCTCTTTGCTAAGTGTAAGAGAAAAGTGATCAATGATGCTCAATTTTTTCATTTTTAAAAGAGAGTTTGCCTTGGGGAAAAAATTACTCTCCCCAAGGGACAACTCTAAGCGGTACTTTCCTTCGGTTTGATAGACAAATAGCCTAGGTTGAAACCAAAGCTACCTAGACATGCATCTACACCGATAGTTCCCCAGTACCCACATTTGTGTGAGATATATTAACCCCTATTTACAAGGCTGGGATAGGCTCATTAGTTAGTCACTATTGCATGGGTAGACGTCAGGCCCTCGAAGTTCCCCCACTAAGAATCAAATTGTTTTAGCTGCCAAAATCCCATATTTGTTGGTTCAAGGAGTGTGCATCGTACCTCGAAGATACTCTCCACGTACCCTGCATTGTGAGATAGAGAACTCCTCGATTCATAAGGTTTTCTAAGCTTCAAGGTAAGAGGGAAGGTGTGTCGATGCCTTGTTAGGGGAGTGAGTGCCACCTAATCTCTATCAGGCCATAGTGTTTGTGGTATTCTATCATGAGGGCCACAACAAATATCAACCTTTTTCCAATCCTAGGTTGTATGTTTTCAAAATTGTCAAGAGGTCAATAATTTTCACAATGGGTTAATTTAGGTCCTTTAGGTGTCACTTTGATTTTTCAGAGTTAAACCACCATTCTTCTTGATGTGTCTTCTGTGATTGTTAAATTTTTTTATCAAAAACAAATTTCAACCAAAGCAAATCAATCCCACAACTATCAAATAATTGTCAAAACAATTTGGTCTCAATCTTGTCCCAAACTTGTTTCAAACTCATCTCAAAGTTGTCTCAAAACTTGGTCTCAAATTTGGTTTCAAAGTTGTCAAAACTATCTCAATTTGGTCTCAAACATCGTTGTCTCAAAATAGTCTCATTTTGGTCCCAAAAACTTGTCTCACATTGGTCTCAAAATTATCCCAAAATTTCTTAAACTTTGGTCTTAGATTGGTCTCAAACTTTGGTGTCACATTGGTCTCAAACTTTGGTCACACTTTGGTTCTCAAAACTATCTCAAATTTGGTCTAAAAAAATTGTCTCACATTGGTCTTAAAATTATTCCAAACTAATATCAAAATTTGGTCTCACTTGGTCTCAAAATTTGGTCTCACTTTGGTCTCAAAATTTAGTCTCACACTGGTTTCAAAAGTAGTCTTCAAGTTGGTACCAAAATTATCTAAAAAACACTCAAATTTCAATCCACATGGGAAGTCAAAATATCAAAACTTTAAAATCTCATTTAAACCTTGCATTTTAAAAACCTAGGTCTCATCTTAGGATAAGCCTTGCATAATCATAATCTTTCACTATTGCATTGTCTTACACCTAGGTCATTGCATAGTCCAAAACTAAAAAATCCTTCATTATTGTATTATCTCAATTCTAGGTCATTTTGCTTAGTCTAAATTTTAAAGTCCATTGCATTCCAGTAGCGCATAACGTTCATTTAGAGTCTCAAAACCAGGTTTAGGAGACCCCAAAAACCAAATCCTTAGATAAAGTCTTAGATGGTGATTAAGGAGTATAGACCTTGTCAAAACATTATTTTTTTCACCATTATCAAGTCAAAACCCTAACTCATAAGTCTAGTGACGGGTATGACTTTGTCCTTTGTCCATTATTTTGTCCATTTGGTCTTTTTAAGGTCTTAGCTTCATTTTGGTCTCTTAGGGTTATATCCTTAAGTTTGCATTTTACAAGGTCTTCATAAATCTCAAAAATATAGGTTGCATTTGTCCATTTTTAAAACCTCAAAAAATCCAAAAAAATAGAGTTGCATTTGTCATCCTTAGTTGAATTTCATTTGAAATCTCAAAGATTTCAAGAAAGGCTCAACAAATAAATCAAAGCATTGGCCCAATTTCATCGCCAAACATCCTTGATCTTAGTCCAAAACAAACATGGTGACTTGGTGTTACTGGTATCATAGAGAAGGTGACCCTCTAATTGAAAGACCATCATCCCCATATCAATATTCCAACTCTCAAGGGGCCATGTCATCACATTCAAACAATCAATCATGTCAATCCAACTTATACATGTCCCAAAACATAGATCAAACTTATCATGACCAAACAAATGTCATCCCTACTTCTCCATGACTAGAGGAAAAGCTAGCTTGAGAAATAGAGGTTTTAAAACAAAAGGTGAAAAACATTGAAAAGAGTATATCCTAGATGTCCAAGCTATTTCAAAGGCAACACTTTGAACTGCATTGTCTCAAAGAGGGGAAAATTTTGTAAACACTAAAAAATGGTTTGACACCTATGTCTCCTATTTTTTTTTAACATGTCTTCTCATCACTCATTTGGTCTTTACTATTCGTTGATGTTGTGTCATTCTTCTTTACCTAATTTAATCATTTTTTGTCATTTTGACCTAAATCAATTCTTTTGATGTCCCTATTATGCAATTTTGTCAATTTATCTCAATTTCATGTCTGTTGATATCATTTTATCACAATTTCTTGACCAATGATGTCAATTTGTCTCAATGAAGTCTTATGGCATCAATTTGATCCCATTTCAACCCGATTGCATCAATTTGTCTCAATTTCAGCCCTAATGATATCAATTTGTCCCCATTTCGGTCTGGCAATATCAACTTGTCCCCATTTCGATCTTGGCAATATCAAATTGTTCCCAATTTCGTTCTACAATATGAAATTTTCCCAATTCCTATGCTATGGCATCATGTTGACACCATTTCCTATCCCATGGCTTCATTTCATCCCTATTTCATGTCCTTTGACTGATTTTGACCCAATTTACTATTTTTTGACCTAATTTTATCTAATTTTCCCAATTCTTCCCATTTCTCCCCATTTCTTCTCATTTCTTCCCAATTTAACCTAATTTGCCTCCATTTGACCTAATTCATATCCCTTTGACCTATTTTGACCCATTTTCCGTCTTAGGATTAAATAATAACTTAATTATTTATAACCCTTTCTTACTAATATCCCTCTTTGATAAATAAATTTAATATTTATTTATCTCCTTATTCATAAGTCACAATTAGTTGAATTATTAATTGGCTAATTATGAGTTGGTGTGAATTTAATAAATATTTATCAATTTCCCCACTCCATTTTGGACTTCACTTTCAACTCAACCTAACTCTTCTGCTTTCCCAATTTCTTTCACTTAACTCTACCTACCTCCTATTTTTCTCTCCACTTGAAAATGACATATTTCTCATTTCTCTCCACTTGCAAATGACACATTGCCATTTTCATTTAACTTAACTCATCCTCTCCCTCAATCTTGTCCACTGATTCAAATTGATCTCATCCATCTATTTGACCTTTGAATGTTATAAATTCAACTCATTTTGCTCAATTTCAATAACCACACTTTTCAAGTAATCTCACGATCGCACTATCTAAATTATCTTTGCTTTTAATCACTTGTGCACTCAACCCTAATTGAGAGCTACTCACCATTGTAGGAGAAAGAAAGAACAATGAAGTCATGGTGGAGAAACACAACTTGGTGATATTGTTTAATGTTTATTTCACATTTTGTTTTGACGTCTTTGTTGGTTTGATTAGGTAAATTAGCATGTTATTTATCTTTGTGGTTCGCTTTCGATTTCATGCTTGCTTGTTATTTCTCAATTTCTTAGTCAACATGAAGGATAAGGAAATGTGTAAATTCCTAAAGGAGACAAATACAATTTATTTAAAATCTATTTGATTTGGGAAGAAATGTTACCTAATTAATTTTTTTTTGAAAATTATATAATTATAGTGGATCAAAATATGAATTAATTAAATAATAATTTTTTTTTAATTCATAAGAGGATTTTTTAATTATATATAAAAGGAGCAAGTACTATCAAAGCATGCCCTTAAGTTAAGGGGTGCAACAAAGAGACAACCCAAAGCTTGGTTATCAACAAATCCTACTAACATTGCCATGCTAAATTAAAACAATCATTTGACCTCTTCACTAAGAGGCATACCTCCTATCCACAAAACTCCCTTTCTTGGTTGAACTTAGTAGCATTTGGTGTTTTCCAAGAGGGCATTTCTTCCTTTTGTCCTCTATCTAGGGGAAGAGCACCGGTAGCCATTATATCCAACTTCATGCACCCATAGATCCTAAATGGTACATCGATTTTTGAATTTTTGTTTTAGTTGTCTTTGTATGCGACTTAACTGCTTATAGCTATTGATCTGGCTTTTGGGTAGTAATGATGCATGTCGTGGAATCAGTTATGCGCATAAAGGTCAAAAAGTACACATTTCAAATTGTTGCCTAATACCTAACTAAAGATGTTCCAGTAACCATCAACTCAAAATCGCTAGTACTTGTTGACAAATGTCCCAATAGTGGTGCACAAATGTTCCAATAGTGGTGCACAAATGGGCCAATTATGAACAAAAAAATTACAAAAAAGAACGGCTATTGGTACAAAACAAATTTATTAATGGTGTTTTCACTATGACAGCTATTGGGGGGTCAACATGACAATGAGGTGACAGTTATTAGAACTATGTTATCTATTGGTTCTCTTCCCCTAGCCTTTCTCAAAGTGAGAAGAAACCAAAATGTTCTGGTTTACTTCCTCAACACGACTTCCCCCTACCCCGCTCCTCCACACTCCATCAATATGAATTGTTGTAGCACCATTATTGACAACACCTTCCCCCGAGCAAACGTTCCCAAGACGCTTCTAGGAACCAAAAGAATTTGAAGTGTTATCTTCCATTCTGGTGGGAGAAACCTTCTATGAAGAGACCATTCAATCTATACATCTAATAATTTAGGTGGTCATAACAAAATTCACATTTTAAGTATTTAATAAAAAAAATTGATATCTTTTTCTTCCCTTTTGTTCTTTTCTAATATTTTAGAAAATTATGAGTAAAAACTTATTATACAATAATAATTAAAAGATTAATTAAAAATAAAAGAAATTGAACACTAGTTGGGATTGAAAAATTTAAATAAATTTAATTGGAATATTTAGGTAGGTTTTAAAGATTGGAAACTAATGTTGAAGATGTTGAATATTGAATGTCTCAATTTCCAAACTATTTGTTTCTTGTTCTAGCCTTGGTTTAGATATGTGTGTGCAAAAATAGATTGTTGACTTGAATTTGTATCTATTAGAATAAACCAACATAAAACTATAATTCTAAAGAGTTGAGTATGCAGAATATCTAAATGATAGAGGAATCATATGAGTTTGACCCTAACCACATGAAATAAATTGAATATAATACTTGAGAATAGGTAGTGTGGATATTGAAAATGTGAATAAAACAAGATGGAAACAAATGCAATGCAAGATCCCGATTCACATTCACAAAATCACTCAATAGAGCTTAAGATTTATGTATAAAATTAAATGACAAACAATAATATTTTAGCAAAGACCTTAGATTGTTCCATTGTTACATATGTGATTACATTCAAGAAGCAAAGCATCGTCATCATTCATTGCAGGTCTGAAGGTACACATTTCTATTATTTATTTCAAGCATTTGCAATATTTCATTCAAGGTTGATTCCTCAACTAGGATTCAACTTAAGAAAACCCCTATTCCTAACCTTTTTCCCCTTCCTTACCATGTGTAGGAAATAGGTGTGCAATTGTACTTCTAGAAATAAGCTTCAGACACAGAGACGAACAAACCCTTTTTTGACACACGAAAAATTCAGAGGACTAAGAGGCAATGCCATGGTCCTTGCTTTTTTTAGGGAATTTTCACAAGGTAGATCCGAATCAGCTTATATTACTCAGATCCAAGTGCACGACAAAATCCCAAACTTGTAGCTCAGTATTTTCTCAATTTTGTCTTCAATTTCAGCACTTTACCCTAAATCAGCACTTCAATTTACAAAAGAGCGGAAAATACATCATAATCAACCAATCCACTTAGCATTCAGTCCTTATTTGATTTGTGATTGAATCTAGTAGATTCCTCCCCTCTTTTGAATGTAAAGGAAATCCCCCTCAAAGCAAAAATTGATTTAGTGATTTATCCTCCTAAGTTGCAAATTGCCAAATCAAATTTTCCCCTTTACACTTATTTAAATGAGTATAATTAATTCCTCCCATTTTGGAATGTTGGGTGTATGAGTGTATCACTAATGTGTTGTACTACATACCAAGTATCCTCTAAACCTTCTATTTTTAGGTCTCCCGTTTCATATGTTAATCCATACTTTCTAGATATATTAGAAGATTACCTAACCCTAAGTAATGAATTATTTTAATATGAGAAATTCCCTTGGTGATGTGGTATGACATATCAAGATGTACTATAGTTTCTTCCTTTATACTATTGCTTTCAACCAATAATTGTTGCAATACATATTTTTCTTCTACAATAATATATTGAATTGTTCTATTAATCCTCCTAAGATTACATACCTTTCTAGCTCATAAAGCCCTTCTCTGTCTTGCCTTCGGTTCATTTAGAAACCATGCTTCTATCACATCCTCACTATATGCTACAGTAACTAGTTTTTAACAAATTTTCCTTTTGAATCGAGACCTTCATCTATTTCTATCTTAGGAATTGTTCCTAATAAGTATAAGATCCTATAATCATCATCTCCATATACACCTCCTTCTTGTGTTATCTCCTCAACATATGTGCCACTCATATTGGTGCACAATGGTATACGTACAACCCTATATTCACCATGAAATATTAATTCCTCCTATGAGTTAAATATACTCTCACAATTCACAAAGCATTCTAAATTCAATAATATATCAAATGAGTCAAAATGCTATTTCATTTCTATCATCTCAAGATCCACCTTTCTTTTTAATCCTAATAAATTTACCTCTACATTTCTACATTTATATACATCCCTATAGTATATATTGAAGTTTCATTTTCCAATTTGATGTCATAGTGGAATTATAAAAAATAAATTTCCCTAAATTCCCCTAGGCAAGATGCTTTCATTTGCCACCAAATCTAAAAGCATGTTCCTCATCCTTCTATCATGGACTCTTAGTTCAATTAACATAGGGTATTTCTATAGACATCTAAATTATATCTATTCCCATGCACAATGACATTCTCAATGTCATCTTACTAATAAATTTAAGAATACTATATAATTAATCTAATTCATTGCTAATAAATTGAATCATTATATTATTTAATTAATTTAGTTCACTACTAGCTAATTAAATATGTTTTATTTAATTAATCTAACTCAATTTCACATTTAAATAGTATAATTTTATCTCCACTTCATATATTCTCTCCCATCATTTTTAATAAATAAGTTATTTAAATAAAATAAATCAATGGAATTAACTACCTCAATAAAATAGTTAACCACCTCATTATCATCTTCCCTTCATTTGTAAAAACAAATAAACTATTTACATTAAAGAGTTAGCTATTTCATTAAGTAGTTAACAACTTCACACTCTCATGCAAATTCCTCTATTTATTAAATATTTATTATTTTTTAATAACACAAAAAAATCATTTAATATTTGTAATTTTTCCACTTTCTTATTGATCCAAAATACAATCTTCTAATATGTTTTCCATTGTCAATCTAAAATTTTTATCTAAAACTTCAACCATTCTAAAATTTTTATCTAAAACTTCAACCATTCTATATATTTGTTGTGTGACAGTTCATTTATTTTACATATTTGTTTGGGTTTAATTTTCGCAATTAAAAGTGTGCATTATATTTAAAATCAAGAATTCATTAAATTTGATTTTCCAAAAATTGGAAAGTTGATTTGGTGGACAAAAATAATGATCTCATTATATTGATTGAAATCACTTCTAGATTTTATATATTTTAATTGTTAGCTATATGTGAATGATTCAAGATCCTTGCTAGCGTACAAAAGAATAATGAAGGCTTCCATGAAAAGGAATATGAATTTGATGATTATGATTGAAGATAACGTATAGACTCTTTCAAACACAACTATTTTATTATGTTTTTATCACTATAGAGTTGTGGGAAATACTCATAGCTACCTTTCTCTATTAAATTCAAAATACATCAAAGTCTCTATTATTACATATTATTTTTATATTGATATTAATTGGTTTCTTCTTAATAGCAAATGATTTAGTCTATTATTTAGGTAAGCAACTGTTATGTTATGTTCATTGTATGATTCATGAATGGTAATTACATTCTAATGTTGAGAAGGAAATAATAAGTTCTTTCAAATGTAGAAGAAATAATTATTATTCATTTTAATTTGAGTTTTTTTTTTTAGCTTTGTTAAAAAATTTAATTTGTAAAAAAATTACTTATTAAAGGTCAAATATTTTAAAATTAGTAGTACATTTTTGCAAGTTCATTTAATCAAATATTATTTTCTACTAAGATCAGTTTCATTTTTTATTTTTTAAAGGAAAATTAGTCTTTTTGTACATTTTATTTTCATGTTGTGTTTGTGTGATTTGAAAACCCATGTATATTCTCTTCTCAGACATTTTGATTTTTTTAAGATAAAAAATGGTTTCATCTCACTTTTTGTCACCTAAAGTTAGAGGCATATATGCTCTTCTCTCTCACAATTTACAATCTCAAGAATCAAATATTACTTTTTCTTATGTATTTGTTTTTAGTGGGCCTAACCTAGACTTTACTACCAAATGGATATCCCAAAACCTTCTGCCTTGGTGTGGCACAAAATTTTGAGAGAGAATCATAAGACACCCCCAATGAGGGACATTAGTCATTTTTAGTTAAGCTTGCAAGAAACTTTATACCTTGCAAAGCGAAGGTAGAGAGTAGGTTACCCTCTTGAAACAAATTGTTACACACACATCTCGATTTATGGACTCGGTCATCATGTATTTTTGGGTATATCAAGGACTCCCTTGAGTAAACATTGCGTGAACCTGGTCAAAGGACTTCAATCTTTCATTTTTTCCAAAAAAATAAAAGATTTGCCAAGTTTTTATATCTTTTTTTGAGGGAGATTTCTTAAAGTCATCCCTACTCCCCTTGTTGAAGAAGTTTTAGACATAAATCTAAGTATATAAGAGGCTCATAAATTGACATATATTGTAGTTGCTTTAGATATTGAGTTGTAGAGTTGCATCTCCATAGTACTTAAAGATTATCTCCATGAATTTGATTAGTTCTACTTTGGCATGCATGACTTGGATCCATCATTGGTTGTTCACCTCCTTATTGTTTGACTTGTTGCCAAACCAATTTATCAAAAGCTATAAAAAATACATCCTTAGGTGGCTCTCCTACTAAAGGGAGAACTTTGAAAATAGCTAGATGTCAAATTCATTCGACCTATTGAGTATCTAGAGTGGGTGTCTAATGTAGTCATAGTAAGAAATTAAACCAAAGGAATTATGGTATGTACAAATTTCAAGGATATCAATAAATCTTCCCCCTAATTTTTCCACTTTTTAATATTGATATGATACTAGATCTAATAGCTGGCCGTGAAATGCTATCCTTTATGGATAGATTTCCAAGGTACAAAAAAATTCAAATTGCACCAAAATACCAACATAAGATAGCCTTCACCACCCTATGGGGAACATTCTAAAGTAAAGTCATGTCATTCAACCTCAAAATCATTAATTTCACATATAAGAGGGCTATGGCTATCATATTCCATGACATGGTGCATGATATTATTGAAGATTATGAGGAAGATATCATAGGCAAGTCAATACTCAAGGTAAATCACCCAACTATCTTGTGTCATATCTTCCAAAGGCTCAGAGAGTACAAGGTCAAATCAAATCCCCCAAAATGTGTCTTTGGAGTCACATCGAGAAAACTCTTAGGTTTCATTATTTCTAGGCATGACATCAAAATAAATCTAGATAAGGTAAAATCAATAACATAAACACCACCTTTTAGGAACCTTATACAATTACACAATTTATAGGGAAAATCAAGGCTATTAGGTGGTTCATTGTGGGATTGGCAAATAAGTGCCGTTATTTTTCATATCTACTCCAAAGGAATGTCAACTTTTAATAGGGTTAGTCATGCAAAAATAATTTAATTAGATTAAATAATATATATCCAATCATCTAGTCCTAATGGCATCCACTCCACATAGGCCTCTATTGCTCTACATCTTGGTTATATGGCATGCTTTAGGTACCCACTTAGCTTAGCATAATGATCAAGGAAGAGAGAATGACATCTATTACCTTAGTAGGAAATTGGTTGGACGTAAAATTAATTACTCATGCATGGAGAAAAATTTTCTTGTACCAATTTTTGCCATACAAAAACTTTAACATTACATGCTTAATTATATCACCCATGTTATAGCCAAAATTGGCCCATTGAAATACATGTTGTCCAAATCATCTCTTACTAGTTGAATGATAAAGTGGGTTATGTTCCTTGGTGAATTTGATATTGAGTATGTTCATGGGAAGGTAATGCGGAAGCAAATTATAACATATTAGATAGTATAGGCTCCCATTCAAGACTATCATCCTTTAACTATATAATTTTCAGATGAATCTATCCTTCACATTGAAGAATCTAAACCATATACATTATACTTTGATGGATCATTTACCTCAAATCGATTAGGTGCTAGGATCCTTTTCATCACCTCAAGGTTATTTCATCCTACAATAATTCCATAATGGCTTTCCTTATACAAATAATGCAAAATATGAGCAAAGCTATATGATCTAAAACTAGTAGTACAATAGAACATTCAACATTTGTAGGTTTTTTGTGATTCATAGTTGATAGTCAAATAAGTCAATGACAAGTTTCTTACTAAGGATGAAATGATTGTGCCTAATACATATATGGTAGAAAAATTTAAGCAATGTTTATTAAATATATCTTTTGATCAAGTTTATCATATCAACAACAATGTTGCCAATGTAGTGACCACTATTGGATCTCTTCTAGATATGCTTGATGAAGCTCATGAGTATCACTTTTTTATAGAGAAAATTCTCATACCTTTTTATGTTCTCCTTGAATCCAACACAATTTGCAATATTGTTGGTCTTGACACTCCTTCCTACAATGACATCTATGCCCATCTCCAAAACCAAACCAACCCCCTAGACATATCATCCACCAAATAATGCACCTCATATTACACCCTCCTAGATGGAATTATCTATTGTAGGGGCTTAGATGGACCACTAATGGAACATCTTAGATATCTCAATAAATTAGGATAACCTAGCACTTCAAGAAGTTTGCAATGGATTTTTGGTGCTCATGCGAATTGCATGATCCTAGCAAAGAAACTCCTTCACACAATATATTATTGGCATACCATGGAATCAAATGATTATCAATATGCAAATAAATTCCTCGTCAAAAGCATGGGGACTTTATTCATCCAACCTTGCAAGCTCCCTAGCCTATTACCACCTGATGACCCTTCTCTACATGTTTCTTGATCTCAATGGAAAGATTAATGCCACATGTTCTAATAACCATAGATTCATTAGTATTGTTATTTCCCGTATTTCACTAAGTTAGTCAAAGAAATTCCACTCACTTTCACCAATAGCATTTGAATTTCCAAATTTATCCTAAACTATCTCATTTTTCATTTTGGCATTCCATCCACCATCATCACAAATAATAACAAATCTTTCAAAAACCATGAAGTGTGATCCATGTGTGAGAAATTCCACATCAAGAACAAGTGTTCAATCCCATATTACCCACAGGGTAATGACTAAGTTGAGGCATACAAAAAATCCATTATAAAAATCCTTAAGAAAATCATTCATAATACTGGCTATGATTAGCTCCTTCAGCTTAATCCCACCCTTTGGGCCTACCACACCAACATTCACACTCCCACAAACACCACTCCATATTACCTTATTTATCGTTTTAAAGAAATCTTGCCAATACAGGTTGAACTATTCATGCTACTCTCCTTACGGGTCTCTTTACACAACCTCATTTTGGAGGAGGATTATTGAGTAGCATAGTTAATGATCTAGAAATCCTTGGGGAGAACTGTCTCCTTCTCTCAATAACCTTAAATAATAACAATATGGGTTGCATCATGGATATAACAAATGCTTCTACATTAGAGATTTTGAGGTTAGAGATCTTGTTCTTAATAAATATTAGAAGAACACCACTCAAGATAAAGAGAAGAAATAGGATTTTGAGTCCAATTAGTTAGGTCCCTATATCATCATTTATAAGTTTAGATCTAGAGAACACAAGATAGCCAATCCTAAAGATCATGAGCTAGATGAGCACATGAAAATTTTCATTTCAAGTGTTTCAATGCTTAATCTATTAGTACCAATCTTAAAAAAAATAGAAAATACAAAAAAATAAAATTCAATAAATATTAAAGAGAAATAAATTCATCCAATGGTGAAAACACTCCTTGGTGTGCCTTAATAAAGCACCATGATGAATACTTAGAAAATAAACCTCATGTGTAGCAGGAAACCACTCTAGTCTATGAGCATGTGTTATTCCACATTATCTTAGTCATTGCATTATGGCCATCCCATCTTCCCCCTTACCTTGGTCATTCAATCAAGTCCCCTATGCATCATTTATTTTCCCTCCTTCCATCATTCATCCTATCGCCTTTAGTTTTATCCTCTGCATATATTACCTATTCATATCATCCTCCTTTGTTAAATTTCTCAACAACCAACACTTCTAATTTTCATCCCTCCCTCGTCCATTTATTTACATCCCTCCATCTTGTGGACATCCATTTTTTTCCTTATTTAGTTCACACCCTTTCCTTCATTTTTCACACAAATGGGGGCATTGCCTTGTTGACATGTAATAGGGAATGGTTATCACATATATCCCCACACTAGAGAATGAACTTTCCACCTCCATCTATCATCACACTCCCCCACATGATTCAATCCTTGTTTGGAATCTTTCCCATCACACCCTACATTCCCCTATCCTTCCACCCCACTCATCATCCTATAAGGTGTCGTGGAATGGGGATTCACTAGTTCAACTATGCAAACAAGGAATAAACCTATTCCATCGTGGTCCTTACATGGAAGGGAGATTGGAATCAATAGATTCACCTTGTGGGGGATGAATGCTGATTGATTTCAGATGGATCCCTTTGTGGGGATTAACTAGATATTGAAATATGAAGATGAATGCTAGATTTAGGGCTAAAGATTAAAAAAATGACCTAAATAAACATAAACAAGCAGTTGTAGATCAGATATGAAGCTATAATCTTAGAGCAGATATGAGGAAGATGATTAGAACCTTTGACTAGAAACTGAGCCTGGAAATTTGGGATAAAGTAGCTCCAAGTGAATTTTTCCTTGGAATGTCTGATGTTGACAAAACAAATTATTTTGAAACTAAAATGTTGTTGAGAATCTACCCCAAATATTTTGTGGGAAATTCTTTAGATATAGTAGCTTGGAGCAAATTTGTCTTCTGCTTTTCTCACTTACAAAAGCTAGATCTCATTGTATCTATCTATCATATTTGATTCCATATTTATAGCTCTTGAACCTATCAATTGCACACAAAAAGAGAAGAAAGATGTTGGGAATAGTGGGTTTATCCTAAGTCAAACCTCGGGTTTGGAATTAACACTTAAAATGAATTGAAATACTGAAGTAAAATGTTGGGTGGTATACCTTAGATCTATTGTAGATGATGTTGAACCCAAGGCATAACTGAGAGGGGGGGTGAATTAGTCTAAACCAAAATTAATGCAACACATAAAAAGTTGATCAACAACACCAAACCAACACATCAATACCAAGATTTTCTACATGGAAAACCCAAACAGGGAAAAACCATGGTGAGCACTTGCCCACAAAATAGATATCCACTATGTATATTATATTACAATGAAAGAGCTCACTACTCCGGACTTGTAGACCAAGGCTAATTTCTCTTGGGGAAAGATACAAAAATGACTTACTAACCTAATGCTAACTACAACGTGACAAGATATAATAATTTTTTTTTAAAAGAAGGATCTCCTGATCATGAAGTTGTCCTTGAACTCTGCATCAAATGACCAACAACAACATGCACAACTCAAACCTCATCTATCAACACACTATCGCATACTTCTACCATGGTCTCAAACATCTTTCATATCACTCAAACACAACTCTTTTTCTTTGCAGCTATCCACATCACACTCTCTCCCATGCTCATCTAGAACTCAATCATATATATTCTCTTATATACCAAATAGATCATCAAAACCTAAACCAAGTCAGCCTAAAACAAAAATACACCTTTTTGACCAAAAACACACACACTGATCCACTCTAGGAGAAAGAGGGGACCAAAACATATCTTCCTAAGTTCAATTCACTCATTCATAAACATCGAAACATAACCCACAACATTCCAACATGTAACATGTTCATATAGACAATTAACGAGTCAAAAACATATTCTCCAATGCAAATTACTCTTATTTGGATCTCCACACGCTACGACGAGACCCATGACACATCAAATTATCTTTCACAAATCATATTTTATCCAAAAAGTAGGATTAATACAGAATATCACTATCAACAATGAAACATACTACAACATCTAGAGAATACAAAAAAATTTCCAGACCGCAAAACTAACATATCCATAATGCCAAAAACATAACCAAAGAATATAACAACATCAGTAACACTTCCCAAACCTGAACACTTTCAGAACAACCAATAGAATAACTGCAACACCAATACAACAAGATATCTTTGCACCAAATACTTTCTGGACCAATAACTATCCAAAACAAGTTTGACACCAATGACAACCACAACAACGCATACTTCTAACAATCCCCCTCTTTTTCATTGATGGAAAAATGACCAATCAGAACACTCGACCAATTTGCAAAACATACTGCTCAATCTACTCAATTAAATACTACAACAACTTTCTCTTTCTCTCCCCCTTTTCCATCAAATACAAAGGCCACAACACCAACATACACTCCACTTCTCCCCCTGAGAGAAACCATAACATCAATCCAGGAAAAAGAATAGTCATGAAATCTCCCCCCGGAAAGATGCATCCTCAAAATGCACCTAGTTAGAAGAAGGAGGGGCAATAACCCCAAGATTCTCTTGAGGAAACTCAAATATATCCTTTGCCAATTCCTTAGTGAAAATGTCTAAAACCTTTTCCTTTGTAGAAATGTATTTCAACTGAACTTGCTTCTCATCAATCTTCTCCCCTAAGTAGTGATTTCTGATTGAAATGTGTTTTGTTCTTGAATGCATAATTGGATTTTTTGAAATGTTTATTGCACTTGTATTGTCATACATAATAGTAATTGCTTCATCATATGTTACCTTGATATCTTTAAGAGTTTGTCTCATCCACATTACCTAAGTACAACAAGATGCTACAACAATATACTCTACTTCAACAGTAGATAGAGAAACTGAATCTTGTTTTTTATTGAACCAGGAGACCAAGTTGTCTCCTATTGTCTCCTAAGAAGAAAACACCACCACTAGTACTCTTCTAGTCATCAACACTTCTAGCCCAATCTGCATTAGTATAAGCTTTCAACATAAAACTTCCACCCTATTTGCATCAAAGTCTAAAATCCACAGTACCTTTCAAATATTTGAAAAATTCTTTTCATAGCTTTCTCATGTGTCACCTTCATATTAGCTTGAAATCTAGCCACCAAACAAACAATCTACATGATATCTAGTCTAAACACTGCCAGATACAACAATCCACCATTCATTGATTTGTACTTCTTTTGATCAACCTCCAGAGACTCATCATCTTTGCTTAGCTTGCATCCAACAGTCAAAGAAGTTGTAACAGGTTTAGAACCATCAAACTCAAATTTCTTCAACATTTCTTTCACATACTTGCTTTGAGAGAAAAATTATATTTTCAAATTGAATAACTTGTAAACCAAGAAAGAAAGATAACTCACCAATCATTGACATTTCAAACTCTTTCTGCATCTCTTTAGCAAATTCTTTACATAAGTTATCATTTTCTTTGAAAATAATATCATCAACATAAACTATAACAATTAGTAACTTATCTTCATCAATATTGAAATAAAGATTACTATCTGTTGTACCTTTCCTAAAATTTTATCGTATCAAATACTTGTCTAATCTTGTATACCAAGTCCTAGGTGCTTGTTTGAGCCCATATAATGGTTTCTTTAGTTTTCACACCATATTCGGATCTTTTGATAGTCTGAACCCATCATGTTGCTCAATGTATACTTTTTTTCTAGATCTCCATTTAGAAATTCTGACTTGATATCCATCTGATAAACTTTAAAGTTCTTGTAAGTAAAAAAATGCAAGAAGCATACATATATCTTCCATCCTTGCTACCAAAGAATTTTTGTTCAAAATCTATGCCTTCCACCTAAGAATATCCTTTACATACTAGTCTTTCTTTATTTCTTGTGACTTGTCCTTGCTCATGTAGTTTGTTCTTGAATACCCATTTAGTTCATATCGCATTCTTGTCCACCGGTCTAGGTACCAGCTCCCAAGTCTTGTTCTTTTCTATCTGGTTTAGTTCTTCTCCATTTATTTTACCTAACTTTCATCTTTACTTGCTTCCTCATAAGTCTTCGACTCAATCATTGATTGAAAACAATAGTTGGCTTGTTCTTTTGCTTCTGCAATTTTTTTTCTTGTCCGAACACCTTTTGCCTTATCTCCAATTATCTGATTTTTTTGAATGATGCTTCGAGACATACTTAGTAGGAATTTTTGTTGTGTTTTCCTCTTCTTCTTCTTCATTTGTTTCCTTCTCCTTGTTCTCTTTTGGATCACTTGTCTTTTCTGTAATTGTTGGAATAATCTCAACCTTGGTCTTAGTGTTAGGTTTAATCTAATTCCATTCTTTGCATACCTTCACATTCGTACTCTCTACTATTCTATTCAACCTTTTGTTCAATCACTAGTAAGCCTTGCTATTTGTAGCATATCCCAAAAGATCCCTTCATCTACTCTAGTGTCAAACTTCCCAAGATTATCCTCATCTCTTCTGATATAACATTTGTTTCAATTTTTTTTGAAATATTTCACAGTAGGCAGTCTTCCATTCCATAGCTTAGAAGGTGTTTTAGTATGATTTACCCTTATTTTCACCCTATTAAAAAGATATACAATAGTATGTACTACCTATTTCCACTTCACATTAGCTAGATTAGCATCCTTTATAAAAGTCCTAGCCATCTCTATAATTTTCCTATTCTTTCTTTCCACAACACCATTTTGCTGAGGAGTCCATAGAGCATAAAAGTGCCTTCTAATCCCATGAATTTCACAAAAAATACCAAACTCCCATGAAGTGAATTCTCCTCTATCTAATCTTAAGCACTTAATCTTAGCATTTTCTTGATTTTCGACCATTGATTTGAAAACTTTGAATCTATCTAAAGCCTCAAATTTATCTTTTAGAAATATAACCCAAGTCATTCTGGAAAAATCATCAATAAGTAACATGAAATACCTCTCACCATTTAACCCTCTTGTCCTTGTAGGTCCACACAAATCTATATGAATTAGATCCATTGGTTTCATAGTGGAATGCTCCTTATTCTTGAATCTTCTCTTTGTTTTCCTCCCCAATTAACATTCTCTACACACTATATCAGTGGGCTTCACAAGTCTGGGCAAGTCTCTAGCTGCTTCAGACTGCAAATCTTAATCATGTTATCAAAATTCACATGTCCCATCATTTTGTGCCACAACCAACATTCATTACTCTGAGTTAGAAAATATTTTTTCTCTTTTATACTTGATATAGTATACATTTTCATTTGTTCTAACCCCTTTTGCAACCTTTTTACTAGTATTTTCTCTTTTGATCACACATCTGGTACTACTGAACAAAACTTCATATCCTTTTCTACACATCTGACTAATACTTAACAAACTATATATTAATCCTTCAACATAATTAATAGCATTAGTTTTATTCTTACCATCAATAGAAACTGTAGACGTATAAAAATGACCATATTCCTAAATGAATATTTTATGTTCATTTCTCTATTTGATTAAATCCAATTTAATTAAAATATCCGCATTCCTCTATTTAATTAAATAAATTACTCAATTTATTTAAATTAAATTCACTATACCCATTTAATGAATAAATCATTTTATTCAATTAAATCCCCCTATCCACTTTTAATTAAATTCAAATTTAATTAAATAGTTATCCTAAATTGAATAAATCTAATTTATTTAATTGCAACCAAATTAAATGAAATTCTTTATTTCAATTAAATCCTATTATCCCTCCATCCACTTGCCTTCCCAAACCCCTTTCTAATCCCTTCTAGAATCTTCTAATCGCTTCTAATTAACCTAACCCCTCCTCTAAACTTTGTCACATCCCTAAGCAAAGGGAAGTCACTTCTCAAACCCATAAAGTCTTTGATAACCATTAAAGGTTTTCAACCTTCAACCACTAAATGGCTCAAAGTCTTTGAAAACCATTGAAGGCTTTCAACCTTCAACCACTTAATCCCCAAAGTCTCCAATAACCATTAATGGTTAACTCAAACCCTCCTACATGGTTAAAACATTTGTTTTTACTCAACCTCTACTCAACCCAAGGGTCTCATCAGGCCATTTATGCTTTGACCATGATTATCTCTTAATCATTTGCACAAAGGTTTATCCTTGGATTAACTCTTAATTCAGTGGGTAATCTTAACTTAGACTTGACCCTTAGCCTTTAGATAACCATGAGGTCTTCTCAGGCCTTTAATGCCTCCAACCCCTTCTCTCAACCCAATCATATATTGACACTTGTCACCATTTCATTGGTGCCAATTGGGCACATGGATCCCCAACTTTCAAACTTGGCCCTTGATTAAACCTTTCAATCTTGACCATCCATTGCCCTGTTTGTGCTATAAATAGAGCTCTCATTCCTCCATTTTTAACAATCATCTTTCAAATTTGAAGCATTACACTTATGCTCAAATTCTTTCAAGCTTTCTCATTTCATATATGCTCATCATTTAGCCTCTCTTTTAGATCAGGAAGTAGACTAAATATGCATGTTTAGATTACTTTCTTTATCATTTTAGTTCAATCATAGACTAAATATAGTATGCTAGGATAGTATTCATACTAATCTTGTCATCTTATCATTTAGTTTATTGCATTTTAGAATCATACCTAGCCTATAACGCATCTCATACTAAAATCTATCAGAGCATCCCTCGTTCTTGCATTTGTCATCCCTAAACCATTTTGCTCAGTGATCTGAGAGCAAAAACATTGGTTTGAGGGACATTGTGAGATAGAGAACCATGGGACCCTCCTTGGGAAGCTGAGTAATACGTTATTACTCCATAGCTTGCACCAAGAAGTCTTATGTGTGTGTGTGGACAAGTCATTTTTATATATTTTCACATATTAAATTCTATCAACCCACTTTTCCCACATATATTTCTGGCGCCCACCGTGGGGCCCAACCCCAAATAACAAATCGGTTTTTCAAATTAATGACTTTTGCAGGTCTGCGGGAAATAGGAATCGGTGCGTAGGACACATTCCCTAGCGCATCTGATTAACAGTCTAGTGCATCCCGCTTACTGTTTAGCGCATGGGATCCATACTATAGCGCGTGAAGAACTTACTTTAGCGCATGGCTTCCCTTAATATTTTCCTATAGGTCTCGACGCGGGCAAAACACAGAGTGGCGCATCAAGTTAACATATTAGCGCATCCAGTTCATAGTTCAGTGCTTGTAGACCATCATCCAGCGCGTACAATTAAAACGTTAGCGCATCATATTTCAAATTTTCCTGCAGAACTGAGCGTGGGAGAAAGAAAAGGAATAGAGCAGCGCTTCCAACTCACAGAGTAGCGCATCCAAGCAACAATATAGCGCAGAGGAACATCAGTTTAGCACATCTGGTTTTTATTGTAGCGCGTGCAGTCCATTCTGTAGCGCATCACAGACAAAAACAAAAAATTTTTTTGTAACCGAACTGAAATTTTAGACTTGTGGAAGTCCCCCAAATCATCTAACATTTCCTTTTTTTTTGTTTGCTTGCAGGATTCTAACAGTTTCTTGCAGGTAGAGCAGGGGATTTTATTTTAAAAATGATTTCATTTGTTGACCACCAAATCAAATATTTTACTTTGTTGACCAAATTTACTTTCGTAGATTAAAAAATTCATTAATTTGCACGGATAAAATTAAACACCATATTTTTGTGGAGCAACATCTCTATATAGATTATAGCAAATCACTGATTTAAAAGGATAAAAAGAACAACTTGATTGCCTTGTCTCCAAAGTGGAAGGAATATGCTCTCCCCTTAACTGGGTGATCAAAAATCCAGACCAATCTTACAGCTTTTAGTACTTCAAGCATTACATCCTTTAGCAGGCCTGCCTTCCCGAGGAGTTGCAATCAACTCTTAAAGTCATTTATGGCCGGTGTGAAGGGAACGACCTAAGTGGGGAACGACTTTGACGCCAAGAATTCCAACCCACTATAATCAAATGTGGAAAGTGACGAAAGTCCTTTTTAACGGTTGCGCGCAGTGATTAGTCTTCCCCCAGTATCCTTGAGATATGTAAAGCCTTTGTTCTAAAGGTTGGGAAGCCCCCTGAGGGAGTTTATCACTGACGGCCGAACGAGAAACCTGATTACAAACCATAGAATTAGAAGCTTTGAGCTGAGTCAGTAACCAGACATTTATAACATCATAGTGCAAGGGTGGGGAAGAATCCACCCCCAAGATTACTCACCATATATCTCCCAAGATAACTACTCAACTGTGAAGCAATTCACTTTGAGTTAATTTCTGGCAAAAGGCAAAAAAAGGGCGCCCTCTAGGGGGTGACATGGCTGTTTGAGCTGACGGAGTATTGAGACTAGTGGGCTATGATGTTACTTATGACCCTTGACTAAAGAGTCTTTCTGAAGTGTATTACTTGTATCCAAACCTGTTAAAACATTGGGGATTTGAACACATCCTCACAGAACATACACTTTTTGTTAGATTAGGCAAAATGGTTGTACTTTTTGTGTCATGCTTGCATTTATTACTTCAGAAAATCATCCATCACACTTGAAAATTTCTCAACAAAATTCAAAATCCTCAAGAAATCAACCAAAAAGAAAAATCAGGGCAGTCTAGCGCATAAGAGCAACATCTTAGCGCGTAGAATACCTCTGTTAGCGTATCCAAACTTCAAATTGGCGCGTGGGGTTAAAACGGTAGCATTTTATCATAAGGCAAAACAAATATAAATTCCTTTAGCGCATCCCAAAAACAGTCTAGCGTGTGGCAACAACAGCTTAGCGCGTAGGAACCAAGAATTAGCGCATAAAGTTTAAAAGTTAGCGCGTAACAGACCTAGTATAGCGCGTAGCTTTTTCGAACAAATTCCACAATAATTTTCAACAGTCTTAACTTTAGCGCGTAGAAGAAACAGCTTAGCGCGTGGAATAGAAACATTAGCGCATGCAGTCTAAAAGTTAGCGCGTAAAAGACCCAGGATAGCACATAAACTTTTGCAACTGTTAGACCGCCATTTTAGAAAGTCCAAACTTTAGCGCGTGTCTAGGGGCAGCTTAGCGCGTGTGCTCATTCTTTTAGCGCATCAAGTAAATTCAGTAGCGCATGTAGACTCTGTTCTAGCACGTGATCCAAAACAGAAAAACAGAGAGCAAAACCGAGAAAAATTTTGAAAATTTCAAAAACATGTTTTAGAAGCCTTTTTCGTCAAACATCAGTTTTCATCAAAACAGAGTGAAACAAACCAAAAAAACCTATTTCTTGAGCAAAATTTGTGACAAAACAAAAGTTGTCAGGATCCTAAACGAATCGTACAATAGAGGACGTCTCTCCTATCATAATCCAGAGATTTCATCATCAGTATCAACAGAATCCTTTACCATCTTACGGATTTCTATCTCAACACACTTGTTTAAAAATCTCAAATTGTCAAATTCAGTTTCCAGATCGGGAAGCTTTTTATCCACATCATTTGACACACTTTGTCATGAAGGGGCATCTAAACCTTCACTCTGATAAAGTAAGATTTGAAATTTTTCAAAACAAGAATCAACTAAATCCAAACAAATCAAAGGAAACCATTGATCACTCATGCATGACTAATCCCCTTATTCTGAGAAGAAAGAACCTTTATCGTAACATCACGTTGAAGAAACAACAACCTAGTTTTTCCAAATTCATCAAAAGAAACAAGTTTTTATACATCAATCGTCAACTCTTCAAATCTCATCGGGTATTCCTTCATCATGTCAAAAAGTATATCCAAAATAAATCTAGCGAATTTGACAAAGAACCCTTGAAAACAAGAGCATACTGTCAAAAGTCTGTTTTTAATCAAACCATAAACCGTGGAGGAAAGATCAATCCAACATTCTTGCCCGACGAGTGCATCACATACAACACATCTCGAACAGAACCACCAACACCTAAGCAACACATCGAAGAGGCTTTTGTCCCATTCATCACTGAAAGTTTTTACTAAAATGCCTGTTACTCGCTCTCAACGAGACAAACAAAGTGAGACACACGCAGAATCAAGTATGAATCGCAGATTATCAAATCCTTTTGAAGTTCCACCCATAGAAGAACCTGAAATTACTGAAGCACTTCTTCGGGAATGTCAAGAAAATCCTTCCTTCCAAAAACTTGTCGAAAAACTCATGGAAAATGACAAAGAAAAATATCTGCTCATGCTTACAAGCAAAGGCGTTAAACTTCCCAAAGATTTTGATGCCAACGTTTTTCAAACCGGATCTCAACAATATACATACCAAGAACAACAAAGAGAAGAAGAAACTCACATACCTAAACAACATATCCCAAAACAACACATTCCAGAACAACGCATACAAGAAATGCGTATACCTGAGCTAGAAACACCAGAGCAACATATACCATTTACCACACCTTTTCAGCTAAGAACCAACACAAGGCAAGAACTTTTTCCTCGGCAAGACAATATACCTTTGGCAGCCCTTACTCAACAAATGCAAATGTTGCAAAGACAAATACAGGATATGCAACAAGGGACAACAGTGCGGTACTCTTTAAATGAAATCTGTCCTTACTCCTTTGACAGAAGCTTGCACATGGTGCCTTTTCCTCCAAACTCAGACGTTCCCAAATTTGATAAATATGATGGGAAAAGTGATCCCCGAGATCATGTTCGGGAATTTTGCACACTGAGCCTTGAATTTGCTCATGATGACACCTATTTGATGAGGTTATTTCCCAGAAACTTGGGAGGGCAAACCATGGAATGGTTATCCAAAATCTCGCCACCTGTCAGATCATTTGATGAGTTGGTTAACAAATTAATAACCCACTATTCCTACAACATCCAACATGCCATAACCATGCTAGATGTTTGCAATACCAAACAAAAGAACAACGAAACATTCATGGTATTCCTTCAACGCTGGCAACACATGGTCTCCAGATATCCTCGAGATATTCCTGAAAAGGAGAAAATGGAAATCTTCATCGATAACTTAAATGGCGAGATGAGTTACAGACTAAAACTTCAATGCATACCATCTTTCGCTAAATTGATTGAAAATGGCATTCAAGTGGAAGAAGCATGTGTCAAAAAGGGCACACTCAAATTCTACAAGGAAGGAACAAACTCATCAAATTACAATAACCAGAACAACACCAACCTTGACAAATCTCGATTTTGGACTCGAAACAAAAATGAGGGCAACAACGAATCATATGATCCCAAATCTAAGCAACCAGTGCTTGCAGTATCTGGAAATCCTCAGAACACGAAAAATCTTAAAAATGCTGCACCAAATGCTAACACATATGCACCAAACACTGATCAAGGACAGCTCAACACAAACAACACCAACGATACTCAAAGCAAAAACATGAATCCAGGACCTAACACCAATTCACGCAACACAAACAATTTCCAAAAGCGTATCTTCACACCACTGGGACAATCATTAGAATCCGCATTCAGAGAACTTTTGGCAAACAAGATTTTGTCTTTACCTCCAATCAACAATTATGAACCCCCAATCAAACCACCTTGGTGGAATGATTCACACTATTGTGATTTCCATCGCAACAAGGGTCATAGAAAAAATGAATGTATGAGATTGAAACACATAGTGCAGGACATGATTGATCAAGGAGACTTAACGGTCGATGGTCTCAAAACAAATGGTGATCACGGAGCCTTTAAAAATCCTCTCCCAAATTACAAGGATGGAGCATCAACTTTAGATGATACACGCGGAGCTCGTATTAATCACATCTACAACAACACCATCAACCACATATCAGCTGAAGATCATCAAGTAAATGTTATCACCATTCGAGATCGACATGATCATGAATTAGTCAATGTAACAACCCGAACTCAAAAATATGTCTTGAAGGGACATACTGCACCTACAACTACCACACCAAAAATCCAATATGACTTGGTTAGCCAACTACGCAAGACTCCAGCTCAGATATCTATCCTGGAATTATTGAAACTATCACCAAAGCACAAAGACATATTAGAGCAAGCGCTATTAGAAACAAATGTACCTCAAAATCTGGATACAGACAGATTTCAAGCCATGGTCGCCCATATGACTGGATCTCATAACCTCACCTTCTCAGAGCATTACGATGCTTCCTTGATCCATCCACATCATAATCCTCTCCATATTGAAGTCATTGTTTGCAAACACCGAGTAAAAAGAGTCTTAATAGATGGAGGAGCCGGACTTAATATATGTACTTTAAAGCTTATCCGTGCATTAGGCTTCTCAGAAGAATCTATTAATCCTTGCAAGAAAATTACCATAAAGGCATATGATGACGAGGAAAGGTCCTCTAAAGGAACAGTGATATTACCTATTCAAGTAGGCCCAGTACAAAAGGATACTATATGTCAGGTCTTAGATATTGATCTCACCTACAATATCTTGTTAGGACGACCCTAGATACATGAAATGCAAGCAGTACCCTCTACATATCACTAGTGTGTCAAGTTTCCTTATGATGGAAAAGAAATCTCCATATCAGCTGATCACAATCCATTTCAACATTGCAACGCAATGGGGGTAGCCCAAGACAGTTTGGTTCCTCATAATAGAGAAAAGCAACAATCTTCAACATCAGATCCCCACACAACTAAACCCAACTCCTTATGGGGAGACTTCAAGCAGAAAATGCAAATCAAAGACCAAGGCATGGGAGAATATTCTTTGGAGCCTTTATGTTTGGCAAAATTACCAACCTCACCTAGATCGCATGGTTTGCCTACTACATCCACACAACTGGCTACTCAGCCTATCACTAAATTTGATGGTACCTTCATCCAATTGGGTACTCTAGCACATGAATCAGAAGACAAAGATGTTCTTAGCTGGTTATACAAAGATGAGGAAGAAAATCATAGAGCAGTCGCTCTAGACATTGTTCTACCAACACACCTATATGGAAAAGGCTACTTAATCATGAAGCAAATGGGATATGGCGGTAAAGGACCTATTGGGAAACGCAAAGAAGGAGTCACTGAACCTATAGATCTTCCTTCACAACCTAGCAGAAACAAAGCAGGATTAGGTTCTAAACTCACATTCCTATTAAAACGGCTGCCACACCTACCTATCAAACCTCAATGGAAAGTAAAAACAAAGTACAAAGAAGAATCCTGGCAGGAAGCACTCTTTGAATCAGCAGAAACAATCCGCAAGGCACGGGAACGTCAAGATCAGAAGTTACATCAAGAAAAGCTTCTAAGTCATAAGAAGGCCCTATCTGCTGCGGTAGCTCATATTCCGACGCCAAAATCTCAAAAACAAATCTTGTCATCTCCAAATACCGTTATTCCTCCTCGAGGAAGCACAGTCTATGAACAAATCCAGAAAGTAGAAGACGGATCTGACACAGAATCAACAAAGACCATCAAAATGGTATCCATCATCAAAGATTTGTTTTCACCATACAACATACCAGTTTACAGCACAGATAGAATCTGGGATGATGCCTATGAGACTGATTCCAATGAATATGAATGGGGTACCTGCTCCAATGCTACTATAGATATCCCTAGTGATACTGATTCTATATCTATTTCCCAAGAAGAACATAACGCAGAAGATAGACCTCTTGAATTTGGACCGCAGAATATCTATGACGCCGAAGAAAGCGAACAGGAACATTATGAGCAAGTATATGTAGAGGATAATACCATCGAAGACCTCGACAAAATCCTGAACTTCTTTAAAACCAAGAACCATCACGATGAAAACTCTGTCCTAACACTCACAGTAGCCAAACTTGATCCACCTAACGATTCCTTACCACTTGTCTTTCCTGACCTCATCGACTGGAATGAACCTGAAATCCATGATATACCAATTTTTCCCAAACGATGAATCTATTATCCATTACTTATGAACCGTAAATCCCGAAACAGGCTCTACCAGTGAACAAAATAATGATATCTGTCAATCAGGGAGTGCCAAGTCTCTCAGTCGCAAAAATACAACAAATAAAGGATCTGATGCTGAAAACCAGTCAATGGCAGCTCTAGATCATAAAAAAGTAAAAATAAAGGACGCATCTGAGGGTGAAAACCTTTTCAAGGCACCTAACGATGGGAGACTTGACACTCTTCCTGAGCACTTTCATGAGCGATCGCCCATTTTGATTGAGCCCACTCAGTCAATCAACATTGGTACAACAGAAGCAGTTAGGAACCTACACCTTGCAGAATCTCTAACAGAGGAAGAAAGATCAGCATTCATCATCTTCTTTAAAGGACAACAAATCAGCTTTGCTTGGTCATATGCTGATATGCCCGGAGTAGATCCTCACTTAATCATGCATCACTTGTCCATTTCTACCGGAGTTAAGCCAGTCAAGCAAAAGCTACGAAAGATGAATCCACAGGTGGCACTCATGGTCAAAACTGAACTAAAGAAACTCTTAGATGTCGGGTTCATCCGACCCATTGACTATGCAGAATTGATTTCCAACATCGTTCCAGTATCAAAACCAGATGGTAGTATCAGAATCTGCACTGACTTCAGAGACATCAAAAAAGCTTGCCCAAAGGATGACTGTCCTCTACCAAGTATCGACATAATTGTAGATCTCACAGCAGGCCATGTAATGCTCTCACTAATGGATGGATTCTCAGGCTATAATCAAATCAAAATAGCTCCTGAAGATCAAGATAAAACAACATTCACCTGTCCTTGGGGAACGTACTGTTGGAATGTTATGCCTTTTGGCTTAAAGAATGCAGTGTTAAATTCTGTGAGAAGCAAGAATTGAGCCAGGATCTGATGTCGGTCATAGATCACATGCAACTCCAAGCAACGGATGATCGAAGATCAAAATAGCTGAATGAAGATAAATCTGATATGAGAGAAAAATAGAGATAAAGAAGAGAATTTAGAGAAGACTCTCACCGAGCTATCACTTCAACTTGTGAAGGTGAGAGTATATTGCTTATTATATAGAAAAATAATAGCATATACAACCAAGAGGTGCATTAACTCCCACCTCCATAAAAAGTGGGAGGTTTTACCTACTACCCCATAAAAGGTGGGAGGTTTTTACCTACTTGGTAAATGCCAAAACATGTGGCATAACCTCCTTCCATGAAAACAAAAAAGGAGTTATAAGAGGTGGCACATAAGGCCAAAAGAGGGTGAGAAACCCAACTACCCCATAACCCACTTAGGAAATGACAAAATAGTGGTTATGAGAGGTGGCACAACAAGCCAAAAGAGGGTGTGTAACTCAACTACCCATGTGAGGTGGAGAGTTACACATGTAGCTAATGTATTCCGCCATGTGTCCTCATATTAACCACACCTAATAACCTAAGCAAGCTTAATAATATATGTGTAGGAAAAATAAATACCCCCTAACATAAGGAAAATAAAAAAACCTACACTAACACCCCCCCTTAAGCGTAGCTTAGGTGGGTGAAAAGATGGGTCCTGGCAAATGAGGCCATGTTAGGTACCCATGTGCATAAATATCCCCCCCAAAAGAAGAAGCCCCCCCCCATAAGAGGAATAGACCCCCCCTAAATAGAGAGAGAGAAAGAATGAAGGACTAAGAAGCCCCTCCTGAAGTAGACACCTTTTGCATCCTAAGCAAAGATCGCAAATGAAGGAACTTGCTTTCAGTGAAAGGTTTGGTGAAGATGTCTGCAGTTTGCTCCGATGTAGAACAATACTTAAGATCAACGATGCCTTCCTGAATGAGCTCCCGAATATAGTGCATATGTATCTCAATGTGTTTCGTCCTCTAATGATGAACTGGATTTCTTGAGATCTGTATAGCACTCTGATTATCACAAAAGATGATGGTAGGCTTTCTAACTGGAATACCAAACTCAGTAAGAATATTTTGAAGCCAAATAGCCTCAGTGGTGGCATTGACTGCCCCTCGATACTCGACCTCTGTCGATGAAAGAGCAATTGCAGACTGCTTCTTGCTCGACCAACAAACTGGACCAGAACCAAGTGAGAAGCAATACCCAGAAGTAGACTTGCGATCCTGAGAATCACCTACCCAATCTGAATCCGTATATCCTACCAAGTCAATATCCACACCTGCTACATATTGAATTCCATAATTGTGAGTACCCTGAATGTAGTGGAGGATCCGCTTAGCTGCTTTCCAATGCAACTCATGTGGCTCCTGCATGAATCTAGAGACCATGCCCACAGCATAAGAAATGTCGGGTCTCGTATGAGTCAAATAAATGAGGCTTCCAACAAGCTGTCGATATAAAGTGCCATCAACCAAGGGTGAAGAGCACTTAGCCTCAAGTTTGACCCCTAACAAAAATGGAGTAGGTGCAGGCTTACAATCAGCCATGTGAAATCTGGAGAGCATATCAAGTGCATACTTGGGTTGTCCAAGGAAGATTCCTGAAGATGATTGAGTGATCTCAATTCCCAAGAAGTAATGCAGAAGACCCAAGTCTGACATCAAAAATCTATCATGTAGAGCAACTTTCACTGCTTTGATGGTGGATGAGTGACTCCCTGTGAGTAACAAGTCATCAACATAGAGAACTAGAAATGTGAGAGTTTCATCCTGTTGCAGAATGTATACGTTCGGATCAGAATGGCATCGAGTGAAACCAACTGTCAGAAGAAATGAGTCCATCTTGGCATACCAAGCTCGAGGAGCCTGTTTAAGGCCATAGAGAGACTTTCGAAGTCGACACACAAGTGAAGGATCCTGAACAAACCCCTGTGGTTGCTCCATGTAGATTTCCTCCTGAAGGTCACCATGAAGAAATGCACTCTTCACATCCATCTGATGAACTTCCCAACGATGGGCTGCAGCTATAGCAAGAACAAGTCGGATGGAATTCATCTTAGCAACTGGAGCAAAAGTCTCAGAGTAATCAACCCTTGGAACTTGGAAAAAACCTTTTGCTACCAAGCGAGCCTTATACTTATCAACCGACCCATCCGCTGCAAATTTTGTTCAATAGATCCACTTGCATCGAACAAGTTTCCTTCCCTTAGGAAGAGGAACTAAATCCCATGTGTGATTCCTTTCCAAGGAATTGAACTCTTCTTGCATTGCAGCATCCCACTCAGGAACACCTGAAGCTTCTCGAAAGGACTGTGGATCAGAAGCTGAAGCAATGAAGAGATGTGGAGCTTGCTGAAATTGTGACCTTGTTCTTCTAGTATCTAATGGATCACCAAGCCAATCTCCTGCTGACTCAAATGTTTGTCGAGCCCAAAGAGGCACTGAGGCTGGAGAGTCTGGGGGAGAATCGTCAGCCTCTGAATGATGACTATGAGAGGAATGTGAATCCTCATCATCACTGTCACCATCTGAAGTAGAGGAAGAAGACTCCTCATCAAGATTAGGAGGATTAAGATCCTCTGAAGAACTGTCATCATAATGCAATTTCTCCAATGTGATAGTGGATGGAGAAGTGGTATGAGAAGAACTAGAAGAACTCTCCTCAAAATGAACACTCCTCTCAATGAACAACTCATGAGTAGTGGGATGGAGAAGCCTATACCCTTTGACATCATCTGGATATCCAACAAATATGCAAGGCTTACTCTGCGGATCCATAGCCTTGCATTTTTCAGCTGGAATGTGGGCCCATGCAAGAGAACCAAACACTCTAAAGTGTTTAACTGTGGGTTTTCGACCAGTCCAAGCTTGAAAGGGAGTTACCCCCTTCACAACTTTATGAGGAACTCGATTTTGGATGTAACTCGCACAGTTGATGGCCTCTGCCCAATACTGAGGTGCCAAAGACTTGGAGTGAATCATACAATTAGCCATCTCCTTCAAGGACCTATTCTTTCGTTCTGCTACACCATTTTGTTGAGGACTGTATGGAACTGTGTGCTGCATGTTGATACCTTCTGAAGCACAAAACTGTTCAAACTGATTATTAACATATTCACCCCCATTATCTGTACGCAGAATCTTGATGAACTTCCTAGATTGTTTCTCTGCAAAAGCTTTGAAATCTAGAAATTTTTCAAAGACTTCAGACTTTTGTTTGAGAAAGTAAACCCATGTATATCTGGAAAAGTCGTCAATAAATGTCAAGACATATCTAGCCTTGCTGAAGGATGGTTGTGGAAATGGTCCTGCCAAGTCACTATGTACCAACTCCAATAGTTGTGTAGCTCTCCAAGCTTTACCTTTATCATACTTCTCCTCTGGATGCTTACCAAGAATGCACCCCTGGCACACTCCATCAGAAAATCGAATAGAAGGCAACCCTGAAACCATTTCTTGTTGACTGAGTTGTTGCAAGTAACGGTAGTTCAAGTGGCCAAACCGTTGATGCCACAAACAACTCACCTCATCTGCATGAGTGAGTAAAACTGTCGAAGGAGAGTCAGGAACAAAGTGAGAAAACTGATATAATCTAGAATGATGATCTGTTTTTCCCACAGCAACAGTAGACCCATTATGCATTTCGCTGATTACCACTACATCTGGTGTGAACTCAACTCGCTTGCTAGAACCAGTGTGAGTGATCTGATAAATAGATAAGAGATTAGTTGATACAGATGGAACACAAAGGACATCTTGAAATGTTCCTTCACCCACATCAACAGACCCTCTCCCATGCACTTCAACAGGAGTGTCATCACCCATTAGGATGGAAGGCATAGAACATGGCTCTAAAGATGTGAAATCATCTTCTGAAGAAGCCATGTGGTGTGAAGCACCTGAGTCAATTATCCAAGAATTTGGTTGTGAAGCAATAGCAACTAGGGCCTTACCCTTTCCTTTCCCCTTACTCTTATTTATGTCCTTAGAAGATCCTTCTGATGAACTCTATTTGACTGAATCAGGAACCTTGATATTATTCTTTTCAAGAAGATTTGAAAGGTGATCAATTTGTTTCTTTAAACACTTATGTTCATCATGACCAGGCCTCTTACAATAAGAACACTTGACCTTCTCCTTCTTAGGTTGTTCACCTTTTGATAAAGAGGTCTCATTGTCTGCTTTTGAAGTAGCAGATTTCTGATCTTTCTTCTTCTCTCCTTGGTTCTTTTGTTTCTTATCTTGCTTACTAGACCCTTTATGTTCTTTTGTGCCTTGATTTACAACTAAGGCATGTGACTTAGAGGGCCTTATTGTACCCATTTGAACCAATTTGTCCTGCTCCCTAGTGAGTTCTGTAGCAAAATCATCTAAAGAAGGCATTTTGAATGTGGTACCTAGGGCACATTTGGTAGCATAGAATGTAGAAACAAACACTGAATAGTTAGGACCAAGCTTAGAAAGAATACTCAAGATCAGTTGCTTATCATCTTTCTTAGTTGCACACTGTTCCAACTGCAATCTTATAGACTTAAGTTTAGTGAAGAAGTCTTGTATAGTATCAAAATTGGTTGGATTCAACCCTATGAGTTCATTCTCCAATTGATGACCTCTTAGTTCATCCTGCTTACCAAAGAGGTTTCCCAAAGTAGTCCATACTGCATTTGGTGTAGTAGCAGATTCAATGTGAAAAAGAAGGTCAGGAGAGACTGACATGCACAATGTACCAAAAGCTTCATCACATTTATTAAACCATTTAATCTTTTCTGCAGCATCTTGAGGTTCAGTTTCAAGTCCCATAGTAACACGATGATATCCATGTCTTTTCAGATATATTATCATCTTAGATTTCCATTCAAAGTAATTATATGGTGTTAAAAGTGGAACTGTAGATGCATCCATGATAGCAGAAAAGAAGATTGCAAAGAGTCAAGAAGAGTGCAAGAAAGAAGACTCAAGAGACACCCCCCCTTTTCACTAGTCTTTGAAATCACCCCCCCCAAAATATTACAAGGTTGGCACTTTATAATTAGTGCATTTACAAGGCTTTTATCAGATTACAATGCTTTCTAAGGCTTTAATGGCCAAAATAGAAAGTTTAAATACATATAAATTTGACACAAAATCTGAAAAAATTAGCCTTATTGCTGCTTAATGTATCTTAATACCTTTCCAACAACTATTTGTTTTTGTAAAATAGAGTTGTGAGAAGAAAGATATGATCTCTAGAAGGGAAAAAAAAACATGCAGCTGATTCAACTTGCAATATCTAACAAAGAAGGGTAGAATATTTCAATAAGACCTGCAATTATGAAGAGTGCTCATTTCCAGCTTTCCATCAAGTACTCTGATTTTTTTTTACTGTGTTCTCCAAACTCTGAATTTGGTGAAATAAAAGTCACTTATGATTTTCACAAGCCTTCTGGACACTCTGGAAATGCTAAAGAATCCTCCAATATTGCCAAAAATGCTGCAATCACCCAGATCTCAAAGAACACATATATAAAACCAGATTTAACTAGAAGCTTATTTTCCTTTAAACTGTTCTGATTCTCCAGATCACACGAAAATGCAGGAGAAGAGCATACTTGGTTTTTAAGAAAAATATTAGCTATCTAACAATCTCAAATCTCTCAAATAAATCAGAAAAAGCAATGAGCTATACCAGACAACACGGCTCTGATACCATGTTAAATTCTGTGAGAAGCAAGAATTGAGCCAGGATCTGATGTCGGTCATAGATCACATGCAACTCCAAGCAACGGATGATCGAAGATCAAAATAGTTGAATGAAGATAAATCTGATATGAGAGAAAAATAGAGATAAAGAAGAGAATTTAGAGAAGACTCTCACCGAGCTATCACTTCAACTTGTGAAGGTGAGAGTATATTGCTTATTATATAGAAAAATAATAGCATATACAACCAAGAGGTGCATTAACTCCCACCTCCATAAAAAGTGGGAGGTTTTACCTACTACCCCATAAAAGGTGGGAGGTTTTTACCTACTTGGTAAATGCCAAAACATGTGGCATAACCTCCTTACATGAAAACCAAAAAGGAGTTATAAGAGGTGGCACATAAGGCCAAAAGAGGGTGAGAAACCCAACTACCCCATAACCCACTTAGGAAATGACAAAATAGTGGTTATGAGAGGTGGCACAACAAGCCAAAAGAGGGTGTGTAACTCAACTACCCATGTGAGGTGGAGAGTTACACATGTAGCTAATGTATTCCGCCACGTGTCCTCATATTAACCACACCTAATAACCTAAGCAAGCTTAATAATATATGTGTAGGAAAAATAAATACCCCCTAACATAAGGAAAATAAAAAAACCTACACTAACATGCAGGGGCCACCTATCAAAGAGCAATGACCACAATATTCCATGACATGATGCACACATTTATGGAAGACTATGTGGATGACTTACTAGCTAAATCTTTCACCAGAGCAGAACATCTTGGCATCCTAACAAAAATCTTTGATCGATTGGAGAAATTCCAAGTCAGGCTTAACCCTAAGAAGTGTGTCTTCGAGGTTACATCAGGCAAGTTACTAGGCTACATAGTCTCAGCAAAAGGTATTGAAGTAGATCCAGCAAAGGTACAAGCCATCATGGACATGCCACCACCAAAGAATATCAGTCAACTTAGATCTCTACAAGGACGAATTCAATCAATCAGGCGATTCATCGCTCAGCTAGCAGATAAAAGTCTCCCATTTAACCATTTACTACACAAAAATGTACCATTCAAATGGGAGGGCAAGTGTGCAGAATCTTTTTACCAAATCAAACAATACCTGATGAATCCACCAGTTCTGGTACTACCAGTTGCAGGAAAGCCTCTTATTTTATATATCTCAACAACAGATATATCGCTAGGGCATTATTGGCACAAGAAGATCAACAAGGAAAGGAACGAGCCATATATTACATCAGTAGGACCTTGAATGGCTATGAACTCAACTATACATTCATTGAGAAGGCTTGCTTAACAGTGGTCTTTGCATCTAAGAAGTTCTGACATTATATGCTAGCACACACCATCAAGCTAGTTGCTAAAATTGATCCTCTCAAATATCTACTCAGCAAGGCAGCTCTTACAGGCTGATTGGCTAAATGGGTCATGATTCTCAGTGAATTTGACATCCAGTACACAGAAAGACGAGCAATCAAAGGACAAGCAATTGCAGATCAGCTGGCTGAAGCACCGCTACCAGAAAAACACACCATGGAGATTGAATTTCCAGACAGGGACGTTCTTGCTCTTTCTACCAGACACTGGACCCTATACTTTGATGGATCCTATACACAACATGGTTCCGGAGCTGGCATTCTGTTCATCACTCCTGAAGGACACACTATACCAAGATCATATAGGCTCATGTTTCCTTGCACCAATAATGTGGCTAAATATATAAAAATGACTTGTCCACACACACACACAGAAACACTTCCAATACCTCAAATAACTATTCCATCTTCTCCAACGAATTTCACTAATCCTCCATCATATCTCTTGAGATTGATAAACTTGTCTTTATCGCCAATCATATGGTTGAACATCCAAAATCAATGATCCATGCATTTGATTTGATTTTTGCATGCAATACAGTCTCGATTATTTTCTCCTCTTCCAATTTCTCTAATGCATTCTTCTTCTCTTCAGTTGCCAAAAACAAAGATTCTTTGTTTGAGTCATCGTTAAGTTCATCTTCAGACGAGTGTTCCTCTGTAGAATATAAGCCCTTTTTTCTCTCTTTTGTTAAAGTTATGTCTTCTAGTTTTATTTTTCTTCTCATCATCATCTGATCTCTTTGTCCTCCCTATAAGTGTAGTGATAAGCATAATGTCCAATTCTACCACAAGAAAAACATTTCAAAGGTAATTTACCTTTGTATCTCTCAGTGCCTCTTTACAATCTTTTCACAAAGTTTGCCTCAGCTTCATCCATGTATCTACTACATTCTAGATCATGATGTCTTAAAACATTAATGTTGCCTCTTTCTTTTCTCTTTTCTCTTTTCTCTTCCTCCATCTTTGAGATTTCAAAGGCTGCTAAGGTACTGGTAAGCTGATTAATGGTATACTTGCTTAAATCATTTATTTCTTGTATGGCATACCTCGTTGCTTTGTAGGATTTCAGAAGGGTCATCAAGATCTTTCGAACAACATCACCTTCATCCAAATGTCTATCGACAACTCTAATACTATCAACAAGATTAGTCACTCTATATATATAGTTCTCAACACCTTCATCTTCAAGCATTCTCAGATATTCATACTTTTGCTTTAGATTCATTAGCCTAGCCTGTTTTGTCTTTGGATCTCCTTCAAATGCCAAGCATAGCTTGTTCCATACAACTTTCCCTTCCTTTATTCCTCTTACTCTTCCAAACACTAAATCCTTTATACAACTGAAAATTATAGCTCTAGATTTTGCATGTCTCTTGTAACTTTTTCTCATTTAGAGTCCGAGGACCACCCTACAGAGGTGTATATCCAGTTTGAATGATGTCCCATATTTCATTATGTAATGTCTTCAAATGTGCTTCCATTCTCTCCTTCCAATATGAAAAGTTTGTACCATCGAATATCAAAACTTTGTAATGCATGTCTTATGCCATACCAAATCTACCTCAAGTGGCTAATCTTACTCAAGAGGAACCTTGCTCTGATACCAATTGTTGAACCCAAGGAAAGACTAGGAAGGGGGGGGGGGGTGAATCAGTTTAAACCAAAACTATTGTAGCATATAAATAATTAATTAACAACACCAAACCAACATATTAACACCAAGATTTTCTATGTAGAAAACCCAAATAGGGAAAACCACGGTGAGCACCTACCCACAAAATATATATAATCAGATTACAATGAAAGAGCTCACTGCTACAAACTTGTAGACCAAGGCTAATTGCTCTTGGGGCAAGATATAGAAATGACTTGCAAACCTAATTCTAACTACAACAAGGAAAGATACAACAAATTGATTTGAAAAGAAGAATCTCCTGATCATGAAGTTGTCCTTGAACTCTGCATCAAGTAACCAACAACAACACGCACAACTCAGACCTCATTTGTCAACACACTATCTCATACTTATGCCATAGTCTCGAACAAATTGCATATCATTTGAACACAACTTTTTTTCTCTACTCTTCACTGAATTTTTCTCTATATATCCACATCACACCCTTTGCCATGCTCATCTACAAATCAATCACATACATTATTTTATATACTAGATAGATCATCAAAACCTGAACCAAGTTGATCTGAAACAAAAATACACCTTCCAGACCAAAAATAAACACGTTGATCCACTCTAGGAGAAAGAGGGAACCAAAACACATCTTCCTAAGTTCAATCCACTGATCCGTAAACACCAAAACATAACCCACAACATTCCAACATGTAACATGTCCACATAGACAATTAATGTGCCAAAAACATATTCTCCAATAAAAATTACTCTTATCTGGATCTCCACATGCTACGGTGAGACACATGACACATCAAATTACCTTCCACAAATCATATCCGGACCATAAAGTAGGATTAACACAAAATATCACAACTGACAATGAAACATATTACAACATCAGGAGAACACAAAGATATTTCTGGACCACAAAACTAACATATCCACAATGACAAAAACATAACCAAAGAAGACAATGACACCAAGCAACATCAATAACACTTCTTGAACCCAAACACTTCCAACCGATAGAATAACTACAACACCAATACAACAAGATATCTCTATACCACAAATTTTATGAACCAACAACTATTTGGAACAACAAGTTTGACATCAAGGACAACCATAACAACACATACTTCCAATAGATGATTGTAGATTGATGAAGCAATTCTCTTTGAATATGATCATAAGTGTTGATACAAAAACATGACAAGATATGAATGACCTAATCAAACACACATGCTTGCATGACGATTGAAGTAATATGTTTCTCCATGGTGTGTAGATCTTGAAGAATATGGTGGGATGAAATATCGCCTTAAAGATCAATGCTTGATAATACTAGATGCTTATGATATCTTGTGTTGAGAAAATGAATTAGAGGAATTCTCTTATATAGGGTTCTCAAGGTATTTACCTGATTAGGATGACCTCCAATGGTTAAATTAAGACACCATGTTTCGAAACCAATGGTCGAGAAATGTACACTAACCCATTCAAATTTAGGTTCAGTTTGGGAGGGTGAATACACTAGGTGTTACTATCTCATACAATGGCACCTTAGATGCCATTGTCCACCCAAAATAGGTGAATAGGGTGAAGATGGTGTACACGTAGCCCTAGATAAAGGTTTGAACCACTGGGTGAATGGATGACATCAATTTTGAGATAAAAGGCTAAAAATAGGCTTGGATGAAAGAAAAAATGGGTCACACTAAGGAAAGGGCACAAAAAGTGGTGTAAATTGTATAGGGTTACAATTTACGACACTAAACATTCCATACTTCTTGTCTTTAAAATTTATCGAATACCACCTAATATTTTCTACATGTTTTTGATTAATTGTTTTGTATGTGTTTGTGTTTGTTTGTTTTTGTATGTTTCCTTACTTTTGTCTATTACCTATAGTCCTAGTGCTCTATGCATCACACCATCATGATCACCTTCATCCTTTATATGTTGGTAATCCTCAATAATGTGTCTCTTGGATCACTATGTTATTTTCAACTTCTTTGTTTTTTTATATATTTACTTTTAAGTTTGTGTTTATTGGTTGACTATTGTCTTAGTCCATCCATTACATAGTCCTTCATATGATGGCATGCCTTGGCAAAGTGTCTTTTGGATCATTTCTATATGTAGCTTCTTTGTTTTTGTGTCACTCTATATACACACGACATATTTTTATCATGATCCATTACATCATGATGTGTAATGCTAGTGTTACAAAAATAATAGGTTGTTCTTTGCATGTGAAGTTACTTTGGCATCATTTATCCTTCATCCATTTTTACCATTTACCATCATTTATAAATCCTCTTTCCATTATTACATGTCATTATAGTTTCATTGCACCCTTGTGAGATATTATGATCAATCATGTACACCCAAGCAATCTATAATACTCTCATCTAATCATCTAACTGTCATCAATCAATATGTCCAATCCTCATCCGTCATGGAAAATTTTCTCATCATCCTTTTTCTTTTGAAGAAACCTCCTATGCTTTATTTAACCCAACAAATCTTTGAGCAATCGGGGCAACCTATCATTGAAGCTCCATCCCATCCTACTTTTTATTCATCTCATCCTACTTTTTACTCTTCTTTTACACAATGTCACTTAGTCACGACATTATATCAAAAGGGGGGAAAATATAGACACCTAAATATTTCCCTAATATACCCTTATCTTAATTGACCACCCAGTCAAATCACTTAGTTACTTATGTTCCTATCTAATTAAATAATTGCCTTTTCTATTTCATCCCAAGTAAATAAATAAATTCATTATTATTTACAGCTATTTTCCACCTCAGACATGGCTAAAATAATTAAATAATATTTTTATTTTATTATAATTATATTTTTCTCCACCAATTTCAAGAATAAAGTACACCTAAGAGAACATTTATCCTCATGGTACCAATATTCTCTCCACTAATTCCAAGAATAAAGTGTAAAAGTTGTGAAATACAACCTCACAGAACCCAGTGAACACCTATATGCAAATAACTTGTCACAACAATGGAAGAGTATCACAAAACACAAAGATTGCTTTGAAAAACTAGAGCAAGAATATGCAATAATAATAATCAGGTTGATAATTACAAAGGGGATCAATCCTTATAAAAGGATATCAAACCTAAAAGGAAAAACCCTAAAAGCAATTAATAATTAATAATGAATTAATTTTTAATATTCCTAAGTTGAGCTTCCTAAATTTAGCTTAAGTGAAATAGAGAAAAGGTGACTTAATTATTAAATTAATATGATTTAATTAATTAAGTAAACTAATACCTTTTACTCTAACTTCCCCCCTTAAGATGAAGTTAGGTATAAGCTAAAAAAAAACTAAGGACTAGATGCTAGAAAGCGAAAATGGGTCCCGACAACAAGACCTGATGAGGTACCCAAGTACAATGAAATCTCTATAAGATGGAGAAAAAAGGAGAAAACCTAGTGGGAAAAAACTCCTCTCCTAGAAGAGATGAAACCATGCTAAAAAAAACATGGAGGAAGGAAGGCCTCACAAAGACCCCCCAAGGACAACTTCCTTCACCCCGAGCATAGAGTGCAACTGAAGATAGTGCGGCGATGCCAAAGGTTTCATGAAGATGTCAGCAACCTGCTCCTCTGTAGGAATGTACTCCAAGGCGAGTTAACCATCCTGATTCAACTTCCTGATGAAGTGCATGTGGATCTCAATGTGCTTTGTCCGCTAATGCTCCATTGGATTGCAAGAAATGTGTATAGCACTTTGATTGTCACACCAAAGAAATGTGGGACTATCAGGAGAAAAACCGAACTCTATCAACAACTGTTGAAGCCATAAAATATCCTAGCGGGCAATGGAAGATTATCACAAAACACAAAGAATATGTAATAATAATAATCAGATTGGTAATTACAAAAGGGATCAATTCTTATAAAAGGAGATCAAACCTAAAAGGAAAAATCCTAAAAGCAATTAATAATTAATAATGAATTAATTATTAATATTCCTAAGTTTAGCTTCCTAAATTTAGCTTAAGTGAAATAGAGAAAATGTGACTTAATTGTTAAATCAATATGATTTATTTAATTAAGTAAACTAATACCTTTTACTCTAACATAAAGGACACCTAAGAACACTTGTCCTCAAGGCTCCAATATTCTCTCCACCAATTCCAAGAATGAAGGCATCCTAGGTAGACTTTCCCCTCAAGTCTCTCATGGTTGTAACCATTTACTAAATTTGGTAAATGTATCTTAGTCCTTCACATTCCAACAACCATCATCATATCCCTCCATCATCTCCTCAATCCTAGGGAAATATTCTACTTCATCCTCCCTTATTGATAGTTTCATCACATCTCCATTATCCATTGCCTCCCCCAAAAATCTATTAATTGAGGCATTCCCATTCATTTCACCATCACATTTTTAATTATGTATATGTTGTCAAAATAGGCAATATTCAAGAAAAGAGCACCCTCAACCATTAGTGGAGAAAATAAAATCACATTGGAGTTTTATGGTAAAAATAAAATCACATTGTTGGCATGAACCCATGACCCTGTTACCAATCACTAAGAAGAAAAATGGAGGGAATAGCGCGGCTGGAGGGAAATTTGAATTATGCGAATGAAGGGAATAGCGCAGCTGGTTCCTCTGGTTCTGCTGCCTCTGCAACTCAAGGATAACTTGTCTCTTTGGGATCTATGAGGGATGATGAGGATGGTCAAAAGGATGGGGACCCACGGCATCGGGACCCTCCTCTTGAATTTAAAAATACTAAAGATTCTTCAAAGCTGGGTCACGAGAACTTGAACGCTGAGCTGGAAAAGATGGCTGGAGACAAGGTGGTCAAACCCTGGAACAATTTATTTGCAAACAAGCCTACTGGTAAATCTACCTTTCCCTATGTGGAAGATATCTCTGATAGAAAGGTAGGCAGATTATCTATTGCAGTACCAGACGTGGTCATAGATCATAGTATTTCTCTAATGACAATTTCTCTGGTGGGGAAATTTGTTGGACCCGGACCTAATATTGAAGTTGTTAGGTCTTTTGTGAAGAGAAAATGGAGGGTGAAAGGACAGGTTGATGTTTCAGTCCTGTCAAGGGGTTTTTTTGTCTTTTCCTTCTCTTGTGGTGCAGACTTGGAAATGGCTCTGAGTGGAGGACCCTAGATGCTTGGGAGGTCTTCTTTATCTTTAAGAAAATGGTCTCCAAAAATGGAGCTCAATGATTCCTTTTTTGAATCTACTCTAGTCTAGGTGTGGTTTCCTAGTTTGCCGCTTGAATTTTGGTTGGAGGGCGTGTTCTCAGGCATTGCTAAATCCTTCAGGGAGCTTGTGGCTATAGACTCTATGAGAGTAGCATGAAAGAGACTAGTGTATGTGAGGATATGCATTAATATCTCATAGAACACGGACCTTCCTAGCTCTATCAAAATAAATTCCAAGCTAGGTAAGTGGGAACAAGTCATAGAGTTTGAATCCCTCCATTTTGTGTGTTTTTCATGTAAGAAAGCTGGACATTGGGCAAAGGCTTGTCCTAGTAACCCAAAGAATGCTCAGAAGAACAATAATCATGTCAAATAGATCTGGAAAGAGAAGTTGAACAAAAATGAGGAGGGTAGATCGAAAGGAGGAACTCGACTCCCTAGTAACTCAAAAGATATAACAAGGGATGAAAGGAAAGCTAGTCCTTCCAAGGAGATTCCTCAGAAGGAAATCAGAAAGAATGAAGAGAATGTATTTGAAGTTAAAACAAGCAATGGCTTTGAAGCTTTACAGATTCAAGAAGAAGAAAATGTAATTATAGAAGAAATTATTGAAGACGGTGAGATTGGAGACACAAATGAATCACAATATGAGATTCCAAAAGATACAAAATGGGAATGTAATAAAGTTTGTTCAAAGGACTTTGAAGTTCCAGATGTAATCATTGAAGAAAAGACCCAATTTAGATCGCCCCAGGTTAACCTTAACTCTCTATTCTAGAACTTTGGGACTTATTCACCCACCTCATCTCAGCAAAAAGGAGAACCTTGGAATAGTAAGAAGTCTGCATATAAACATGAAGAAGATGAAGAGTTAATAGAAATGGGAAAAAAGAAAAACAAGAAAATAGGGTGTACTAATGGGGTTAAAACTAGAACCAGGTCTAAGGCGGATATTGGTCTTTCCAAATCTCCACAGGGGCGCAAAACTATGCAGTGGCACAGGGACCGAGAGAGCAAACAAAATATAGCTGGTGGAAGGCAGTGAACCATTCAAGAATCCTGCTCCTAGGTTTCCAAATGAAGGTAATCTCTTGGAACATTAGAGGCCTAAATGGTCTCCATAAGTAGGATGTGCTCAGGAATTTTATCAGAGATCATAAGCCGGACATTATCCTGGTTCAGGAAACTAAAATGAGTAATGAAAAAGTTGAAAAATTAAAATTCTTTAAAGTTGGGGGTGTATGTGGCAGTAGTTCTAGTGGAGCGTCTGGTGGGGTTGCCATATTTTGGTTTAAGAAAACTATTGATGGAGACCTGATTGATGAAGATGGTAATATCATTTCTATGAGAGTCAAATGCATTGTTGAAGGATAGGACTGGGTGGTTACCAACATTTATGCTCCCAACTCTAAAGCTGCTCAGAGTAAGTTTTGGGACAAAATCCAGCAAAAAGGAGGGTCTTTTTCCTAGACTAGTTGGCTTTTGATGGGAGATTTCAACACTCCTCTGCAAGAGATTGAAAAATTTGGTGGAACCCAATCTCAACTGGATAACAGGATTGATCTTATGGACTTTATCAATGCTAATACCCTCATTGATGTTGACCTTTCTGGAGCTTCCTACACTTGGTCTAATCGAAGGGATGGAGGAGAACTTATTCAGGTAAGACTTGATAGATCTCTTATTACTCTTGACTGGGTCCTTAAGTATAGATGTTCTCTATCTGTTATTAATAGAATTGGATCAGACCATTATCCTATTTCTTTTGTTGCTGATTCTATTAAGGGAAAATGTTGCTTTCCCTTCCGGTTTGAAAAAATGTGGATTTCACACCCTTCCTTGGAAGCTTCCATTTCCAAATGGTGGAATATAACTATGGATGGTTCTGCCATGTTCAAAGTTGCTAAAAAGTTAAGAAATATCAAAGATAACATCAAGGTTTGGAATAAAAAGGTTTTTGGGGATATTTTTGAATCTAAGAGGAAGCTCAAGGAGGAATTAGAATAAATTCAAAAATCTATTCAGAAACATGGTTATAAGAATGTCCCCAAGGCTAAAGAAGATGAGGTTCTATCCAAATTACACAACACTATTTCAAGAGAAGAAATTTACTAGAGGTAGAGATCCAAGGCAATTTGGTTAGAGGTTGGTGACAAAAATACTAAATTCTTTCATATGACATCAATGAAACATAAAGAAGCAAGCAAAATTTCCAGATTAATTGTTAATGATAAAACTCTTGTCAAAGATGATGATATAGCTGATGAAGTTGTTAGGTTCATCTCTAACCTTCTGACTGGTAGCAAGGAACTTGACCTTGTTAAGCAACAAGATCTGGTTGAAAATATTCCTAAGATTATTGGACCTAATTAGAATAGGATTTTATTTGCCATCCCCTCAGTTGATGAAATTAAAAGAGTTGTATTCTCCTTCCAAGGGGATAAGGCACCAGACTCAGATGGATTTCCCATGTTTTTCTTTCAGGAATATTGGCACATTGTTGGGGCTGATATGGTCAATGCTGTCAAAGAATTCTATGGCTCCAGAAGAATTCTTAAAGAAATCAACTCTACCTCCATTGCTCTAATTCCTAAGGTGGTTGGAGTTGATTCTATGGGTAAGTTTAGGCCAATAAGTCTATGTAACTCTTTTTACAAGATAATCTCAAATGTCTTGACTTCTAGATTGTTGGCTATTCTTCCCCTTGTTATCTCTGAGGAGCAAAAAGGATTTGTCCCCGGTAGGTAGATTTTGGACTCTATAATTCTTGTGCATGAGAATATCTATTCTCTTAATGTTGCAAATAAAGAGGGATTCCTCATAAAGCTAGATTTGGCAAAAGCCTATGATAGGGTTGAATGACAGGTTCTTTTTAGGATCATGGAAGCCTTTGGATTTGATGAGAAGGTTATCAAAATCACTAGAGAGCTGATATCTATGCCGAATTTTTCTATTCTTGTTAATGGATCTCCTTCCATATTTTTTAAATCTTCAAGGGGTCTCAGGCAAGGAGATCCTATCTCGCCTATGCTTTTTACTATTTTGGTGGAATGTTTGAGTAGATTGACTCAAAAGTTGAAGGAGAATAGGATCATCAAAGGTTTGCAACCCTCTTCAGCTAATTTCTTCTTCACTCATCAACAGTTTGTTGATGATACTATATTATTGGGATACTCTTCTATGAGTGAAGCTTCTGCCTTCAAAAGTGCTCTCAAATCTTATTCCCTTGCTACTAGCCAACAGGTTAACTGGGAGAAATATGTTATTTACTTCATCAACACCCCCTTGTTGAGGCAGCAAAGGATTGCTAACATAATTGGCTGTAAGGTTGAGCTACTCCCCTCTACTTATTTGGGTCTCCCTCTTGGTTTGGCTCCTCCAAACTCTTTCTAGAATTATTTGATTGATAAGTTCAACAAAAAATTGGCTGGATGGAAATGCTCTATGTTGTCGCAGGCTGGTAAGCTCCAGCTTCTTCAAGCTACCCTTCAGAATCTGTCTATTTATGCTCTTAGTTTGTTTAGTATACCGGTCAAATTTGTAGAAGCATTAGAAAGAATTCAGAAAAGATTTCTTTAGTCTAGTGTGGAAGATAAGAAAATGATTGCTTTGGTTGCTTGGGATAAAGTCTGTGGTCCTAAAAGTAGTGGGGGTTAGGTATCAGATCTCTTAAACCTTTCAATAAAGCTTTGTTAGCCAAACAGGTTTGGAGGGCATATGGTATTAAGAGAGATTGGAGTAGGGTGTGGTTTGACAAATACATCCATAATCAGTGCATTCATTCCCTTCTCTATTATGAAGATATCCCTACTAGATCTTTTATATGGAATAGTATGATAAAATCTATTAAAGTTGCTAAAGCTGGAGTTGGCTGGGTCCTTGGCAAAGGTAATAAAATCAGATTTTGGGAGGATGTCTGGATCAAAGATGAGCCTCTTTTTAATCAGGATTGCAGCCATATCATTGAAGATTGTAAAAGGAGGTTTCGTTCTATGGCTTGTAATTATTGGGAGGAGAATAAATGGGTTAGACTTGATGCTATTTATGCTGGATTTTCTTCACTCCAACATGATTTGCTGTCCTTTTCTGTCAGCAAAGATTCAGATTATGTCTTCTTATGGAAGAGTAATCCTAGGGGTAATTTTATTGTTGCTTCTACTTACAAAAAGATATCTACTTAGGCTTGTAACCCTATATGGACTAAAGTTTGGAATAGATTCCTCATTCCTAAAGTTAATATGTTTTTCTGGCTTGCAATTCACAACAAGATTCTCACTATTGATAACCTGGCCAGAAGAGGATTTATGATCCCTAATAGGTGTGATTTATGTCAAAAAGAGGTTGAGTCTGTGGATCATTTGTTCATTCACTGTTCTTTTACCTAGGAAACCTGGGGTAAAGTGTGGATGCAATGGAAAGTTGATTGGGTTATGCAAAATAGTTTTAAGGAAGTCCTTTGGCATTGGATTTTCCCTACCAAGCTTCCCATCATTAAGACCCTTTGGTCCTTTTTTCTTCATATGACCTGTTGGGATATTTGGAAGGAGAGAAATAATATAATTTTTAGGGAGACTAAGTGTTCTTCTCAGGTGGTTTGTGAAAAGATTTGTAGGGCTATTAAAGAAAGCATCAACACCGTTCACAAAAGCAATAAGCAGTGTAGTTATATTGATATGAATGATAGTGAGAAAAGGATTCTAACATAATGGAAATTAATGAATAAGGTTTGGAAGTTTGATATGAAGAGTAGAAGAGATAATGTGGTTTGGAGGTTCCCTCCTCATGATTGGGTGAAGGTGAACTTTGACGGTGCAACTAAAGGAAATCTAGGTAATGCTGGAGGGGGAGGTGTTATCAGAAACTCTTATGGCTTTTGTGTTGCTACAATTGCTTCTCCCTTTGGAATTCAAAAAAACCATGTTGCAGAAGCTTTGGCAATGTTAAAATGTCTTCAACTTGCTCAAGGCTTCAATTTTAAAAGAATTTTGGCTGGAGGGGGATTCTATTAATATAATTTGGGCTATTAAAGGTATTAGTTCCCCTTCTTGGAATATCCAAAATATCATTGATAAGGCAAAAAAACTATTAGATGACTGTGATAGTGTGGTTATTACCCATACCTTTAGGGAAGGTAATAGAGTAGCCAATTTGTTAGCCAATGAGGGGGTCATTTTAGCAGAAGATGCTAATTATATCGGAGAGTCATCATGTAAGAACAAAGTCGGAGAGCAATTATTTTATGACAAAATCAATGGTACATATTAATCTCATTATTACCCTTTTTGGTTCGGACTTCAATGATAGAATTTGGAGTGAGGCGGATTGTTAGATGATGACCTGTCTCAGGCGTCACACTAATGAGTATAGGTGTGAAGGGCCTTATCATATTAAGTACTGGGTTAATGTGCATGTTTTAAAGGGCTACTTGAAAAACAAGAAAATTACCTTGGTTTTTTATTCCAGCTTCTCTGTTCTTCAACATCTGGTCAGTTTGTGCTCCACTGAGGGTTTCTATTTGAACAACTATTACATTTGTAGCATCCTAAAATTGTGACACTTGCAATTTCGATTGCATTTGGGTCTTCACGATGGCGGCGCAACACTGAACCTGAATGGAGACCCCGAAACTTGTCCATGACATCAAAAACTGCATTTTTCAGCACCCTGGCCTAATCCTCCTTGCACCCTACTGTCCCTGGAGGTGGGACCATGGCGCCCAGCGCCCTGGTCCCTGGCCCTATTTTGGGCCCGGTCTCTTTTGGGGCTTCGGGTCTTTAAGTTTGCAAATTGGAAAATACTATTTCCTGGTTGGCCTAAGGTCGGGAAAATCAGTCTTTCAACCCTAATTGACAAGTATATAAACTAAATCTCCTCTCCCATTTGAGGAGGTCGAAAGAGGAAGGACATATGTGTACAAGACATGGAAATGATATTCAAACATTCAAGCATTCAAGCATTCAAGCATTTCCTTCAAGCAATTGATCATTCTAAGTCTCCATTCAAGGCTAAGTGTTGCATTCAAGACAAGGATTCAACCATTGAAGAGGAGATCACATATCACATACAACATACAACATACAACAACATCTACACCTTCGCATGTAAGAATACAAACATTCTTACAACAAGGTACTAGTACTTGTTTTACATTACAATCATTTACATTTACAACATTCTCATTTCTTGGTTAATTCCAAAACCGGGGTTTGACCTAAAGGCAAACCCCTCATCCCTAACCCCCCAATCGTCCTCTCTTTTCTATGTGTAGGTTGAAGGTACGCTGCTGTAATTGAAGATCTGGAATCCTTGTGCAGAGACGAACAGATCCCCCTTCGTTTCGCGGATTTTTCGGAGGACCGTGTACACGCCGGGCGCCATCGTCCCGTCAACTTTCGCTCAAATTTGTAGAACAGCACCGTCTCGACATTTTACTGCTAATTCCAGGTCCGCAGCTTCATCCCATATCCCTATCTCTATTTATAAGTGAATCTTTCCTACTTTACATGCATTCCTAGTTCAATCTTTCTATCTACATTCTTTACAAAAGAGGGTATCCTTGATGTCACAAACCCTTGAAACTCATATAGAATCCAATCTTGCATTGCGTGGGATTGGATCTTGTGGGTTTCAACCCCTCTTTTGAATGTAAAGTCTCCCCTAAAGTGAAAACCATCAACCCTAGTGACTCTCCCTTCTCTCTCCTTGGAGTTGGGGAGGGGAGAACAACTAGGGTTCGATTTTTCTGCTTTACAACATTATGGGAGGAAATCTCAACCATAATGAGCCCACCAGTTGTGAAAGTTGGAAGGGTGAAAGGAAAATTTGGAGAAGGTTGCATAAAAACGGCTTCACTGATTATATGGAGAAATTGCATGGGAGAAAGAAGTTCGCATCCCGTGGTTTTGCCAAGGGTTGGAAAAATAACAAAGTTACTCTGTTTGGTCAGACTTGGAGAGTGGATGAAGATTTGGTGGCTGAGGTGACGGGTTTGCAGAAGGACGACATCAAATTTTATAGAGATCGTAAGTTCTCTGTGGAGGCCATCAAAAAATTCCCCAAGAACGAAGAAGAAAGGGCTCGCCTTGCCAAAAAGGATAATATTTCCTATTATCTCCCTAACCATGTAAAATCCTTTGGGCAGAGAATGTTGAAAGTGTTAATGGAGTATCTTACTATTGATGGTAGGTTTTTGAAAGTCTATAATTATCACTTTGTTATCCTTAATCACTTTCGCCATGGCTCTAAGATATCTCTGCCCTTCTATCTAGCCTCCTCCCTTAATGACAGTCTGGTTAACCATGCTAAGAAACCCAATTCCTACCCCATTTCCCACCAAGGTCTTATTCTGTTAATTTATGAGTATCTTAAGGATAAGGTTAAGGCTAATAAAGATGATCCCTTTGTGGAGAATGCCCATATCTCTAAGGATTATGACAGTTTTGAGTCTGATGAGGATTCTACCAATCCTCCCCCTAAAAAAAATTGAGGGTTAGTAAGAAAGCTGAAGAAGACGCTGAAGAGACGGTTGATTCTGAGCATGAGTAGGAGAAGGAGGTGGAAAAAGAGGCGAAGAATGAGCAAAAGAAGGAGTTGGAGGGTGAGGAAGGAGACAAGGATAATGAGCAGGGTAAAGAGGATGTTGATGAGTTAGAGGAGAAGGAGAGTCCCTATGATATGGACAACAAGGATGAGGTTCAAAATAATATGGAGGGAAACCCTAGGTCTAAGGATTCTGCCCAGGACATGGAGGATGCAGATACTATTCTAAATGCTGCTAGAAACAACTCTCTGGAAATGTTTAATTTCCAGAAGTGGGTGGTTGATAATATTACCAACATTCAGGAAAAATAGAGAGAGCTAGAGCTCAAAATTGATAATTTGGTTAAGGATATTAATAATAAAGGAAAAAAGGAAAATTCTGAGGATAATAGTGAAGCAGAGGATGAAAAAGAAATTCTGGACTAGTCGGAAGGTGAGATCATAAAGGGAGATTTGAAGCACTTGGAGGATGTGGTGAGGACTATCAAAGAAAAGGGTGAGTCTAATAATGAACTGATAAACAATAGGATTCAAAAAATTGAGAGTGCTTTGAGGAAATTCATGGAGCATAGCTTGGCTGTGTTGAAGGTGTCTTCCCAAAATATGAATGCACTGGTTGCTTTCCTGGAGAAGGATAAGCAGAATAAAGACACTGTGATTGTTGATGATGAGTCAGGTTCTAGCTTTGTCCAACATTCTTCCAGACATAGAACTAGGCAAAATGCTAAAGAGCTGGAGCTGAAAACCAAAGGTAATCAACAGGTGCAGGAAAGTAAAGACTTGGAAGAGGTAGCAAATGCGATGATGATGCTTGTCAGGGATGCTGAGGAGACCATAAATATTTTCACCTAAATGCTCTAGTTTTGTTTTAGGTGTGCTAGTCTCTCACTGGTCGTTTGCTGTTCTTTTCTCTAGCTATTGTCTTTTGTCCTGTTCTTTTGCAGCCTTTCTCTCTTTGTTCTATCCTCACTAGTTTCTCTAATGCTTTTCTTTTCAATATGTAAGTGGGTTTCGGGTCCCTTAAAACCCGGTTTTACTTAATCAAAAACATTACTCTGAATACTTAATTACTACATTGTTTTGAACTTCAATATGAGCTCTATCTAAGGTTTGTGATAGTTTACAATAAGAATATGTTGTTTTGCATTGTGTTTCCTAGTTCAATTCTAGATTGTTGCTCACAGGAAAAAAACTACGTAGGTATAAAATAAAGTAGGACAACCTATGCCCCTAATATGGCACCCAAGACCATAAGAACAAAAAGATAAATGTAAGGAAAAAGATCTCTAGTGGTAATGTGGATCTAGGAATGTGGTTTGAAGGTAATAGTGAGAAAACAAGCTATGGTGACCCCTAATGTAAAAAGTGTAAGTCAATGATGTCATAAAGAAACTAGTGTGGAAGGCAAGATTCTCCCACTCAAAAAGTGTTCTTCTTAAAAAAGGTAAGGACAATGGTAAGTAACATAGATAGCTATAAGAATTATAGTGTGGTAGATGTCATAAATATAATTACGATATAAAGCATGGGGATCAAATACAAAGCATCATGGTAAATATGAGAATGTACATTAAGCGTGTAATGGGAGGTAAAAATGTGATATAAGCAAACAAAATGGTGAGATATGGATACACAAAACATGAAGGGAAAATAAAAAATAAATATGTACCAAGTGAAGTGGGAAGGCAATGACCAAGTCAAATGGGAGAATATGGCTAAAAGGTCAAGAATAAAATAAATGAGATGTAAACAAGCATATGAGCTAGTAAAAAAGGATGAAGCATATTCCCCTCAAGTGGGGAGGCTAAGGATGAAAATAAACAGATAAGGTTAAATTATTAAATGAAAGGCACAACAAATAATACAGAATAAAAAAAGACCAATGTGAAAGTCTCAAGGAAGAGAAAACAAAAAAAGAAAATCCAAGCCATGGGTATGTTATAATTGAGCTCATTTAAATAATTGGACAAACTTGGGAGGTTCAAACTTTTTCTCCTCCAAGAGAAACAATGCTCTTCATCCAATAAATTATTGTTATCCCAATAAATTTCATCAAATATGTCTTCATGGATTCATTGTTGTTCTTCCTATTTACTTGCCTTGTTTGTAAGACAACATATATATTCTTTATATTTCTTCATGCTAGGCACAAACAAATGGTCAATGAATGTAATAATAGACATCTCCTTTTGTATCCATCTTTCCTGTTTCTTGACTTGTGATTGTGGTGGTATAAGCATTTGATGCACCACAACTTTTGGGTTTGGCTCCCAACTAGTCCTTTGAACATGAAATTATATTACACATTACATTTTTTCTATTTTATTTCTTTCTTTTTCTATTTTATTTCTTTCTTTTTCCCTTCCTTGTATCATCATTGTTATAGTTTGGCACATGATGTTCAACTATAGGCTCTTTACATTTTTGTGAAGCCTCTTTTGGTGGCCCATCTCTTTTTTGTTCTCTCTATTTGTTGCTCATCCAATTTGATTCAACATGTGCCATGCATATCTTTTTATTATGGTATGGAGGTTCCTTGGGAGTAGGCATATATGTGTCCAAGGTAAAGTTGTTTAAATCCACAAGGGGTTGACATGCAACTCTATCAACCTTGATAACTCTACCCTCATGAATGAACTTTATACATTAATACACCATCAAAGGTACTACTTGTAGATTCTTCAACCATGGCCCACCAAGTGAAATAGATTACCTATAGAAAAAAATAATAACATGGTACAACATAGGTATTCTTTGGGTCTAGTTGTGATTTGTAGTGTGGAGAAACCTAAAGTGCAAATCAATAACCCATTAGTCATACAATGTGGATGAAAAATATGATCAACTGGATCATTAAGCATTCATTACATACAATGTAGATGAGCCTTCTTATATATGCAAGGCTAGGGATATGTGAGCACACAAACATGACACGTGGCTCAATAAGAAACAAGGGTAGGTAGGAAATAGGTGTGGGTAGGTAGGAGAAACAATATAATATTCCACATGAGGTGGATCACCCATTGAATGTGGAGTGTAACAACAAGATCACACCATAAAAGGTGGAAATTCTCCTACACACACTATCCCAATGTGGCACAAACACCCAAGTGTCTCATACCCAAACTACTATGAAATGCATGTACCTAAGTAAACTTAAGTAAGGTGTAATAATATCGAAGATGAATAATTATTTACACCAACACCCCCCCTTAAGTGCAACTTAGGGGAATGCACTTAAGTCTACAATGCAACTAAGCAATGCAAGATGGGTCTCGGCTACGAGGCCATGTTAGGTACCCATGTACAAATGCAAATGCATGAAAACAATGCAATGAAATCTCTCACAAAGTGGGGAAAGAGAGAAAAACCCAATGGGAAAAAACCCTCCCCCAAAAGAGAGATGAAAACTAGATACAAAGAACTCTCATAGAAGTATGTGAAGGACAAAACCCCATGTGAGGAAAAAGTCCCCCCCCCATATGAGAGAAGAAGAAGAGAGACTAGGAAGCCCCCCCTCAATCTGGAATCTGCACCAATGATAGAAGCTCGATGTATGAAGAAACTGCTCCACGAACGCCGAACAATATTCCTTCCCTTAGGAAGAAACAAAACCAAAGTGAATCCATGAAGTCTCCCCAATCATGAAGGGAAGATGTATGAAAAAAACTCATGATGAAAGGAATCTCTGAAAGCTGCTCAAGTGTCCCCATGTTGATGCTGAAAGATACCCCCTCCGAAGGTGGTAAACTGTGCCACACTGCTGCAAAAGGCACTCCAAGATCTAGTGGAGATGAATGTAGAACAATATCCAAAGACTCATATGTCTCCTCAAAAGATAAAGAGACCTCCTCCAAGTGTTGTACAAAAGTATCCATAATCATGTCAACCTCTAAAGATTGATCATGTAGAGAATGCACAAGAGGGTCAGAGTGATCGCTCGCAACAATCAAAGAAGGATCATCTTCATCAAAGAGAAGATGAATGTCATCAATGGTATCTCCCAAATTTGTAATGTAGGACTCCACAAATAAACCTGCAATGTCTGTCAAGTAATCATCGCATGAATCTAAAGCTAGAAGACAATGAATATCCTGCTGCACCGAATCACACGAAGGAAAAACTGTCGCACTATCCGCATCATCAGGTGCAATAGGTGATGTGATATCAATATGAGGTGATGAAATGCAAGGCTCAAGAACGAGGTCACATGTGAGAATCCCCAAGTTCAAATGCCCAAATTTTTCCTCAAAATCTGAATCATCAACATAGGAAGAACCAACCTTATCAATAGGACCAAAATCTGAAAAAGAGTACAACCGAGATGCATGATCAACCACCCCAGTCGCAATGATAGCTCCACTCTCCAAGTCTCTAATGATAACTGAATTAGGTGTGAACTTTACAGTTTTCCTAGTTGCCCCATGTGTGATTTGATAGATGGAAAGACGATTATTTGTCAAGTGGGGTACACACAACACATCATTGAAGGAGTTATCCCCAATGGCAATAGATCCTTTCCCAATCACATCCATGTATGTATGACTGCCCATCAAAATCTGCGACATGTGGCAAGGCTCAAATGTAGAAAACATAGACTGCGAAGATGCCATATGATGAGAAGCCCCTGAATCTAGAAGCCATCTCCCTGAATCATGACTTGTAGTAGCATAAAGAGCTTGTCCCTTTCCTTTATCTGTCCTAAAAGAGTGATCCTTTCCTTTATCCTTGGAAGAAGAAGCCGATGTAGACATTCTATAAGGTAGGTTGATTTTATTCTTCTCAAGAAGATTCTTCAACTCATCAATATCCTTCTTATAACAATGATGCTCATCATGTCCTGACTTCTTGCAATATCTACAAAACAAATTGTCCTTATATGATTTCCTCTTTGGTGAGAATGGTGAATCACCTTGTTGTGGAGAGGAAGATTGTGCTCCATCTTGTTGTAGTTTTGACTTAGGTTGCTTTTGATTCTTGCCTTTTCCTTGATTACTTTGATTCTCTTTGTTAGCCACCAAAGCTTGTGACTTTGAAGATTTGAGAATCCCCATTGTGGTCAACTTAGATTGCTCAAGTATCAGCATCTCCATGAATGAATCAAATGAGGGAGAAGTGTATGAGGAACCTTGAGCTAACCTATGGGTGTGAAAGCTAGATACAAAGGCTGCATACTCTGAAGGAAGTTTGTCCAACAAGTTATAAACCAATTGAGCATCCTTTTTGTCAATTCCACAATCCTTTAGCTTTGCTCTTAATTCAGTTGCTTTTGTGACATAATCTTGGATTGTATCAAAATCCTTGGGATCCAAAGTTGTGAGTTCACTATCAAGCTTGTAGCCCTTAATCTCATCAACTTGACCATGCAATTTCTTAAAAATATCCCAAGCCTCTTTAATTGTTGTACACTTATCAATGTGAAAAATGAGGTCATCTGATACATACTTTCTAAGAGTTCCAAGTGCCATAGCATTCTTAGTAAGCCATTCAATTTGAGCATTAGGACCAGCCTTAGGATCAGGTGATGTTGTAATAGTTTCATTTACATAATGAATGAGTCCTTTTTCCATTAGTTTACTCCATGCTTTAATCTTCCATGATGCATAATTATGAGGAGTTAAAAGTTGAAATTTAGGAGAACCCATAGCACCAAAATGAAAAAACACAAGATAGAGAGAGGCACAATCACACAAGACACCCCCCCAAAATACTCAATCAAGAAGTCCCCCCAAAATGGTGATTTTGACACTTTATACTTAGTGCGTATACAATGGGCCACTTGCAAAAGAAGGCAAAGTGGACTTCTGATTTCAATTTACAACTTCTCAAAATGAGATCTAAGAGACTTCAACAAATACTGCTAGTGATCTAAACTGAGATCCAAGCAAAATGCAAGTACCAAATATGCCAAAAATGGACAAATACTGAAAGTACAATTTCTACTTAAAATCACTATAAAAATATGGTAGATTATGAAAGTAGATGAAAAAATATGCACTTTAAAAAAACACGGCACCTGAAAAGGAGTCCATATGAGCCCAAACGAAGCTTCCAAAGTTGTAAAAATTGGGATTTCACAATTTCCGAAAACCCTGTATACGAAAATTAAAAAACTCCTGCACCATTGTACAGATCGCACAATTCTACCCCAAAACAAAAAAAATTGCTCGAAAAAACAAGTCCGGATGGGTGAGATATCGCTATTTGAAAATTGCCTGCAAAATTATAATTTCTGGAAAATTTCCGCCGCAGCGTCAAACTTCAAATGCCTCTAGATTTGGCCTTCGAAGTCCGATTTGGATGAAACAAAAGGCAAAACTGACTTTCTTGGTCCTCCTCAACCCAATGGTAACCTCAAATTTGACCCATCAAGCTTCAATAATAACCTGTAATAGAAAACTCCAAAATACACAACCCCAAATAGCATCAAATTTCTCTCAATTAGCAAACCAATGACACTCTAATGGCTCTGATACCATGTGAGATTTTGCCAAGATCAAGAGGCAATGGAAAGAACAAATAAGAGAGAACAAAATAGATGATAGAAATAAACTGTATTCTATCAAGATGAAAAATATGATCAACTGGATCATTAAGCATTCGTTACATACAATGTAGATGAGCCTGCTTATATAGGCAAGGCTAGGGATATGTGAGCACACAAACATGACACGTGGCTCAATAAGAAATAGGGGTAGGTAGGAAATAGGTGTGGGTAGGTAGAAGAAACAATATAATATTCCACAGGAGGTGGATCACCCATTGAATGTGGAGTGTAACAACAAGATCACACCATAAAAGGTGGAAATTCTCCTACACACACTATCCCAATGTGGCACAAACACCCAATGTGGCACAAACACCCAAGTGTCTCATACCCAAACTACTATGAAATGATGTACCGAAGTAAACTTAAGTAAGGTGTAATAATATCCAAGATGAATAATTATTTACACCAACAGATACACCAATATGTGTGTGAGATATTGGTTCCATATGACTTTTCACTAAGAAGTATTTTGTGCACATAATGTATTAATTTATATGATTTATGGATATGTTCTCAATGATGTATCATTTATTATTCTAACAATATACAAGATCCATATTGGTTGTTTTGTGGGATCTTCTCACTAGGATATGCAATGAGTGGAGAAATAGGAGGAGACGAAGATGTAGTATTAGCTTTAATAGTGCCCATAAATGCATGTGGTCATTTGATATATCCTTATTTGCATCATTTATGTTATCATGTGTATCTTGTGCCTCAATTATATTTGTATGATGTGGAAAGGGATTTGTATTCTATTATTCGTAGGTGTAATTGAGATATTTTGATTATCTTAACAATGCCTTCAAATTCAATAATGTTATCAATGAGATATTATCATTATTTTTAAGGCCTTTGCAAGTTTGAGTGTAATGAAACTTAACTAAAAAATGGTTTATTGGGATCTTTTGCATGAACTAGAGTTATTTCAATCAAATTAGTACTCAAAATACTTTGAAGAACATTGTCAATAGATTCTTAAAGCTTAATAAATCTCATAGACGCATTTGGTTTGAATGAAGAAATGGTAGCTCAGTAGTAAAAACTTGATTCATAGTTTCCTTTTTGTCATTACCCTTCAAAAAATTATTTGTCTTTTGAAACTTTCAAGGGTCTAGGAGGATTGAGAAGAACCATATTTCGAGGTATTGAATGTTAAATTTTTTACTTCAATAATCTTCAAATGTGTACACATGTCTCTAAAATATGGAAAGTTACTTATGTGCACATTATCCTTTATGACTAGAAGTAACCCCTCAAGTAACATGATTTGTAATTCATTATCATCAAATTTATGTTTGAGTTTTCCACACAAAGATTAAAATCAAATGATATGATGATTGATAGGCTCATTATTTCTCTGTGTGCATCTAGTAAGATCATTGATATTGATATATAATCTTGTATTTATATGAAAGTGTTGATAGAATTTTGTGCCAACATCATCAAAGTAATGAATGGAACTTGATGCTAATGACTAAATCTATCAAATGACATAGTTTTTAAGTGCTCATGGGAATAATTGAGTTGAGTTCTTGTCATCAAGAACAAAGTTAAAACATGTAGTAAAAAATTTAATGTGAATGCTTATATTTCCTATACTAATGTATAATTTATATTAAGGAGTTATGAATCATAAAGGAAAGAAATATGTAACAATCTCAAAGGTACATGCATGCAATATAGATGATTACATGAGATAATATTGTTCTTGTTATCCTTGATTTCCTTTGTTAGATTTATCAACTCTTGAACACGTGTATCTAGTGTGTTGGTTGAAACAAGGCTAGTAGGAGTATGCAAAATTATAGAGGAGGTATATTGGGGTTGCGATGTAAGAGGTGTGGCCATAGCTGTAAATGGATAATACATTATGAGATGTATTGGTGTTGGATTGAGATGGAGAGATAACATGGGTTGCAAGAGTGGAGGTTGTAATAGTTGTGGCTATGGAAGGTGTAGGAATGGATGCGAGTAGAATGCTAGAGAGAATGGTAGCATTATTGATAGTCATGATGGGTGGAGTGTAACCATGAGGTGAGCCATATTTGAGAACAAAGTTAATTGGAAAAGACAAGAATGATGGAGGTATGATCAACACTAGGGTTAATAAACTAGCTAGTGAAAAGGGTGAAAGTCAACCAAATATTAATTTTGAATTTAAAAATTTAGGGGTTAGATTTGTGGAGGCAAGATCGATCCTACACTCATGGGGAATTGTTTATGCAGAGATCAAATTGCACTTGACAAGACAATTATCTTACATTTATTAATTAAATTAAAAATCTAAATACAACAATGTTCTGTTTTTTAAATTAATTAATAAATGCAACTAATGTTGGAGTTTTGTCATTAATGAAGGAGAATGTTGTATAGGCTACTGATTGTCATTGATGTCAACATACTTTTGTTGATGCTCTGGTATTTCCGGTGACTATGTCCATCATGTTTTTCTCTGTGTTGCCCTGCAGTTGCATATATGGGTTTGTTGTTTGGGTAGTACACTCATGACTATTAGATGTACCTATATTCTAGGTTATACGTGTTATGGATCTCGTGTTACATGGTTTGACAATTCAATTTGTCAGTTGCTCCAAAACAAAATATTTTGTCTAGACATCTGCATTTCATCTATTGATTGTTTTTGATCTCATGGCTTTTAGACATGATTAAGCATTATGGATAATGTGTGTATTCCAGTTGGCATTAAATTTTGTTATATCTTTGGCCGACCTATGTAAATGAAATGTATGAAGTATATTGTGATAGTGTGTAAGCTATTTTCTTTGTAAGGCATGTATGGTTGACTTGAGATATGAATTAGTATATATATGCGATGTATTCCTTTGATGAGATATATAGAAAAACAGAGAAATAGAGAGAGATACAAAGATAGAAGTGCAACATTATGATTAGATGTGACATGTGATTGAAGCATATAACTGAAGAGCGAATGAAGTGTATGAAGTATGTCTATTGAGCTTAATTGGAATTGTATTCCATGCATATGTAAGATGCAACTATAGTAGTTCATTTTGTTTATTTATTTTCTTTTGGGCAGTAAGTCCTTTGGTTGTGAGCCTTCATCTTTTGACAGTGAGCATAAGGTAGTGAGCATTTGTAATATTCTATAACTAGTTATATCATATTGAGAGTTAACCCTCTTTGTTGTTTTTCCCTAGTAGGTTTGCATGCAAAAAATATGGTATTCTCTCGTGTATGTTGTCGTGGATGGTATCTCTACTTTTGTTGCTCATTTGTTCACTCATTTCTTTCTATTGCATGCTAGTTGATGCAAATCTACGAAGTAACAATACGATTATTTAGGATTTAAGGAATATTGATTGACCCCCTTCTTCCCCCCTCTCTCAGTATTCCAGTTGTTCAACAAATAAATGTCTAGTCAGGTGCAATTTGATCTTTGCATAGACATTGCCCACTCATGGAAATAACCTAGAATGATGGATAAAGTTTGGATGAAAGTCTAATCATTTTAGGTACAATATATGTGGTATTATATATAGAGATCTATAAATAAATAAGATGCAAACATATGCATAGGAATTTGTGTAATAAAGTTAGGTCAAGGTAGGGAATGAGCCCAACTTTACACAAAATTATGCCATTTATTAAAATATAAATTTATTCAACAATTCTAAAAAAAACGTAAATCTAGATAAAAATGACATAAGTATACAAATTTCACCATTAAATTATTATTCTTTATTCATTTGTTTAACCTAGATAACCTATTAGAAATTTATTTTTGCATTAACTCGAGAGCAAGATCCATTGAGGTACTTTTGCCTTAGCTCACCCCCTCCATACCCCAAAACTCAATAAAAAATAAGACGGAGGCAAAGTGTGGTTGGGTCACTGGGTGGGTCACAAGAAACTATATGATTAAACCTTTGAAAAACAAGGATAATAGTCACATGTTTGAAACCTTACTTACCTTAACACAAATAAGAAAGTCTACCATGATACTATTTGTTTAGAACCCTTCAAAAGTAATTATCAATGTGAAGCAATAATTGGCTTGTTAAAAAATAAAAATAAAATTGCTTCAATTATTAAATTTCACACCCCCACATCAAAACGGAAACATTTATCCAGCCAACTAAAAAGTAACAAATGCCAAAGAGAACACTATGCTTTTTTTAATCCAAAAACTCTCTTTATATGTATTGCATTTTAGTTGGCTGAATAACCACGGACCACCAAAACTACTAGCTTAAATTTGTCTTCCTATTAAATTAGCTGTTTTAAATATAAATTCTAAACTTGAGGAATTCATTAAAAAGAAGAAAAGATCAATCCGTAAGGCTGTTGGTACAATAAAGTAGGAATAAGCTGACCTGGAGGGAAATATTCAATCCATATCCAGAAGAGAGTTGGGACACGAGGCCAAATAACATTGTGAATTGGAATTAGAAGATGACTATTTGACTTCTCATCTATCAAATAGAGGAAGAATTTAAAATTCCAAGCAAAAAATGGTCCCTCGCTTTCTTTCTTGACCCGGGTGAGCTGACACACAGTGCGTCATTAACCCCAAGGCCGATCACCAACCCGGGGTTTAGGATTAGATGGGCACAAGCTGTCGACAGGCTGGCATACTGCAGATACAACTAAAAATGGAAGCAAGATCTCGTGTTAATCCCACCCATTTAGGGCAGAGGGTACATCGATTGCATCGTCCAATTTATCTCCTCACCTTAATTCCATCGTTAACAATTTTTATAATCCTCTGAAAACAAGACCCTCTTACTTGAACTCGATAAACCTCGTTATCCTCTTAAATTTTCATATGCGCGGCTCTTAATTCGGAATGTGGGTATTATTCTTTCATCAGGTAAGTAACTTGGGCCTTCAATTCTGCATTCAAAAATTTCAAATAGAAGAAGAAACATAGAGCATGCTGCAGAAAAACACTAGCAATATTAATGATCCGGACCAGCTCCCTCCTCCATGTACTGGGAGTCACAACAATAATACTGGTTTTCATTTTATGCCTTGGAGGGCTGCTATGTATCCTCTATGTCTTGCATTTCAGGTTCAAGACTCACAAACATCACTTATTTGCCCTTAGGGAGTTCAATTCTTTCTGGGTCATTAGGATCATGCTTGTCATTTTTGCAGTCCTGTGGAGTCTTTTGGAGCTCTTGAGGTTGCCATTGTTGAGACACAAGGGATGGCCCTTATCTTCAATGGGTGTACATTGGCAGACAAATTTGTGCAAAACCCATATGTTGTTATCACAGGGGGTTATAGAACCTTGCTTTTATTTGACGGCACTTTCTTTGGTTCACGGGCCCTTGCAGAATGACCCCTTTGGCCCTAGGAAAAAGGGCAACGGCAGAACTGTTTTCAACATTTTGGTTTGTTGTCTTCCAGTGTTTATTCTGCAGTTGTTCATTTTGGTAATTGGTCCTGGCATAACCTTTAGAGGGGGGAAGAGCATGGTCAAAGTATTGCCGAGGTCTTTCACCAGGACCTATGAGGTGGTGCACCATTCGGAAGGAAAACACGACATGGCCCTGTGCACTTATCCTCTCTTGAGTACCATTGTTTTGGGAAGTTTTGGGTTCTTGTATATTTCATATTTTCTGTACGTGTGTTGGAGGATGTTGCTGCTGGTTATCAACAAGAGGCTGCAGTGCAGAGTCTATGGTTTGGTTTCTACGGTGGTGCTATTCCTGCCCATCCAGGTAATGCTCTTGGGCTTATCTATTTTGAGAAAACCTACGGAGGGCGTTTTTGAATTGTTTTCCTTCTTGGGTTTTCTTACAACTGTAATGGCAACCACCTTGGGGGAAGGGATTCTCGTGATTAGGCCTATTGCTGATGCACTAGCAGTCAGGTGGGTATTTAATTCTAACACCCAATTTGACAAAACTAGGGATGGACCGGGATTTAGTTCTGTATCCATTGAGGTATTTTCAGGACCTGGAATGAGAAGGGATGGTGAGGAGCGATTATTGGGGAAATAAGACAGGTTTGAGACTAGAGGTACTTGTAAATGGGCACCTTGTGATGGTCTAGTCACACAAAACCTACTAAACCTACATTCTTCTTTTGCGAGGTGAGGACATTTTGAGTGCAATTTTGTGATTTCTCAGTTGGAGTTGCTTTTATTTTTGCCAGAGCTCCATGTTATCTGTACAGTGATATTGTGGAGGCCGGCAAGAGTTGTAGATGCTGTATGAATTGTTTTTGTTAAACAGCATAATTGACAGTGATTGAATGATACAGAATTCTATTGGACTCTTGTATAATTGTAAAAAGTTTCAGGGCAATCATCTAGTGGCTAAATTGTAATATTTTGATGATTTTTATACATATATAACAGGCACACATTAAAAGATCCATATACTGAGGATTTTGCATTAGTATCTTGTCTGGATGTCAATTACATGGTGTTATGACATAACGCTTTCTGAGTGTTGCACAACTTGCCAGATAGGTATGCTCATATTCGTTATTCCTAATTAACTAGTTTTATGTTGAATGGGAAATTATATTTCATATATTTACACTCATTGGCCTTTTTTGAGAATTTATCCAGGCATGTTAATATAGGCCAGCATATTGCTTATCATACGATTTGATGATATAAAGTTGTTTCCCTTTTGTTGGCCATTTGAAATAAGTGTCAGAAGATGAATCAAGTCAAGAGAGTAGAGTCCTGTAAAACTATCTGGTCATATGAAAAATGGGATTTCATCTGAGTTAAATATTATTATCGTGTTGGTAATATGATTTCAATTTCATGCCATAACTTTGCTGTTGCTCATATTCACTTACTACCTTACCCTGTTTTAAAATGCCCTTTATGCTATACCTGCACTCCCACATCTCTAGCTGACTAGTGTTACTTCTCATCTATTGGAAGTCTTTTGCAAATTCAGATAACTATTGTGTCTAGAATCTTCAGTGGGTATTAAAACTCTGTTTGATACAACCTGATTTTTGGTGATTTTTGTTTGTACAACCATATCCTTCGAGGTGAGTTATGTTTGTTTGATGTTAAATCATTAAAGTACCCAATATTGTTTGTTTTTTTGTACAGGAAACAAGAATGGTAACATGTGAAGGAAATTGTGAGACAAACCTGATTATTATAATTTATTCAATATTCTTATGCTATTTAATACTTACAAATCTAAGGGAGAGGAGGCTATTGTAAAAACTGTGATATTTGCATACATGAAATACATTATTATGTTCATTTACACACATGCACGTAGTATATCGAGTTGCTATAGCTTTTTGGCCAATGATCATATTTCCAGCCTTGACATGTTCTTATACGGGGAAGCATGTTGCAAAGTGTTCTGGATTTAGGGATGCTTAGGGACATGTTCTTATACTTTACTAGAAGCATGATTAGGGATGCTTTTTTTCCTTTCAAGATGCCGAGTGAGACTAAATTGAATGGCATATTGCAAATTCAGAGACAATGGAAAAACTGCAACGGTACAATGCAAAACACATTTCTGATCAAGACTGTAATTTGTAACTGGACCAACTTGAGTGCCCTCATGAAAGGTTTAGGTAGACAATATTGATGGCATAAGGTTAACGTTTTTAAATTTGTGTTTAGAAATATTTTGTCAAACCTCAGAATGCAACTTTTCTACTGCAGCAAAGTTGAATTTAGGAATTATGCTGTCAGACCCAAGCAACTTTTCCCGCAGTGAAGTTGTACTTAGGATTTTTCCAATCAGACATCAGCATGCAATTTCTCACCTGTAGCAAATTTAATATGTTTTACTAGCCTCCTGACATGTATTTCTGGACAAATGGGTTTGCAACTTTGCATAATATAATCTTTTGTACAGTGTTGAAAATCAAGAGCAAAGGATTAGCCATCCCTTTGTAGCTGTGAATCTTCTTAAATCAAACTTCTGTAGTTTATTCTACTTCAAAGGGATGGAGACATCAATATTCATCAGATGCAATGGAAAGAATACTGGAGGTAGTTCTAAATTTGTTGCAGTGTGCGATCATTCTACTGTTTTGAGCTGAATAGGGTTTTTCTGTTTTGATATTTCCCCTCTGAAATCCTGTTACTCAATTTTTAAGGACCTTTGCTTTCCCAAAGTTATTAATGTAGACTGCACGGTTGGTCCCTAACTCCAATGCTGGAATGTGCATGAAGGTAGTCAGGTGCAATACCTGGGTTATTGGGATATCTTGCTGAAGAACTTAGATCAGAACTTTAGTTTCTGTTACACACATGCTTGAATTCTAGGGAAAACAAAAACATTTTGTAGAAGGGTGGTTTATAGGAAGGACATATGCAAAGTTTTGTATCACAGTGTGATGCTAAATATCAGGATCAGATGTAATAATGCATGATCCCAAACATCTGAGATCCTAAATGTCTGAATCGAATGTATCAGAGTGTGATTTGAAATGTCAACGAGTTTGAACTTTCACATAGGTCTTTTCCAGAATTTTCTTTCCACAATCATGGGCTGTTTTTAGCCTTATATCTTTTAAATGCGACGTATTTTTAATCTGCATGTAGCATCTAGGGAGGATGACAAATGTCTACCTGTGCAGATCGCTGTAAAAATACAAGCATCTCTTCTATATTTGGCTCAGTTCTTAAGCAACATTGGGAATCTGGAGAAAACTGAAATAAGAGCTTTTTGTTAGTAGATTTCACTGAGAATAATTGGTTTCCTCTGCATACAATAATGGTATAAACAGTGCTTCATCGTTTCCTTTTTCTAAAGGATTGGATCTGAGTTGTTAAGAGTTGTATCAGTTGGCTTAGTGTGGGTCACTCTTAATGCAACCCTTTTACCTCACGCAATTGTGCTCACACTGATTTAAAAGTGATTATTGTTTTTTTTTTGAAGTGTACGATGGGATTTTGATAATGATACAAAATATCATGTGGCCATCATATATATACCTGAATTGCTTGATAAAGACTTATTTAAAACCTTGCATCCAACACTTCGCCACATAATGTCATTCTGCTTTCCACGTAAGCTATGTAATATTCAGTGTTCCACGGGCGTTCGGGACGGGGGGACGGGGGGACGAGGGGGTCGCGTCTCGGGGACGGGGGGACCAAGGGCCTAAATTTGGGGACGGCGGGGGGGTGGCGGGGTGGTGGTGCTCATATATATACATATAGTACTTGAAAAACTAGTTTTGAAAAGATGTATAACAGTATAACAATATAAGAATTAGATTTCAAATGAAACTATAGGAAATACCAAGATTACTTAGATTAGTGATACGTAACTAATTGCTAATTGCTAAAACTAAAAGTAAATAAAATTTGACAAATGAAATTGTCAAATTGGAGATTTCTCATTTCTATCATATGAATATCGAAAAAGGAAAACGAAAAATATGAATATCTGATGCCATTGCAAAGTCTATAATAATAAAGATGATTACATGATTCATCATTACAATGAGTAGCCAAATACAAATACGTGTAGCAATAGCATTACAAAAGAGACGAGTCAAATACAAAATGACAAAACTGAAAAGTGAAAACTCAAACTGTAGCTAATGGAGGCCTCTAATCATCTGCAAACTCCTCCTCACTGGAACTGCTGGACTCCTGAGGATCAAGGTCCCTCAAGCTCACACCAACTAGCCCTGCATCTGAAGTGGTAGGATCATCCTCATCAATCTGTGAAGGCTCCTCTGGCTCTACATCCCATCGTGCCGCTGGACTCTCCTTGTACATAAGTGTCTTGCGGTCAATGAGACGCAAAGCACTGTGTACAACCACAAGCTTCTCTGCTCTCTTAGAGGTAAGTCTGTTCCTCTTAAGAGAGTGGATGAAGCTATATGTAGACCAGTTCCTCTCAGCAGCTGAAGAACTGGAAACCTGGGATAGCAGACGAATGGCTAGAGTGGTGGTCAAAGATTTCGGGCCATGACATTTCCACCACAAAAGTGGGTCCTCCTGTGCCATAATGTCTATATCCATCTTTGCTGCATCTGAATAACCTCTAAGAGTGGCAAATCTTCCCCACTCAGTGCGCATTGTGCCGGCATCTCTGGAATCAAACATCTTCTCTATGCACCTAAAGAAACCTGCCTTCACCTCATCATCCTCAATTGGTGTCGTTCTACCCGGTCTAGCCTTGTACCACTTAGGATTCAAGGCAAAGGCAGCCATATGCAAAGGAGTGTTCAACTTGTCCCATCTACTCTGAATGATAGGCCGGATTTGCTCATTGTAGAATGCTAGAGAGGGGTCCTTCACTCGCACAGCAGCCCTCATCTGGCCAAGCATAGAGTCAATGCACTCATACACCTCTCCAAGGTTAGGTGCATCCCCATCCCCATATCTGATCACCTGGAATACTGGAGAAATGATGGAGACAATGTATTTCGTATCAGTCCAAAACACATCACTCTTCACTATCTTCTTCACCCTTCTCCCCTGCTCTGTCTTGGCCTCAGCCCACCTATTCCACTCATTAGTCATAACCATGAGTTGCAATGCCTCTTGCAACTCAATCATTCTCTCCAAGAGAATGAAATAGGATGCATATCTAGTCTCAACTGGTTTCAAGAACTCCTTCTTCGCGAAGGTCCTGAAGAGTGCATGTGAAATGTGGTGGTTGCAGATAAACATCTGCACATCTCTCGCATCGGTGACCACTCCTCTAATCCAGTCAATCTTCCCCATGTCCTTGAGTGCATTGTTCATGGCATGCACACAACATGGGGTCCACCAAATGTGTCTATAGGCTGCCTCAACGAGTCTCCCTGCTGCTCTACACACATAGGTTGCATCTGTCACTACTTGGACCACATTTTGTGGCCCAACCTCCTCAATAGCCTCCCTGAGGACCTGAAACTGGAAATCAGCATCTTTACGATGCCCTGTACAATCAACTGCTCTAAGGAAGTATGGGCCCTCTGCACATGTGACCATGACGTTGATGAGTGGACGATGGCTAATGTTCGTCCACCCATCCATAACTATGCTGCACCCTGATGCCACCCAACATGCCTTCATCTTCTCCATCAAAATATTGATCTTGGAATAGCTTTTATCCAAGATCGAGGTCCTCATTTTCGTCTCCCCTGGTGGCACATAAGATGGTCCTCCCTTGGCCACCATATCTATCATCTTCCTATAATAAGGAGACCGTGAAACATGAAATGGAATGCCATTGGCAAAGAAGAAATTGCCAATGGATTCATCTATCTCATCTCTCAGCTGCACATTAAACATATCAGCAATGGGGTTGCTCTGTGGTGTATGCAACTTACGTTTCCCAGCCCTGGCAGCAGTAGAAGTGGAAGTAGATGGAGATCCAAACATCATTCCTCCCGCCTGCGAAGCATGATAAGTATGTGGCACTGACACATTCTGGCTGTCGTGAAGTGATGCCCTAGCAGACAAAGTAGTAGGCATTGAAATATTTGTGTCATCTGGAACCCCCCAAAGCCTGTTAAACTCAATTCTGTAATGTATATTTTTGGGTTCCTCCAAAAACTTACAATGTTTCATGCCTTTTCTTCTCCAAAATAGAAAGTGTGCATTCACCCTACTAATGCTACCGAACCATTCTCTGTCACAAATATTGCACTTCCACTTCCTTGTTCCCCCACTTGAATGTGATGCAGTGCCTTGTACTGATATTTGTGAAGCAAACTGTTTTAGAGGAGACTTAGGATCAAAATGACCCCTAGCATATGGTGCCAACAACTCTGAAGGGCAACCTGTACTAGCTGCTGCACTTGCCATAGAACTAGATTGGGCTTCAGGATCAGCCCCATGGTCACCCCCCTCATTTTCAGGTTCAAATTCTGAATCATTCTCACTATGAGAATGGATTTCCATGTTATCTTCACTCGTGCCTTGGGAGCTCATTGTGAAATTTTCAAATTGACACTGCATTTCACAAAATAAAAATAAAAATAAAAATAAAATCAGCCTTGTTTAACAATATATTTTTAAATTTTTTTCCTATTCATCTCAAAATGAGATTTGATGTTGAATCTTGAGGGCAAAATGATGAATCATTTTGCCCTCAAGATTCAACATCAAATCTCATTTTGAGTCTTAAGATGAATAGGGAAAAAAAATTAAAAAAACCAAAAATGACATAGAACAATGAAAATCAGAAAGTAAAACAAAAAAAAAACAAGAAGTTGAAAAACCCTACCTTGTGCTTGAAAAATCTCTCCAAAATGTAGAAGAATCTTCTTCTTGCTTCTTCTAGTTCCTATCACGCTTGTAGTCACTTTTCTCACCCCTTCAATCAATCTTCTTCAAGCTGTTCCTCCTCTTCAAGCTGCTGGAAAAAAAATCAGTTTTGCATAATGAGAGTGAAATCCAAACTAAACATGTTTTTGTGTTGTTTTGGGGGGTAGGGTGGGGCCCACGTCCAATTAGGGTTACCCCTTAACCCCCCCCAAAAAGCACATGTCATAAAAACTTAAAAAAAAAATGAAAAATGCGCTTTTAATCCCGTGGGAACGCGGGAGACGCCTGGGCGTCCCCCCGTCCCTCGAGAGACGCCTGGACGTCTCTTGAGGGACAGGGAGACGCCCAGGCGTCTCCCACGGAGACGCCCAGAAGTCCCCCAGGAGACGCCCAGACGTCTCCGCGTCGGGGACGTGTCCCCGTCCCGGCGGAGTTTGGGTGGCGGTGGCGGGACGGCGGGGGACGTCCCCGCGTCCCCGAGACGTCTCTGACGGGGGGATGCGCCCAAAAATGGGGGGGACGCGTCCCCGTGGTTCACTGGTAATATTTTGTATTGTTATCTAAAAAGTGAGATGTTACATCATGTATTAAGCACGTTTAAAACATGATGTGAGCATAGTTGTTTTAAGAGGCAGCCACATCAAGTGTCATGCTTAGTGCCTTTTTTAAGGCCAGCCATATCAGTTGCTGTTTGACTGTTGACATCATTGGAGGGTTTTGGCACCAATTATTGGAGGTAGCTCAGCTGTACAAAAAGTAAGAAATTATTCTCAAGGTTGCCAAACTTTGACACCATTTCAGTAATTTCACTAGTTATTTTTTTTTTCAAATTTGTATTTTAAATCAGATTTTGTAAAAATTCATAATTTTAAAATATTAACTACTTAATCTAAAAAAATGGGCCAATAAGAAAGATAAATTTCATTGATTCTTCTTATTTTTAACTAGATCTAAAACACAACAAAATTTTAAAATACACAAACTTGTGGCACTTGGAAACTCGTTAACTCTAAAAGCTCAATCACAACCTCAAAGTGAGATTTGTTAGGAATAAGTTGTGTTAATCTTTGATTTGCTAGCATTGATTATTTAATTAATAATGTTGATATTATTGTTCATAAAGTGCCGATGTAGTTAATTTTTTTGTTCATCGGATGATGTCGTTTGTGGGAGTGGCAACTTGAGTTGTCTTAATACATTTGAAGTGGTCAAGTTGTCTTTATGCATTTGAAGTGGCATGGGTGACAGGGTTCGTATTTTTTTTAGAAGGTAGGTGTTCCATTTTGTATGAGTTGACTGCAGTCATAGTTCATTGTTAAATCATGTTGGATCAAGTCAATTACCATTAGCAGTTTTTATTTCCGGAAAGGAGTCAAGTTTGAAAGTTGCTGTTACAGATGGAGATATGCACAATGGGAGGTGTAGTTAATATCGACAGGTGCAAGTTTCTTATGTAATTTTAGTAATAATTGACAATTGCATATTTTGCACGAGTTGCCAATTGGAAAGTTACTTTTTGTATGTGTAATGTTTTTGGGATCTTCCATGTTGCATCGTCATGCTTGGGTGTGGGATTTGGAAACTTGTAATTTTGTGCATTGTAAGCTTTATAAATACAAGTTTTTGCTTGATGAGTTGTAAGGAGAGTTATTCATTTTAGAGGGGTTATGTTGCTAGTTTTTCTTCAGAGGAGTAAAATGTAAATCTCCATGTTAAGACTTAGAGCTTGAAAAATGTATCATAAAAATTGTTGCTAATTAATACATTGGTTTGATGCTTTGGATTGGGTTTTTTAACTCAAAAAGGGTTTTTCCCAAGTATATTGGTGTTCTTTGTTGGATTTGTGTGATTGGTCATTGATGTCAAACCCCGGTAATCCGGTTAAGACCAGATGTGGCATAAGCAATTTTAGTATTGTAGGTTGAGCAACAATGAAAGATACGTATGTATGTGATATGAAGCAGTAAGGCACACATGATTTAGTGAAGTCATTTTTGGAAGACTCTCTTCTTTGGAATCTTGTGTTTTGCTTATCATGGTTTGTATTCAATTTTGGTATTAGTGGTATAAACTATATTAGTAATATCAGTTGTATCTATTGCTATTTGAATGATTATATTGCATCATGCTTTTATATTTCAGAATGTGTGGTATGTGTATCTTGAAGTTAGGAGTAGCTGTACTTATGGGTCTGAGTCTATGGGTTCGGTAGACCCTTGTTTAGTTTTGGTAATTGTGGCGTACGTTTCGGTAAATGAAGTATGTGAAGGAAGTGTGTAGAAGATTGATGAAGGCTGACTTGTTCATCCTATTTTTGGTTGAGACATGTTTTGGAAATCGCGTTGATCCGAGTAGTGCATTATTGGGTAAATCACTAAGTGCTTGACCAACATATTATCTCAGTGTATGAGCTTACCGATATAGATATATATATATATATATATATATATATATATATATATATATATAGTTGATGTCAACATAGTAGAAGAAGAAGAAGAAGAGTATAAGGTAGAAGAAAGCAACATTGTGTGGCAATTGAAGAACAATGTGAGTGTGTGAGTAATGAGAGTGTGTGTGGTATTTAGCAGAGTATGCTTGTGATGTGTAGCAAAGAAGTGTGCAAGTGACAATATGCGAGCGGTATATGGTATGAGCATGTTGGCATTTGCATGAAGATTGCATTAATGAAATGTTATGTTGTCATTGATGTCAGTTAACCAGTAATAATATTGTTGTAATGTTGTTTTGTAAGCGTTAGGAAGAGCTAGTGAAAGGAATTGTAACCGGTAGGTAAGTTTGTGGAGTGAACTGGTATTGCAAAGTATTGGAGAGTTGAACCGGTAAACCCTACCCGTTTTGATTAAGTAAAAACAGGTTTTTAAAAGGAACCTGAACTTTTTACAAAGCAGGAAATATAGAAAAGACTAGAAAACACCGTGCCTGATCACTTCAAAAAGATAAAACAGATCCTAACCTAACAAAAAGGGACCACAACCTTTAAAACATAGCATTACAAAAAAACACTAGTAAATGACAACATCCAGAAAGCAAAACCATAGTAAAAAGATAGAAACAAGACAGCTGCCAAGACAGACAGAGACAACTATATACTTTTCATAATATCCTTAGCTTGGACAACCATCAGCTTCATGTTGTTCGTCGAAGTCTTTAACTCCTCCAGCTCACGACCTTTGATGTCGCCCTTGATCTTAGTATTGGCTTTGGTTCTCTTCTCATGTCCTTTTTTGTCCGGCTATTCCTTATCAACTTCCTTCTCAGTATTGCTCTCAAATCTATTGATCAGGATGTTCATGTTATCCACCGAAGCTTTAAGGATCTGGAAATTTTGTTTTGCAATCTTTTTAACAGCGAGCTCCATCTTATCAATTCTGCTACCCAGATTGTTCATAGCAGTGTCCATTTCTTTCCTCTCCTTATTTTCTTCCATCTCTTTAACCTTTTTTTTCAGTGGCAATAATTTTACCCACCATGCTTTCAATGGCTTCCGCATTATTAATAGCAACAACAAGTTCTTTAACATTGTTTGTTAGGGGTTTCTTTCCCGCTGTAGCTCTTTTGACAGTCAGCATATCTTTCTTCAAGCTATCAATATCCTTCACCATCGTTCCAACAGTCTCATAGAAACCCTTTATAGTCACATTCTCACCAACACAGTCACTAATCTTGCCACTTTTGTCTTCTTGCTCCTCTTTCTGCATGTCTTGGGCATTCAAACCCTCAATGTTGTCCGTGGCTTGATTCTCCTCCCCCTCCTTATCTTGTCCCTCATCCTTTTTATTCTCCTCTGCTTCTTCTTCAGAATCAATCAGGATTTGGCTGATTTCTTTTTTGCTTTCCTTACTTGTCTTCTTCCTCTGCATTTGCTTTCCAGTAACTTTCCCTTTCTTCTTTTTGATAAATTTCCCTTCAAAGGATTTGGCTTCAGACTCTAAAATTTTTGAATCCACCACAATTCTTTTCCTCTTAGCCTTATTCCTTCTTTTTTTGTTAGTCTCCTTCGAGTCTCCCTCAGTCTCCGAATCAAAGTTGAAGCCGCTGGCTTCACTCTCCGTGTCCTCATTTCTAGCATATTTTCCTTTTATGGGTTTTTCAATACTCTTCCCTTTAAGCACTTTATAGGCTAGAGCCATAAGACCCTGGTGCAAAGCATGGTCACCTTTAGGATATTTCTGAATGCCCTTGATAGTGTGGTCCATAGAGCAGGCCAGGTAATATGACAAACTCACATTTTCCTTATGGCGAAAATGGTTTAGCAAAACAAAATGGTGACCATATGCTCTGGTAAACCTCCCATCCAACGTAATATAAGTAATAGTAGCAAATAAAACAAACCTCCATGGCCTGCATATTCGTTTCGGGGAATGATAGGAATTGTCAACTTTAACCATTTTCTTCCTCTCATCATCCGTTACAGGGAATTCGTCTGCAGCTTTATCAGAGATGCTACGGTCCTTATAAAATTTCATGCCCTTCGTGATCATCCCCGTAGCTTCAACAATTATCTCCTCATCTACAGTCATCATCTGGGACCCGACCAAGATTTTACCACTCTTCTAGTTCTTGATAAAGCGTTTGGTGACCGCAGGATCTTTCCCACTAAGCCTCTCCATAAACACACTTAAACCCCCCTCCTGAAGGATATCCCACACTTCCCTGTTCTTCCTCCAATCCGAGAAGGAGGTAGGTTCGAACCTTTTTTTATTTCCTCCCATTTTTCCTTCACTATCTCTGAATTTCCTTCTCTCAGCTACTAATCTTCTTCTTTGGTTTCTGTGGATGCCCTGAAAAAATACCCAGAATCCGTGCCAAACAATAATGAAAAGACACATAAATAAATACTTATTACCTCCATAATAACCTTGCTTCGAAAAAAGAGGTGGGGGCATTTAGAAATTATATTTGATGGTGCCACGTAGCCCCGTTTGGATATGGTCCAGATTGAGCAGAGAGTTCATATCACACGCGAGCTCACTTTCTCCATAACTTGTAATAATATATTTCGTTTGGCAAGCCAAGTTGGCCGTCCAATCTGCGCATGAATTTGCTTCCCTCTATACATGTAAAAACACACATTTCAAATTCCTCACTAATTTTCTTTGCCGCCTTAAAGTAAACCCTACTTGTTGATTTGATAAACCCTAACCGATTAAGTTTGGTGAATTGGTTGTATTAGTTTATGATCTGATGATGAGTGGTAATGATTATGACATGTATGCATATTGTATGAAGAGAGTTTCGAAGTGTTTTTGGCACGTTGAGATAAGGGTTTTTGTCTAGGGAATGAGCAAGTATATTGCATGTAATGCAAAGCGCGTGATGAGTTACTGAGTTCGATGAAGTGGTGATCAAGGAGCAGTCAAGGCTTTCTTGAATGATGCGTAAAGATTGTTATGTAATCCAACGGTCATACTTGAACCGACTTGTTTGTAATCTCTATGAAAGAATTAGGTTTTTGTTGTGTTACCGACTTAATTGATTTGTTTATAAGGTCGATGAGTTGTTTTGTTTCAGAGGGCAAAGTTTTAGTTGAGTGTGTGGTAGCCGAACCGGATGATGTATCTGCAGTTTGAGTAAAGGCAGATAGGAGCATGAAAAGTATCTGAACAAGCAAGTGTAGTGCTATTCAAACAGATAAGCAAATCCCTGTTGTTTTCTAACAATTACAACAATTAAATCTCCTAATCGGGCAAGTTCTAACAAGCTTGGTGTTATTTAAATCTTCTAACCAAGTGGTATTTAAAACTACACTCCGCTTAATAGAAGGAAACCCCTATTGCAAATGATATAAAATTGGTAAAACTTGGTAAGATGAATGCACCTAGATAATAGATACACCCACAATGTAACAATATAAATTGCATGCAATGATAAAATGGAGAATAAGATAAAGAGAAGACAAGGTGTGTAGCCAAACCCCTCTTTTCGAATTGTGAGCATGACAAAGCTCAAGATACAGGCGTGTTGGTAAGATCTTTACAAGATAGTTGTAGCTTGGTAGTGTGTCTAAGAGAGAAGGAGAACACGAGACTAAGAGAGCAAGAGTGCAGTATGAGACCCAAGAGCCAAGAACCCCAGAATGGAACCCTTTCAAATGAGCTAGGAAAAGGTTTTTAAACCTGAAAGAGATACAAATAGCCATTACAGCCGAAGATGAGCCAAAGGACATGCATCGGCCAACACCCGACTCTCTACAGGATTCTAGATTTCGTGAATTTATTAGGACGTTAGCGCGGAATGAGGATGTCCACGCGTTGCACCTTCGTCCTACAAGAGATAAGCCCAAAGAGGGTTTTAAGGCATACAAAGGCACTTTATCTTTAGAGCTCATGATGCCAAAACAATGAAATTTTGATCATGAGTTTTCCGTTAATGCACCGGGTGCCATGTGTAAGTGTCATAAATGCATTGGGTGTGATTTAAGACACTACATTTTGTCCCCACTTTAGTGGACTGATCGACTCAAAGGATCAGGCGCACTAAAGTAGTTTTAGAAAGATAAATTCATTAAGCTCATGTAGTGCAATAAATGTAGTAAGTGCAATAAATACTTATCCCAAAAAGGATACTGTAGAGGCCGCAGAGGTCGAGTCGGTGATCATGGACGATGCCCCTAAGTGTTTGTGAGAAATCATGGTATTCAACGCGATGAATTCCATACTGCAAAATTAAAAAATTTGTCAGCACGAAAAATGGAAGAAGGTACTTCGGTGAGAAGAATGCTTAAGGAGTGTTAGCACGGATAGAAGGAAAAAATCTGATAAAGGCAAGTATATGCCCGCTTGTGTTTTTCCTCAGCGAGGTGGGGAAAACGAGCCAAAATTATCCCAAAATGATCAAGAAAAATTTTGGGCAAAAATTAGGCTATATACTTGAGGATGGGCCCTAAGAATGGTCATTTTCACTATTCATTGGGGGTATTGGAGCTGAGATTTGAATATCATCTGAGCAAAAATGCCATGCAGAAAAGAGCATAGAGCGAGCAGGATCGAGCAGTTGCGGACCGCAGTAGAGCAGGACAATGAGCCCGACCAAGTACGACTCGAATCACACTCTATCTATTCATTTTATGTATTCTTTTGACTTTTTATTGCAGACAACTGTGCAAGCATCTAGGGGAAGCGTATCGGTCTGGACACCGCGTTGTTGTCTCTGACACGTGCATCTATCTAGACTTTACGTTGGAGTCCTCTATGGACACTGTCGTCCATAAGCCGCACTGACATCTTATGGGTGCGCACACGTTATGAGATAAAAAGATGGGGACTGATTGAACTTTAATTTTTCGTGCAGATATTTCTTGAGATGCGGAAGCATGCTTTAGGACATCTACCACAGACACTGTGCAATTGGGTAGAGGAGCTGTTGGCAGCATATAGATGCCATCTTTGGAGAGTAGGTTTATGATGGACATTCCGTTTGCCAGAGTTCCAGTTCCATGACTCGATGCTGTGAGCGCTCATGGAGAGGTGGGATGCAGACACCATGTCATTTCATCTACTTACAAGGGAGATTATAGTGACACTGATTGATGTGTACAACTTCTTTGACTACCCATTTGGGGGGAGCGAGTATCACTATCTATACTGTTTGTCGTAGAGCTGGGCAGACAGTAGAAGTGGGCCATGGGGTGGAGGATTGACGCCATAGGACATGTGTACCTACAGGTGATGGGACAGGGGCGAGTGTCGATTCCTCTGGCACGACACATCATGATAGCGATCGTCGCACGACAGGTACTGACAGATGACCAAGGCTCAGAGCTAATTGCAAGGTTCGTGCCCCTGATTCGGGATATGGAGGAGAGGAAGACAATGTATGCGTGGGGATGCAACATGCTTTCCCAACTATACTACGAGCTGTCTTGGTACATCCATCATGAGTACCAGAGGCTGCCAGCCTGCACACTGCTATAGGTCTCGACTTTTGAGCACATCACCTACATGCGATTGGTTGGGTTTCCAGTGTCGATGCCCTTAGACATGCCATGGGCACATGGGTATCCACTACGACATGGCAGATGGCACACGAAATATCTGGCATATTAGAGGGTCACCTCGGACCAGCTCGGGATCAGGGATGTCATTTGGCAACCATTCCAGGATATGGGGGTTTGAGTCACAGACTGGACACAACTCCCGTGGATGCAGTGCGATCACTTTCTACTCGGCTAACATGATCATATTGTGATTGTACTACTGGCGGTGATGCATGCGATAGTTTGGACAAGTGCAACCTATTCCACCCATCACACCTACGCACATGCGATTGATCAGGGGCACAGTGAGGCCACAAGATCTGCCTTGCCCCACCCTAGGAGATGTGCAAGACAACTCTGAGGGTAGTAATCATGATGACATCGCTCTGCAACTGGACATTGATGATGTCAGAGTCACCCCAAACTTTGGAGACTGGTGGGGTAGGGTAGGTCTTGCATCGATCTTCCCGCCAGACACAATAGGAGGAGATGCTGGAGCCCTGGGAGGTGATAGTGACGACCAGGCCTCCTCGAGCAATGAGGGTGAGAGGCCAGGATAGAGACAATAGGTGGGGAGTCTAAGCCTAGGCAAACCTGTACCCATCGTGAGGGGGCTCCCGTCATCACTTGTCGCACCACCGTCTACACCACCAACGCGACCATCGACACCAATGGAAGTCGTAGAGGAATCCACCAGCAAGGTGCCTTCGCAAGATCCAGATTGGCAGATGGACGATCCTGGTACGTGCTTTGATTTCATTTGGTGTATCTCAGTTGTTTTCATATATGCGCTTACATACTTGTAGAGATGTAGAGATTTTGATGCCATGGATATTGATATAGAATTGTTTTGTGTTTGCAGAGGGCGTCGTCGAGTGGCTAAGCTTCATTCATCAACCATTGGCAGAGATTGTCCCTGTCATGCAAACTCGGGGCTCTGTGCGGGACTCCTATCGACCCCTTTAGACTGCAAGGAGACACATCTAGCTGTTCAAGCCTGTAGCACGACTACGAACAACATATAAGGAGGGATAGGTGGAGCTGGTTTAGAAAGCAACATAGCTAGCCACTGTGACGAGAAAGCAGGACTAGGCCTTGCTGGAGGTTCATGTTGGCTTCGGAGAGAGTGACCAAGTAGTGACGTGAGCTGAGAGTGCCGAGAGGGAACGTGACGCTTTGAGATCCAGATCGATGACCTCCGTTGATAGGTAGATGCTGCTCAACTGGGCGCCGCTTGTCATCTTGACCACCCCCGAGTGTGTCAGTTGATGGAAGATTTGGAGGCGGTGCGTCAACGAGAGGTGCTGGTTCAGGAGGAGCTAATGACACTACAAGAGATTGTGGCAAAGCTACAAGGGGAGATGAGGGGTTTGCGGTCATGAAGCACCACTGCTGCGAGATTGCACTCCACCTCAGTGAGATAGCCCTCTCGCCTAGATCTGGAACCCCCAGCACCTGCGACCTCAGGGACTCGCCCACCATAGGGGTCATGAGACATTTTTGATCTACTACATGTATATAATTCTTTGATATATATACAGATGGATTCATGTATTTCAGAGACACTTATGCCAACATCATGCGTTTTTATAGTAATGCGATACATGCACATTGACATCGACATTACACACACAAACATATGTGTGTGTGTGTATAGACACATTGAATTAAAGAAATTCAATTATTTGAATAAATTTCATGCAAAGATTAAATTGAAAATCTAAGTTAAAGTGCAAGCACATGCTAAATTAATTAATTAAATCATTTATCTCTTTAGTCTCTATTTTCATCTTCTAGTTCTCTTGGTCATCTTCTTTATTTCTTCCAATCATTCTTTTTCTTCTTTTAGTTAGTTTTTTCTCAATCAGTTGACTCAATTAATCTATTTAATCTATTCCGTTTCACCTTCAAGTCAGCAGTTCAACTATCAATTAGCATGTGAGCTCCCCTGAGTTCCACCTCTTGATCAATCTGTTCCACCTTTCAATCAATCTCATCCAAAAATCTATAATTTGAGCATTCAATCCTCACAATTCCTCTAGATCATGTACTTTGAATCTTTGTGTCAATTGCAGGTTGCCAGTGCAATATCTGAGAGCCATCATACCATAGAGAGAAGAAGAACAATGGAAGCTATGATGCATGATAGGGAGTTTCATTTTGCTTAATTTAATTCCATTTTGCATCTATTTCATTGGTTTTATGTTTGAATTGCTTAAATAGTTAAGGAATTCGTAATCGTCCTTATTTCCTATCTAGCAATGATGTATTTGAGCATAGCACATATATTACATAAATTTGGTAATATTACATAACAATATAAACAATTGATATCATGCATGTAAGAATTTTTAAATCATCCCCTTAAGCCATGTCCTAGTAATTACATCCCCTTAAGGTCCATTTTAGAATAATTCTTTAAAAACAATTAAGATCTAGACTTGATAAAATTTTGAAATCTAATTCAATGAACAACATATTAAATTAAATTGCACAATGAAAATAAATCATAAAACTTCATTTTTAACAATAGTATTCATAATAATTTAAATCATCCCCTTAAGCCATATCTTTTAATTAAACTTCGTGTTAAGACATTTAAAAATCATTTATCTAGGTAATGACATCCCCTTACTCAAGATCTAAACCATTTAACAACAAAGAAAATTTCATAAAACCTTAAACAATATCATGTGCATACATGCAACTTGCATAAGATTTTAAGATAGACCCTTGAACCATGTCCTAACTATGCATCCCCTTAAGATATTGTCAAATTGTTCAGTTCCTTGATACAAGAAGTGCAAACATATTCATTGTTTGTAGGCCACATCAAGTGGTTCAACCTACTCTTGGATAACTTGTAATATTCTCTCATGATCATCAATATCTAGTCTCCACTTATGAATGCCACTTCCTACGACTGGATGAAGAGATATGGCATTAGCAATTACAAGGTGGCTATACTGATAGACCTTGTTGTCACATTGATAATCAATATAGTGAATCCCATGTTTAACTAATTTGATTTGCTTTAAATACGTTCCTTGCAGAACAACTGGACCTGCACAAGAGAAACAACATTCCAAATTAGATTTCAAACAATGAATTAGATAGCTAGATTGAAATGTGAATGCAAGATGTACTATATTAATAAATAGATGTCAATATAAAATTTAAGATAAAGTGCATTGAACCTGTAGGAAACAACATTCCATTGCTTATTTCTTGTTTTGTTTACTTCTTCCTCTCCTCTGTGCAATGCAATAAATAGTAACTAACACCTTCTATATTTTCAAGCTCTGCTATGACTGCAAAAAAATGTCCTGCAATAAATTTCTTGGTCAAATTAATTTAAATAAAGAGTTTGCTTGATACATACATACATACATATATATAATTATAAAACTATTAAATATTGAATGAACTTAAATTAAAAAATGTAAATTATTTATACATAACAATTTTGATCAATCCTGAAATATGATCATGATCAGTAGAAATCAATGGAATGTCATCGAAGATTTTGTCCTCATCTCCATCATTTGTATTAGTAACATCCAATGGCACCAATTTCCATGCATTGACATATCAACATTCCTAGTTGATGCATTCATTAGAGTTTCTAGAAATGTAGTCAAAATAAAAGCATGAGTAATCCCTTGTGTACAATGACCACATGTGACTATCTGTACTCATGATGGAATGCAAGGATCTTGTTTTCTCTATCCTCTTGCATCCATACATTGATATTCTATCCACATATTCAAAACATAAAAAATAATTTGCACATAAATATTCATTCAATTATATTAAGTATTTAAATTTAATAATAATTTGAAATAAAATCAAATTTTGAGAGATCGTGCTTACCTGATATCTCCTAGAACACTTTGTATGGTATGACTTGATCAGATTCTAATGATTTACTAGCCTCATTTGATGAAAAGTGCATCTTGCACCATTCAACAACATCATGTGCATCTTTTATTCGAAATCCCTGATAATTCATTTGATACTTTCTTAAAGCATGTTTGATGCAAGCCCTTGCACCATCATGCTCACCCTTTCCATGTCCACTCTCAAAGAAAATTCAAACATGTGGCATCTTTTGGTTTTGATGATATCTACATAGTGCATAAAATGACCTTCATGATTTGAATTGTTTCACACATCCATTTGACCAAACAAAATGCTTTTCAATTTTTATGCACATGTTGTCCAAATATCCAAAAAAACTTCTTAAAGCAATGTTCCACAAAAAGTGTGTCACGCTCTGTATCATCACTAACATAAAAGTGATATTATTTCTTAATGACTTATGCTTAAAATGTACTTTCAACACCATCCACATCTAATTGTGCATGTTTATAACACACTTGGATTATAATAGTGATCTACTCTGAAAAGTAGTATTCTGATTGAATTTGTTTTTAATGAGCAAAAGAGTAATTTTCTGCAAAGTTGACAACTGATAAAATTGTTCCAGGTGGGAAAGTGTCTCTCAATGTTTGGAACTATTGTGCTTGCCACTTGGCAAAAAAAAGAATGACGTATATAGGGTTGAATCAATTTGCAAAAACTATCCTTAAAGGTTCCAACAAGTATCTCCTCTTCAACATATTCTAACCTTGTGGATTATTTCCCAAATTTTGTTTTAGACTTTATGTACTTGTAACTCTTACATTTTACCATCTGTGTCATGTTGATATCTTCATTTCTCAAAGGGAGTTTAGCCAAATTACCACAAGTTTCACATTTTTTGTTTATGCAATCTATTTGACCTCTTACATTATCATCTGATTTGTCACATAAAATTGACGTTATGAACTAACTTGGCCATTTAGGGGGAGCATTTTGAAAACCAACACTTTCTTCTATTATCTTTTGAAACACTTGATAGTATAGATCAAATTCAATATGATAACGCCAACAACAAGTTTCAAAAGCTTTGTTTATCTTCACATAATATGGCTTTAATCTTTCCAACATTGTTTGTCCAATCTTTATGTTCCGATTTCAATTACAAAATGAAAAATACAATTCATGTTGTGTGGTGTCCAACTAATGTTTTGTATGTAGCACATATTCATTAGGCCCAATCCTATGTTTGATTATTCCAAAATTTAGGGATCAGGTTTGTAACTCCATCTTCAATCATGTCAGAACGAGGAGCTCTACACATTATTACCCAGTTGTCCTCCAATCTACTATTGTAATGCCTTGCCAGGAACCCCGAAGGAAAACCCACAACAAGGGTGAAGGATTTTTTTTTTTTTTTAAAGTATAAACATCATAAGTGCATTTACACAACATGCACGATAACACAAGTGGAAGACTTACACCAGAATTCCTTAAGGGTTACCAACAAAGAATTAACTTCAAGAATAAATTTCACAACATCATAAATCCACATGTGCATCATTAACTCAATGATCACAAGAAGCCAAAGCAAATAAAGATTCATCATAGAAAGATTGAAAGGATACAACATAATTTCCACTTCAATAAGCACTTACTAACATCATCAAGGAAACTGATAAAAACATCCAAACATAGGATTACATTGTTCTTCCAATACATAGCTTCTCAATAAACATAAAGGATAGGTCTCATCCAATTACAAGGGTTACATAAGATCAATATTACAATGATACAATGACCACATAGGTCTACAAATACCAATAATTTTTAAAACATGAGATGAAGCATGAGTCACGAACCACAGGAACACCTGCGAACCAATCCTTGCATGAAGGCACAAATCCGAACATCCGATGGGAAGTGGCACTACCACCCGACCATGTAATTCCCAAAAATGGAATCACCCCACCGTGCTAGGAGATAGCTGAGGACCCTCAAACAAGCATAAGCATGACATGGTCGACAAAACAATACGACTCCATGACAACACAATAAGACTCCACAAGAATCCAAGTGACTCAACTTCACAAACACAAGTGAACTGACATCACAAAATACAAGTGAACCAAAAGAGAGAGTGTCATCACATGGCTTGATGGTTACCTCGGTAGGCTCTCATAGGTCCCGAATCTCTGTCCTGGTAACCTTTCTCGAACCTCCGACTCCAACTAAGTCTCATGCAAACCCTTCTAGCCTTTCGTGAAGACAAGGTGGTCGGTTTGCCATTCCAGGCCTTCTCACTACATTATGAGCCTCAATACAAGCACCCACCTATGTGCAAGGTACATTATCTTATTAATGTTATGAAGCTACCCACCTAATCAGTGCATTAGATTACCAATTATTATCTGACTTTCGTTGGGTCGTAATACCTACCACTTGGGTGCAACCCCGAAGCGAAAGCCACTCTCTCAAGGGACACTACACAAGCATGGTCACTCCCCAAGGACCCTATGGCGAAGCAGACAACCATAACACCAATATCAAAAACAAGTGGTCAAACAAGGACATACCGACTCTTGACTAACCATAAGGCAAAGACACTACATGGTTAAGACAATGGAGCCAACATATATCACTTGGTCAAAGGTACCAATTACACCACCACAGGATGACTGAACCACAGACTAAAATATCACAATAAACACTTGCAAGGACATCTAAATACATCAAATCCCCACTTAGACAATCTTTGGAAATATCAACATCATAAACACTTGCAACATTATTGATTGAAAATTAAATAAAACACTCATTTCCAACAGTCACATCTAATCAATTTCCAAATCAATATTCCAAATCTACCCATTTGAATCTCTAATTCATGCCTTAATCTCAAATCACATTACATCACGCAATACCACTTTAAACATTCCATTTATAAAATTTAAGTTCTTAACACAAACCGGTTTGGAGACTTGTGAGGGCTCAAAACCAAACGGGGGTCAAACCAACCTGCGGTTGTGCTGCTACCGAGGCAACATGCACCACTTATCGGTAGTGCTGCTACCACTGGTAACACCACCGCTACCAACTGGTAACACTAACCACTTCGAACCGGTAACACTTACCACTTCGAACCGGTAACACTTACCACTTCCAACATTCCATTTCCATAATTATTTCATGGGCACACACATACAGTGCCAATTTCCAAAATTTCAAGGAAGAGTTTACCAGCAAGGTAAATGGTGAAATAGACACACTGGAAAGAATAGCTAGCCAAATCATGACAGAATAGAAACAAGGATGCACCCAGCAAGCCCAATCTAAAATTCTTTCTTTCCAAAGAAGAGGTAAATCAAGAAATTGCTTGCTATGAACAAATAACACGCAACAGAGAAGAAATGAACAAATTCCTTTCCTGAATGCAACCATATGCTTATAGCATCACACAATCAACTATATTAGGCAATCTTTCTTCCATTTTAACATTCCAAAAAGAATCTACATGCATAACACATAAATTTCCATACACAGGAAGCAAACTGAAAATTTCAAAAACAAATTCAAGACAAGAAGGGAACCTCCAACCTTGAAGCAATTAGCAAGCAAAAGGGATGAAGAAACTCCATTCTTGCAGCCAGGTCGAATTTCCAGCTCCTTCAAGAAATTTTTCCAGAATTTTCTCTCCAAAAAATCCTCTTCTTCTCCTGCTATGAATGCCTAGAATGGATGCCCCAAAATATCTTTTAATCCAAGCTTCTAGGTTAAAGTTTTCCATCCAATCAAATTTAAATATTTTAAAACTAAAAAGGCAATCAGATTTCTTTCTTTCCCAAAAATAATAATTCTTTCCAATGATTAAATTAAAAAGGCCTAAATGGAAAAATAAAAAGGAAAACTTTTATTTATTTCTTTTTCCATCAATTCTTCCTTCAACATAAGCATTTAACCTTTTTAAATGCTAGACAATTTATTTATTTCACAAAAATATTAATGCAACTTTACACAATAAATTAACCATTTAACCATTTAATCTAGCAATTCATCAATTTAAATAAATCAATAATCACAGAGCATATTAATTAAATGATTACGCCAATACAAGATACCATCATCCATTTAAATTAAATAACCATTTAAATAAATGGAAACACGCAAAACCAAGACAGATCAAATGACGACTCTCAAATGACAAAACCAAGGCAACATGACACGCATAACAGCCAGACGGGGAAACACAACCGATTGACAACACTCACATGAGTGTAGCTGCGGTCAAGCTAGGGTACAACAACTATCTCCTCCACTCCCATCGGATATATAAGGCATGCTCAGACCTGCGAAACCAGGTGGAGTCAATACCCCGTACCTACCCGGTACTAGTACCTGCAATATCCTGCACCAAAGAACCACACGTGCATATAGACCAATATATATACAGATACGGTAAACACACTAATGAAGGAGAATCGTGACGTTCCCTGTCTCATCAGAGTGAGTGAAGGAAAATCGTCCCCTCACATCCCAATACACTTGCAAACACACAACATATAAATAACGCATCACAATATAAGGGAAAAGTGTCAGTCCATGATAATGATCCACAAAATAACATTAATCATAAGCACTGAAATACTGCATAAATCATACACCATAAATCTAGATAAAGCATGAAATAACATCGCATAATATCCAAATCAAAATACAAAAGTGTTCCATAGGAGAGTCACTAAAGTAACTCAAAACATAAAAAAGAGGCTGATCAAGGAGGGGTACTACAACTATCATCAAATTTCATTCTCATCTTCACATAATGTGATATTGTCTTCATCCTATATCCAATCTCAGATGAAATTGAGGAGATTTGTCTTTTTTGGAACATGTTTATATTTGCAATAGATTTCAATATCACTCTTCTTGAAATGGCTTTATCCATAGATCTGGACTGTTTTCCAATTGAACCCAAACCAACCTTAACATTTTTAACAATATCTTTTTGTAGGTTGGAAAATTTCCTCTTTTTCAGTGTTGTAACTACACCCAACAATTTTAATGGCTCTTTTAACTCATTATTAAGAAGTTGAATTGATAATAGTTAGGTCTTTTCAAGTGTATCAAGATTCTCAAACTGAGCAATTATTTTCTTTGACTTTTTATTCAGTGACCTATTACTATGTGTAGGTTGTTCATCATAATATCTCAATTTCTCCACATCCATTTCAATTAAATGATCTAAGTTTCTGTAATGAATTTTTCTCTTACACATTGAGCTGGATCCATATTTTCATTCATACCAGTAGAAGGAAACAATATTGACCCTTCTCCAACTTCCATTGCTTGAAATTGGGGTGCCCCTTGTCCAACATTTGCTTGAGCTTATTCATGTTGAGCACAAGCTACACACAAAACAAAACAAAACAAAATATCTAGATAGCATAAATTTAATTATAATGGTCCTAAAGGGGATAGATGGAGAGAGTTATATAGATCTAGAGAGAGAGCTTGAGAAGTAAAGATGTGCATACTTGTTTGAGCTTGGGCTGACCCTTCTCCAACTTCTGTAGCTTGATCTTCTACATGATCTTGTGCTTGACCTATAAAGAGAGTATGAGTGAAAGAGATAAAGAGACTAAACATATTTAATCACCTAAGAAGACTTAAAGGATCTAGATAGAGAGAAATATCCTAAAATCTTTAATTACCCTTAGGAATACTAAAAGGAGAGAGATAGAGAGAGAAGTAAAGATGTGCATACTTGTTTGAGCTTGGGTTGACCCTTCTCCAACTTTTGCAGCTTGATATTCTACTTGATCTTGTGCTTGACCTATAAAGAGAGTATGTGTGTGTGTGTGTGTGTGTGTGTGTGTGAGAGAGAGAGAGAGAGAGAGAGAGAGAGAGAGAGAGAGAGAGACTAAACATATTTAATCACCTAAGAATCTGACAAAAAGGATCTAGAGAGAGAGATCCAATTTTTTTATAAAATTACCTAAATAAGAAGACTAAAAGGAGAGAGGGAGAGGGGGAGAGAGAGAGAGATTTAATCACCTAAGAAGACTAGGGGTCTTATGGTGTCATTAAGGGTCATATGGGGTCCAAGGGGCCACACGTGTTACAACACCATATAACCCATTAGGACATCAATTGGTCCTAATGGGTCATATGGTATCATTAGGGGTCATATGGGGTCCTAAGGGGCCACACATGTGTTATAACACCATATGACCCCTTAGGACACCATATGGCCCTAAGGGTTCATGTGATGTCCTAAGGGTTCATGTGGTGTCATTAAGGGTCATATGGGGTCCTAAGGGGCCACACATGTGTTACAACACCATATGACCCCTTAGGACACCATATGACCCATTAGGACATCATATGGTCCTAAGGGTTCATATCATGTCCTAAGGGTTCATATGGTGTCATTAGGGGTCATATGGGGTCCTAAGGAGCTACATGTGTTACAACTCCGTATGACCTCTTAAGACACCATATGACCCATTAGGACATCATGTGGTCTTAATGGGTCATATGGTATCTTAAGGGGTCATATAGGGTCGTTAGGGGTCATATGGGGTCCTAAGGGGCCACACATGTGCTAGAAAACCATATGAACCCTTAGGATACCATATGACCCATTAGGACATAATGTAGTCCTAAGCATTCATATGGTGTCATTAGGGGTCATATTGGTTTCAAAGGGGTCATATGGTGTCGTTAGGGGTCATATGGTCTTCTAAGGGGTCATATGTTGTCTTAAGGGGCCACACATGTTTTAGACCAGCATATGACCCCTTAGGACATCATATGACACATTAGGACATCATGTGATCCTAATGGGTCATATGGTGTTGTAAGGGGTCATATGGTGTCATTAGGGGTCATATGGGGTCCTAAGGGGCCATACACGTGTTAGAACACCTTATGACCCCTTAGGACACCATATGGTCCTAAGGGTTCATATGATGTCCTAAGGGGTCATATGGGGTCCTAAGGGGCCACACATACGTTAGAATACTTTATGACCCCTTAGGACACCATATGACCCATTAGGACATCATGTGGTCCTAATGGGTCATATGGTATCCTAAGGGGTCGTATGGGGTCGTTAGGGGTCATATGGGGTCCTAAGGGGCCACATATGTGTTAGAACACCATATGACCCCTTAGGACACCATATGACCCATTGGGACATCATGTAGTCCTAAGTGTTCATATGGTGTCGTTAGGGGTCATATGGGTTCTTAAGGGGTCATATGGTGTCGTTAGGGGTCATATTGTGTCCTAAGGGGTCATATTAGGACATCATGTGGTCCTAATGGGTCATATGGTGTCATAAGGGGTCATATGGTGCCGTAAGGGGTCATATGGAGTCTTAAGGGGCCACACATGTGTTAGAACATCATATGACCTCTTAGGACACCATATGACCCATTAGGACATTATGTGGTCCTAATGGGTCATATGGTGTTGTTAGGGGTCATATGGTGTCCTAAGGGGCCACACACGTGTTAGAACACCTTATGACCCTTTAGGACACCATATGATTCATCAGGACATCATATGGTCATAAGGGTTCATATGATGCCCTAAGAGTTCATATAATGTCCTAAGGGGTCATATGGGGTCCTAAGGGGCCACACGTGTTAGAACACCTTATGACCGCTTAGGACACCATATGACCCATTAGAACATCATGTGGTCCTAATGGGTCATATGGGGTTGTTAGGGGTCATATGGGGTCCTAAGGGGCCACACACGAGTTAGAACACCATATGACCTATAAGGACACTATATGACCCATTAGGACATCATGTGGTTCTAAGCATTAATATGGTGTCGTTAGGGGTCATATGGGTTCCTAAGGGGTCATGTGTTGTTGTTAGGGGTCGTATGGTATCGTAAGGGGTCATATGGAGTCATAAGGGGTAATATTAGAACATTATGTGATCTTAATGGGTCATATGGTGTCCTAAGGGCTCATATGGTGTCCTAAGGGGTCATATGGGGTCCTAAGGGGCCACGCATGTGTTAGAACACCATATGACCCCGTAGTACATCATATGGTCCTAATGGATCATATGGTGTCCTAAGGAGTCATATGGTGTCGTTAAGGGTCATATGGGATCCTAAGGGGCCACACATGTGTTATAACACCTTATGACCCCTTACAATACCATATGACCCATTAGGACATCATGTGCTCCTAATGGGTCATATGGTGTCATTAGGGGTCATATGGGGTCTTAAGGGGCCACAGATGTGTTAGAACACCTTATGACCCTTTAGGACATATTAGCCATTAGGGCATCATGTAGTCCTAAGCGGTCATATGGTTTCGTTAGGGGTCATATGGGTTCCTAAGGGGTTATATGGTGTTGCTAGGGGTCATATGCTGCCCTGAGGGGTATGGTGTCGTTAGAGGTCATATGGTGTCCTAAGGGGTCATATGGTGTCTTGAGGGGTCATATGGGGTCCTAAGTGGTCATATCATTTCTTAAGAGGAGAGAGAGTCTTAAGGGGAGAGATTAAAACCTACTTGATCACCTAAGAAGACTAAAAGGAGAGGGATAGAGTAAAAGTAATAAGGAGAGAGAGAGAGAGAGAGAGAGAGAGAGAGAGAGAGAGAGAGAGAGAGAGAGAGAACATAAATTTAAATCACCTAAGAAGACTAGAGAGAGAGAGACTGATGCAAGAGCATCCCCGTTTCTTGACAATCTTGCATCAACCAAAAACATTTTCTTTTGTTTTGCTTTCTGTTTGCAGTTTCAACATTTCTTTCTACGTTCGTTTTCATTTGCACACTGGACCTTGCAGAGCTAGATTTTTCTTGTGGATATGTTCATCAACCTTATCCTAAGTCCACGTGACATTTGGATCTTTTTCTAGCAAGTTATCGCTTCCAGAATCTAGGATAGTTTTCTAGCTCAAAGCACCATAACTGCTTGGACTTATTTTCTAATGGAGAATCTTGCAGATCTTTCTCGTCGCTTGAGAGCATAATTTCGTTGCTTCCAACGTTCCTTGGTGTGTGGTCGACCTTCCCTTGGGTTTGCACATAATTCTATATTATTTTTGAGGGATTCCTTTGGTGGAGGCCGACCTGGTTGTTTTACACGTTACATCATCTTCATTGGTGTTTGTTTCCATCTTGGGACGACAAAAATCTTCCTTGAACTATAGTGTCATATAATTCAATGTAATCAAGTAGATAGACACAAGTTTTAGGAGAGAAGATAGAGATAGGAGTTTCGGAGTTGGCTCACATTCTTACTTGTGCTCAGATACTGTATTTGAGCATGTTTGTAATCAAGCTTGTGTGCTGGATCTTGTAAAGCCCGCATGTTTTTCCGACCAGTTGTAATTGAATTCATGATATAATCTAATTCAGATTTTGCATTACCTCTATCGCATTGAGTTGTATTTCAATTACTGCACGGTACAAACTGTTCTCTTTGAGTACTTAATCCTGTTGTGACTTGCACCAGAGACTTAAGGGGATATATTAAAAGTACTACGATGATTAGGAGAGAGAGAGAGAGAGAGGAGAGAGAGAGAGAGAGAGAGAGAGAGAGAGAGAGAGAGAGAGAGAGAGAGAGAGAGAGAGAGAGAGAGAGAGAGAGAGAGAGAGAGAGTCTTAAGGGGATCTATACTAGAAACAACTAAAGAGAGTAGGAGAGTAAGAGAGAGAGAGATCCTAAAATATTTAATAAAATAATATTTGATCCTAAAAATGTTTAATATCCTTTAATAAGACTAAAAGGAGGGAGAGGGAGAGAGAGAGAGAGAGAGAGAGAGAGAGAGAGAGAGAGAGAGAGAGAGAGAGAGAGAGAGTCTTAAGGGGAGAGACTAAAACTAGTTGATCACCTAAGAAGACTAAAGGGAGAGAGAGAGAGAGAGAGAGAGAGAGAGAGAGAGAGAGAGAGAGAGAGAGAGATCCTAAAAATTCTTAATAATTACCTAGATTGAAGACTTGGAAAAAGGAGAGAGAGAGAGGGGGGATTAAAAGTACTAAGGTGATTAGGGGAGTAGAGAGAGACTAAACATATTTAATCACCTATGAAGATTAAAAGGATCCAGAGAGAGAGTAAGCATACTTTTAAATCACCTAAGAAGACTAGACAGATATATATTTAATCATGCAAGAAGACTAAAAGGACCTACAAGGAGAGAGGGGGAAAGAGAGAGAGAGTCTTAAGGGGAGTGACTAAAAATACTTAATCACCTTTAATAAGACTAAAAGTAGAGAGAGAGAAAGAGAGAGAGAGGGATACTAAAAAAAATTAATAATCACCCAAGAAGACTAAAAGGGAGGGGGAGAGAGAGAGAGAACTTTTTATTTTTAATCACCTTCTATTTCTATTATATTTTGTAATTTCATTAATTTAAGTGGGTTGGTGAATTCTAAATTGTAGAGATGCATACCTCTTTTATTCTTATGATATCTTGCAATTCTTATTCACAACATCTTTGTTCCGTTTCAGGTGAATAATTTCACGCAGTCTTATTTATCCTCGCCCTTTAATTTCCCATCTCCTTCCTTTGAAAAAATGCCTTTTGAAAATTCCACAACAAGAAAATTCACTTTAAAATGCTTTCTTTGTAAATAAATGTGAATTAACCTTCAAATTTGATATGTAAAATATGAAAAAAAAGCATCTATATTTATATGGAATCATTCATAGCCCAAATTAAAATTGGCTGATGGGGGTTTTTATTGAACGTCAACAGTGAAAAAAGGTCACGTTCGATACAAAGTGGTTGTTATGACAAAATTTGTGCCAAGGGGTTTCGATAAAAAGGGGGTTCGATCAAACCTTAGGGGGTTCTATCGAATCCCTTTCTATCCAACATATGTTCTATCGAAGGTCTTTGTTAGAGGTCTCTTCCCCAAACTCTCCTGGTTTCTGCAAATTTCTGCCCTTTGAAGCTCAAATCGTGTGCTCAAATGGATGAATTTTGACAAACCCAAATGCATGATAGTAGTACTCAAAGTGAGCTTTCCAATTATTATTATTTTAATATATATTGGGTTTATTGAGATTTTTTTTAGATTAACTAAACATAGGTTCCACACCAAACATCAACTTCTGAGTTCCAACGCTTATGGAAAAATAGTAAACAAGTGAATTTTTTTTTTGAAAAATATCTGCGCACTAGGTATTGAAGTTCTCTTTACAACAAAATTATTTTTTTTCGTTACATACACAAGTTATGACCTACCAAATGGACATATGTCAAAATTATAGTTAACTCGATTTCAAAACAATAAAATATGAAATATTGAAGATAATGTTATGAAACCAATTGCAAACATTATATGGATGTTACAAAACTAAATTCGAAAGAGTCACATTCATATCTATTTTAGAAAGAAGGTTATGCCTTTAAGTATCACTCTTTAAAAATGTTGTTTTCTGTAAAAAAATTATTTTCAAGGGAGATAGAAAAATGGAAACAAGTTGAGTCCAAAAAATCTCAAAAAAATATTTTTAGAATCTACACACAAAATGTCACAAATCACTAGTTCACATCATCTACAAATTCCTTATGGTTTAGTAGTAATAGGTGTCTGAATGTGAAGTTTAAAAAAAAAATGAACATTGCAGTGTCAAAGTTGGAAAAAAAGTGTAACCCACTATTGTGGGTTCACCTATGATCATATATATCCAATTATCATCGAGCATAGTGTCCATTAAGCATTGTGAACATGCTCATGCGATTTAATTTCTATTATTGTTTATTGCATAATGAATTCATTATATAATGCCACTTTAATTTGATTATTTGCAAAACTATTTAAATCTCATGCTTATAATGATCATTCCTATTTGATTATTGGTCTTAAGGAGGTTCATATATTAATTCACATTAATTTTTGACTCATAGCTTGATGTACTGTAATAACCCACCATATTTAACCCAACAAAATTTGACCATTCTTTTTTTTTTTTGTTAAATTTAATCATTTGTGTTTGATTCAATTGCATACTCTGGGCATCCATCCATTCGAATTAGGCATTCATCCATCCGGGATGAGCATCTAACCATACGGGTTAGGCACTTGTCCATACGGGACATAAGATTTCATCTATCCAATACGAGATAGGCATCTACCCATACGAGGTAGGCATCTATCCAAATCAGGATAGGCATCTACCCATGTGGGGTAGGCATCTATCCAATCGGGATAGTAGGTGCTCTGGCCAGAGACTTAGACTCATCGGGACCATTCGAGTCCTGAGCCACTCACTAAGTACTACACTCTTCTAACAGAAGTGCACCGAGGTCGCCGTTCTTAGGAGTAATTAAATAACATAATATAGGCTCGAATTCCGCCTCGGAATTTGGCTTAAAGCCTCGGGAAGTCAAGTGAATCCATACGGGATTCCTTCCGGGTATGCATTGAATTACTTTTTCCCATTTTAATTATCTTTCAAATTAAGATTCTATTCAATCCTTCTATACCAAGCCTAGACCCCACCCACGAACGCCTGAGTACGAGGGACAACTTCGTCCCAAGACTGCCTACATACCCGTTTCGGCACGAGATCAAGGCGTAAAGTATGTAGTTCTATTTTCTACTCTATGGTTTGATGTAAATTGATTAGTGGGTACACAACCCTTTCTAGGGTCAATGTCCCAGACAATTTCTCTGCGGTTGCTACCCATGGTGGTAGCGCTTAAGCAAAGGCTCAAGATGGCCTATTGCTTGTGGCCTAAAACACTAGATCCTAAATTCTTATCATAAGCGTCACCCATGACCAAATGTCAATCGACAACAATTCTTCGAGATTAAGTCAATTTCATAAAAGCATTTCACTCGACATCCCTATAGGGGTTTACTATAGTTTAACTCAGCGAATGAAAGATCGTTTTAGAATTATCTTATTAAATTATTGATCTAAGGGGGATTACCCGCCCCTTGGATTTTAACTTCTAAGTGTCCCTTATTACTCCCCGACGATCTATAGGGACAATGCCACAGACGTCGTTGATGTAGCTTTATTAGGCATTAAGTGCAGTAGTTCAACACGATGACATTACTTGTAAGCGTGACCCAGAGGCACTGTATATACCGAACGCTACTAGGTTTTGGTTTTCCAACTTCCTTTATTTAATTTTTGAACTTATGATAAACATCATGCTTGAAAAATAATTATGAATTTAGATATTGCAAGGCTCAATTAATTGAGATAACTACTTGATGAATTACATGGAATAAAGCCATAACTAACATTATTTATTATTCAAAACTTGAAATATAACTTTGCATAATAATAACGATTGGGAAAATTGCATAATAATAACGATTAGGAAACTTGCATAATAATATTTAAACGTGAACTTGCGTGGAGATGGAGAAGCCAATAAAGGTAATCAATGTAAGGAATTTGCATGAGGCGAAGGTAGTGAAATTACATGCGAGGATATCACTTATAAAGCCACTAATCCCAAAATAGAATTTAGCTTCAAATCATTTAATATGGATCAATTGCTTAAGTGGATAAAAAAAAAGTCTAATTTATAATATTTGGTATAGTTTAGTTTGCAGTTTATAAATTGCTAAAACTAATTATAAATCTAAATTTTTTTTACCTAAGTTAAAATTTTATTAAACTAAAATTATATATATATATATATATAAAGAATTTAATTAAACTAAAACTTTATGTATATATAAAAAAGATTTAACACTTAACATTTAAAATTAATTTTTTTTGTTTGTTTAATGGCATGGTACCGGGGAGTGGGAAGGGCCCATGGCTCCCATCATCACTGCGGGCCTGTGGGCGCAGGCCCGCAGAGATGAGGGGACCGCTGTGGTCCCCCCCACTACCCCGCGGCCACTGCCGTAGGTTAGTGGAGGGTACCACTAGGTACCCCCTCAACCTGCGACATGACTACGCCGTCCCCTCCTTGCAGCAGCCCACATCCCTATGCAAATCATTTCGCCGTACATTTCTTCATACTGTGTTGCATCATCTTTTTCTTTTATTTTATTTTCTCTTGCGATAATTTAACAACTTATATATATATGGTTTCCAGTTTAAATTATTTAAGCATAGAGAGTATTATATAACCAGTATATGAGAGATGAATATTAATGTAAACAATAAGGATTTATTTGCAGGAGTGAATAACATAGAGGGTTATTCACAGAGAGATCTATTCCTCAGTTTCAACTATTATTTCCAGAGAGAGGCAAATAACCAGACATAAAAACATTAATGGAACCAAATGAGAATATCACAGAGAATTATTCACAGCGAAATCTATCCTTTCATTTCAACTAATTTTCACAAAGAAAATATATATAACCATACTCAAAATATTAATGGAAGCAAATGAGAATATCATAGAGAATTTCATAGAGAATTATTCACAACGAAATCTATCCTTTCATTTCAACTAATTTTCAAGAGAAAATATATAACCAGATAATAGAAAAATATTTATGGGATCAAATGAGATCAAGGATTCATTCACAGGAGATATATTCTTCAACTTCAACTGATATTCATAGAGGAATTTTGATTCAACTATTATTCACATAGAGGTCTATTTAAAGAATGAGGTTCAGATTTCCTATTCAAAAAACCAGAGAGATGAATTAGAGGGAGGAAATAAGGATTGATCTAATCTAATTCTCAGCAAGGAATTGAAACAAATTCTTCTTCTTTTTTTTTTTCTCTTACTAATGTAATACTCAGCAAGGAATTGAAACAAATTCTTTTTTTTTTTTTTTCCTCTTACTAATCTAATACTCAGCAAGGAATTGAAACAACTTGATCTAATTCTCATCAAGGAATTGAAACAAGATTGATCTAATCTAATTCGCAACAAGAATAAGATGCATGATTCAAAATAAAACAAAACTGAATTAAAAGAACCTGGATACTTGAAATTGATGTAGAATCCCATATGAATCCTTCAATTAGCCTCCCTTGATCCTTCAAGCTTGAAAAAAAATTCTCCAAAGCAACCTTAGCTATTCTCCAAAATGAAATATGACTACCAAAAACAAATAATTGAGAGAAGAATTTCTTCAAGGAAGAACCAACTCCCATTTTTGAAAACTTGCATATCATTTATAAGAAAATTCCCTCTATTCCATTATCTAGAAAATTTAATTACAAAGGAGTTTCTTTCCCAATTTTGGACTTCATGCAAATTGATTAGACTTAGTGGAGGAGTTACATGCAAGGTGGTGGAGAATCCTCTAGAAGCTTCTTATTCTTCCTACAACATGTGCCATAATTGAATGTGGAAAAATAAATAAATAAATAAGAAAAATGTATATTTTCCATGTGTGTGTGTGTGTGTTTTATTTTATCCTTTTATAAAATTCATTCAATCATTTAAATAGCTTATCCAAAAATATAATAGAATAGTATTTTAAATCCAAAAGTGATAAAGGAGGGTTGTGACATGTACATCAAATGAAGGTGAATTTATACTTTTCAAGGTGATGCACCAACTCTAAGGCCGATTAAATGTGGAAAACATTTAATTTATGATCATTGATCCTTATCATATGTACCTAAGATGGTACATTACATTTTTACTTAGTGATTTTTTTCTATAAGAAGATATTTGATATCATTTTAGAATAGTTTTTTGGAGCTAGTAATAGAGTAAGAAAACTAAATCTAATATATACTGAAAATTTATGAAATGCATAAGTTGTATCTAAGTAAATTTTTTAGATTAAGTATTTTGTAGATTAATTCTCCTCTAGGGAATCTAATTTGTCTTCTTCATCCTTACTCATATGGATTGAACAATTCTTCTTTTAGGGAAACTCTTGATTCTTATTTGATTTCCTCCTTCACATGCAAGCCTAGCATTATTGATCAAGTGGGAATATTAATCCAAAATTCCCTACAATCACTATGATGTCCTTGGGGAGAATTGAACATTGGTCTACAACATGAGAACCAAGTGGTCCAATCGATTGACTACAATCTCTTTGACAAGTTGTAAGTATTGAGAGAACTTATTAGATCAATTTTGCAATTATGTATTGAAAGGTTGAGTCCTAAATTACATTGAATATATTGTAGCTATAATGTAATTGCAGTTGAGAAGTAATAAATTAATTCATTACATGAATTGTCTACTTTTTGATGTGTAAAGTTGTTAAGTGTTATAATTTGTTGTGTACTTATTGTCTTTAATTATACCCTCCAACTGTAATTATGTTAGATGGTATTAGAGATTATAATTGATTTTTGAAAGAAAAAGATTGAATATAGTCTTCCAACATCAAGTTGTTGGCTAGAAGATTCCTTAGTGAGTTGCAATATAGTTATGAATTGAATTTTTTATATTGTGGATCACTTTATACCAAATCTAAAGATAAGATTCATCCATGAAGAGTGAAGAGCTATCAAGGTGTTATCCATATTACTAAATGTTTGATATGATAAAAAATATCTAGTCCAACTAGATGTTATTGAAGAAGATTAAAGTGTTGGCAACATCAAGGAAGGAAAGCGAAGGGGGGGGGGGAGAGGTGGGCGCGTGAATCAATTTTCATGGGATTAAACCAATTAAGCACAAAATCAAATCTGATCAACTGCAACAAAAAGAAAGATAACAACAATAATAGCAACACACATAACACCAATATTTTTGACATGAAAAACCCGACTAAGAAAGAAATCACGGTGGAAACCTACCCACAATAAGATGATACTCTGCAATAGTATGTGTAAATATTACATTGGGGAATGCACATACATTCAGGCACACTGTCTAGAACTCACTACTCAAATTACAATGATCGAGAAGGCTCCAACCCTTAGGGAAGGTTCACTACCTTACAATAATGATTAGACTATAATCTGGAAGGAATGGACTACAAAGATAGCATCTGCTAATGCTTGATGACAGTTCTGATTAAGCTCATTTGTCTGCCCTTCACCAGTCTCTGTTCAATACACCACACTGAATGATGAATTTGTTTGATCACACATACACCATTATTTGATAATGTAGACACAACACCAACACCCAAATTACATGAATACTACACCCATTTATACAGATCATCAACCTTGAATACAGGGTCGGCCAGACGCTTAACACCTAATTACAAATTTACATCACCCGATACATAAATCAACCTCTAGACCAATACAATGACATAGATATCACAACGTGGACCTAAATAAAATCTCCAAACACTCATCACCACTGGAAATCTCGCCAAGACCAACCACAACACGTAACACCACCAAAATACTGCATAACATGAAGAATGTCACCAGACCAAAAAGATCATCAAAAAATTGCACAATAATCAATGTAGACCACCAAGACAAATAGGACATGATTATGAAGCACCAACAAGAATGTTAGAACCATCCACAATAGCTGCACCAACACGACTTATTCAAATCTTCATCGATCAACACGCTAACACTCAAGAACACATAACAACAACAACTCGGATAAGAAAGATAACTTCAAGAACACCAAATCACAAACGATATGAAATGAAGATACACATGAACATCCAAAACACTCTCCCAAATCCTCAACCAAAGATATGATCATACCAAAGCACAACAGATCAAATACTAGACTTTGCCAACCACTGAACATAAAGACCAAACCTCAAACCAGATCAAATGATATGATCAAGTAAACTTCTAGATGACTGAAACCAATAAGGAATGAAGTAGAGATACTAGAGATACTTCATATTGAACCACAAATCCAAATCAATTCTTAGCAATCAACGAAACACCAAACAACTCTCTGAAACACAAAACACGAGAATATGTTGACATCAATGACAACAACACATCCTAGCAGCAAAAATATCCAACATGAAGAAGGGGTCATAACCCTAGAGCCAATGCAGGTGAAGAAAATGAGCGTGCTAATTGATAAGAAATTGAACAAGTTGTGAGGGAAGAAGAGGATTGAGAAGAAATGATGTTAAATTCCATTTCTAAAATTGGTAAGAGAACTATAATTGATAATTTAATTAGGCCGTTATTTTGAATCTTGAAGAATCAATTGATTGGTTAATTGATATAGTAAAAATAGTTTGAATATGAAAAATCTAGGATCCTGAGAGAGAAAAATTTACAAACAAAATATTAGAGGTCATGTTGCTATATGGGGGAAGGAGATTCAATTAGAAAGAAAGAGAAAATGAAAGCTAAATATTGGAAAATAAGATACAGTTAAAAATAAGTTTATACCTAAAGAATATCAAATAGAAGAAATTACAAAATATTGGACAAAAAGAAATGAGAGTTGAAGAATATATAGATGAATTTTATAAGTTGATAATAAGAGTTGGTCACCATATGATAAGTCAAGAGCAATGAAGTATATAAATGGTTTATCGAATTTATTCAAGAAGAACTAAGTATGACTAAGATAAATTTTTTTTGAGGAAACATATCAATTTTATCTAAAAGGTAAATATACGCTGAATAGGAGGTTTAAGAACAAACAAAATAGTGAGGAAGAGACAACAAATTCAATAGAGGAAGACATCAAGGTAGTGGTAGAAGAATTCATGATGAACAAGTCGAAGCAAAATACATACTTGAAGGATATTGGAATGATAAACTAGAGAGTTAATACATACTTTAAGGATATTGGAATGATAAACTAGAGAATTATTAACGAGGTGGAGGAAGATGTAGAAGAGTTGGTGAAAGACAATTTAGAATAAATTGATTTAAAAGTAGAGTTGAAGAACATAGAGCATTTGAATATACATTATTTGAAAGATGATATGATAAAAAATCGAGAGGACAACTAGAGCCACACTTACTGATGAAAATGCTTATTTTTCATAAAGCAAGTGTACCTAAAAACTATGTCATTACTAGTTAAGAAAAAATAGTTGAAACTTGGAAAATATCAAAATGCATCAATTCAAAGGGAAATTTTATTTAGAAATGTGTGCAAGTCAAAAGGAAAATGTTCCAAAGTATTTATTAATAGTAGTATCATTGATAATCTAGTTTCAAGGAGATGGTAGAAAAGTTGAATTTGAAAATGATATAATATTCAATTTATACTCTATTACACTACTAGAATATTGTAAGATTGAAAGAGAAAGATTGAATGTATTGATATAACTCTTCTATTAGATTAAACAAATTTCTTTTCTATTTGATGGTGATTTTTTTTTTTCAAAAAAGGGTGGTCTTTAGTACTTCCAATACTTGGTTCACTTACATGTTGAAATTATTTTCTATATACTACTATGAATTTATTTAATATTTATAATGCTTTTATATGACGATCCAAATCAAATTCAAACAACTTTATACTATATTTACATCTATTCTCCTATTTGCTTGACAATTTCAAAGATCATTACCATAAGAGAGTGTCCTCTTGAAGCACAATGATATACCTTCCGAGATATTTTAAAACATCATCATATATCAAACATTACCTTTCGAGATATTTTAAAACATCATCATATATCATACATTAGAAAGTAGTAGAACAAATGAAGTTCAACTAAGTAATTAATAAAACATATGTAATCAACATATATGATCAAATTTGAATACAAAGGACCAATCCATGATCACAAACTTGACACAAACCATTAGTCTCAACCCCAAACATAATTCAAATTTAACATAGAAAATGATGCATTTTGCTAATAAAAAGATGATATTTCAGCATAGGTTACTTAATTACAATAGTACCCCTACTCTTGCATTTACTTTTCATAACAACACTTAATATCAAAATATACAAATCCATAAATTATCACCTATTAGATTTACATTAATATTTTTAATATTTATAAAATTTATTAGGTTGAATACCCTTACTCTTTGATTTGTTTTTCATAACTTAGCATTTAATATAACAATACCCTAGCTCACTAATCATCACCTACTAGATCTATGTTAATTTGTACAAAATATTTGAAAATAGTTTTTACGAATTTGATTTTAACAAGGCACTTGAATTCAAGTAAGATCAATACATTAACTCCATTACAAACAATATTATATAGCTTCTTCCGAACATCAACATTAGATGATAACAATTAGAATCCAATGATTTACCAACTGAACTCAATCACTAATTTGTGCTAGTGAATTAACTTAAAATCATCCCACCAGTCTATTTTCCCTCATATTAATATGATGTAAAATTTAAAAACAAAATATAATTTAAAACAGTATTTGTCAAATTTATATCCAGGGATTTCTGTGAACACACATTCCATTCGAATGCCACCCCTTACTGTCATTGCAGTTATACCTCTTGCATGGGTAATGGGGGGCATTCCTAGGATCAATTTTTTTATGATCTGTAATGGTGTTATTGTCTATACTATACAGAATGTGTCCTTCCATGCGAAAGCCCCATCGGTCAACATATGTATTTGTTAGAACTTAAAATACGATAGATAGGTATAATCCCACTACCAGTCTTTGAGCTGTTGCAGGCAGGTGATGAAGCTCATATATCTTTGCACTTGCTTCAGATTAGTATCTGAAGTTGATACATTTGTTTGCTCTATACGTACACTAGCTTCAATTCAAGCAGCTGCAGCTGTTGGAGATTTGTGAGACGGAGGAACCTCTACTTCCCCTTGCATATCAAAAGCATCCTCCTCCTCTTCTGAATTCCATAGAAAGTTGGCATAAGATGCCAGAACATAGCTGTGCACACATGCATCCGAATTAATTAGTGGCAATTGAAAGTCCTGCATACCTTTCAATACCATTAAAAAGAAAATTCGGTAATCTCAACTATTCATACCCAAGATCAGAGTCGTCAACTTATGTTAAACCTAAAACTTCAATAGCTACCACTCTTCAATAGCATGTAAAAAGTATGAGAATGCAACATCACATTAACATTTTGAAGAAAAATGTCACTGAATTTACTCCGAGAACATGCAGAAGCTCCTGGATGGAACCACTTTTTTAGTTAGTAAAAGTTTAGCTCCCCATAGTTTTGTTTAAAATAAAGGATATGTGTTGATCCGAGTCAATTTGGCACAAATACCCCATTTAGTACCAAACAGAGTGGTTGAAATTATTTTATTGTTGTTAGCTGTTTTTATGCTAGTCTTTTGCAACAGGATATTAGGAGCCTTTTGAAAGTTAAAACCTGTTTATCCTTTAATAAAAAAGACCAGAGCGGTTGAAATTATCCATGACAAATGATGCACTGTAACTCTTAACTCCTGTAAATGAATGCAATTTGTAAAGTATGATTCACTGCTCATTATCTTAGAGCTGATTATATCACATAGAGGCCTGGACGTAGCCACTTTGCAAATGAATTCTTGTAGATTAATTGAAAAGCCCTTAATAGGATTGTGTCTGATGTAGCAGGAGGTTTAATTCCTAATTCACTCATCTTACACATCTGAGTTAAACATACTATAACACTGTGTTTGTTGAGATAATTCTCTTAATTTCAAGTCCTAACCAGTCCAGATTCTCAACACACACGATCATAAAAAGGGGATCAATGGCAAACACACCAGGGTAGCTGTTGGCAGGGTGGATCAAGGTTCAAGTCCTAGCTTGTCCAATTCTGCAATACAATGGAATCAAAACAGTGAAAGAAAGGGTTACTCACCAATCATCAGGGTTAGCCTTCACAGCTTGATCAAAGTAAGCCTCAGCACGAGGCACATCCTTGCGAGTATCCCAAATGAGCTTGGCATAAAGAGAAAGCACCTCACCATCCCCAGGGCTGGCAAGTATAGCTCTCTCATAGTACTCTTCTGCCTTAGCAAGTTCACCTCGGACCTGAAACAAATTTTAATCTTAATTTTAAAAAAAATGTCACTCATTCCTACAAATTTGGGGTTTGAAAAATCACTCTGCAAAGCATCCACATACCTCATGTAAGAACTTAGCATAGTTCCTTAGCAAAAGTGGGTTCCCCGGATTGGCCTCCAGCATTTTCTGATAGTAAACGTCTGTGCTATTCGAATCACCACCACCACCACCACCAGCAGTACCACCACCGCCGCCGCCAGAGCCAGGGCCACCACATTTATGAACACCGCCACCCACGCCAAATTCAGAACCCTCTCTATTACCCACTAAACGCGTCCGTACACTGGACTTTTCTCCTACTAAAGATCTAAAACCCTCTTCTTTCTTCCTCTCATTGGTGGCAGATTTTCGATCTTCAACAATAATTGCATCAGATTTCTTAGAAACCCTGATCAAATTCTTCTTGGGTTTCTCCACTCCTGAATTCCGGTTCCCCTGGCAGACAACACAACTGCTGGACGATGGTGTCCGTACAGGTTTACAGAAACCCGGACCCGCATCCGGCTCTAGCGGAACAGGTTTAGCCGGGCGCAGGCTAAGACTAGAAGAGCTTCGCAGCAACATTTCTTCAGAGACAAAAATAACTTACAATTTCCAGTTAAAATTAGACCTATGCAGACCCCAATCTACAAATTTCAGTTAGAATTCCACACCTATGTTAAGTAAAATCTCATTAGAGGATTCGCTTCGGAGAGCGCTGCTCTAAGAGCCTCCTGATACGCCATCACTTAGGTGCCCCTTTTCTAGACTCTCTATCCAGTAAAAGGCAATTTCACCGCCACCCAATTACGCCACGCAATTGTCCATTTTACAAGGCCAAGGCAGATATTTTAGGAGAAATGATTGACACCCATAACGTGTCATGTTTGGATTTCACCGTACTCAATACTCACGGGAGCAAAATCGGATTTTTTTACCCACGCTGGCTTTCAGTGAGCTAGCCACCTGCACCTAATCGACGGTTAGATGTGCACACATTTCTAACCAGCGGTCCAGATCAGAAGCTTCCAATGACACAAGCTGTCCCGGTCATCCTAAACAGTCCTATCTTAGTTCCAGCGTGCTTCATGGCCCTTGTCTTGTATGCTAGATTTTTAGTTGTAGGAGTTTCAGTTTATTGGGATTCAAAGATGATGTCAATTCGAGGTGACGTCCAACGTTCGTAAGAAATGGAACGGCTTGAGATCACAGCTGGCCTCCCGTCCCATAGCAGGGATTTGTTAGGTCTGGACAGGCATTTTCATTTCGGGATAAGGACGGAAATTTTTTATGGACTTGATTTCTAGCTCATTTTGGGCCATTTGTCATTGATCTTATGTGGAAGGAATAAAGCTCACTCGAGAGTTGAGAGAGCAGATGGGATAAGAATTTTCTTTGGAGATGGGACAAGAATTTTCTTTGGAGATGGCATCCAGTGCTACATTATTGATCACGGACTCCACCCTTCAAGCTGGTGCAAACCATAGGCCCCCCTCCTTGCTTGTCATACCCTACTTTAAAACCTTAACTTGGCCACTTAGTTATGGCATATAATTGTAAAGAATCCACTTTCTTAGGAAAAACAAGTTGGTTTTTAAATCATATTTAAGTTAAATCAGTAATTGCATTTTGGCGTGTAATGGGTATATTGTTGAAGAGGTGTGGAAGGTCAATTATAAAAAAAAATGGTCTATATTTTGCATACACTTGCATAGTATGTGGGGTCAATTGATAAGGCATTTAGAAAATTATGTTGTTTGTGCAACAAAGGTCTCAACGAAGAAGTGATAGCTTCAAATCAACTGTGCATCCACTTCCACGGATCCAAATATGATTGAAACAAAAACTCTATATTAGGAAAATAATCAAGTTCCATTACTAATAGGCTCATATTATGTTTGCAATAAGGTGAGTAATCCGTAATTAAAGGTTTACAAATTTAATTTGCATTTAACTCAAATTACAAATTTTTCCCGATTGCAAAATAGAATTGCGTGACATGATGGTTAGGAGAAAATGTATTAAATGTGAGGTTGGGGGTTCGATTCCCCCACCCAACATTTTGATCAAACTGGTCAAGCCACCTGCCGTATGGGCTTCTGTAGGGGTGCCACGTGGTGTTATTTCTTTGCCATAGTGACACGTGTCAACATGTTATTGGTCCGCATTAATAACTGTGCCAAGTCAACTGGTGATGACATGTGGCACTCTGACATATGTCCACATCAGCATACCGTTACGTCACTTGCCAATTGTACATGCCACATCATCATGTTGACGTCAACACATGTACTTGGTCAACCCATCTTTTGGAAACTTTGATTGGCCATATCTCGTTGATACGGACTCTGTTTGACACGATTCAAGTTGCATCAGGATCGTGTCTGCGAGCTTTATCCAATGATGCTAATTTCGTCAAATTTTGAGACTGAAAATTTTAGGTCTTCTAGATCCTCATGGATCATTCCTCCCAATTGAGAAGCTTTTGGACCACCAAAAATCTATTTTTATGTAGAATTGAAGTGAGGGCATTGTCGCCTCACTTGCCCAGTATCATCTGTCCACCTTGCTGGAATTCTGATCATCTAACTCATCATAAACAAGATGAAAAATGAGATAGCATTGTTGATACAATCAACTGTATACTCATCAATATTCAATGTCGCAGCCACCATCCACATAGAACTAACTAGTAGAATAAAAATTAACAATATTGAATACATTGATGTGAAAGAAAAAAAGAAAAAGTATCAACATGTTGGATCTCCTTAACAGGAACATAATTAGAAAATGAATAATCCAAACCCTCTTTTACCACCTTTGCCTGAAGGCTTAAATGTGCTTGCAACTAATCCTCACACTATTGTCTGTGACACCTTATCATGATTAGAAATATATGTGATTATTTTATCTTCATGCTTAATATCACTAGTTTTTACAGACACGAGGGTTAATGTATTGCTTGCATTCACAATCATCTTCAAATGCCCTATGTTTACAATAGATCTATCATTTTTCATGCGATGAGCTTTTACAATAAATTCCATTCCTTCTTTAAACGAATGATACCTGTTATGTTCCCTGTAGAAAATGACCTTTTGTCATACAAATAAGGACTTCCTAAAACCATCCCACAAATGTCAAGTGGAATTACATCTAACTCTACCTCATCTACAAACTTGGTGTTGGCAAATGCACACTCCAATGAGAAATTGTAGGTGATTGAAGGTATTGTCATAGATGGCAACCTTGCAATCATGTGATACCAACAGGCAGACTCAGGCACCGACATCGGCAGACTCTACACCGACATACATAACATCAACACTAAAAAGGAAGAATACCAGCACCTTGGCCAACATCAATTTTGTATAAACATATTTTGTAATTAATTGTAAAATCTTTTGTAAGCCGACATGGCGGATTGTAATATGACTCATATATGTATGAGATCATTGTAGATCATTTAAGTAATGATAGGATGTGAAATATGAATAGAAGGTAGCAGACCTAATGTGCGAATTATTAGGTTAAGGGTTTATGTATGTAGCAGAGCTTAAACCGGTACTGAATCTAGCATAGCAAATGCTGATTTGAAGCAGTACAAGACATTGTATTAGAATAATCCATTTTTGTAAGTCAGTGTGACTTCCTTTGTAACTGAGCAGTGAGCTCTAGGCACTTGGCCTTCCTGCATGTGCATGCCACTATTGTAAGCAGTAATATTCTCTTATTGGCCAGTAAGTGAATATTGTGGGTCACAAATCCCACCGAGGTTTTTCCCACACCGGGTTTCCTCGTTAAAATATTGTGTTATGGTGTGCTTTTCATGTTGTGGTTGTTATTCTTATTTGCTGCATTATTACTGATTTACCGATACACAGTTTTAATATGCTTTTCATGTTATAAGTTAAGAAAATTATTATACCAGTCAGATACTGATTCAGCCCCCCCTCTCAGTATCTTTGGGAATCCTAACAATTGGTATCAGAGCTTGGTCCTCTATTTTCAAAAGTCTAACAACTTGAGGAGGATCTTGTCACCAGTAGAGATGGAAAACTTCAAAAAGCAATTGGAAACAACTCTTTCAGACTATGATGCAGAAAAAGTGAAGAATATCAAACTTGAAGATGATCTGAAGGTTGCTCAGGATATTATTCAAGGACTTCAAGAAAATTTCACCATAGACAGAAATAAAAGAAGAGAACTTTGTGAGAAGATGCAGAAAGAGGAAGATGAAAAGGAAACTCTTAATGATCTGGTGAACCAAATGAGACAAGATAACTGTACAATGAAGAATGAGATGCAAGATATGACTATGAGATTTTGTAAAGAAATTGAAGACAGAAAGAAGAATGAAGATGACTTGACTAAAAGACTAAATGATGCTGGAAATGAAAACACAAGACTCAGTCATGAGAATGATATGTTGAAGACATATCTAATGCATACACAAAATGACAGAACTGAACTCATGAGACATAAATGAATCTTGGAGAATGAACTGACAGCTGCAAATCAACATAGAGAGAAATTCAAGAAAAGTTCAGAAGAACTTGTTGACATGCTGAAGAATAAAAAACTTAATGGTGATACAAATGGCCTTGGCTTTGAAGTTGGTGCAAGCTCCGGTACTGCAAACAATCATGATCATAGTAAACTGGTAAGACAACCTAATGCTTACAAATTCAATGGGAAATGCTTTAACTATAACAAGTATGGTCATAGAGCAAATCAGTGTAGATCTAGAAATTATCAGAACACTAATACACCCACCGGTCAATGTTCCAAATGCAACAAAATTGGTCATAACTCAGAAAATTGTAGAATGAATGTAAGATGTTATGTTTGTGGAAGATTTGGACATCTATCTAATCAATGCAAAACACATACCGGCATAGGATATGGGAAAGCTATTCAGAAAAACAATGTGACTTGTTATGCTTGTAACAAAATTGGACATATTGCAAAATTTTGTAGAAGCAAGACCTCACTGACAAATAACAAAGGTCCTAGTTTGAAAGGTAAAGAAAAGGTTGAAGAGGTAAAGCAATAATTCTCAAAACAATGGATCAGAAAGTTAGATCAAAATGTTGATGGGAATACCCCTCCACTGGTAGAACAGAGTAACACTCCACCGACAGGAGACTCCTCATCTAATTGAAGGAAAATCCTTTGGGGCTTTAGCAACAAATTGAAAAACATGCTATTATACCCTCGGTTGATGGCAAGAAATCGAATTACTTTTATACCGACAGATGAATTAAGTTGTGACTTAACCGACAAGCATTAAATGTGGTAGTTGGAGAAAATAACATTATAAAGCAAGTGTTTTGGCTCCTTTTTCCATTCACCGAGCATTCAAATCTTCGAGAGCGCGAAAATTTCCTAGTGAAGACATCCTTAGCGAAAAAGTGAAGCAGTTCATCAAAGCATTCATCCTCAAGGTAGATTGAGGTATTTATAATTATGGCTTCTTCATCCACTCCTGAATTTATTGCAAACCCTACTGTGATTGAGGTTATTAAGCGCCCTAGACCCGTATTCAAACTAGTTCCCGAAAGTGCAAAGAAAGATGATAACATAGGTGCATTCTCTCAAATTCCTAAGGGAGTAGTATATGCTGAAGACCCTAAGATATACATACATTGTCATATAGAGAAATTAGGTGATGATGAGATCAAAAACATGTATAGGACTGTGATTTGTGATGTAGATGGTAATATCAAGCCGAAACATAAGGTAGTAGAAACCCTAGGCTTTGTGGATATTCTTAGCATTCCTGATTTTCCCGAAGATAAAATAAGAATAGTCCTAAGCAGAGTCCATGGCAAATTCTTTTGGTTGGATTCAATTCACAAAATCACCAAAGAAGCAATAAAAGCAGTAATAGGGTTACCTTCCACCGGTAGCAGACCTAACAGAACAAAGAAAGTCCCAAATGACACAGTGATGAAACTAACCAGTGCAACTTTTGACAAAAGGTCTCTAAGGGTAAATGATGTAAAGGACATCAATGTCAGATTTATCAGTATGATCTTAGGTTACAAAGCCACACATGCTAATAGGTTGAACTCAGTTTCTAGCCTATGTATCAAAAGTGCATATGATATGGTAAATGATAATGCTAGAATAGATGTGTGTGAATGACTCAAAGATGAATTGATAGACAATCTAAAGAAGATTAAAGGAGATAAGAAAGTAACCTTTAGATTTGGAAATTTGCTTGTTTGCCTAATGCTGTACATTAATAAGCAAGTTCCCGGTATTGATAGAAGAGATTTTGGGTTTGATATACCTGTAGGAAAGCAACTATTGGATCTATTGAACAACATGGGAGAAGACAGAGAGAAAAACATAAACAAACACTTTCAAGCATTGAAGGCTCAAATGAAAACAAGAATAAGACTGTCACAGGCAATTGTGGACAAATATCAAAAGGAAATATGTTTTGTCATCAAGAAAGATGAAATCTGGATGGAGGCAGTTGTCCCTAGAACTATTCGGGTAACTGAAATGGGCTATGAAACAGATGATAATATCATAGAAACTTATGCAAAATCCCTCCTTGAAGCACCAAAGGAACCCACTGAGAAAGTCTTTGGAAATGCTGAAACTATTGAAAGTGAATTCAGTCAAGGAAAAGGGTTAAGAAGGTTGAAGAAACAGTAAGGAAAGGAACCCGACAGGCAAAGGTAATTAAGGAAGATGTTTTGAAACAAACTGGTATAAAAGAAAGTGAGTTGGAAGGACTTCAACCGGAAGCTCATCTTTCACTGGTTGGAACCTCCTCTGAAAGTGATATGCCAATAGTATTCAAAAGGGTAGAAAGGAAAAGAAAACCCTCACCGGTACCCTCACCCACTCCTAGAAAAACAAGACAAAAGGAACAAGTAGTGAGGCCTCTAGTAAAGAAGTTAAGTCCTAAGAAGAAGAAGAAGGTAAATCAAGATATTTCTCCACTGGATAAGCTCTTAAGTGAAATAAGTGAAGATGGAAAGTTCAAAAACATTAGCAAACTGTACAACACACTATCTGCAGATGACAAAGAAAGCATAGAGAATAGTGTAATTTTACACTTGGATATTTACAAGAAATTTCTGATGGAAATTGTTGATGAAATACCAAATGATCTATATAGAAGACTAGAAGCTAGAAGGGTAGCTATTGTTGAGATGGATAAGAAAATAAAAATTGAAAAACTACTTGTAGTGCATCCAGTTAACTCACCTGATGAGATAGACAAACTAATCAGTGAAGCTAACCGGACAGTATTTCAACTGCTCACTGGCATGTAGCACTGATGGCAAGTAGAGTGAATGAAGTCTCTGAGGAAACAATAGATGCATGTGATATATTCTTTGTAGAAAAAGAGAAACAAGAAGAATTACTAAGACCCAAGACCATCAGAGTATACCAAAAGGACAGGGATAAGGGAAAAGGTAAGGTAGGTGGACCTCCAAGCCTTAAAATAACTGATAATGTGCTCCCACCTCCTTCAGATACTCCACCAGTAGATACTACAGACAGTCAACCGGCCACTGAGAGTATGGAGACTCCACTTGAGGATACTAATCCTGAATCTGAAATTTTGTACACTGTAAATATAGACACACAGGAAGTAAATGTTATGGTTGATAGAGAAACCATTGAGGATAAGAAGGAAGAAGTGACTACTGAGTCGCCGGCTGCAGATATTGAGGTTGAGGTTAATAACACTATAAACATGAGCACAGAAAAAACCTACTCTAATAGAGCAATTGATAGAGGATACCACTGGTAAACCATTAGAAGAACTAGTAGATAAAACTAGAAAATAGTCAGGAGAACCGGAAATGGACAGTGTAGAGATACAAACTGAGAAACCAAAAGTGCATACAGAGACACAGATTGAGAAATCGACCGTTGAGAGCTTAGAAAAGCCCTCTGAGACACAGATGGAGAAACCATAACAGAAACAGGATGAGACACAAGTTCAGACAAAGACAGTGCCACCGACTAAAATTGAAAAGCCCAAACCTTTGCTAGTAGAAATGCGAACACAAACTAACCTACGAGAGGTCAAATCAAGCAAGGTGATTACTACAACCGGTAGCATGGATGTTGTGAAAGTAGTTGGGCAGACATATGGTACTTCAGTATCATAATTCTGGCCTACTAATGTAATAGAAGTCTTATTGGATTTAATAAAGAAGATCACAGAGTGCAATGCACAAGCCTATAAGACTATAGATGATACAATCCCTATTCTTAAATTGGTAGCACCTAAATGCATAGTGGATAATAAGGATTCTTTAGGTCAACTAGACACATTGTCTAAGTTCATCACCGACAATATTTTGACAATTGATCAAATAAATGAGGACACATTTAAAGAGAGATTGATTAAGGAAAAAGAGAAATTCCTTGAGGAAATTATAAAGAAGAACAAGGAGAAAATGGACACCTTATTACAGGATCTAGGAAAAACAATTTTGGATTTCAAGAAAATGTACAGGGATACTTGCAAAACAGACATCTTGACACAGGATATAGATTCAGAGATCAACACAACTCAAACTGAAATAAACAATGTTGCTGACAATTTGATTGGTACATCCGATTCATTTTTGGAGATATAAAAGAAAATTGGAGATCTAGAAGAGAAAATTGAGAAGTTAGAGAAGGACAAAGAGAAAGTTAAGGATAAGGCAAAGAGCTTGAAATGTAAACTTGGTCCAAAACTAGACTACCTCATTTCTTTGAGAAAAGAAAATTTTGAGGCTCTGGTTCTCAGACTTAAGACACTGGAAGAGAAAATGCACATACTCACCGGTATGGTTCAGAGAACACAATAGACATTACAGGAAAGCACAAGATTTAGCGCCAACTTAAAACTGGTTTTGACAGATATTTTTCAGATTGTAACCCACCAGTTACAAGAATCTAGGCAGGACTCCACTGACACTGAATGACAACCTTTGTCTTTGATGTCAAAGGGGGAGTAGTGTGATGAGAAAAATGATCAGAACAGGACATCATCAGCTCAAGGGGAGCATACATTTTTGGGCACATAGTTTTGGTATGACAAATTTTGGCAGATTCTTTTTGGACATCTTTTTGGACACTTTTTGATTTTTCTCATGAGTGTTGCCATCAATGCCAAAGGGGGAGATTGTTGGAAAATGCACACTCCAATGAGAAATTGTAGGTGATTGAAGGTATTGTCATAGATGGCAACCTTACAATCATGTGATATCGGTAGGCAGACTCAGGCACCGACACCGACAAACTCTACACCGACATACAGAACACCGACACCGAAAAGGAAGAATACCGACACCTTGGCCGACAAGAATTTTGTATAAACATATTTTGTAATTAATTGTGAAATCTTTTGTAAGCCAACATGTCGGATTGTAATATGACTCATATATGTATGAGATCATTGTAGATCATTTAAGTAATGATAGGATGAGAAATATGAATAGAAGGTAGCAGACCTAATGTGCGAATTATTAGGTTAAGGGTTTATGTATGTAGCAGAGCTTAAACCGGTACTGAATCTAGCATAGCAGATTCTGATCTGAAGCAGCACAAGACATTGGATTAGAATAATCCATTTTTGTAAGTCAATGTGACTTCCTTTGTAACTAAGCAGTGAGCTCTAGGCACTTGGCCTTCCTGCATGTGCAGGCCCCTATTGTAAGCAGTAATATTCTCTTATTGGCCAGTAAGTGAATATTGTGGGTTACAAATCCCACCGAGGTTTTTCCCACATTGGGTTTCCTCATTAAAATATTATGTTATGGTGTGCTTTTCATGTTGTGGTTGTTATTCTTATTTGCTGTATTATTTCTGGTTTTCCGGTACATAGTTTTAATATGCTTTTCATGTTATAAGTTAAGAAAATTATTATACCGGTCAGATATTGATTCACCCCCCTCTTAGTATCTTTGGGAATCCTAACACTTGGATGTGATTGCAAATCGGAGTTTACATCGTCTCGACACATGTAACTAAGCATTATCATACACCCAACCTAATGGATATGGTTTTGGATGAGGTGTTGTATTTAATCCCAATTTCTTAACAACTTTTTCATAGATTAAGTTCACTTGTGATATACTATCTACAACTTTATCAATTTTACATTGTTTTGCAATAGCCCTAATATGAAACAATTCATTCCTTTTACTTTCAACAGGGACCTCATTACACTTTACAAAAGAAGCATGGGAACTAGTACTAGCAACAAGAACAATACCTTTTATACCCACAACTGTTATTTTGGTTGCATCATCAGAATCTAATCTAAGATCCTGCACAATAGTTGTAGTCTTTTGCTTACACTTAAAATCTCTCAGCCATTTTGCCTTCTGATCAGGATGCAATTTCCAACACTTTGCATCTTTGTGCCATTTCCTTTTGCAGTGTGAGTAATAAGGCTTCTCTTCTTCTTTCTTCATGGAAGTTGTTCGTTGCATTTTCTCCTTCCCTTTCTTGCTCCCCTTGTGCTTAACGGATTCCATTAAGAGATTGTCATGGCTATTCCTCGAGCTTGTTTCAGGATGAATGGCTTGCACACTAACTTTGTCAAGGTTAGTTGGATTAAACATAAGTATTCCATGCCTCAAATTTTCACATAATTCATCTATACTCCAACAAAGTTTCTTGTACATGTATAAAGGAATGCCCAAAATTAAAGCTCTTTTCCTGAATTCCTATGTATATTCCTGTTGACTTTGTCCTTTCTCTTGCCTTAATGATTTCCAATTCATTATTGATTTTTGCATGTGAGGTAATGGATAAAACTATTTCTTAAGTGTAGCTATAAACTCAAACCAAGAAGAATTTTTTTTACCATATCGACAAAGATCTTCTTGAGTTCTGCTCTCCCTCTAGATTAAGGTTGTGTCTCCTAGGCGAAGAGTAGCTAATTGGATCTTTAAAGCATCACCAGTAAACTTCTGAATCCCACAATAAAACTAAATCTTCTTTATCCAATTATCAAGTTTCCTGCATCCAGCTCTCCGTTATAAGTTGGCAATTCAAATTTAACATCAAGCTTTAACAAAGTTGTATTAGATTCAAGTTGCACGGGTTGTTTCTTGTTTGAGAAAGAATTAGATGAAGAAGATGACGAGGATGAAGAAGATGGAGATGGAGATTTAGAAGGGTCACTACCACCTCCTACTCCTTTACCTTTGTCATGTTTTGAAGAGGATTCACCTTCTTCCTTCTTCTTTCTATCCTTGCCTTCCTTTTTCTTCTTCCTCTCCTTGTACAAATCTTCCATTATCATATTCATATCTAGGAACACTTTACGAAATAGTTCTTCATTCTTGAAGAGTTCAGGATGGGGAAATTTTCCTTCTTCCAGTAGTGCCATGGTTTGTCTTCGAGTATCTCGCCTTGATCCGATCTTTGAATCAAACTCTTCAAGTGTACCTTATCCTCGCTTTAATTTCAACCTAGTTAACATCCACCACTTGCAATTTTTCCTTTTAAATTGTTCTAATGCCAGCTTGATATGTAATTAAAGGTTTACAAATTCAATTTGCACTTAACTCAAATTACATATTTTTATCGATCGCAAAACAAAATTGTGTGGCGTGCTGGTGAGGAGAAAATGTAGGAAATATGAGGTTGGGGGTTCAATTCCCCCAACCAACATTTTAATCAAAATGACAAAGCCATATTCCATATGGGCTTCCACAGGGGTGCCCCGTGGCACCATTCAATTGGTCCATGTGGTGTCATTTCTTTGCCATAGTGACACATGTCAACCTTCTATTGGTCTGCATCAATAACTGTGCCAAGTCAACCGATGACGACACATGTCGTTCTGATATATGTCCACATCAGTATACTGCTATATCATCTATCAATTGTACATGCCACATCATCATGTTGATGTCAGCATATGTACTTGGTCAACCCATCTTTTGGAAACTTTAACTGGCCATATCTTGCTCATATAGATTATGTTTGACGTGATTCAAGTTGCATTAGGATCGTGTCAACAAGCTTTATCCAATGACGTTGGTTTCATAGGATTCTAAGATTGTGATTTTTTTAGGTCTTTTGGATCCTCTTGGATATGTGAGAGGGAGAGATAGAGTGGAGAAGAGGAAGAGAGAGAGAGAGGGGGTAAGGATTGATATATGGGAAAATAGATCCTAGACTAATGAATGTATTATCCTAAGTCAATCTTTCTCTCATACAAGATTATAAATATGAATGCACTTAACTTCTAGCTTCAAGGAAGAGACAAGTTGTCCTAGACCCACACTTTTGTTGATTGTATGTGATAGGGATTAGTTGTGTGCGTGCAATGAACTATGTTAGAAAGGACTTAATTGAACAAGTTAAACAAAATGTAGAAGATATAGAGAGGAACTTGGAGCTGAAATAAAAAACTGACTAAGAAGGACCATAGTGTTTGGCACTAGTCTCCAAGTACTATGTAGATGAGAATCTTGATAAAAAATAGAAGCAATGAGGTTTAGACACCTAGCACTGAATTCTAAGGTGGAAGTGGTAGGACTAAAGTGTTGGGCACTAATGCTCTTAGGGTTTTTGAAATTTGAAGTTTGATGGTCTTTTTCATAGTCCACTATGTCTGTTTGTACCACTATCACAATCAGAATCATTCAGATTTGTTCATATACACTAAAAGGAGTGAAAAGGTTGTCTTGCATAGGGGATTTCCTCAATCAAACCTCATGTTGGTGTTCCCACATCTAGAATAGCAATGATGATGATGATTAATAGTGTGTGCTCTTGGAAAATCATAGGCAAAACAAATAACATGAATGTTATAATGACAAAGTTACTATTACCAATTGGTGACTTCAATCCAAATAAATATCTTAGTCATTAATTTTTAACCTAATCTCAAAGATCTTAAAGGTTGTATAGAATTTAGTTAGGCCTCTTAATTATGATGTCGTCATGTCTCTTTCATTTCAATAATGCTTGAAAGTATCATGTGTTAACGTCTTAGGTTCTCTTTTTATGCTTAATCTTGGTTATTATACATTAACCTACTTTGGTTTCCATTTAGATTTTCTTTGTTTCTTGTATCATGTGTACATACTTAGTCAAAAGGTTACGCAAGTTAGTTTTTGTTGGTAGTTGTCATGGATGATATACCTAGTGTTGTGTTGTGTGTCAAATTGTGTGGAGATCATTAGCAAATGTTGTCATTTGTGTAGAATGCAAATGGATGATATTATTGGTTGTGGATGTTCACCTCCTTGGTTTTTGATGTCTACACTTAGTATGTTGTCTTGGTAATTATGATGATTCAGTGATGGTGTTGATGTTTATGTTTGGATACCATGTCTTGTTGTCTACCGACAAAGATGTTATCATGATGATAACATATTAAGATGATGATTAGAAGCATGGTGATGAAGTGACATGTTGCTAATGGTTTTAGGAATACTACAAGCTATTGTAGTATCTCTCTTGATGTTCTTGAGTGAGCAAAGGGTGCTATAAGGCATTCTGGTCTTCAGAGGTTGATGAAGTATGTGAATGTGGGAAAGTGTGTTGAAGAGGGTTTGGAAGAATCCCACATTCTTCTGCATTTGGTGCTATGGTATTGTGGTTTTGGATATAATGTGTATTCTTTGTGGATGTTGCACTTCTATCTTTTCAGGTCCTTGGTGTTGTAGCTGATGTCTCTAGTAATGGCAATATGTTGGCAGTTTGTTCGCTAGTAAGGATTGGTCCATAAAATACTGCAAATTGATGTTTATATTGTTGTGGCTTGGAGGAAATGCTTATAATGTTTTTATTGTATCTCAATTCATATTTTGTGTGATGGAGTGTTCCACAAGTGTGTTTGTTAATATCTTATCTTAAAACTAGGTTTCCTGGAATTCTAGTAATGAAAAACTTTGTATTAGTTTGGTTTAGCCAACTTGTCTTGGCTTGATGGTATGAAAAATGTATATGGAAGTGTTGGTGGATGTTCTAGGAATGTACCTATGTGGTTTGCATGATGTTGGTTGACCCGTTTGGTGCCACATATTGTCTTGTGGTGGTTTTTACGTTGATTTACAATTATTTGGTCGATAGGGCTTGTTCTTCTATTTGTACTATGCTTTCGAGGGTTTATGTTGGCATAAGACACTAGTCTGGTGATGCTCCAGTGAATATTGGTGATGTCTGATGCGTAATATTACTTAGGAGTTGTCATTGATGGCAATTCTACCTATTGATCTTATTCGGTATGGAGTATTGGTGCAAGTCTGTCAGTGATACTTTGTGTATAGTTTTGGTGAACAGTTCTCATTTCCAGTGATGTGTTTTTGGTTCTTGTAATCTAAGTTAAGTTGATTAAGTATGAGAAGCATATTATCATGCAATATCATCCTCCGGTGTTGATTCTTCAACATGTTAGAAGGTCTGGTATCCGGTAGAGCAGTAAAATAGGATTATCTTCATTATTGGTGATGTATTGTGTGATCTGGATTTCTTGAGGTGATTTCAGTGGTTTTTGGTAAGTTCGAGGTAATTGAGCTGACTTATGGGAAGCGTGTGATCATATGTTTTGGATCCATAATATTTTTTTGTGGAGATCTGAGCCGACTTGAGCTACACGTTTCATATTTTGATATTTTGTGAAGCCGACTTGTGGGAGATCAATTTTGCTAGTGCGGATATATAAGATTGACTTAGTTAATGCATTTAGGTGTGAATATGATGTGTGAGATATTTTTGGGAGCGATTACGCATAGTTTAACATGCACACCTTTAATTTTGTTGATCCAGTAATTAGTAACAGGGCAGATTAGAGCAGTTTATTAGAACAGTGCAGCGGATCACTTTGTGCCTGATCGGAACTATTATTTGGCGTAGTCATATGCTTTTATTCAGTTCATTACTCATTGTAATCATTTTATATTAGCTTGTAAGGAAGTGAGCCTTCCTCCATGTTTTAGCCCTTTAGTAATTGAGTAGTGAGCTCTAGGTAGTGTGCTTGAATGCATGTGCATTCCAGCTCATATAATATTATTTAACTATTCGCCATAGTATAATATTATTGTGGGTTCAAATCCCACCGTGGTTTTTTCCCTTTCCACATTTCCACGTAAAAAATATTGGTGTCATGGTTATATGTTTGTTTTCTTTGTGTTTCTGCATTTTAGTTTCTTATTTGTGCATCCGGTTGATCAAGAATCAAATTAACAAATTTATAAATACCAGAACACTAATTCACCCCCCTTCTTAGTGTTCATTGATTCCAACAATTGGTATCAAAGATTTGTGCCTTGAAAGAAGCCTAACACCTTGAGGAAGATATGGAGGATTGAATCAATGGAGTCCAGTTTGTAGAGACAACTTAGTGTGGCACTTGAAGATCTTGATGCAACAATGAATGAAAAGAGTAGCTTGAAAAGAAATCTAAATGCAGCTGAAGACTTCATTGAAACCCTGAAAGATAAAATAAATACTTATTGGGAAAAGAGAAAGGAGGTGATGGACAAGTTGAAGGAAAAAGAAGAATAAAGTGTTGACAATTAAATTCTACAAGACAAGACTGATGAATGTGAGAAGTTGGCCAGGGAGAATGCAGTTTTGAAGAATGAGATACAATCTATTGTTATGAAGATGACTAAGGAGATTGAAGACAGAAAGAAGAATGAAGAAAATTTAACTCAATCCTTGAATGATTGATCTGATGAATGTTGCGGATTGACATATGAGAATGATCAGTTGAAGCTTGAATTGGTGCAAACAAAGAATGATGGACAAGAACTTGAGAGACAAATCATAATTCTGAGAGATGAGCTGACTACTGCTAATGAGTACAAAGAAAACTTCAAAGCTAGTCTAGCCTAGTTAGATGAGATGCTGGATAGTTAGAGACATGGAAAAGACATGCTATGACTTGGATATGAGAAAGGAGACTCCTCTGGTTCTGGTCAAAGTAATCATCAGCAGAAGAACAAGAAACCTCTGGTAAGACATCCTAATGCCTATAAATTTGGTCATATGGCAAATCAATGCAGAAGTAGGATGAATAATGGAATGATGAATAATATGAACAATGGTCCTACCTTTACTAGTCAATGTTTCAAATGCAACAATTTTGGACATAAGTCAAGTATCTGCAGAATGAAGATCAACTTTCAGAATAAGAGATGTTTTGCATGTGGGATGTTTGGACATATATCTAACCAATGCAGGATGAGACCAAAATAGACGAACTTTAGGCCTATGCAGAGAAATGTTGTCTGTCATGCATGTAACAAAATAGGTCATATTGCAAGATATTACAGAAGCAAGAATGCACTGATGAAAAAGAACAAATCTAATGAGAGAGGCAAAGCAAAGGTAGATGAAATCAGAGATCAACATAAGAAAATGTGGGTAAAGAAAGAAAATTAAAATGTGCAGAATGGCTCCACACCTTAATCCGGTGATGGAACCTCATCTGGTAACCAGGGATTTTTGGTCTTAGGGGGAGTTTTTCATGCAGATCAATAGAATCCCCCTTGTAGAGATTTGTAACTAGCTCTAGAAGGTTGTAGAAGATTCAGATCAAGCATGCAGTTGATATTCGGAAGAATTTGCAGCAGTTTGGCAATCTGGTGGAAGAAATGATGAAAAATAGTGTAACCAGAAGCTTTAAGGTTGAGCATTTATTACAACTAGAAATTAGGTTTTCAGAGGTTAAAAAGGGCATTCAAGAGTTTGTTTTTCACAATGCGATTGAGAGTAAAGAGAAGAGATGAAGAGTAAAAGAGAGTTGACAACGAAACCAAGCTTGAAGCGACCATTCAGCGATTTCTTGCACCCGGTTGTGAATCAAAGAGGTATTTATCCATTCGCGAGCTATCGTTTAAAACCCTAGAATCATCATGGCATTTTCATTTGGAATTGCTACCCCTCTAGTATTCAAGATTTCTGTGAGGGCAAGGCCCGTTTTCAAGAAACATCCTTTCAAATCAGCTGAAGATGATCCGAAAGGAGTGTTTTCTTCAGTACTGTATGACGTTCTTCACAATGAAGATATATGGGAATACATTCATTGTGACACTGAAGAACTTGGAAATTTTGACATGCTTACACTCTACAACAAGCATATTGTGGATAGTCTTGGCAATCTGAAGTTGGAATACCAGATTCTTCACGACAAGGGCTTCACTTAGTTTGTTCATTTTTCGGTATTCGATGAAGAGGAATGGGTTTGGTACATTCTTAACAAGGTTCATGATGAATTCATATGGCTGGATAGACTGCATAAGATTACAAATCAGGCCATTCAAGCAGTCACATGCTTGAGTGCAACCGGTGAAATCCTGAGCCTGAGGAAAGTGCAGAATACAACTGTGGTAGCTGCTATCGGTTCCCAATATGACAACTGGTCCATGAAAATCAGCGATATAGTTGAGCATGATGTAAGATTTTCCTCAATGGTGGTGGACTATAAAGTATATCAATCTAGCAGGAAAAACTCAATCTCCAGTATTGCAATATTCACTGCATATCAAATGCTGAAGGAGAATAAAAGGTGTGATATTTGTTCTGTACTTCTGAGTGAATTATTGAGTAACTTGAAGAAAATAAAACAAGACAAGAAACATACTTTCAAGTTTAGATCTTTAGTTGTATACTTAGCTCTCTATTTCTTGAATGAGATCCTCGATATTGGTAAAGTCCAATGGGCTTATGAAAAATTGGTGATGATGCAAATTAAGAAAGGGTTGTTGGGCGTAGGTGATGCTACAATGAGAATATATACCTTATGGGGATATTTCAAGAACTTTCATTTAGCCTCTATGAAAGCTAGAGAAATAATTCCTAAGGAGATAGTTGAGAAATATGAGAAGATAATTTGTTTTATGGTTTATAAAGATCAATACCATATGGAGATTATCGAGCCAAGAACAACTTGGATCATGCCCATGGGGTATGTGGTTGAAGCTATCAAACTCGAGGCATATGCACAATATCTACTAAGTCAACCGGTAGATAAGAAGGAAGAAAGATTTAGAACTTTCCAAGAAAAGGACCTAAGCATGCACAAGAAATTCACTAAGTTCAGAAGGAAGAGGAAGGTGAGAAAGGAGGTAAAGGAAATTGCAGAGTAGATGGGTATTACCCGGGAAGCAGTGCAAGAGGCAAGGGAGAAAAATATTTTGAAGGAGGAAAATGTGGTGAATCCACAAAATAAACTGGCTCCTCCCAAGCAGCCCAAGGCCAAGCCTAGCAAATCAGCACCTACCTCTTGTATGCAAAAACCGGTACCTCCACCTAAGCCTACTTCAACAACATCTACAAGTGGAGCAGAGAAAAGGAAGAAGGAGAAGCCTACAAGGCAATATACTACAACATAAGAGGAAACAAGGTCGGATGAAGAGGTGAGACAAGTTAAGAAGACTGCTACCTATGCAAAGGTAGTCTGGAAGGCTACATACGGCGAGGATCCTCCTGCTAACAAAGATAAGCCTCAAGAAGAGCCATCTGGAAGGGCTAGAGCTGGCAAGAAGAAGTTTGAAATAGATGAAGCTCTCAAGTCTGGTAAGATTGAAAGTCCATATGAAATAGAACCTCCTTTGACTTTGCAGGAGGTAATTGAAGAGGTTTTGAAGGATGGTAATTTGAAAAATGTTTCTATATATTATAATTTTTTTGAGGATAAAGTGTTAGACATTGTTGCTGATAGGATATGTTGTTGTCATTGGTGTCAACATATTCCTGTGATTTATTGCTCTGATGATTGCAAATTGGTTTATTGGGATCATGGTTTGGTGTATGAAATATTTCTAGTATCATTATATCTTTTTGTATTGGTTTTGGTGATCTAGAAAGCTTAATTGATCATATCATATGATCCGGTTTGTAGTTTAGTTTTTTTGATAAGTGCTTTGTAGAGTTCAGTACTTCCTCCGATTTATTCTAGTGTGATCAGATCTTGAGCTAATATTTTGGGAGTTTGTTTGGGATGGTCTTGTGTATCTTCATTTTAGACGGTTCGTGATTTGGTGCTCCACAAGTTATCTTTCTTCATGACAGTTGTTGTTATTTGAGTATTCTTGAGGTTAAGATTTTGATCGATAAAGATTTGATAAGTGGTGTTGGTGCAACTATTATTGATGACTCTAACATACCTGCTGGTGTTTCCTAATTGTGTCCTATTTGTTTTGATGATCCACATTGATCGTTGTGCGAGTTCTTGGTGATTTTGGTGAACTGATGATGTTCTTCATGTTATGTGGTATTTCTAGTAGTGTAGCGTGTTGCGGTTAATCTTGGCATAATTTCCGGTGGTGTTGCATATTTGGACATTTGATTTAGTTGCATGTTATTTCATGTATATCATTTTATTGGTCTAGTGGTTGATCTTTGTATCAAATGATGTAATTTTGTAATTGTGAGTTGAGGGTTTAGCCGACCTTGTTGTCAAGGTTGATGATTTGTATAAATAGGTGTTATAGTCATGTAATTTAGGTATCAAGGTTGTGTCTGCATTATTAGAGAGTGGTGTATGTGCGAACAAGGGATTTATCCTTCAACATTGTTATTGAGCAGAGATTGGTGTTGTAGAGTAGACAAATGTGCTTAACCGGAATCGTCATCAAGCATTTGCAGATGTTATTATTGTAGTTCATTTCTTTCGAATTGTAGTCTGAATCTTGTTGTAAGTCGATGAGACTTCCTTGAGGGTTGTAGCCTTTTGGGTTATTATATTTGAGTAGTGAGCTCTAGGCAGTAAGCCTGAATGCAAGTGCATTCCTCATTGTAATTATTTTCACATACTACTGAATAGTATCATCTTATTGTGGGTAGGTTCCCATCGTGGTTTTTCCCTTAACCGGGTTTTCCACGTCAAAATATTGGTTTTGTGTGTTGTGTTATAAATTTTCTTATCTTTGTTGTTGCTGCAGTTTTTCAGATTTGTGATTGTGGTTAAGTTTGATAATCCGGTGAAAACTGATTCACCCCCCCCGTCTCAGTTTTCCTTCATTGTTGTTGCCAACAATTGGAATCAGAGCTAGATCCTCCGGAAGAAGCTTAACCATTTGAGGAGATCTAGGATGGAAATTAGAGGTGTTATCTTTAAGAAGGAGAGTCCAAGATTTGATGGAAGTAATTATTCTATATGGAAGAACCGGATGGAGGAGCACTTGAGATGTCTTGGAGAAGATTATTGGAAGATTACTAAGAATGCCTATTTTGTTCCTTAGAAGTGACCACTTACTACAGATGAGATTAAGGAAGCTGAAAATAACATTACAATGAAGGAAGCATTGTTGAGTGCCTTGACTGATTCAACGATGACTAATGTAATAGGACTTCAAACTACACATGAGATCTAGGAGAATCTTGAGAACTTGTATGAATGAGATAAACAAGTCAAAGTTGCGAAGTTGTAGAGTTTGAAAGGGAAGTATGATATGCTGAAGATGGGAGAAGATGAGAACATAAATTCCTTTATGGCTAAGGTGAATGAGCTTGTCCTAGGTATCAGATGTGCCGGTGGAACTCTTGAAGAAGATGAAATTGTTGCTAAGGTGCTGAGATTATTGCTTCTCGCTTACAAACATAAGGTAGATGCTATAGATGAGATCCTAAGTGTGACTACTATGAAAAGAGACATGTTGGTTGGAAAGATTGTTGCATTTGAACTGAGTGAATTTGGTGAATCACATGGAAAGTCTGAGATAGCATTTAGAGCATCTATATTCGGAAAGCAGAAGTATGATCCCAATGAATGCAAAATATCTAGATATGAAAGAGAGAGAAGAGAGATGGAAGAGAAAGAAAGAGAATTGGAGGAGCTTGAAGCATTAATTTCCCAGAGATTGCCTAAGGGAGCTGGTAAGTATGATGGAAAATTGCCTTGAAATGTTTCTCTTGCAATAAGATAGGACATCTTCCTTCTAGATGTCTGGACAAAATGTCTAAATATGATAGGCATGACAAATTTGATAAGCATGATAGGAATGATAAATATGAGAAGCATGAAAAGTATGATAAACCTTACAAGCCTAACCAGAAGTATAAGCATCATAAGAACTATTATTATGATGCTAATGAAGGTCTTACTAGTGAAGAATCAAAAGGAGATAAACCTGTGTTTATTGCTATTAAAGAAGATGGACCAGTACTTGTCGATTCCATAAGATGCACTATTGAGGAGAGAGATTTAGCTGCTAAAGTTGAAGAGAAAGATGAATGGGTGATTGACAATGGTTTTTCACATCATATGACTAGTGATAAAAGCAAATTTGTGAGTATGAAAAGATCTGATGGATTGCTAGATCTTGTGCATATTGACCTATGTGGATCTACAAACGTTAAAAGTGTGCAGGGTGACCGATATTTTATGTAACTGCTAATTGATGATTATTCTAGAATGATGTGGGTTGTCTTCTTGAAAGAAAAATAAGAAGCGTTAGATAAATTCAAGATATTCAAAGAAAAGGTTGAGATTGAGACAAGATTGAAGGTGAAATGTTTGAGATCTGATAGAGGAGGAGAATTTTTTTTTGGTGAGTTTTCTTCATTCTGTGAGAAGCATGGGATTAGAAGACAATTGTCTGCTCCTAGAACCCCACAATAGAATGGAGTTGTTGAAAAAAAAAGGACTATCTTGGATGTTGCAAGGACTATGTTGATTCAAGGGAATGTTTCAAAGATCTACTGGAGAGAAGATGTTATCATTGTTGTTTACACATTCAATCGAGTGCATATAAAAGGTGACATCGGTATGACTCCTTATGAGCTATGGTTTGGTCATGTTCCTACTGTGAGATATTTTAGAATTTTTGGTAGCAAGTGTTATATGAAGAGAGATTAGGGTATAGGAAAGTTTGATGCAAGAAGTGATGAAGGATTATTTTTTTGGATATTCAACAAAGAGCAAAGCCTATTGGTGCTACAACAAGAGACTGAGAAAGATAATAGAAAGTGCAAATGTGAAGGTTGATGAGAACTATGGAAAATAAATCAGAGCATGCAGATATGGTGATGGTCAACATATTGTTCTAACACCTATTCAGACTAAAGAATTGAAGCATAATGATCCGATAGAGATAGTTAATCCAGATATTGCTGCTCTCGATGGAGAGGTACATGAACTTGAAAATTAGAATAATCAGAAGACTCTGAGGTATGTAAGATTGAATCACTCTGAAAATAAGATTATTTGTGATTAAAATAAAGGTGTGATGAATAGAAGAAGGCTATTTGTTGAAGAGGTATGTTTGATTTCCAAAATTGAACCTAAAGATGTTGTTGAAGATTGGAGATATGATAATTGGATAAGGGGTATGGAAGAAGAACTGAATCAGATTGAAAAGAATAACACATGGGAACTTGTGCCTAGACCTAAGGATAAGAATGTGATTGGTACTAAATGGGTATTTAGGAACAAATTGAATGAAGTTGGTGAAGTTGTTAGAAATAAAGAAAGAATTGTATGCAAAGGTTCACTAATACATTTGGACTAGATTTTCGATTGAGGTTTCTGATAGAGAAGGTATATTGTGGCCAAATTTGAATTTTTTTTGAAAAAATACTTGCATTCATCGTAATTCTGATGGAAATTACCCATTTGGTTTCTACGAAGAAGGCATTAGCAATGAGAATTTTCTTTTTTTCAAAAAAGTGCTCGAGTTTGTCGTAATTCCGACAACAACGACCATTACAAAAATAAAAAAAGAGGCAGTGAATTCATTTGTGAATTGCAATCCTCCGTAGGCGTCCGTGGCGACTTCAACCCCCAAGAACATCAAATCTGCATCGAAGGCAATCCCACGCAGGAGGTAGATTCAAATTGCCCTAGTTTTTAATTTCATGTTGCAAAAAATATACATGTGGTGGTTAATTGTCCTAGTTTAATCTCATAAAACTATAGAACTGTGATTGAGGAGTGAGCGTTCAATTTCGTATCAGCAATCCCTTCCTCCCGTATACATGCGTGTTGATTGTTCACATGAGATCATATCTCTTTGCAACATCATATCAAACAATTCATGAGCCTTGTCCATGTTTCCACATTTTGCATTCATGTCAAGCAGGGAATTTGCAAGTACAACACCTAACAAAATTCCTTTATCTGTTATGCTTTGATGGATGTCCATACCATGTTCCAAAGCTCCCATTTTTGCACAGGCAGGGAGGATGCTGGCAAAGGTTGTGGAATTTGGCTTTATGCATTCCAATTTCATTTGCTTGAAAGTGTCTAAAGCCTTTTCGACAAATCCATTTTGTGCATATGCAACAATCGTTGCAGTCCACGAGACAACATTTCTTTCAGGCATTCGATCAAATAGTTCACGTGCCTTGTCTATGCTTCCACATTTTGCATACATGTCTACCAAGGTAGTTACAACTACAACATCTGACAAAATTTCTCTATCCTTTATGCTTCAATGAATGTCCATACCCTGTTCCAAATCTCCCATTTTGGCACAGATAGGGAGGATAGTAGCAATGGTCGTGGAATTTGGCTTTACACCTGCTGATTGCATTTGCTTGAAAGTTTCTAAAGCCTTCTCAACAAATCCATTTTGTGTAGTTGCAACTACATCTGACAAAATTCCTCTATCTTTTATGCTTTGATGGATGTCCATACCCTGTTCGAAAGCTCCCATTTTGGCACAGGCTAGGAGTAGTCTGGCAAACGTAACTAAAGAAATGCAATGATTAGCTCCAAAGACATCAAACCACTACTAACAAAACCGAGAGTCTAAAATATGATAGGGAATAGTGTGAGCTGTCTTGAAATAAAATATTTTATTTTCAATTTCTACTAAAACATAATTACTCAGCCATTTAATGTTATTAATAAGTGTTTAATTTATGAAAGAGATAAATGGTTGGCCACAAGTACATGAGTTACTAAATGCATACAAATAAGTGAATTTGATATTCAAAACTATCTACAATGAATTCAATTCTTGTCCATTAGTCATTTATGTTTGCAATAAGCATCTTTCTTTGTTTTTCTTAATCTTTATTCATAGTTATGTGCATATTTCACATTCTATAATTAGGATATCAATTGCTATGGCTGAACACTAGCATGATGTTTGTGTTGTGGTATAGATGCGTGGAAACATAATTATTGGATTGTTATATTATAGAGATCATAAATCTAGATATCGCATATTAGTTATAGCTCTTCTTGGATCGAGTCTAAAGTTGACATACAGTCATAAAGCCATTATTAGTAGATCTATCCATTTCTAGTAAAGACAATTGAGAAAGTCATTTTGATATTGAGAGTTTCTTATCTGTTTACCTATTGATCATTATTAAGCCATAATATCTAGGTCTATTTATCTCTCTTACAAAACCTCTGTAAGTGTCCTAGATTGTCCCTACTACTCACTCTTCAATTTGGAAAAATGGAGTTCTAAAGATTTGTTGCACAAGATGGTGTTGAACGTATCAACAAGGCTAGCATGGAAGGCATGTTCAAGCTTCCACTTGTACAAATTACAAAAAATCATTTGTTGATAGAAGAAATTCTTGAAATAGGGATACAATCGAAAGACAAGTAAGTACATACAAACCTCCTTAGTTGAAAGTAAAATCCGTGAATAAAAAGAGTACATTGAATCCCAATCCATAAACACAATAGAGATACCGATGGAGACTTAATTGGATGTAGCATGTCACACCAAAGTTGTTAGAGTATGCTAAGCTAGTACATAATGTTTCGTAAAGCCACATTAGTATTTTACCCAGATCATTATCTACCAAAACTAACTATAGTAATCCTTTTGAGGATTAATTTCATGGTGCTAGATCTTCATTTAGTTCCACTTCTTGTTGGAGATAAGAACAGTTATTTCTTGAGGTAGATGAATATCCCATCAACAAAGGACAAGACCCTTTCTAGAATATAACAAATTCTACTCCAACAAAAGATCATGGGGGTTTCACTAGAGATATTGAATAAGAGATAGACTTCTACTGCTGCATTAAAAGCATTGACATGTTCTTCATTTATTGATGTAAACTCTCTGTGACACCACCACAACCAACAAAGGTGTAAAAAGTTGTTTGCAATGCATGGATTTTTAGGATTGTCCTTTGAGAAAATAGAATTAAAGTATGGAAGCAGGATCTGCCAGCTCCTGAGGGAAAGACCATGTCAGACAATAATTTCTATTTTCTTTTCCGTGAAGAAAGACCATGTCAGACAATATCAACGAACAACAAAATAAGGAGACAATTGCTAGATTGTGGTCTAACTTGAAAAGAAAAGTTGATGGAAAATGTTATTGTCCGTGCAAAATTTGTAAGGGGTTAAAGACTAGAAGACTTCTAATCAAAACAACGAAGAAACATTGTAGGCTGCATGGTCACATTGAAGGTGGACATGATTATCATCCATTTGTAAGTTTTTCATTATATTGTTTTGACAATTTATATACATAATAAATCACGTGATGATGAGATCATGATCATGGTTTATTTATGTATATCAATTTTATATAGGTTGAGCACCCCGGAGCACATGGTATGGATCAACACAACCCTGAGAATATGATTTTTGAAGTGGACGAACATGGAGGTGTGAATATCGAAGCTGAAGATAATGATCCCATGGAAGATGACGATCATGAGCCAAAAAACACAATTGAAGATGATGGTACAAATACATTGATCCATGACTCATTTAGTACTTGCGCAGCTGATCATGATTATGAAGATGACCTTGATGTTATTCATGATGTCCCTCTACTTGAGAAGGCATCTGAGGCCCTTTATGAAGGCTCACAGGCAACTCTTCTCTCCACTGTATTGTTGTTGGTGAACTTGAAGGTTATGAATGGTTTATCCAACATAACAATGTCAAGTATGTTAAGGCATGTCATATATGTCATAATAAACTGTGAATCATGCTGTACCATTAATATTCTTTATTATAACAAATTATATTTTGTTGCTATAGATTGATAGGTGAGTTTTTGTTACCACCATCAAATATTCTACCTCGCTCATACCGAGAATTATCTGCCGTTATGAAAGATATTGGAATGGAGTATCAAGCAATAGATGCTTGTCCCAATGATCATATTATATATCACAAACAACATGAATTTCGAACTGAATGCCCTGAATGTCAGATCAGTAGATATCGAACATATCAAATAACAAAAGGGGTTCCTCGCAAGGTTCTTTGCTATATTCCCATTATTCCACGTATGCAATGATTATTCAAGTGCACTACCTTGGCACAATTTATGGATTACCATGCATGCAATAGAAGTTGAGATGACATTATTCGAATGCTTGCAAATGGTTCATCATTTATGGACATAGAGGAAAAGTTGCCACACTTTAAAGAAGAACCTCGTAATCTCAGGCTTTCATTAGCAGCGGACGGTGTCAATCCATTTGGAGAGATGAGATTTGTTTACTCAGTGTGGCCTGTTTTTGTTATCAACAATAACATTCCTCCATGGATGTCAATAAAGAGGGAGCACATAATGTTGGCAATGATTGTTCTAGGTATTTTATCATTTAAATATAGTCGTCTAAATTTAATTATAAATATTGCAGTAAAATGGTCATAATAATTATGTAATGTTTTTGTTCATTCGATTAGGTAAGTACTAAGTTAAAGATATGAATGTATATATCAAGCCTCTTATTGACGAATTGTTGGAGTTATGGAATGGTGTCACTATGTATGACGTCTCTAGACCAATAGGACAAAGACAATTTCAATTCCATGTGATGCTTCTATGGACAATACATGATGCCCCAAGGCTAACACATTTTTGTGGTATGTTATAGTGTTTAAGTTGTGCATGAACATTATAATTCAAAAAATTATCATATTTAATCTAATTATACATAATCTTGTAGGTCTTCAAACAAAGGGAAAATTTGCATGTCGTGTTTGTGGTCCAAAGATGAAATCTCGTCATTCAAAAAGTTTAGGAAAGCAAGTGTTTGATGAGTATAGGCACTTTCTCCACAAAATCATAAGTATCGAAATACTGGAAAACATCTTTTCAATGGGAAAGAAGAGAATACATCAAAGCCACGAAGAATGACACCTCACCTATGGAAGTTGGAATATAATATAATTAATCGTCAAGGTAATGCCATTCCATCTATTGGTTTGTCATAAAACATCTTTTCTATTTTGTTTTGTTTACTGATGATGTGATTGATGATCATGATGGTCGTGAAGGCATAAATGACCACCTTCCTAAGGGAATAAAAAGTTATCCCCGATAATTTAGTAGGTTGCCCTACTACGAGCAGTTACAAATTGTTCATTTGTTTGATAGTATGCATATTGGAAAGAATATAACAGAGAAATTATCGAAAATATTGGATGGAAGGCGTGACAAAGAAAAAATTGTCAAAATATGTAGTGACATTCAGGATTCCAATCATGCAATGATAAATTTCATTCAATCAAATAGCCATGGAGACCAGATTAATATAAGTGAGCTTCTTTGGTTATTAACGGAGCAGCAAAGCAATGCTATAAAAGAAGTCATACGAAAAATTTGATTTCCCACAGGATTTGCTGCGAACATAAACAATCTCATATCAAAGAAAAGTGAATTTGGGCCAGGGATGAAAATGCATGATTGGCATACCTTCGTTAAGGTAATTCATGTTCTTGTGTTTTTAGTATGTATTTAAGTACTGAGCGTACGTGTACTTTTCATTATGTTACAAAAAAATGAAAAGATAATTTTATAATTGTTGTAGTACGTTCTACCTCTATCTCTCCTAGACGACTTCGACAATAATTTCAAGCAAGTCATATATGATCTTGGAAAATACATAAGGTAAGTAGTGATATTTGTTTAGCTCGTTGTATAGATATTATATTTGCGATTTGTTTTACTTCTTATGTAATATATTTTTTTGCGTCTTGAATACCTTGTAGGTGGTTGTCATGTAAAGAAATCCATAAAGACGATATAAAATATTGGAAGAGAAAAATTCCTCATTTAATGTGTGAAATGCAAAAGTGTCTACCTCCAGCTTTTTTCAATGCACAAGAACACTACCTCATACACCAAGTTGAGGAGATTGAATTGTGTGGACCTATACACACTAGGTCAATGTGGATGGTTGAGAGGCACTTGAAATTTTTGAAGGCTTTGGCTCGACAAAGAGTACATCCTGAGGGTTCTATGGTTGAGGGATATATGGTGTACCAGACTATGGTGTACATTTCTGAATATCTTCCTAAGTTTGCAGCAAATATCCACATGGATCGCATTTGGGATCCCAACACCATTAACAAATTCAAAGGGGAGTACTTGATGGGGAAAGGTAGATTGAGGAAAGTGAGAGGTAATTATAAGATGTTATTGCAGTTAATTAATTCTTAATCTTCAAAATAAATCGATTGTAAGACGTCTATTTATTTTTTGTATAGTTGGTCGAGAGTGGGATGCACTACATTTATATATTGCAAACAATCTTGATTGGATGATGGTATGGATTGAACATTGTCAACATTCTGGACGCACGTTAACATGGGAAGGTGTGGCTTCATTGGTTAAAGAAGGACATCGTAATGGAGATTCCAATGTTACGCAAAGGGAAATTGATTTAGCATATGGTTTAAGAGATAAATAGTTACGTATAAATTTATTAATCACCCATATGTTTATCAACTCACAATGCAATAAATTTTACATGTTTGACATATCGTAGATCAAACACCACAACGCTATGTGTTGCAATGGTCATAAATTTTGCATAAAAAAGTTGGATGACACGAAGAAAACTTGTGATTCTGGCATCACTGCAGTCTTTGAGGTGACAAATGTTTCATCGAGAAATGACATTCATCCTCAACGGTCTCAAAATCGATACTATGGCATTTTGGATGATATACTTGAGTGTGACTTTAATTCCTTCAAATTAGTTTTGTTCGTCGTCAAATGGTATAGGCTACAATTGAATAAAAATGATCCTGATAGAACTGTTATTGAACATGATAATGGTTTTATAATGCTAAATACAAGGTCATTTGAACCAGTTGGGGATGGGCCCTATGTTCTTCCAAGCCAATGTGAGCAAGTATTTTACTCTGAGGATCCACATAAACCGGGTTGGTCATTTGTTGTTAGACATGATCCAAGAGGAAGGCCGATAAAGTATAATGTGATAGAAGAAGAAGATACCGAAGAAGTAGAAGATGAAGTGGATGCTGATCATGATCGACAGTTTCACAATGACGATGAAGAAGAACAAGAAGAAGAAGAAGAAGAAGAAGAAGATGATGATGATGATGATGGTGATGGTGATGATGGTGATGATGATGGCGAAGACGTTGATGATGATGATGATGACGACGACGACGACGACGACGATGACGACGACGACGACGACGATGATGATGATGATGATGATGATGATGATGATGTTGTTGCTGCTGATGATGATGATGGCGATGATGACCTTGATGTTCATGATGATGAGGAATGAAATGTATGAGGAATGCGATTAGTATATTATCTGTTGAATATTGACTTCTTGATAGAATTTTTTTTACATAATTAATTCATTTTGTTTTGAATTCTAATGCCATTACATAATTAATTCATGATGCACCTTTTAATATGGAGATGGAGATAGGGGTGTGACTATTTATGTGACAATTTTTAAATTGTGTTTATATTTATGGAAATTGGATTGTTTATTAGCTATGTGACTATTTATGTGACCATTTAGTTGAGGATCCTGCATAGGCTACATAAAGTAAAGGTAAGGAATTACAAAATTTACAATGATTTTGATGACAACATCTTTTTATTATTTAATACTCTTTTTGTCTACAAAGTTCATGTTGTTCATGTGTGTATGATGTAATTTCGCTAACATTTTTTATATTTTTTCTTTGTCACAGGCCAACATGGATCCATCACATATCGCAGACAGAGATGTAACTTGCGACACTTCTATCGAGCAGGTAAACCTCATTATAATTGTACAAATTAGGTAGAAGCAAACTGTTACATTATTATGTTCTTTTTTTTAGTGATTTATACTAATTTTGTAATTGTTAATGATATTCTTGACACAAACGGATGTTTGGGGAAAGGGAAAGGGAGTTGCAGTACCTGAGCACCTTTCTATGGATGTGGAATCATTAGGGTTAAGCAATGATGACCCTGAAGATCCCACAGACCTTGTGAAATTCTTTAAAATGCCTCTTATAAAAATTAGAAAAGAGATTGTTGCTTTGGCAGCCGTGCATCCTACCACTGATGAGATACGATAGAGGGTGGAATTATTGTATAAGACAGCAGAAAACTTGCAAGTAAGCAGTAATGAAAGCTTTAATTATAACAAAAGTTCAATAATGGTTTATATTTTATTCTCTTTTTATGTCATTAACTAAAATATGTACGTATTGTTTTTACAACAATTTATCCGCCCTCATGAAAGTCGTTCCTACGATCAAGGTGTTGCAGGATTAGGTGATGATGATTTTCTTGTATTATCACTTGCTTGGCTTATCACTCCGAGTACCCAAAACACAACATACTTGATACTGTCAATTTTCAAAATAAAGGTTCATCCTTGTTTACAATTCTTGCACTTTTCATATATTTAATGTTTGATATATTTAATGTATTATTCTTTAGGTGTTGTCAATGTTACTATGCAAATGCCGATGCCGCCTCATCAGAGGTCACCCTCACCTGTATTGCTGACTGCAATGTCGGCAACACGTAGCATGCAAACATCCTCTAGTGCACGTCATATTGGCCCACCCACTGTTGGTAGATCCCTCTTTTTCTCTATCTTCTGTCATGTGTTTATTTCCCTTCAAGCGTTCTTTCTTGAATTCTAATGCCATTTCATAGTGGATTCATTTTTTGTAGGAGGAGATGCACATGAGGATGTGCTACAGGCAACTATTGCTGATAACATAGCATCATTTCCTGGATCTTCTCGTATTACTAGTACGAGAACATTGCAGGCCACATTCGTGGTGAGCGACGAAGAAATGCTTCCCTTAAAGATATAAAAGGTTCCAGGTACTTTAAAATTATTATTATATATACTCTAATTGTAATTTACTTTATGATCACTCATTTTGGACTAATATTGATCCCATGAAATTTTTGCAGGCAATGATATTTTCTATAAACATCTTAGTGACATTGCATTGCAGATATTTGGGCCCACCATACGTAAAAGGTGGTACATCATATGTGAACTAACCCTTATCCACTTTTGATTTCATATCATTGCTAGAATACTTTTCCTTTGATCCATTTCTTTAATTGTAATAAATGTAGCTTCAGTTCATTTCTGAATCTAACAGGTTTGTTTTTGCTTTAAAAGGTGGAATGACCAAGAAAAAAGGTTAAAAGATGAATTGACAAACCAAATGGTTGAGTGGTTTGGAAATGACACCTTTGACAAAACCAAGCTCCTTGAAAAAGCTGGCACATATCTAAAGTATGTGAGGGACCAATATAGGACCCATTTGGAGAGGAACCTAAAGTACAAGCGTCCCCCCATGATTCCAGAGAGGGAGTGGAAGGACCTGATTTTGGATGCCAAGGAGAGAATTGAAAGGAAAAAAGGAAATACACCAGTAGATGCTAGAAGAAGGTACGGGATACTATTAAGAATGTAATTATGTACTAATTAATTACTCTTCATATTTATATAATCTAACATATTTCAAACTTTTTATAGACTGAGTGACACATACAAGGCAACCAAGGCAAGGCAAAAAAAGCACGGGCAACACAAACTCGGCTCTAGTGGTTACATGAAACTTGCTGCACGAATTGTAAGTATCTCATGTAAACTCCCATATTGTCTCAAAATATTAATAAATTGCAAACATTTTTTTTTAATCAAACAATGCAAGCAAAATTCACAATACCAAGCAAAAGTGCAGGGCTCTGAATTCAATAGAGTGCCCACAGAAGATGACAAGAGAATTTCCTACCAGCAAGGCTATTCAGCCATGGCTGATCGGCTATGAGAATTGAGTGGGCATACACAACATTCGAGTGCATCCGTCACACAGGTAAATATGGTAAATGGATGTTGTTTCAAATTGAATACTTTACCAATAATCTAATTGGCATTGAGTTCCAACATAAAGTGACTATATTTGTTTTAAATAAGCAAGCAATGATAACAATATGCATGTCATTGGAATGTAGCTTGCTAATTGTGAAACACCACCTGCACATGAACGTCCGGATGTGCATTCCAGTAGTGGAGGTATTTATTTGCTATTCAAATTTATTTATTTAGCTATTAATACAATTAAACATCTTAATTTGTAATTAGAGTAGTAATTAATGTAACCTTTCTTGTTAATATTTTAGAGCATGTAGTCGGTGGTGAGCAAGTGGAGCATGATCTGGGTACACAACCTCAAGAACGTGATGTTCCCCACTCAGGTGAAGAGGACCGTGGTGTTCAGCATGTTGAGGTTGAGGCTACACAAAATGATGTGGCCCCATCAGGTAAAGAGCACAACAATTATGTTCTCTAAATTAATGAAATACTTGTAACAATAATTTTTTTTTTTTTGAATTTAACCCATTTTTTTGTTATTGCAAAGGAACCCCCTTCGCTTCAGTGTCCTTGTCCTCAGTATAGGACTAGGCATACATTGAGATCACGAGCAGTTGGCAGAACATCTGTAGAGGGGGGAAATGATGAAGACACCGATGTTCCACTTAGTCTTTTCATAGCTTCAAAGAAAAAACAAAGAAAGAAATGATTGTAATCTAACTTATTTGATAATGACTGATTTTTATGTGTTAGTGAATGTAATTATGTGCTAATTAATGGTTATGGATGATATGTGTTAATTAATATTGATGAATGTTGCATGTTAATTAATGTTAATCAATGTTATGTGTTAATGAACGTTATGTGATATTAATGAATGAATGCTATATTTTATTAATGGTAGAAAGAATTAATGAATGAATGTTATAAGATGTTAACGGGGAATTTAGAGTGATGTTAGGGGGGCTGGGGGGGGGGGGGAGGGGCCAAATGAGCTTCCACCTTCACGTGGTTGGCCCTGTTAAGTAGAGGATATTAAACTATTCTCGAAACCAAGCAAAGCTCAACAAGGTAACACACTTTTCAATATTTCATTATGTTGCACAGTTAATCTTATTGAATAATGTATATTGAATCTTAATTGCAGGGTCCAACAAAGCCAACACGAACAACAACACCACGAGTTGCTGGGTATAATGAACTCCCATATTGTCTTGTCTTTACACGAACAATATGAGTTGCTTCTAGTGTTGATATCCAAGGTGGGACTGCAAAAGTTATGAATATGCCTCATCCTTGTAAGTTTTTTTATTACAACTCCTAATTCTTGAGACTAAACTTTTTGTTCTTTATGTTTTTCACTAGTTGTCATAACCTCTGACTTTGATGCTTATGCCTTAATAGAACTAGATGTTTCTTGTATGCATACTTGGTCAAGGACTGCATTATGATGCTATAGGGCTACAAACTAAGATTATTTATTGTATTGAGTTGCACATTTGACATGAGTTGCCCTATGACTGCTATGCACATTTATGTATATACACTATTTCTAGTCTGTATATTGATATTAATTTGGAGAAAATATTACAAAACTCAGAGTATTCTCCATAAGACTAGAAAAAAGCTCAGATAAATTTCTACAGCGTTTTCTTACAATTACTTGTGATCATTTTTTTAGGAGTCCTGGTATCCATTTATAATAGTATGGATGCATACAAGCTTTGGACCCTTCAAAAAAAAGTTTGTTACAAACAACCGGTCGTTTTCAAGAAGCAGTTATAAGTCCTTTTTAGCATCTGTGGCTTCCTCTGCTTGTTTTTCTATTGCAACCTCCTGTAACTACTCCCGAGCATCTTCTTTCTGTCCCATATACTTATCTTTCCACTCCTGATACACATCATCACTAGGCCAAGTAAAACTAGCAATCTTCTGTTTCATATCTTCTAGCCGCTTCCAAGTGACTCGTACATGCCCAATCTCTGTTTCTATGAAACCATAATGAGATTTCACTTTTTCAATTTCCTCAATTGTTTGGACAAATAAGGATGTGTCATCGGTACTAATAATCTGATTGATCCTTAGGGACAAATTGTGGTCCACCTCCTTTACCCAAGTCTTCTCTTCCTTTAGCTGGACAGGACCAATGAAACCTCCTGGAAACATTTCAAATTTATGATTTGCATATTCTTTCCTATAAAGTTGGGCTTTTCTTTTTATACCTGCTCCTTCCACTGAAAGAATATTCATCTCTTTTATAAACTCACATGTGGACCTTAGATTGTCATTCTCTTCTGCATCTACATGGGAAGAACACATGAGCTCTAACTCTTTACCTCTAGGCACCCACTTATTCAGGATTGGTTCCAAAGTGGCTTCTTCTTCTCTCAATTTGATCAAAATTTCAAGAATCCTCTTCATATTTATGTATACATTGGAGGTTTTGGCTGAGTCAACAAACTTCAAGATGGTGGCTTTCACATTCTCCTCATATTTGTTTGCATACAATGTCTGAGCTTGTTTCAATTTTTCCAATTCATGTTGGACATTTTCAGGTAATTGAGAACTAGAAGGCATAGGAGAAGGGGGATATTCAATGATGGGACTAGTAGGAGGGGGTCTTGCTGGAGAGGAGGCTATCATGAGTGTAGAAGATTCACCGGGATGATATTGACCTGCCAGTTGACTCTGGAGTCTAGCAATTATGTTGTCTCTGTTGGCTATTCCTTCTTTAGCATCATTGCAAGCTTTTAAAATAGTCTCCAACTTCAATTGGAGATTAGCCTTTTCTTGTGCCTCTTTCTCTGCCACCGCAACATTGAATTTTGCAGTCTCTAGGACTGTGCTTGCAGCTTCCACTACCCCTGTGTCTTGGACTCTTTTAACTATCATGCCTCCTAAGAGGCTAGAATCTGATGCATCCTTCCTTCTTTTGTTTTCATCCTTCTTTAAAGACCACATGACAAGAACAATATTATCTTTGTTGAATGTCACTCCTTCCATAGGCTTTGTTTCTTTCCTCACTGCATCAAGCACTAAGGCATCAACTATATCCCATTCAGGGAGAATCAACACACCAGCCTTTGCTACCATTTCTCTTCCTTTCTCAGGGGTGATTGCTTTGAACTCCTCCATCATTTCTTTCTTAACCTCTTCTTCTACCTGAGTTGTAATTTTAAGAGGCTGTTCACTTTTCCTCTGTTCACATCTAGTCTTGAATTGATCAATATTTTGCTTGCATAGAAACTGTATAAAAGCTCCTGATGTGACAAAATTACTGTCAGCTAGGAATTATTCACTAGCTTGCTTAACAATAAGGTCCATTTCTTGGCCCTTTAACTCACCATCAGTCAAATCCATTTCAGCATTAGGTGGCTCTTCGGGCATTCCCTCTTGGGTCTCCTCATAGGTATAGGCAATCTCACTGAGACTCCCTAACTACAATAATTGTTCAACCACAACTTGTTCATTTCCAATGTGGATAGGAGACTGAGATGGATAATATTGAGGCTCATCAGTTTCAATTTCTTTTCCCACTCTCAGCTTCTTAGGGGAATCCTGAATGTCAATGACATCTTCAATTTTCCTCTTCCCTTTTGAAGTGGAAGGCTCACCTGTCACTGGCATTATCACAGTGTACTTTAACCTTTTGTGCATTACATAGTCACCACGTGGGATATCTTTAGCAAAGGTAGGCTTAGCCAATACCATCTTAGCCTTATCAGGCTCATTTTGCATTATGGCCTCCCTCTTTTCTTTTAAGGTCTGCATGAGATCTTCAAAATAAAGAATCAGGAATTTTATTTTCTCCTCAAATGGATTAAAGATAGAAAGGGGGTCATAGCCAGTGTCAAATTGATGGATAAAATCAAGGGCTTTCTTATATGCCACCCACTTCTCCTTCCTCAGTTCTTGCTCATCTAAGCTGAATTCATTTCTAATCAGATCTTCTGGGAACTGAAATTGATGTGGCCTACCTCTGCATACTGCTCTTTTTTTGAACATGCCATTGAAAAAATCCTCGGGGTCTGCACATCTTAACACTGCAGTAGACAACCTATATGGCTTTGTGTGGGGGAAAAAGTGACACTAAGCAAACATGCCCTAATCTCACTTTCAACAACACACTTGTGGAATACGAAAGAGCCTAAAGGTATCACACAATTGGCTACTTCTTTTTGTGGAAGAGAGAGCCACGGGCTACCTATTAGGATTTCTATTCTTTTGTTGTAATTGAAAGATAAAATGATGCAAGTTCAATTCCTAACCCCAAAGTGCAAGTATGAACTAATAACAAGATTGCAGAATTGAACTTAACAATGGAAAGCTGTAAACATAAGGACAAGACAAGAATGCAAATGCGTACCCAGAGTTAAAATCTGAGTGAAAATGTTCGGGACGGGGGCGCGGGTGCCACTGTCCTGATTCTGCCCCTGAAATTGCTCCGGAAACTGCTGTTTTGCAACCTGAAAAGCTGTCAAAATGCTGAAACTTACTGTCTGACAGAAGGACCAGGGCGCCCAGCGCCCCTGTCCCAGGGACCAGGGCGCCCAGCGCCCCTGTCCTGGCAGGACCAGGGCGCCCCATGCCCCTGTCCTGGTCTTTTGCTCTGAAACTTGGTGTGAAGTTCTGTCTCGGTCTGCTTCTCCCAGATTTGTAACTTGCGGCGTCGTCCGAATTCCGAAACCTGCACTTATATCTGAAAAGGTGTGGTGGGCGGCTATATAGGGTTTTGCCTTAGTCAAACCCCTGCTTTGGTGATTTCCACCTCCACGAGTAGCCAAATTGTTTTGTAAAAGTAATGTGTGTGCAGACCTTGTGTGTGTGCAAGATCCTAAAATGCAAGTAAGCAAACTAGAGCAACCTAGAAAGTAAACCCTAATTGCTTGTAAATGATAATGTAAATGCTCCAAATCAAGATGCAAAGTGATCTAAAGCATGAATACAAATGATATAATGAGGCTTATGGAAAGACATGAAAACAACATGAAATCATACCCAACCCCAAGGGAGGGGTACAAGCCAATCTTCAGTCGGTGATCCCTTATTGTTCTTCAATGCCTTCAAAGCCCTAAATGGATGAATGAAATTGATAGATGCTTGATGGATGGATGTTGAATGTTGTTGAAGTCTTCAAAGATCTGCTCTTTTGCTGCATAGAAGGTCCTTGAAACCAAATTCCTCATCCTTTCAAATGAAGAAAGAGAGCTCTTATATATGAAACCCTAGGTCTTAATTTCAACTTTAGGCCGACCTAGAGATTGAATATCCCGCCAATTTCTTGGGGTTAAGCTTTATTTTATGATTGGATCGTGCTCCTAAAATTTTGGGAAAAATGTCCGGGACCATGTGCACGCCGGGCGCCATGGTCCCGACAACTTTTCACCAAATTTTCAGGGTCGTTGGATATGATGATTTTAGAGCGAATCCCGAAGTTACAGCTGATTTCAAGATGTTTTGACCCTCGAAATCAAGCCCCCAAGTTCAAAATAGGACCTAATTAGGGTTTTTGATTAAATGATGTATTGGAAGAATAAAATGAAAGGGGCACACTTTAATGAAAAGGGCCCAAATTTATGATGTAGATGATGATGAAATAGAACCTTAGACTTAATTAAATTAATTAATTAAGTGCTAAAGGGGAAATGCAATGCAAAATGCAAAATGCGCCAAGGTGGGTGCTAAACTAGGTGTGAAATTGTACCACCCTAGCAAGTGCGTACAATTTATGACGCTACATTTAGCCCCCACTTTAGCGGTCATATGAACACTACGTGCATATGCAAGCTAAAGTACAAAAAAGTAAACATTATTTGAAAAAGGATATATCCATAAGTCTGTCGAACGAAGCCCCCAGCGGTATCTGCAGTACACAATTAGGAACCGCACCCTACAAAACACACGTTAGATCACAAAATCACCTAATGCTTACTAAGGAAGGTGATGAAAATTCGAGGGTAGCTATATGCCCCCCCCTGTTTCGGCTTGCTAATTTTAGTGAGTTGAAACAGGGTATCATGTTTACCACTTTGAATTGTTAAAGAATATTGATGACAAATGCTCACAAGAAGATTTGATATGAGATCAAAAACTAATGGAGAATCATTTGGTAAGAAAGAGGACTAAATCTCAATTCCAACACAACAAAGAGTGTGAGGATTTGAGAGTTCTCTAACACAAGATGAAGGATGTAAATGGAAACAAAATGCAAAGAAAAGAAAAGAAAGGAAAAAAAGCATGAATACACACATTGGTGATCCATGAGAAGAATAGTGAGAGAGAAAACATGGACTTCTCGCCCCTAGATCTTGTCTAGGTGATCCATGGGAAAAAGGACATGGAAAACTAGCCCCTAGAGTCTGTCTAGGTGATCCATGTAAGGGAGGAGAGTGAGAAAGTCTAGCCTTATGCCACTAGTTCCACTCAACCTCGTGCATGTGTGTGTAAGTGAGGTTAGAAGCACCTCATAGGAGTCTATGCCCGAGTATGCTACAACCTGTAGATGTATAGTACAAAAGCGTGACATCTCGCTCTAAGAGTCTGTTCTCTAGTTCCGAGAATAATCACCTTGCATAAAAGAAAAATGGAGACATCTCGCTCTAAGAGTCTATGCTCTGGTTCCGAGAATGACCCATTGCTCAAAAGGTGTAATGTTTATGTCATAAGCAAAGTAGAACAAGGATACCTACCTTCATCACAAAAGAAGATACCCCCAAAAATGCAACAATGTCATAGATCCAAGCAAGAGAGTTTTGCACTCTTTAAGCAAGGATAAGATAGTTGAAAAAGGGATATCTTGTAGTATGTGTAAAGGAGATCCTTAGAGGAGAAGAGATCTTTGTACAAAAGACACCTATCCCCGAGAGGAATTGTCTTAGACAAATATAACATCTTCTAGAATAAGACAAAGAAGAGAATAAGAATGCAATACTTCCTTCTTTTGCGAGGTGAAAGTGATTCTTAATGAAGGATGACGCTCTTTTTAACCCAATTGGGAGAGTGAATTCATTATGGATGTATTTTACCAAGTGCAAAAGAGGTTGTAGTCAAGGACTTACACCTCTTGTAAGAGAGAATCCTTGAACAAACAACAACAAATGCATACAAGGAATAACATCAAGTAATAAAGTTCACACCATCCACGAAATAGGAAAAAGTGGATCCTTAGATAAAAATAAGGAAAGATCATTGCCTCTTGAGGATAAGGACAATGAGAAGGACTTACACAATCTTCTAGGGAGAAATTTAGACATAAGCAAAATGTACTACATACTCACATGAGTTCATGCAAGCAAGACATTAGTGTATGTAAAATGCTCCTCACAAGAAGTGGGTAAGGTAAGAAAGAGAATACACATCTTCTCCCATATCTAGGAAAAGAGGATTCTAAAGAAAAGATGATCAATATTTCCACACTATTACCCCATAGGAACAAGAGATAACATAGAAAAATTAGGCTATTATGTTGCTTCAAAAAATATGATTGCACTTGAAATTGTACCATCATGAATGACAATGAGCCCCCAGTAAATGAGCTACCAATGTCATATAATGATGAGCAACATAATAGCCATTAATGTTATTTAAAGACATGATAGATTGAATAAGGTATTTGAATATGACATGCTAAATGCTCAACTATAAGTGAGATCAAAAACATGTATAAAGTGATAAAAATTGAAGAAGAAAAGTCACAAGAAATCTTAGAAGAGGGATGAGTGTAATTTATTAGAGCCTTATCCCTAGAGGAAAGGACTTTATGATGAATAGGAGATAAAGATTCATAAGTGGGTCTAGAAATTTGAGGGGAGTCATAAAGAGATTTGTTCATCGCCAAGATTTCCTTATGAGGGGAATGAGAGTTGATAGAAGTAGAAGATGATTTAGTTGAAGTGAGATCATCATTACTACTAAATATAGCATTCACACTGAGAGATGGTCTTTTAGATGCTTTGGTGGGCTTAGAACGATTATATCCAAGTCCAAATGAATATTCATGCATGTTATGTTCTAAAGGAACTTTAATTCCTTGTTCATTTGCGCCACAACCATTTCCACTATAGCCACTCTTAGCCAAAATATGAAAACCACGACCATAACGATTAGCCATTTCAGAAAGAAAAGGTGGTTTTTCATAAGACAAAGAATCAAATTCTTTAGAATTAGAGGTGTGAGGAGAAGAAGTTTGAGAAGCGGCCACAAAATTATTGCTCATAGGTTCAGGTAAGACTGATTGATCTCTAGTTTCTTCCTTCTTTTTAACTTTAAGCTCTCTAGGAGGAACCCTATACTCACCTACAAAGGTGGGATTAAAATCAAGAGATCCCCAATCGTCTTCTGCGAGAACCTTCTCAGGATCAAAAGCCTTTTCATGTGTAGATTAAAGTTGAGAAGAATCTTCTTCAGGAACTTCAGACTCATCCAAATAATTTTGATTATCAGAGGGTGATGATTCATCCATAGGTATCTTGTTTAACGAGTCATCACTAGAAGAGGAAGGCTTAGAAGAACTCCCTTTGGAAGTAGATGTTTGCAAACAAGCTTGAAAATTAGTATCACCTATCAAGGTATATGTCTTATTATTATAAATAAATTTAACTTGTCTATGCAATGTAGAGGGGACAACTTGCATACTGTGAATCCAAGGTCTCCCTAATAACAAGTTGTATGTTAGATTTCCTGACATAACATGGATAGGAGTAGGCAAAGTAACAGGTCCCACTGTGATGGGTAAGGTGATAATACCTAATGAAGACTTAGCCACATTATCAAAGCCTCGAATGGGATCAGAGTCAGGCTCAATAAGTGATGCATCCACATTCATCTTATGCAATAGATTAATGCTACACACATTAAGGCCAGAACCATTATCTACCAGTGTTCGTCTTATAGCAGTGTCATTTATGATAACCACAATCATCAAGGGATCATATTGATGTTGAATTTCACTAGTAGGCAACTCATCTTGAGTAAACACAATTTGAGCTTTAGGATTCATCACAGAGTTAACCAAAGACACTATATTACTAGATGTATTAGGTGGAGGAACATTCAAATCTTTCAAGGCATCTTGTAACATTCCATGATGAGCGGAAGAAGTTTGGATCGAATCCCAAAGAGATATCTTAGCAGGGGTAGCTTTAAGTTGTTCTATAAGATCATATTCCTTACCAAGAACTTGTGAAATACGTGGAACTTGCCAAAGAATTAGGTGGGAAGGAGGAAGTGAAGTTGGGATAACTGGAGGAGGATTAGGTTGCCTATTGTTTCTTGTGTTATAGGTATGAGCAACCGCATTATAACTCTCTCTAGTCAGTTGCTTAGCATACTCATAAGGGCTCTTAGTAGAATAACCTCCTTGCACAGTAATAATAGGTTTCTTAGGAGTGCAAAAAGAATCATTAGCATAACCACCTTGAACCGCTAAGATAGGCTTATTTAAAGGTTGAGAATTTTGAGAAGGACAAGCACCTTGGATAGTGAAGAGAGGTTTGTTAGGTGTTTCATTCACATGTATCAAATTGATTGAGGATGGTTTAGAGGAATGAACAAAAGTGTTGGAAAAATTATTGATAGTCTTCTCTTGCACTAAGATCTTATCACGGATTAAATCAATTTTAGGAGAGAGACAAGGGGTAGGCATGGATGTTCTAGTAGGAAGAGTAATACTAGGAAAAGTCATATCATCCTCTATCATCAAAGGATCTACATGGGGAATAAACTCTCTAGGAGAAGGATCAACATTACTCTCTAAAGTCTCACTTTTGAGAGGGAGATCTTTGAAAGAGATGTTAACCATCTTGCTTTGAACTAGGGTATCCTTATGAGTAGAACCAAGTTGAGGAGAGGTAGAATAATTGAGATTCAAGGAAGGTGAGAAACTATCAAGGGAGTTTTCAATCTTGATTTCATCCCCTTTGGCTAGGGGTAGAGAATAATCTATACCTTCTTCTAATGGTTCATCCTAAATAGTGAAGTTGTTGAAAGGAATGTTTGAAGTATTGTCAATTTCGGGAGAGGAGATAACATTGCTTATTAATTCCTCATCCTTAGGAGGGAGAGCATTAATAGATGTGTTAAACTCATCCTCTTTCCTCAAAATATGTTCAATGTGATCTTTAGGGGAGAGAGAATTAAGGAAATTGCTTATTATTTCATATTCTTTCTCTAAGGGATGCTTATGGGTAAGACAAACTTTAGGAGAAGGGTAAGCATTTATCATTAATTCATCATCTCTAGTTGGAATTTTGTTGGAAAAGGAAATGCCATCACTAGGAAATGTAGGGATCATGTCATCTTCTTGCACAAAAGGATCCTCATGAAGGGAGTGTTTTTTAGGAGGAACACGAACATATTTCTCCAAAGATTCATGCTTAGGAAGGAGATCTTTGAAAGAAGTGTTCATAACCTCTTGTTGCACTAACATGCCCCCATTGGAAGGACCAACTTTAGGAGAAAATAAGTCAATGTCCATCAATACCTTTTCACTTAGAGAGGCATCATGTAGGGAAGGTGAAGTAACATTTAGAAATGTGTTTATGATATCATTCTCTTCCTCTAGGATAGCTAAATAGGAAGGGCACATTTTAGGAGAATTGTCAAGATCACTCTTAAAGTCTTCATCCTTAGAGCATGGGAGAGTCTCAAAGGGATTGGTAGCAACTCTTTTAAGCACTAAAATGTTGTTATAGATGGGGAGAGGTTCTTTAGGAGAAGGAAAAATTGAAACAAGGGAAGCTAACCCATTATCACATCTATGAAATGAATGCATCATGACAACAATTTTCCTCTTTCAAATGATAACACATGCAAAATAGAAGGAAATGTTTAATTTTAACCAATGAAAGCACTTAGAATGTAGATTTAGAAAATGAAATTTATGATTCAAATGAGTTCCTAAATCAGATTTGAAATTATTGATCCCAATTAAACTATCCACAAGTTCAACTTTGAATTGAAAAATTAGGGTTTTAGCAAAAATTTCCTCTAGATTTTTTTTTTTGAATCTTGCAAGAAATTAAAAATTGTAAATACAAATTTGATTTTGAAATAGCATAAACACTCAAATTTGAAAACATAAATCAAAATTAGAGAAGATTAGAATTCACGTCGGGTTCACCAAAAATGTGTGGGGGAAAAAGTGACACTAAGCAAACAGGCCCTAATCTCACTTTCAACCACACACTTGTGGAATACGAAAGAGCCTAGAGGTATCACACAATTGGCTACTTATTTTTGTGGAAGAGAGAGCCACGGGCTACCTATTAGGATTTCTATTCCTTTGTTGTAATTGAAAGATAAAATGATGCAAGTTCAATTTCTAACCCCAATGTGCAAGTATGAACTAATAACAAGATTGCAGAATTGAACTTAACAATGGAAAGCTGTAAACATAAGGACAAGACAAGAATGCAAATGTGTACCCGGAGTTAAAATCTGAGTGAAAATGTTCGGGACGGGGGCGCGGGCGCCACTGTCCTGATTCTGCCCCTGAAATTACTCCGGAAACTACTGTTTTGCAACCTGAAAAGCTGTCAAAACGCTGAAACTTGCTGTCTGACAGAAGGACCAGGGCGCCCAGCGCCCCTGTCCCAGGGACCAGGGTGCCCAACGCCCCTGTCCTGGCAGGACCAGGGCGCCCCATGCCCCTGTCCTGGTCTTTTGCTCTGAAACTTGGTGTGAAGTTCTGTCTCGGTCTGCTTCTCCCGAATCTGTAACTTGCGGCGTCGTCCGAATTCCGAAACCTGCACTTATATCTGAAAAGGTGTGGTGGGCGGCTATATAGGGTTTGCCTTAGTCAAACCCCCGCTTTGGTGATTTCCACCTCCACGAATAGCCAAATTGTATTGTAAAAGTAATGTGTGTGCAGACCTTGTGTGTGTGCAAGATCCTAAAATGCAAGTAAGCAAACTAGAGCAACCTAGAAAGTAAACCCTAATTGCTTGTAAATGATAATGTAAATGCTCCAAATCAAGATGCAAAGTGATCTAAAGCATGAATACAAATGATATAATGAGACTTATGCAAAGACATGAAAACAACATGAAATCATACCCAACCCCAAGGGAGGGGTACAAGCCAATCTTCAGTCGGTGATCCCTTATTGTTCTTCAATGCCTTCAAAGCCCTAAATGGATGAATGAAATTGATAGATGCTTGATGGATGGATGTTGAATGTTGTTGAAGTCTTCAAAGATCTGCTCTTTCGTTGCATAGAAGGTCCTTGAAACCAAATTCCTCATCCTTTCAAATGAAGAAAGAGAGCTCTTATATATGAAACCCTAGGTCTTAATTTCAACTTTAGGCCGACCTAGAGATTGAATATCCCGCCAATTTCTTGGGGTTAAGCTTTATTTTATGATTGGATCGTGCTCCTAAAATTTCGGGAAAAATGTCTGGGACCATGTGCACGCCGGGCGCCATGTTCCCGACAAATTTTCACCAAATTTTCAGGGTCGTCGGATATGATGATTTTAGAGCGAATCCCAAAGTTACAGCTGATTTTAAGATGTTTTGACCCCCGAAATCAAGCCCCCAAGTTCAAAATAGGACCTAATTAGGGTTTTTGATTAAATGATGTATTGGAAGAATAAAATGAAAGGGGCACACTTTAATGAAAAGGGCCCAACTTTATGATGTAAATGATGATGAAATAGAACCTTAGACTTAATTAAATTAATTAATTAAGTGCTAAAGGGGAAATGCAATGCAAAATGCAAAATGCGCCAAGGCGGGTGCTAAACTAGGTGTGAAATTGTACCACCCTAGCAAGTGCGTACAATTTATGACGCTACAGGCTTAAAGAATTCTTCAAAAAATCTCCATCCACCCTTAGTGATCACAAAATGGTGAGCCATGGTAATAGTTGGGAAAATAGTCCCTTTACCTCTATTGGTTAGCTCTGCTTCTTGTACTCCCCCAATTTGTTTCAGGACTTCTGCAATCCCTATCTTCAATGGGACCTAATAGGGTAGTAAAAAGGGGGTGCCTCTAAATCCAAACACTCTAAAAATAGTAGACACAGGGTACAAATATATGTCTCCCCAATTGTGAACAATCTTGATATCCTCTGCAAACTCCTTTGGTCTGAAAAACTCCAAAAGAGCCTTAGGAATTCTAGGGTTTTCTCTGCATAGAAGAATCCTAATTTTAGATGCAAAGCATCTATCAAACTTTAAATAACTTGCATCTTCTCTATCCTAAGATAGAACAGTACTCCACAATTGCACTGGCATCTCCTCTTTATCCTTGACCTTAATCAGGTCCATCTCCTTTCCAAAATAATCAGCCCCTTTCAACTGAAACATATGCATTAACATGGAGTACCATCCAAATGGCCTATCCACCTTACCATTTTTGATTCCTACTAGCCCTTTATGAATTGCATCAGCAAGGTATGAGTCATAATCAAATGTTATTGCTAGGGAGGGGTTTAGAATTTGTGCAATCATTAACATATAATGGGTTGGCATATTCTTTTCAGCATCCTCTCCAAAAATCTGGCATAATACTCAATACATACCCTTATCTCTCAGAGTGAATAGGTTGAGAGAGAATGGCTCCATTGTGCTGGGGCCTACAACTATTAACCCCCCTATCTTTACAAAGAATTCTTTCAATGGGCCACTTCTAAGATGATCCCTTTGTGTGTTGTAAACCTGGGCTAACTATTAGGGTTTCAAGCAAATCCGAAGCAAATATGAACTAACAATTATATGTAGATTTAAATACAAAAGATAAAGAAATAAAACATAACACAGATAACATAGAGATTTAATGTGGTTCACCCAAAATGGGTTACGTCCACCATACACAGTCGTCCAATATTTCTTATTATCCAGCAAAAATAGTACATCAATCTTACAATGCCTTAAGCATCCTAGCCGCTTATAACATGCATTTTTAGGGCAAAAACAAAGTCAGCCTTTTTAGGGTTTTATTACAATGTTGGTTTTCATAAAAAAAAAATACCCCCCAAAATTTTTTTCTTAGGGGCTCCCACCTCCGAACCCCCACTTTTCTAGGGGGTTGCCGCCCCCGAACCCTTGCCCAGCCTCGGACCCCAGCAAGGATACGTGCTGAGTGTATAGTACTTTGCTGATCAGCTGCCACATTTCAACAATCTACCACTTGGAGACTGATCAGGCTCCACACCAAACAATCTCCCACTTGGAGACTGATATTACATGACACCACTGTACATGCAACATCCGCTGGATAAAACACTAGGACTTGATTGGTATAAATTCCACAATTATCAATCAAGAAGACCAACAGAAACTGATGAAGAGATCAACTTCTCTTGTGGAACTGCCTTCATGAACATATCGACAGGATTCTCACTTGTGTGAATCTTCTCAAGCCGTAACTGACCCTCCTCCAAAATAGTCCGGATGAAGTGGTATCTGAGCTGAATGTGCTTTGTCCTTGAATGAAAAGTAGAGTTATTCGCAAGATGAATGACACTTTGGCTATCAGTATACAATGGGCAATCCTCCTATGTCTGACCCAATTCCTCCAGAAAACATTGTAACCAAATCATCTCCTTGCTGGCTTCTATAGCAGCAACATACTCAGCTTCAGTGGTTGAAAGTGCAACAACCTTTTGTAGCCTAGAAATCCAATTGACTACAGTTCCCTTATAGTAAAAACATACCTTGTAGTTCTCCTTCGTGAATCAATATCACCTGCCAGATCGGAGTCAACAAATCCACTCAGAGTAGCATTAGATCCTTTGAAACATAATGCCTTCGTAGTGGTTCCTTTCAAATACCGAAGGATCCTTTTCACAGCATTCCAATGTTCCATACCCGGATTACTCATAAACCTGCTCACAACTCCCACTGCATGTGCAATATCTGACCTTGTGCATACCATTGCATACATCAGACTGCCAACAACTGATGAATACGGGATGCTAGACATTTTCTTTACTTCTTCCTATGCCTTTGGGCACATCTCCTTAGTCAATTTGAAATGACTAGCCAAAGGTGTACGAACTGCTTTTGCATCCTGCATGTTAAATCTTTTCAACACCTTCTTTATATATTCACTTTGGGACAAATTCAAGGTTCTATTTTTTCTGTCCCGTGTAATCCTCATACCCAGAATTTGCTTAGCTGCACCCAAATCCTTCATAGCAAATGACCTGGCTAATTTCTGTTTAAGATCATTTATGTGTTCCATGTTAGAACCAGCAACAAGCATGTCATCAACATAAAGCAACAGGATAATATAACTACCATTATCCAATCTCTTAAAATATACATAATGATCAGAATGACATCTATGATAACCGTGTTCAGTCATGAAACTATCAAATTTTAAATACCATTGTCGGGGTGCTTGCTTTAGGCCATACAAACTTTTTTTCAACCTGCACACCAAGTTCTTCTTACCTTTGACCTCATATCCCTGTGGTTGCAACATGTAAATTTCCTCCAAATCTCCATGGAGAAAAGTTGTTTTCACATCTAATTGTTCAAGATGTAAATCATCGGCAGCCACAAGACTAAGTACAGTTCTAATTGAAGTCATTTTTACAACTAAAGAAAATATTTCATCATAATCTATACCCTTTTTCTGTGCAAAACCTTTTACCACAAGTCTGGCCTTATATCTTTTCTGACCTCCTTTCTCCTCCTTTAGCCGATAAACCCATTTGTTAGGCAAGACTCTTTTTTCTGCAGGTAAAGGGACTAAGTCCCAAGTCTTATTTTTCATCAAGGAGTCCATCTCCTCTTTCATGCCTAGCTCCCACTATTGTTTGGCATCCACCTGCATTGCTTCTTCATATTCTTCTGGTTCACCAGAATCAGTTAATAATATAGAATACAAAGAAGGAGAAAATCTTTCAGGGGGTCTACTTGACCTCGTAGAACATCTAACACTTGCAAGAGTTTGTGGGACATTCTGTTGTTGCTGAGCATCATGTACCTGTGGCATTTCATTTTCAGGAATCTCATCCAACACCACATATTCTTGCTTGTCTTGTTCATGCTTCTTTTCCTGTATCTGTTCTTTATACATAACCTTCTCATTGAATATAACATCTCTATTTCTAGTTATTTTCTTATTTTCAAAATCCCATAACCGATAGCCATATTCATCTATCCCATATCCAATGAAGGTACATTTCTAAGATTTAGCATCAAGCTTGGTTCTATTTTCTTTATCAACATGGACAAAAGCTTCACAACCAAAGGTTTTCAGAAAATAATAATTTACCTTTTTACCAGTCCATGCCTCCTCTGGAATACCACCATCCAAAGGGGTTGAAGGTCCTCTGTTTATCGAATAGATAGCAGTATGTACAACATTTGCCCAAAAATGTAAGGGCAATCCAACATGCAATCTCATGCTTCTCGCGCGTTCCATGATAGGCCTTTTCATTCTCTCTGACACACCATTTTCCTGTGGAGTTCCTGGAACTGTCTTCTGCTTTCTAATCCTATTTAAAGAGTAGTAATCTTCAAATGCTTTGCTGCAATACTCACCTCCATTATCCGATCTGAGACACTTCAACTTTTTTCCTGTCTCATTCTCAACCAAAGCTTTCCATTTCTTAAAAGTTTCAAAAATATCTGATTTTTGTTTTAGGAAATATACCCATGTTTTTCTGGTTGAGTCATCAATAAACATAACATAATAACAAGAGCCACCAGGAGATGATACCTGAGCCGATCCCCATACATCTGAATGCACAAGCTCTAACTTCTCACTCTTCTTCTCTTTCCCAACCTTGAGAAATTTGACTCTTTTCTGTTTGCCATAAACGCAGTTTTCACAGAACTCTAAATCAATCTTCTTCAGTCCTGGCAATAGATTTTTGGAGTGAAGGATTTTCATCCATTTCTCACTCATGTGCCCAAGCTTATGGTGCCACATTATAGAATCTATTCTTGCAACATCTATTATTGTTGTCCCTACAATAACTTTATCTGTAGCAGCTAGGGTAGAGTAAGTGTTACCAGTACACAGATATAATGTGCCTACCTTCGCACCTTTAGCTACTACTAATGATCCTTTATTGACCTTCTAGATACTGTCTGAGAAGGTAACTATGCAACCTTCACTACCTAGTTGCCCTGCAGAAATTAAATTTCTTCTTAAGTTAGGAACATGTCTTACCTCCTGCAGAAACCAGTCATTTCCATTCTGCAACTTGATCTTTATCTTTCCTTTTCCAACAATATGACAGGGTTCATCATCACCCAAATATAGCTGTCCAAAATCACCTTGAACATAATCTAGAAAATATTTTCTATGGGGTGTAGCATGAAATGAAGCCCCAGAATCTATTACCCAGGAATCATTAACATTATCCAAACATAAGATTACAGCATCTTGTAAAGTATTACTTGCAATATTAGCTTCCTTACTGTCATTTTCATTTCTGTCTCCTTCTTTGTTTTTCCGAGACCAACAGTCTTTCTTTAGATAACCAGGCTTTCCACAGTACCAGCAATCTTTCTTTCCTCTAGATTGAGAGCATCCTTTTTTTGACTTCCCTCGTGACTTCTCATTCCCAGGGCCTTTTCCTTTTTCCTTTGATCTTCCTCTGTTCTCCACATTCAAAACACTACCTGATGATGTTGGAGTCTCACCTGTGCTTTTCCTTCACATTTCCTTGCTTAGGATAACACCAACAATATTATCAAATACCAAAGTATTTTTACCAGAGACAGAGTTACTTACAGCCATAACCAAGCTATTCCAGCTTTTTGGCAAAGAACATAAAATCAAGAGAGCCCTAACCTCTTCTGCAAAGGTAATTTTTACTGAAGACAGTTGATCGGTAATTGTATTAAATTCATTTAAGTGCTTTGCTACAAATCCTCCCTCACTCATTTTCAAATTAAACAAACGCTTCATAAGAAATACCTTATTCGAAGCCGAGGGTTTCTCATACAACTTTGCCAATGTCGCCATCAAATCTACAGTCATTTTTGTTTCTATTATATTGAATGCTACAGACGGTGCAAGGCACAATCGAATGGATCCTAGTGCCTTTCTATCTAAAATGTCCCACTCTTCATCTGACATTGTGGTCACTTTCTTTGCCTTTCCTTCTAATGGCCGCCACAAATCCTTTTGATACAGATAATTCTCCATCTGCATTTTCCATAACTGATAGTTCTAGCCGTTAAACTTTTTGACCTTGAATTTGGAATCCTCTATTGCTCCCACTCAAATCTGAGAGTCTTTCCAATTTACAGAATACCTCGCTCTGATACCAATTGTTAGGGTTTCAAGCAGATCAGAAGCAAATATAAACTAACAATTATATGCAGATTTAAATACAAAAGATAAAGAAATAAAATAGTTTACAGATAACACAAAGATTTAATGTGGTTCACCCAAAATGGGTTACGTCCACCATACACAGTCGTCCAATCTTTCTTATTATCCAGCAAAAATAGTACTGATGCCCTCCTAAATGGCACAAGATTAGTCCAAGATCAATCAACACAAAACACACAAAAAGTTAGCGTTAATCAATCGAAAACTAATCTAAAAAGGCATACCAAGAGAGAGACTATAAGCATGCAAGCATATTTAACTATCAAAGCAAACATGATGAGGCATCTCCAAATACCTCCTAACATACTCCTAGCTTCTTCTCCCTTGTTCCTCTCCTCTCCAAGTTCCAAAATAGTGTAGCTCTCAGCAGCTTTTTGCACTATGGATGCTTATGGAGGATTGAGATTTATGGAATAGCTCTAAATGTGAAATAAAAAGCTATTTTAATGCTAAAATGAAGTATTTTACCAAAAAGACAAGATTTAGATTGTTTATGCTAAAATGCTCTCTAAAATGTCTATAGTCTAAATGCATACAAGTTTTCAGGATCTGGATTATGAAGGAATGGGCTCTATTTATAGAAAAAATGGAGCAATGGATGGCCAGGATTGAAAAGTTTAATCAAGGGTCAAGCTTGAAAGTTGGGGATCCATGTGCACAATTTGCACCAATGAAATGGTGACAAGTGTCAACATAAGATTGGGTTGAGAGAAGAGGTTGGAGGCATTAAAGGCCTGAGAAGACCTCATGGTTATCTAAAGGCTAAGAGTCAAGCCTAAATTAGGATTACCCACTGAATTAGGAGTTAATCCCAGGATAAACCTTTGTGCAAATGATTAAGAGATAATCATGGTCAAAGTATTAAATGCTTGATGAGACCCTTGGGTTGGGTAGAGGTTGAGTCAAAACAAATGTTTTAACCATGTGGGAGGGTTGAATTAACCATTAATGGTTTTTGAAGACTTTGGGGGATTAAGTGGTTGAAAGTTGGAAGCCTTTAATGGTTTTCAAAGACTTTGGGGTTTTTGGTGGTTGAAGGTTGAAAACCTTCAATGGTTATCCAAGACTTTGGGCCATTTGAGAAGTGACTCCATTTTGCTTAGGAATGTGACAATATTTAGGAAATGGTTTAGGCTAATTAGGAAGGGGTTAGAAGAATCTAGAAGGGGATTAGATTTTGCAAGTGGATTTGGTGGGTGAGGGAAAATAGGATTTTATTAAAATAAAAATTCATTTATTTCAATAATGTGTGCAAGTTGCATTTGTAGGAAAATGCAAGTGGGGGGGTTTTAAAATGATTTAAATAAATGTTAATTTATTTAAAAGAGGAAAAGGGGGATTTTAATTAAATAAATTGATTTTATTTATTTAATTGATTTGAATTGGATTTAATGAATTAATTAAAATAAATTGAATAATTTATTTAATTAATAGAAGAATGTTTGGGGATGAATTAATTAAATATTAATTTAATTAACTGATGGCTAGTGGATTTTTAATCAAATAAATACGAAATATTCATTTAATTAAAATGGATAGATTTATGTGACTACATTTGCCCCTCTTTGAGACGGTGCGGTTTATCGCGTCGTTTCAAAGAAAGAAAAATAGGTGTGAAGAAATGCCCCATAAAATGTAAATTTAATGGGTGGTATGCCCCCTCGAGAGATGGGCCGAAAAATTTCGAAAAATCGGCCGATCTCTCGAAAAAGAATGAAAATTGGTAGGGTAGTAGAAGAGAAGAAGTTAGAACTAATGATGAAAGAATGGGAGAAAATGGAGTGAATATGAAGAAACAACAAGCCAGCGAGTACCCTGAGGTCATGCAAGAGATACATAGCAGATGTAGTGTGGGGTTTGGATTGATGCTATACAATTGATCAAAATTGGTTGGACAATCTGGTGCAATCGGTTGAATTGCCCCGGTCAAGTCAAAGCGTGACAGTTGATGTCAGTTGGTCGCTTGGACATGATAAAGTCTGAGTAAGTGAATCAAAGTGACCTGATGTGACTTAGACAATTGATGTAATTGCCCGATGAAGTCAAGGTATATGAAGCAAAATACTCGTTGAGACGTAGACAATTGATGTAATTGTCCGATGGATTGTGTTTGATTGGTTGATCAATTGATAGTGTGTGCATGTGATGGATGGTTGTGGGGAATCATGGCAACCCCGTTGAGACTAGGTCATTATGATAAATGCCTGATGTAGTCTAGGATTACCATAATCGATTACCTGTTGAGACCCGAAGATACTTGATCAGAGTATCTGTTGATAGTCTAGGTGTGTGTGAGTCAATGTACCTGTGCAGACAGAGTAACTTGCTTGGCTTATTGGATGACTTAGGATAGGAAACACAATCCCTCCTATTTAGAGATGGATGGTGATGAACGTGGCTTGATTGGGTTGATTGAGAAATGATGTAGGGTATGTGATGCTGATTATCGAGATGGGGAGGGTGAGGGGGGGTGGGTTCGATGTTAGATAGAAGAAAGGGAAAACCTATGACTCATTCCTATGGAAGAAGAGGAAAATAGAATATGCATTATTATGACTATGTATGCATGATATGCAACTATTATGAATGTATTGATGGGTGGAATGCAACGAAATGCAATATATACAGATGAGATGGAATGACGATCCATAGTGCTCTATTTTCATCATTGAGCTTTTAAAATGTTGGAAGAGAATACAAGCATCTTGACATAATGATTCAAGATGACCAGAGTATTTCTTTCATGGATTTTATATAGCAAGTTAATACAAGCAACTTGATATAATGGATCAAGTTGACCTGAGTATTGCTTGCGGAACAGACAAGGATTATCTCCGTTCGTGCATGACTTGGAATCGTCCTCCTTGATCTTAGGCTGATCAGATCCTGAGACAAGTGCATACCGTACTAAGAAATAAAAACCGTTATCCAATTTGGATGAGGAGGAACCAAAGGAAGAGCATTGTACCTGCAAACAAACAATATATACATAAAGAATAAAAGAATATGGATCCTTGGTAATGGTTCATGTCCATATGGTCGAGATATACGCTATAGTCAGCAAGCCGTAATGATCTATGACTGCATTCGGCATATGATCACATAGCTTAGTGAACTTCCCACGTAGACACCATTAGTACATGCCCCAGAACTTCATCGGAAATAATGCGCAAATGATACAAAATAATGCTGCAAGATCCTGATACAGATAAACGAACGATTGTACTCACAAATCAACCAAGTATTTGATAGCCTAACAGAATTTTCTTGTCAAAGAAAATGTCATCTTGTCTTTGTTTTGGATAAGGAAGGATGCATCCTTGTTTAAGACAGTTTTTGGATTGTTGAATGTGGATTGTGTGGTCGATTGATAAATGGTCATTGTGTGAGTACTGTATCAATGTTTATCTTGTATCTGATCGGATAAATATGTACAAGGTGTTGCCATGTTTTTGTGTGATTTTTGATGGGTTTTCTGATGTTTTTTGGATTTTGTGAAACAATTTTGAATGTTTTTGGTATTTTGAGAGTCATTTTTGAATGTTTTTGATATTTTCTGATGATTGCCTGAATGAAGAGCGTAATGAATCATATGAGACAATGTAGAATCCACTTCCTTCACGAGGGTAAGGGTATTGCCCCCAGTTTGTAGACCTGACTATGAAAAGGTGGGATGCTAGACGCATGGAGTATTTTCTTAATTGCAGATCAAATAACAAGCCATGGTTTGGATGGATGGATGTATGTGTGCATGAATGTGATCGCAATGAGCCTGAAAGATACTGGAGCCATTGCCTTTACGAGTGGCGCCTGTTTGCCAGGTTTTCACCATCGCACTTACCCAAGGTGCCACCGGAGTGGTTGTTCACCGTTTGGATGCATGATTTTTCTTTACTTTTTTGAATGTTTTTGTATTTTCTTTAGGACATTTTCTGAATGTTTTTGGTATTTTTCTGATATGTAGGGGAGCCTGATGCCTTGTACACCTTAGGTATAAAACCTTTTGAGGTGCATGCTATTGATTGGATCTGCGAGCGGTTCTCCTTCTGATGTAGCCAACTGATATGCCCCGGACCCGAATACAGTAGTGACAACATATGGGCCCAACCAGTTTGATTCAAACTTGCCTTGATGTTCTCTATTTGGTTGGTTGCGAGGATTCTCTCGTAGAACAAGATCACCTACCTCAAATGTACGAGATCTAACTCGGTGATTGTAGCTTCTACTCATGCGCTGCTGATAGGCTTTGAGGTGATTGTATGCAGCTTGTCGCTTCTCATCTAGTAACTCTAAGTCCTGAAGACGAGATACTCTGTATGCTTCATCATCGATGAGATTTGTGCAATGAAACCCGTAAGGATGGTATCTCGACCTCAATAGGTAGGATAGCTTCAGCACCATAGACCAATGAATAAGGAGTTGCACCTGTAGGGGTCCGAATGCTAGTTCGATATGCCCATAGCGCTGGATTCAATTGAACATGCCAATCACGACCGGCATCATTGACTGTCTTCTTTAGGATTCTCAATATGTTTTTATTGGATGCTTCGGCCTGACCATTGCCTTGTGGGTAATAGGGAGTGGAAAAGCGGTGTTGGATATGAAATTTCTCACAAAGCTCACGGACATCCTGATTTTTGAAAGGAAGACCGTTATCTGTGACGATGGACATGGGCACGCCATACCGGCAGATGATGTAGTTGAGGATAAATGAGGCGATCTGCTTTCCGGTGACTTGGGTAAGTGGAACAGCTTCGATCCACTTGGTGAAATATTCAGTGGCGGTAATAATGAATTTATGGCCATTGGATGAAGATGGATGGATTTTACCCACAAGGTCAAGGCCCCATTGACAAAAAGGCCATGGTGTCGTGATTGGTTGCAGTTCCTGGGCCGGTGCATGTATCAGGTCGCCGTGAACTTGACATTTCTTGCATTTTCTGACAAAGTAGTAGGAATCCTTTTCCATAGATGGCCAATAATATCCAGCTCGCAGGAGTTTCTTGGCGAGTGATGGACCACTTGAATGAGTCCCGCAAATCCCTTCATGTACTTCTTCCAAAGCCTTTGTTATCTCATCTTGTTCCAGACATCGAAGGAGAGTACCATCAAGACTACGTCGGTATAGGGTTTCAGCAATAATGGTATATCGAGCAGTTTGGCGAATGAAGGTTTTTCGTTGGTTATTTGATTGGTTGGGAGGAAGGGTGTGATCGCGAAGATAGGTGTAGAACTCACCGTACCATGGGGATTCGGAACCGACAAGGCGACATATTATTTCGGATTCGGGGATATCATAAGCGGGAATCCAAAGCTGTTCTACCAAGAACTCGTAGCGTGTTGAATTCTGTGGAAGATCTAAGAGAGATGCGATAGTAGCCATAGCGTCAGCAGCTCGATTCTGATCTCTTGGTATCTGCTCAAAAGTAATAGTAGTGAATGATGTCTTTAGAGTGTCCACCATTTGCTTGTATGGCATGAGTTTATCATCTTTGGTCTGATATTCATCAGTTGCTTGTCGAATGACCAGTTGTGAGTCGCCATATACTTGAAGTTCTTTTAATTTCCATTGTATGGCTATCCTGAGTCCTGTGATCAAAGCCTCATATTCTGCTATGTTGTTTGTGCATGGAAATGTGAGCCTGTAAGACTTCGAGATGCTATCACCTTGAGGTGTGATAAACAAAATGCCTGCCCCCGAGCCGTGCCTAGTGTATGAACCATCAAAATATAGTTTCCATGGCTGTGCTTCTGTGATCATAAATATCTCTTCATCTGGAAAATTGGAAATGAGGGGATGATCGCCTATGAGTGGTGCATCGGCCAACTGATCTGCAATGACTTGCCCTTTGATAGCTTTACGGTCTACATACTCAATGTCAAATTCACTTAGAATCATCACCCATTTTGCCAAACGACCTGTCAATGCTGCTTTGCTGAGTAAATACTTGAGTGGATCAATCTTTGCGATGAGTTGTACCTTGTGTGTCAACAGATAGTGCCTCAGTTTAGTGGCTGCTAAGATTACTGCTAGGCAAGCTCGCTCAATAGGTGTGTAATTGAGTTCATAGCCAATCAGTGTACGAGAGATGTAGTATATAGCACACTCTTTTCCTTCTGCATTATGTTGTACCAGTAGTACACCCAATTTCGTACTTGTTGCCGAGATATAGAGTAACAATGGTCTACTTGGATCTGGTGGCATCAACAATGGTGGATTCACGAGATAGTCTTTAAGCGTCTGAAATGCTTGCTGGCATCGAGCATCCCACTGAAAGCGGATGTTCTTGTGTAGCAGGTGTGTAAATGGGTGACACTTATCAGCCAATTGTGCAATGAATCTGCGGATAGATTGAAGCCGTCCTTGTAGTGTTCTTAGCTGACTGATATTCTTTGGAGGTGGCATGTCCATGATTGCCTTAACCTTTGCTGGATCGACCTCAATACCTTTGCTTGAGACAATGTATCCTAGAAGCTTCCCGGAGGTCACTCCGAAGACACATTTCTTTGGGTCGAGTCGAACATGGTATTGTTCTAGTCTATCAAAGATTTGATCTAAGATATGGAGATGTCCTTCTCTTGTGAGTGATTTTGCTAGTAAATCATCCACATAGTCTTCCATCATAGTATGCATCATGTCATGGAAGATGGTGGTCATTGCTCTTTGATAGGTCGCTCCTGCATTCTTTAGACCAAAAGGCATTACATTCCAGCAGTATGTGCCCCATGGACATGTGAAGGCTGTCTTATGTTGGTCCTCTGGTGCGATCTTTATTTGATTGTATCCTGAAAAGCCATCCATGAGTGAAAGCATGGCATGTCCTGCTGTCAAATCCACTATGATGTCGATATTTGGTAGAGGGAAGTCATCCTTAGGACATGCCTTATTCAGATCTCTGAAGTCTGTACAAATGCGGATGCCCCCTTTTGGTTTGCCAACTGGTACGATGTTGGAGATCCATTCTGCATAATCAATTGGTCTAATGAAACCAACATCCAGGAGTTTCTTGAGTTCTGTTTTGACTAGCACGACAATCTGAGGATGCATCTTACGAAGCTTCTGCTTGACAGGTTTGGCTCCTTTTGCTACTGTGAGATGATGCATGACTAAATCAGGGTCAAGCCCAGGCATGTCTGCATATGACCATGCAAAGTTGATCTGACACTGTTGGAAGAACTCTATAAATTGAGGCTGTTCCTCTGGAGTGAGAAGAGATGCCAGATGTATGATATGAGGGTTTTCAGGAGTCCCTACATTGTATTCTTTAGTCTCCTCAATGAGAATCGTCGATCGTTCCTGTTGTGTACTAGCAGGGAGAATGTCAAACCCTTCATCCTCAAGTGCCTCTGAGAGGTTTTCACCATTGGATACGCTCTTTCTTTTTACTTTTGTTGGATCAAACAGTGCCACAGTGTGGTTTTCACTGGAAGATCCATGTTTTAATGTTATATTTTTGCAGCTGAAGGGTTTGGCATCTGCCCCGAAGTATGCTGCGCTATTAAGTTCAATGGTGAATCCAGCTTTGTGATCCCCGCTTGGTAGATTATCCCTTAATTCCAAAAAGTCAATGATAGCCTCATCGTTTTGGAATAGGTCAAGACATGGAGGATTTGATTGGTTCCATTCGATGAGTTCAGGGTGGATAATGGGCATTACTTCATCGATTAAGTTAAGTGCTTTAGAGGTATCAGTGAGGGTCAAGACAGTGTGGTGAAGGTCATTGATGGTACTCTCCCTGTCAGAATCAGGCGTAGGATGAGACATAGGGTCTGTGGAAGATGTTTCCAGCTCAGGTACCCAAGTGGTCTTTATCTGTGCTTCTCCGTAAACAGGAATGTCTTTGCGTGGCGGAGGTGGTGATGTGTCTTCCTCATCTGAAGTATTAAGTTGCACTGAATCGAATTCCCACTCATGTGAGTCGGTCTCTGAATCACTTTCCAGCATTCGATTGCTATACCATACTGGGATGTCTTTGGAGTTAAATACTGCAGGCGTGATTGGTTTATGTACTTTTGTGGTGATCGATGCTGCAGGAACCGTGATGGGGTTTAAAGGATTTGTTACTGGAAGTATTGGTAATGGTGACTCAGTGGCTTCTGCTAGAACTACTGGCGCCATAGATGTTGCTGCGGGTTCCAATGTAGTTGCTGCTACTATTGGTGTTATTGATGGGATGGCTGCCGCGGATGGGATTACTGATTCGATTGGTGGGATGTTTGGCACTGGTGATGGTTGCGGTGGGGTTGTGAGTCTTGATGGTGCTTTGATTATAAAAGGTGTCCTCTTTGTAGTAGGTGGGCAATATGGTTTGCTAGGTTTTCCTTTGAATCTGAGTTTAGGAAGGACTTCTTTTTCAAAACCTAGGCCTGTATTACCTTTGGGCTTGAATTCTGGTAGCAGAGGTTCATGTCGTCCTTGTTTTCAGTATCCCAAAGCACTCTGACCATCATATCCCATTCTTTGCATAATGAGGAGGCCTTTGCCATATTGTTCCGTAGGAAGTGTAACTCGCGGTATGTCAGTGGTGATGGGATCTTTATAGATCCAGTCTGCTAGGTCCTCATCTTGTGTTTCTTCCTCTTGACTCTTTCCAAGAATGAAAGGCGTCAAAGCACATGCGGGCGTGATCAGTGGTTGCTGGAGTAACTGCTGGGGTTTACCATGTGTTCTAGGAGAAATGGGCATTTGTCCCACACAAAAGAGCTGACTCAAGTTGTATTCTCCAGGACCTTCCTCTGTGACTTTCATCTTAAGCTTTTCTTGCTTGGGTATAGGAGTGTTTGAACTGGCAAGAGAGACGGGACTTTACATATGATGTGGAGGAAATGGCTTCCCTATTATTAGGAACAGTAATCTCTGGTTGATGGCTGATATTATGGAAAAATGCAAAGGGATTTGCATCGCCCAGGATTGTGATCTCTGTACCATTATGTGGGAACTTGATACATTGATGGTAGGTAGATGGAACGGCTTGCATGGCATGTATCCAAGGTCTCCCTAATAATAGATTATATGGCAGAGGAAGGTCCAGAACCTGACAAATGATGTGTTTTACCACGGGGCCCACTCGGATTGGTAGGACCACGGCTCCTTTGGATGAACGCTCTGCATCATCATAGGCCTTGATGGTGATCTTCTTGCGAGGATCCACTGATTCTACTGCATAGCCCAATGCTGTGACCAACTGTAGTGTGCAAATGTTTAGGCCTGCTCCATTATCAATCAAGACTCGCTTGATCCTGTGTTGGTTGACAAAGCCTTCAATGTGGAGTGAGGCGTTATGAGGTTGCTGGAAGGAAGAGTTGTCACTTTCGGAAAAAGTGAGACAAGGTGAGGACTTTAGATTTCCAACCATGGCTTGAAATTGGTCCGTGTTCAGGTTTGCAGGGACTGACGCCTCTTGGAGTGCTTGATCCAAGATTGTTTTATGAGAGGGTGACAGAGGCAAAAGTTCCAAGATGGATATAAGTGCAGGGGTTTTATCTAAGTGTTCCACAAGATTGTACTGCTTTGGGATGGAGGTGGTGCCTTGTGGAGCTGCCTTGATGGTGACCTTGCCACGACGTGTAACAACATTGCAATTTGAGGTGGGATTTTTGAAGGTTATGGTTGCAATTTGTTCACTGGCATCATACAGGTGATTTACAGTGTAGTTATACGCAGCCTGCGTATAATCAGTGGTATCAGGACCTCGTCTGGAAGTGGAAGGACCCCTTTGATCTTGCGATGGAAGTGGATTTTTGAACATCTGATGATCATTATTGGTCGTTTTCGGATCATGTCCTTCAATCTCAATTTCTCCTCGATCAATAAGATCTTGAATGAGATCTTTCAATCGGTGACAATTACTTGTCTTGTGTCCTCTTCCTTGATGGAACTCACAATGTTCAGTATCTCTCCACCATGCCGGTTTGACTTGAGGCTCATAATTTGATAACTTAGGTAGCGTGATCAAATTCTGAGAAATGAGTTGTCGCATCACTGTTTCAATGGGTTCCCCTAAGGGAGTGTATGTGCGTTTTTGTTTTTGTGGACGAGGTCTTGGTTCATCCTGAGATGTGATGCGACCTTGATTAGGAAGGACATTTGTGTTATTTTGAGGTGGAGGATTTTGTCCTGCAAACCGAACCACAGGTTGTGCATTTTGGATAGTCCGAGCATCCACCACTCCATCGTTAACGATATTCTTATTCTTGTTCCAGAAGTTCGGTTTATCACTATTGAAACGCGGGCGAGGACCATCTTTGGTTTCATTAAAGATTTTGATGAGTCCTTTTCTGATGAGTGCCCGTTCACATTTTATACCCTTGGTGATCATATCGTTAAAAGAATCTGTCTTTGACATCCAGGTGAAATTCCATTTCTTCATTTAAGTTGGAAATAAAAATTTCCACTAGTTCTCGTTCAGGTAACTGAAGAGAACGTCTGCTAGACATTTGACGCCATCGTTGCAGGAATACTGAGAATAATTCACCTAGTTTTTGTTTGGTGTTGCATAGATCAGCCATGGTGATGTCGCGTTCAATATTATAAGAGTAATGAGATAGGAACTTCTGGATGAGTTCCTCAAATGTTCTTATGCCACCTGGTAGTCGGGAAAACCATGATGTGGTTGTTCCTCCCAAGCTTTGGGGAAAAAGGCGCATTAAGTATGTGTCCTCATAAGCTACTTCAAGACAAGAAGAATGAAATTCTCGGACATGATCGCGGGGATCTCCCTTTCCTCTATATTTTTCGAATTTTGGTGTTTCGAACCCGCGTGGAAAGGGTGGCATATAAAGATTCCTGTCAAACGGATAGGGACAGATGTCGTTAAGTGAGAATTGATTGGTTTTAACACCACTATGAAGTTGTTGGGCGAGATTCTCAACTTGTTGCCACAACATCTCTATTTCATTAGGAGGAGGAGGTGGTGGGTTACCTCGAGGGATGTTATATCTGATGGGATCTCTATGCCTTTCCTCCTCATGGCGACTTTGTCTTTCTGATGCTTGTCTTAATTGGGCAAGATCAAAGTCAGAGGGGAGTTTGGCTCCTTCTTGAGCAAGTCGTAAAAAGTGAGCATCCGCATTGCTCCTTAGTATTTCATCAAATAATCTGTTAAAATGAGGGTTATGCTGAACCCTTTCGATTGTTGAAGGAGTGGGCGTACTTGGGTTTTCATCATTCCCAGTTCCTCCAAGTGCTTCTTGAAATTCATTGAGGTTGTCCTCTTCTTCCTCAATTTCCATTTCTCGTTGCCTTGATCGTGATCGGGTTTGAGCCATTTTGTTTATAAGTTTGGTTTTGAAGTTGATTGAAGATGATGATGAGTTGGTGATGAAATGAAAAATTGACGGTCGGTGATTTGTGTTGTATGGGGATCTCTAGCACTTTTAAGGTATATGTAACCGAAATTCCTTCGTTGAATTGCTTGCTTGTTTTGATGATTTTGGATGTGATAAGGTGTAGAGAAATCTGAGATGTGTTACAGATTTTGACTACCTAGCAATGAGAGGATTCACTCATGAACTAGTTTTAACCTGCGTAGATGTGTCTCTTAGGATGAGCTTATCCTAGATGTAGAAACAATCTAAAAAAGTGATGTGATGTGTTTGATTTCAAGCAATATCTAAAAAGGAATCTTGGGACAAGAACCTCTTAATGTTTTGAGAGTTGGGATGGATTGATGATGAAGTGATGATGTATGAGTGGGATGATGGATGAAAATGTTGTCAACTTTCAATAAAAACTCTGTGTCACAAATGGGACAAACTCTATCTCTTCCCTTTCGGGTGTTGGTGGCACTTCTCGAGCTGTGTTGTAGGTGATACAAATGTTTGGGAAGAATTTGGGGTTAATCTTTCCTCCTTGATTTTTGTGATAACTCAGAGCTCTATATTGCATAAAAGCTCTGCGGTTCAATGATTCGGAATCAAACTCGTTTGTTTTACCTTGAAGGTATAGACGCATGCAATGTAGAAAGACTCTATGTGAGACAAAGATTTGTCTATTGAGATAGAAGAATTTCCTCCTTTTGATTAAAGCCTTTGAGCTTAGTGGTCTCCTTTTCAAGGTGATACTCTGATGACACTTCTTCTTTCGCAAGATGTGAAGAATGGTCATAAATTTTTGACTCTTTGTTTGTTTGCACTTTGTTTTTGATGTTTTTGGTTGTGTTGACAGATGTTGGATAAATACTTTGTTTTTGGGGTTGATTTTCTGATTTTTCTTTGACAAGAAAACAAAGCAAGCACACAAACACAAGATGGTAGCCTCAAAGGCACAAATGAGTATGGGTCTAGATCAACCCAATCCTTGGACTTGTTTTTGACCCTTCCTTTAGATGTATTTTAAGGTGTAATTCCAAAGCCTGAAGTCGGCTCAATTTGCTCTAGGTCTGTAAAACGAACACACTTCAAACACTCTTTATCCCTAAGGTCAAATGGCCAGTTGTGATAAATTTAGCCCACATCTTGATATTTCTTTGACTTTGGTACTACATACCTTATGAATCCCGCCGTGGCAGGTAAGGATGTGATATACTAAGTCTTGCACGAGCATAACAAATAGATGATCCCTATGATGGGGGAGTCACCACTTTTATCAAGCCACAAGTGACTTTTCAAAAAGCTATGTTTCTACTCAAGGAAATATGTATGGTGAGTATCTTGGGAGCAAAACCTTCTATGCTCTTGCACTAAATTATACCTCAAATATCCTCAATCAATAGAACAGGTGGGCTACTACTTAAAAGTGTTTAGTCATGTTCGATGGCTTTGGACATAAGTTCATTCTGCAGTGACTCACTTAAGAGCCTTGTAACTGGTGGTGGGGCCCATTTGTCCTTTCGGCCAGTTACACTGTAGGAACAGCTATACCCAAGGCTACAGCTTTCGCTCTCACCTGATTTCTATAGCGGCTCGAAGGATTTACCGCTCGAGGTCGTTCCCAAGAGTATCGATCCCTTGGCAGGCCTCTCTTAAAAAGATAAAATTTTGAGCGTTACTAACACTTTTCTCTTGCACCTAGGACCACGAGAGCCAAGGGAGAGGATAGTGTGTGTTAGAAGTAGGACCACTCGACTGACTTTTTGTGCACAAGCGTGCCAAACACGTAAAACACTTGTTCCTTTTAATCCAGCATTTGCAAATGTGTTCTAACTATTTGGAGATGTTGCTCCAACAGCCATGGTGTTCATTTTAACTTCAAAGCAATATGTTTTTTGTAATCTAGAAGTTGAAAGTCCTGGTCAACTTAATGAAAAACACGATTGCATGAAGGAAAATTTGTTTTTGCCAAAAATGAAGACAAGTGGATTGTTCTTTTTACTGCACCAAAATTTTGAAGTGTGGATTGTGATTTTTAAGTCCCAATTGATGCAAGAAAGAAAGTTTGTTTTGTTGATTTTAAGCACCAAATAAAAATGAGGCCTAACTAGAAAACAATGAAAAACTCTTTTTTTGTGTTTTTAAGTTCTTTTTAAGCACTAAATGAAATTTTTTTGTGATTTTTGTTGTGTTGTTAACCTGCACAAAGAAAAGAAACAAGTTAAGAAAATTAATGCTCACAGGGGAGGCTTCCACAAGCCTAATTTTTGATTTTTTTCGGTTACAAGTCCCTTTGGGCGACACTCTGTCGCAATAGCGCTATTCTGTGTTTTTACAGAAGCGCTAATTAATACGAAAGCGCTAGTCTGCGTGAGCAGAAGCGCTAATTTACACAGTAGCGCTTAAAAAAAAGAAAATCCCGAGAATACAAAAGCGCTAGAATGGAGTCAATAGCGCTGAAACGGTGACAATAGCGCTGGAATGTGGTTAATAGCGCTGAAACATTTTCAATAGCGCTACTTTAGGGTCAATAGCGCTAAAAGAAATTTTTCAATAGCGCTAAAACGCGTTCAATAGCGCCGAAGCGCGACCTGTGTGGCAATTTCAACAAGAAAAAATGTTAATTTCAAAAATGAAGATCAGAAGGTTGCGTGTTCGATTCACGTCGGGTTCACCAAATGATGCCCTCCTAAATGGCACAAGATTAGTCCAAGATCAATCAACACAAAACACACAAAAAGTTAGCGTTAATCAATCGAAAACTAATCTAAAAAGGCATACCAAGAGAGAGACTATAAGCATGCAAGCATATTTAACTATCAAAGCAAACATGATGAGGCATCTCCAAATACCTCCTAACATACTCCTAGCTTTTTCTCCCTTGTTCCTCTCCTCTCCAAGTTCCAAAATAGTGTAGCTCTCAGCAGCTTTTTGCACTATGGATGCTTATGGAGGATTGAGATTTATGGAATAGCTCTAAATGTGAAATAAAAAGCTATTTTAATGCTAAAATGAAGTATTTTACCAAAAAGACAAGATTTAGATTGTTTATGCTAAAATGCTCTCTAAAATGTCTATAGTCTAAATGCATACAAGTTTTCAGGATCTGGATTATGAAGGAATGGGCTCTATTTATAGAAAAAATGGAGCAATGGATGGCCAGGATTGAAAGGTTTAATCAAGGGTCAAGCTTGAAAGTTGGGGATCCATGTGCACAATTTGCACCAATGAAATGGTGACAAGTGTCAACATAAGATTGGGTTGAGAGAAGAGGTTGGAGGCATTAAAGGCCTGAGAAGACCTCATGGTTATCTAAAGGCTAAGAGTCAAGCCTAAATTAGGATTACCCACTGAATTAGGAGTTAATCCCAGGATAAACCTTTGTGCAAATGATTAAGAGATAATCATGGTCAAAGTATTAAATGCTTGATGAGACCCTTGGGTTGGGTAGAGGTTGAGTCAAAACAAATGTTTTAACCATGTGGGAGGGTTGAATTAACCATTAATGGTTTTTGAAGACTTTGGGGGATTAAGTGGTTGAAAGTTGGAAGCCTTTAATGGTTTTCAAAGACTTTGGGGTTTTTGGTGGTTGAAGGTTGAAAACCTTCAATGGTTATCCAAGACTTTGGGCCATTTGAGAAGTGACTCCATTTTGCTTAGGAATGTGACAATATTTAGGAAATGGTTTAGGCTAATTAGGAAGGGGTTAGAAGAATCTAGAAGGGGATTAGATTTTGCAAGTGGATTTGGTGGGTGAGGGAAAATAGGATTTTATTAAAATAAAAATTCATTTATTTCAATAATGTGTGCAAGTTGCATTTGTAGGAAAATGCAAGTGGGGGGGTTTTAAAATGATTTAAATAAATGTTAATTTATTTAAAAGAGGAAAAGGGGGATTTTAATTAAATAAATTGATTTTATTTATTTAATTGATTTGAATTAATTAAAATAAATTGAATAATTTATTTAATTAATAGAAGAATGTTTGGGGATGAATTAATTAAATATTAATTTAATTAACTGATGGCTAGTGGATTTTTAATCAAATAAATACGAAATATTCATTTAATTAAAATGGATAGATTTATGTGACTACAAGTACATCAATCTTACAATGCCTTAAGCATCCCAGCCGCTTATAACATGTGTTTTTAGGGCAAAAACAAAGTCGGCCTTTTTAGGGTTTTATTACAATGTCGGTTTTCATAAAAAAAAAATACCCCAATTTTTTTTTTCCTGGGGGCTCCCGCCCCCGAACCCCCACTTTTCTCCAGGGCTGCCGCCCCCGAACCCCTGCTCGTGGCCTGGCCCGACCCCGGACCTCGACAAGCATACGTGCTAAGTGTATAATACTTTGCTGATCAGTCGCCACATTTCAACACTAACGACTCAAAGTCAATAGGTTCTAACAAATTGGAGGACTCATTGAGTTTAAACACTTTCTTGAATTCATCTTCATTTATCTCAATCAAGACTGATCCCTTTATGTTCCTGATGCATCTTGCCACAAAGTCATAATTCTGTGCAATCAGGGCTAACAAATCTACATCCATAAAAACACCTGGGACCACAAGCTTTCCTACATCCTGCTCCCATATGCCATTTAAAGGAGTTGGGGAATTCCTCTGCCCAAAACAGACTTTGAAGAGTCCTAAGCCTGACAATCCTATTTTAGGGTCCCTCAACCAATTACCCTTATCATAAAGGCCATCTCCAATTTTTAGGCAAGGGTTCTTAGGTACTAGCTCTTTGGGCTTAGCCCCAGCATTGGTGGACATGGTTAATTGCTCTAAAAAATCATCACAGATATTTCGGTCTTGGTAATTCACTTTCCCTATAAATTCTCTTCTGGGTGCCATTCTGGTCAAACAATTATACCACTAGAAGCTAGCACAGACCTCTAATGAAGTAATTCACACAACAACATTTGAGAACAAACCAAGAGTTATCAAGAAAAGCACAAGAAACCTGATTATTCGCCTGAAGAAAATTGCTCTGCAACAAACTTTGATGAAACAATACTTAGCAATCAAGTTGATGCAAACTGAAAAGGGCAAGTTGGCATTTAAATTTTTAAAAATTAACTCCGCATGCTTCGACTTTCTTTTCAGACTTAAATTCGCCAAATCGAATTCAAAACTGGCTCCAACGGGTCAATATTTCTCTAAGTCTTTCCTCTATTTCGCTCTTTCGCTACTTCGCAGAACATAAAACTCGTGCTCTTTTCTTTCGTGAAACAACGCTGGCCATTGGATCTTGAGAACTTACATCGCCTTTATCTTCGTTTAATCTCTTTGCTTAAGTGTCGGGCCCTACCTCCTTTTCGCCACTTCGCGGAGTTTAACAATCGTGCACTTTTCCTTCGCGAGGCCGCGCCAAGCGTTAGATCAAACTCAAATCACCCGGCCTTTAACTTCAACCGGGACCGTCAATCCTTTTAACTAACCGCGCCTCATCTTGATGGCTAACGGTTTTCACCATTTCACTGAGGTTAAGATGCGGGCATCTTCGGGTCACGAAACAACGAGAAGCGTTGGATCAATCTTGAGATGAATGCCTTTTAAGTGGGCCCTTTATCCAAGAATTACTTACCCCACTTGTTATCCGGTTAATAAACGCCACATGGCAGTTGGCCATTAGCCCTGGAAACTCCTTTTGGTTCCACCCTTAGTCTGCCACGTGTTCCCTTTTACTATTCCCACATAACTGCCGGTTACACCTAGGCGGGCCCTCAACCACTTTTTTAAACCACGTGTCACGTCACTCCTCCATGTGATTTCCACCTGTCTTTTGCAACTTCGCGAACATTATTCTTCATTTGGCTTGCAGCCACAAAACCACGAGAACCGTTAGATCAAAACAAACCTGATCTGCTTTTAACTTCATACCATGTCTGTCCCTTGGGCCCATCGGCCTTTTCGCTACTTCGCAATGACTAACTTGCTAGCATCTTATCTTCACGAATTCATGCGAGCCGTTAGATCTCAAGAACTTGCTCATTGTTTACTCTTTTTATGACAACCTTGCCTGGACCCACTGCATACCGCCAACTTAGTGCCTTGTCATCGCCATGTCATTGCCAACTGGGGTTACCATATTTACTACTACTCTTAGCAGGACCCTCCACCTTTTCGCTATTTCGCTGAAGGTATAGCTCGTGCATCTCCCGACTACGAAACAACAAGAAGCCATTGATCTTTTTCGAAGCTCTACAAAAAGCGGCAGCTGTTATGCCACGTCACTCCTCTGTGTGATTTCCACCTGTCTTTCGCAACTTCGTGAACATTATTCTTCGTTTGTCTTGCAGCCACGAAACCACGAGAACCGTTAGATCAAAACAAACTTGATCTGCTTTTAACTTCATGCCATTCCTGTCCCTTGGGCCCATCGGCCTTTTCGCTACTTCGCAATGACTAACTTGCTAGCATCTTATCTTCGTGAATTCATGTGAGCCGTTAGATCTCAAGAACTTGCTTATTGTTTACTCTTTTTATGACAACCTTGCCCGAACCCACTGCATACTGCCAACTTAGTGCCTTGTCACCGCCATGTCATCGCCAACTAGGGTTACCACATTTACTACCACTCTTAGCGGGACCCTCCACCTTTTCGCTATTTCGCTGAAGGTATAGCTCGTGCATCTCTTGGCCATGAAACAATGAGAAGCCATTGATATTTTTCCAACCCGATCATTCTTTAACCAAAGAAGACTGCTTATCTCTGGGACCCGCCAAACCCTTTCGCCACTTCGCGAAGGTTAAAACACATTCAGCTTGATCTCACAAAACCACGCTGTCCGTCCGATCAGATGAAACTTGATCGGTGTTTAGCTTTGGTCCAAACCTATATGCCAAGTCCACCTTCGCCTTTCGCTACTTCGCGGAAACTAAGTTTCAAGCACTTTTTGGTCACGAATCAATGTGGGCCGTCAGATCAATAGAAAATCACATGATACTTATAAGGCCCGACAGACATTAGAAAAGGCAGATTAAAAGCGAACAAGAATAAAATATTTAAAGGGACCGCCTAGGTAAATGACAAGGGGAGAACACTTTTATGATAAATAGACCCATCGCTTAAGTGAATAGTATAGTAACGCCAAATTAGAAACCAAAAGGGCTTTTCTTAGGTATTATTTTTTTTATATCGATGATAATTATTACTTTTTTTTTATAAAAATGGTCATCGTTGGAATTACGACGAATACCAAGCATTCGTCCGACGACTTCTTTGATCGTTGGCAGAGTCTATTGGATTGTCGAATTTCCGACGGGCATGGCATCGTCAAACAATCCAACGCTGAGTTTTTGACAGTGGATTTTGTCGACACTCCGATGAAAATTCATCGAAAATCTGACAAACGGCCATCGGAAATCAGCTCCGAATATACTAGTGGTTATTCATAAAAAGAAGAGAATTATTATGAGACTTTTTCTTTGGTAGCTAGACTTGAAGCTGTTAGACTATTGCTTGCATATGCTGCCTATAAGGATTTCAAGGTATATCAGATGGATGTCAAGTCAACCTTTCTGAATGGTGATCTTGAGGAAGAAGTCTACATTGAGCAACTTGATGGATTTTCATTATCAGATGATGGAGACATGATATGCAAACTAAAGAAATCTCTTTATGGATTGAAACAAGCTTCTAGATCCTGGTATGCTATATTGGATAAATACTTGTTGAAATTAGAATTTAATAAGGTACTACTGATAGTAATCTGTAATTTAAGATTGAGAATGATAACATCTTGGTTGTTGAAGCTTTTGTTGATGATATTATCTTTGGAGGAGATGATAATTTGAGCATGAAGTTTGTCGTTGATGTGTAGAAAGAATTTGAGATGCTATGATAGGTGAGATGAAATTTTTCTTAGGATTGCAAATTTCATAGACTTGGAAAAGGTATTTTTATATCTCAAACTAAATATGTGCAGGAATTGCTGAAGAAGTTTGGGTTAGATGACTCCAAACCAGTTGGAACTCCTATGGTGATTGGCTGTAAATTATCTAAAAATGATGAATCTCTGAAAGCTAATAAGTCTTTGTACAAATCTATAGTTGGTGGACTGCTATATACTACCCAGACTAGACCTGACATTATGCATGTTGTGTGCATGGCTGGTAGATATCAAGTTGATCTGAAAGAGTCATGTCACTACTGTAAAGAGGATATTCAGATACTTGAAAGGAACTGTGGATTATGGTTTGTGGTATTCGAGGAATGATGACTTCATGTTATGTGCTTACACTAGTGCTGATTGAGATTGTGATGTTGATGATTGGAAGAGTACCTATGGTGGTGCTTTCTTTTTGGGTAATAAATTGGTTTCATGGGCAAGTAAGAAACAAGATTTAGTTTTCCTATCTACTGCTGGAGTTGAGTACATTGTTTCTCCTAGTAACTACACTCAGGTAGTTTGGATGAAGCAAATGTTGAAGGATATCAGAGTTATCTATGATGAGTCTACTATAATATATTGTGATAATTCCAATGCTATTAATATGTCAAAGAATCTGGTGCAACATTCAAAGACTAAATATGTATCAGTCAAATATTATTTCTTGAGAGAAAAAGTCAGTGAAGAGGAAGTAAAGTTGGAACATGTATCTACAAAGGAATGGATTGCTGATATTTTCACTAAGCATTTGCCTACAGATACATTTGTCTATTTGAGAGACAAGTTAGAGGTATCTACCCCTCCTGATGAGAACTAGATGTATTGAGTTGCATCAATTTGGTGGACTTCACAGTCTTATCTTTTTGTCCAGATTGATGAGTTGGTGTTGCTCCTCTAGTAGATTAGTTTGTTGCATTGGTTATTTTGTTTAGGGGGAGAGTAAGTTTGGTTTTCTATTTGGAGAATCTTTGGCATTGCTGTCAAATGGGGAGAGAAGCATGTGAAAAAGTATTTTATCTCCTTGATCTTAGGGGGAGTTTGTTGGGGATGTTTTCTTTCTTTGCATTGATTGTTTTTCTCATTCATATGTTGCCATCAATGCCAAAGGGGGGGATTGTTGGACATCGTTGCTACTAGGATATGTTGTTGTCATTGATGTCAACATATTCCTGTGATTTATTGATTCGGTGATTGCAGATTGGTTTATTGGGATCATGGTTTGGTGTAGAAAATATTTCTAGTATCATTATATCTTTTTGTATTGGTTTTGGTGATCCAAAAATCTTAATTGATCATATCATATGATTCAGTTTGCAGTTTGGTTTTTCTGATTAGTGCTTTGCAGAGTTCAGTACTTCCTCCGTGTTGGCATTATACATGAGAATGGTTGATGTTGCCATTGATGACAACCAACTGGTAACAGGGTTCAAAGGTTCTACCGGCAACAGACTTCACCTATCGGCATCGATAGTCACTTCAAGGTTTATTCACACCGGCATCCAATTACACCGGCAATAGATTATATCGACAGTCCAAGCCGACTTGGAAATAATATTGTTTATGAGAAATGTATTGTAATATAATATTATATTTATATAGCCGACATGATGCATTGCAAAGACTCATATATGTATGAGATCTTGTAGGTCATTTGTAATGTATGAAAATATATGATAGGTAATGTAAGGAAGCGGTAATGTGTGATAGGTTATGACAGAAAATAATTGTATATGCATTTTGATGTATTTAGCTTAAGAGCAAATAAGAAGAAGAGAGCGAAGCAAGGTTTTGGCAAAGGTATCAAACAAAGCTTAAAATGGTACTGAATCTAGCATTGCAGATGCTATTTTGAGCAATACATTGTTATTGGATTTAACCATCCAATTGTGTATTCAGTGAGACTCCATTTTTGTATTGAGCAGTGAGCTCTAGGCAGTTGGCTTTCCTGCATGTGCATGCACCTATTGTACTGAGTAATATTTATTCATATTGGATAGTGAGTAAATATTGTGGGTCACAAATCCCACCAAGGTTTTTCCCTTACTGGGTTTCCTCGCCAAAAATATGGTGTGCATTGATGCTTATTATTTTGTTTCTCTTTACTACATTATTATTTGCTTACTGGTATATTAATTTTGATTGTAAAGTTGCAAATAATTTTAAAATCTTTCATCTACCAGTCATACACTGATTCACCCCTCTCTCAGTGTCTTTGGGACTAACCAAGTATCTAACAATTGGTATTAGAGCCTAGTCCTCTATTTGCAAAAGACTAACAACTTGAGGAAGATTCTGAAACCGGTACCAATGGAAAGTTTGAGACAACAATTGGAAGGAGCTCTTGAAGATTTTGATGCAGAAAAATTGAAGAATATCAAATTGGAATATAAACTCAGATTTGCTCGGGAATTTATCAAAGCACTTCAAGATAACCTGGTTATAGCAAAGAATAAGAGAAAAGAATTACATGTGCAACTGCAAAACCAAGATGATGAAGACAAATAAACTCTTAGAGATATTGCAGAGAAACTGAGACAAGAGAACAATAACATGAGGAATGAGATGCAAGATTTAACAATGAGACTATGTAATGATATTGAAGATAGAAAGAGGAATGAAGAAGATTTAGCCAGAAGACTTAATGATAGATTAGATGAATCTCTAAGGCTTAGTTATGAAAACAATATGCTTAAAACAGATTTGATTCACATACAACATGACAAAGAGGAACTTATGAGACAAGTTAATACTTTGGAAAGTGAGTTGGTCGCTACAAATGAATACAAAGATAAATTCAAAAAAAATTCAGATAAGCTTGATGATATGCTGAAAAGTCAAAAAACTAATGGAGCAACGATTGGACTTGGATTTGAACATGGAGAAAGTTCTGGAACTGCAAACAATCATGATCACAGTAAACCGGTAAGACAACATAATGCTTATAAATTTAATGGAAAATGTTTTAATTGCAACAAATTTGGTCATAGAGCAAATCAGTACAGATTTAGGAATAATCAGAATACAAACTCATCCACTGGTCAATGTTCCAAATGCAATAAAAATGGTCATAACTCAGACAATTGTAGAATGAATGTAAAATGCTATTTTTGTGGTAGATTTGGACATCTATCTAATCAATGTAGAACTCAAAGCAGACAAGGTTATGGAAAAGCTATTCAAAGAAACAATGTAACCTATTATGCATGTAACAAGATTGGGAATATTGCAAGATTTTGTAGAAGCAAGAATGTGCCGACAAAAAACAAAGGATCTAATGACAAAGGCAAAGAAAAAGTGAATGAAATAAATAAAGAATTCACTAAACAATGGACCGAGAAGAGAGATCAGAGGAATGATGAATCCTGTCTCTGCATCGGTAGAACAGAGAAATCCTGCACAGGCAGGAGATTCTTCATGTAACTATGGAATAATCCTTAGGGGTAAGGAAACTAATTGAAGATCATGCATTTACCCTCAGTTGGTGGTAAGAAGTCACATTTCTTCTTTACCGGCACATATGTTGGAAATTCACTTCACCGGAGAAGCATTTAATGCGATTGTAAGTTAAACTTTTTGGTTATAAAGCACTTGAATTTCTCATTTTCACTTACCAAAGCATTCAAGCATTCAAAGAGCGTAGGAGTTGAGCACCAACATTCAAGAAGCGAAGCAACAAAGGTTTTTCAGAGAATCCAAGGTTTTCACTTGCATTCGACAGTCAAAGGTATTTATCTTACAAAATGGCTTCGTCATCCTCCATTCTTGAATTCATTGCAAACCCTACTATTGTTGAAAATTTCAAGCATCCTAGACCAATCTTCAAGATCATCCCTAACATAGCAAGGTTGGATGACTCCATTGGTGCATTTTCAAAAATTCTGAAAGGAGTTGCGTTTGCGGAAGACCGTAGGGCATACATTCACTGTAACATTGAAGATTTAGGGTTTGAGGATTTAAAGAACATGTTCATGAATGCTATTACTGACAACCAAGGTATAGTCAAACCGGAACACAAGGTTGTTGAAGATTTAGGGTTCACTAACATCCTTCACATGCCTGAATTTTTAGATGAGATTGTTCGTTATGTTCTTAGCAGGGTTCACAGTGTTTTTTTGTGGTTAGATTCAATTTTCAAGATCACTAAGGAAGCAATTAAGGTTGTTATTGGTTTACCTTCTACCAGCACTAGGCCTGATAAGAAAAAGAAAATTCCAAACAAAGAGGTTATGAACTTAACCGATGCTACATTTGACAACAGATCACTTAGGGTTAGTGATATAACTGACAACAATGTCAAATATGCTAGTATGGTTATTGGATACAAAGTTGCTCATACTAATAGGCTGAATTCTGTTTCAAGTTTATGCATTCATAGTGCCTATGAGATGATTATGAATGCTAAAATTGACATCTGTGAATGGCTGAAAGATGAACTGTTAGAAAATTTGAGCAAGATCAAAGGTGACAAGAAGGGAACTTTCAAGTTTGGGAATTTGATTGTATGCTTAATGCTATATTTCTCAAAGGAGATTCCCGGTATTGGACATAAGGACTTTGCCTATGATATTTCTGTTGGAAAACAAATTAAAGAGGCAATTACCGACATAGGTTCTGATGGTGAAAAATTGGTAAAAGAGTATTTTAAGAACTTTCAAGAAAAAATGAGACAAAGGGAAAGGATTCCCCAAAGCATTGTAGACAAATATGACAAACAAATATGCTTTGTTGTGAAAAGAGATGAAGTATGGATGGAGGTAGTTAGACCTAGAATTGTCTGGATAATAGAGATGGGCTATGAAGTGGACTCACACATCTTGAAATCTTATGCCAAAATACTCCTAGATGCTCCACCAGAACCAACAGAGAAGATCTTTGGTAATGCTGAAACTATAGAGAGTGATGTTACTATACAGAAGCATAGGAATAAAAGAGAAAAAGTAATAAAAGATGCTTCAAAATTTGTTGAAGTTGTTAAGAAGGACTTGTTGAAACTTGATCCGATGAAAGATGTTGCTGATGAAGAAAGAAAATCAGAACAACAATCGGTAGCACATATTTCTCTTGTGGGTACCTCATTTGACTCTGACAATGATAAGGCTGCTAAATTCAAAAGGGTGGACAGAAAGAAGAGAAAACCCTCACCGGCACTTGCTCCATCTCCAAAGAAATCTAGAACACTCAGGAAGAAACAACAGGCTGTGAGAGATCCCAGTGGTCAGAAGAAGAAAGTCACACCAAAGAAGCAACCAGACCAAAAGGAACTAAACACTCTTTCATCGATAGAGATAATAAATGAAATAACTCAAGAAGGAAATCTTAGTAATTTTAATAAATTCTATCATTCTTTTAAGGATTCATATAAGGATACTATTGAGGAAAGTATAATTTTGTATCTATATATATATAAGAAGGTTCTTATTGAGGTTGTAGATGTTCTTCTTGATGATTTATACTTGAGACTTGAAGCAAAGAAAATGTCCGTTATGGAGTTAGATAAGAAATTGAAGGTTGAGGCATTGTTAACTGTTCATCTTGTTAATTCTAAGCAAGAAATAGATGACTTAATATCTGAAGCTAACATGATTGTCTTTGTGAGTGGTCACCGGCAAGTCAGCCTTATGACCAACAGAGCAAAATAGATTACAGATGAAACAACTGATAAATGGGATATATTCTTTGTTGAGAAGGAGAAAAGGGAAGAGAAAGATAGACAAAAAATTGATAAATCATTTACTAAATTATATCAAAAAACTGATAAGGGCAAGAGTAAGGTTGGCAGTGTACTTGACATCACAGTTAAGGACAACTTACCGCCACTGACATAGGACACCCCACTGGTAGTATTAGAGGCACCGACAAAAATGGAAAATGAGCTTGAAAAGATATAAAAGAAAGTGAAAACAAATAATGTCGATTCTGAGTTAGACATTATATTCACAATGAATGTTGACACTCAGGACATCAATATTATATTGGATAAGGAAACTGCAAAGGAGAAGAAATCTGAAGCTATAATTGTTAAGAAATCTGAATCACCGGTCAAGACTGTTGACACTCAACAAAATATTGAGATACCGGTAGGAACAAAAAGACACAATCATAACCGACAGTAAATAAAAATGAGAATAAGAGTGAAAATAAGGAAGAGAAAGTGTATAAAGAAGAGGTTAAGGTATTTGGAGCAAAGAAGAAAGTTATTGCAGAACCTAGAACTCCTCCAAGTACTTCTACTATGGACTATCGACTGACAAATGTTATTGATGTATTATTAGATTCCATTAAGAAGATAACAAAATGCAATGCCTTAGCATTTAAGGCTATTGATTATTCTTTACCAGTTTTGCAGATGATTGAATCGACGTGCAAGGTGGATCACATTGTTGGGTCTATAGGTAAATTGGACACATTGTCCAAATTAATTTCTTCTAACATTCAAACTATAGATAAGATAAATGAGGAGACCATTAAGGAAAGAGTTAATAAGGAGAAGGATGATTTATTTCAGAAAACAATAAAGGATTGTACATGACAAATTGATTCATTGTTACCGACATTGAATTCCACCATTTTGGAATACAAGGAATTGTAGAGGGAAGCGTGCGAACCTCACCACCTAACAAAAGATATTGATGAGAAAATAAAGAAAACACATAAAGAAATTGATGACATTGCTGACAATATGATTGGTTCTTCAGAACTACATCAGTTTTCGATCAAGAGATGGCTATTTATGAAGAGAAGATTGAGAAACTGGGAAGAGAAAAAGAAAGGTTGAAGATGAAAACCCGAGAGTTAAAGAACAAGCTTGGTCCTAGATTGGATAATTTGTTAGCACACCAGAATGAGCTATCTAAGGCGACTATTCAAAGAGAAATATCACCGGAGAAGTAGATGCATTATCTCACTAGGATAATCCGGCAGACAGAGACTGTAATTTCTAACAATACAAAGTTTTTGCAAGGTCTTAACTTGGTTTTGGCAGACATTTTTAAGATTGTACATAACTGGCTACAAGTTTCTAGGCAAATTTTGAATTTTTGATACTTTTGACATCCTTTGTCATTGATGTCAAAGGGGGAGTTGTGAAATGAGAAAAATATATAGAACGAGATCATTTTCTCAGGGAGAGCACTCTCAATTTTTGGATTTCAAATTTTGGATATCAGTTTTGATTTTTCTCATGAGTGTTGCCATCAATGCCAAAGGGGGAGATTGTTGGCATTATACATGAGAACGGTTGATGTTGTCATTGATGGCAAGCAACTGGTAACAGGGTTCAAAGGTTCCATCGGCAATAGACTTCACCTACCGGCACCGACAACCACTTCAAGGTTTATTCACACCGACATCTAGTTACACCGGCAACATATTATACCAATAGTCCAAGCCGACTTGGATATAATATTGTTTATGAGAAATGTATTGTAATATAATTTTATATTTGTATAGTTGACATGATATATTGTATATGTATGAGATCTTGTAGGTCATTTGTAATGTATGAAAATATATGATAGGTAATGTAAGGAAGTGGTAATATGTGATAGGTTATGAGAGCGAATAATTGTATATGCAGTTTGATGTATTTATCATAAGAGCGAATAAGAAGCAGAAGAGAGCGAGGCAAGGTTTCGGCAGAGGTATCAGACAGAGCTTAAACTGGTACTGAATCCAGCATTGTACATGCTATTTTGAGTAGTACATTATTATTGGATTTAACCATCCAATTGTGTAGTCAATGAGACTCCATTTTTGTATTGAGCAGTGAGCTCTCAGCAGTTGGCCTTCCTGCATGTGTAGGCACCTACTGTACTGAGTAACATTTGTTCATATTGGCCAGTGAGTAAATATTGTGAGTCACAAATCCCACCGAGGTTTTTCCCTTACCGGGTTTCCTCACCAAAAATATTTGTGTTATGGTGTGCATTGATGCTTATTATTTTGTTTCTCTTTACTACATTATTATTTGCTTACGGGTATATTAATTTGGATTGTAAAGTTGCAAATAAGTTTAAATCTTTCATCTACCGGTTAGACACTGATTCATCCCCCCCTCTCAGTGTCTTTGGGACTAACCAAGTATCTAACAGTCCAGTATATTCCGGTGTGATCAGATCTTGAGCTAATATTTTGGGAGTTTTTTTGGGATGGTCTTGTGTAGCTTCATTTCATATGGTTCATGATTTGGTTCTCCGCAAGTTATCTTTCTTTGTGACAATTGTTGTTGTTTGAGTATTCTTTAGGTTCAGATGTTGATGAAGATTTGATAAGTGGTGTTGGTGTAGTTGTTACTAATGACTCTAACGTGCTTGCTAGTGTTTCCTAATTGTGTTATATTTGTTTTGATGATCTGCACTGATCGTTGTGCAAGTTCTTGGTGATTTTGATGAATCAGTGATGTTCTTCGTGTTATGCGGTATTCCTGGTGGTGAAGCATGTTGCGATTGATCTTGGCATGATTTTTGGTGGTGTTGCATTTTTGGAGATTTGATTTAGGTCCATGTTATGTCATGTATATCATTGTATTTGTCTGGAGGTCGATCTTTGTATCAAATAATATAATTTTGTAATTGTGAGTTGAGGGTTTAGTCGATCTTGTTGTCAAGGTTGATGATTTTTATAAATAGGTGATATGGTCTTCTAATTTAGGTATCAAGCTTATTTCTACATTATCAGAGTGTGATGTATGTGCAAACAAGGGATTCATCCTTTGACATTGTGATTGAGCGGAGATTGGTGTTGCAGAGACGACAAATATGCTTAATTGGAACTGTCATCAGGCATTTGCAAATGCTATTATTGCAGTTCATTTCTTCCGGATTGTAGTCTGAATCTTGTTGTAAGTCTGTGAGACTTCCTTGAGCATTGTATCCTTCCAGATTATTATATTTGAGTAGTGAGCTCTAAGCAGTAAGCTTGAATGCAGGTGCATTCCCTATTGTAATTATTTTCACACTACTCAAAGTATCATCTTATTGTGGGTACGTTCCCACCATGGTTTTTCCCTTAACCGAGTTTTCCATGTCAAAATATTGGTGTTGTGTTATCAATTTTCTTATCTTTGTTGTTGCTCAACTTGTCAGATTTGTGATTGTGGTTAAGTTTGATAATCCAGTGAAAACTGATTCACCCCCCCTCTTAGTTTTCCTTCATTGTTGTTGCCAACATAAAAACCAATGGGTAGTAGAAGAAGTAATTGTAGAACATATGGATAAATTTAGTAAGGTCTTAATAGAATTATCATCTATGATCCTCAAGAGCTTGTATGACATCTTGGATGCTTGGAGACACATTGCCAATGCAGAAGATGAAAAAAGGCTGAAAGAATTTACATTAGTAAAGCTATATCCGGAAATAACTAGAGAAGAAATAGCTAAGATTTTAGGGCTTGCAAATGAAAAATTCTGAAGCAAACATAGAGTAAATAAAATAATGATCAGAAGGGTAGATGAATTAGTGAAAGACACTGAAGGTATTTTGAGGAAATTTTTGAAAGAGAATAACTATCAAGTTATTCCAGAGAAGGACTCCCAACTAGAAGAACATGCAAGAAAAGATACTTCTCCTCTAGAGATCCATGTACAAAGAGAAGTTCCACAGGATCAACCAACTATACAAATTGATCTAGTTGAACATGAAGCTCCAACTGATGCCACTGAAAATTAAGCAGTTGATAACTCCAGTGACAATATGCAAGATCCTCTTGAGATAGAAATAATTCCAGAAATGGTAGCAAAGGAGTTAGGTGAACTGGGAAAGATTGCAGATGATGGTAAAGTTGATGAGAAATCTGAAGAGGATGTAAATATAAAACCGGTGAAGGAAAATGATGAAGAGCAAATAGATAAAACTTCGACAACCATAGCCAAAGGTACTATTCGTGATAAGGGAAAGCAGATTGTAGTTCAAGATGATCTTTCTCATGGTTTGGTAGATCTAAGCATCTTATCCCCTCTTAAAACATTAAAGTTGGCCACTCTTGCACAGATCAAGGCCAGTGAGGACTTACTCAAGTCTTCTTCAGAAGAGAAAGAAGTGATATCTTTGGCCACTACATATTTGGAAAAAATTTTGCTTGACCATAAGCAGATTTTAAATGCATCACCCTCTGAGAAGCTTAAGGATATGTTAAATAAAGTAGAATTTAATTTTATATCATTGGAGAAAGTGACAGATATAAAAGTTTTGAAAAAGTTTATTGAGATGAGGCTTCAAACCTATTTGAAAGTAATTGAAGATGACAAAGAAGTTTTGAAGACTATGGTGAAGAGTGTAGAGGATGCATTAGGTGAAGGCAGAAAAATATTCAAATCATGTCTATTTTTGCCCAAGTTTATTGCTGAAATTGATAAGCAAATAAGAGATTTTGAAGGGAAGCTTGCAAGTATTAGTCATTCATTTGCCCCTCATTTAGTTTTTCTTAGTTCCCTTGAAGCACAAATAATTGATTTTACTAACAAAATAAAGGGATTGAATAAAGAAAAAGAGCAGGTATTGAGTAGAGTGGGAGAACTAAGAAGTCTAATTACTCCTCGAATGCACACCTTACTTGGCGCACAGTAGGATGTAGTCAGTGCATTAGGTAAACATGTGCCATTTGACCTCAAAGGTGTTGAAGTGCATGCATACATGTTCAATGCTCTAATTAATGTTTTAGATTGTTTCTTGAGAGGATGGAAGGACTACTTGAAATCCTTGAAGGTCACTTATGCAGACATTTTTAAATTCATGTAAATTATTGCATTCATTTGTACATAAGTTTTGGCAGATGCCTACCCTTTTCCATTGATGTTAAAGGGGGAGAGAATTGGAGAGAGTAGTGAAAAATGATGCTTATTATTAGGGGGAGTCAATTGGAATTAGTTGAGTGTACAAATTTTAAATTGTCGGATTGTTTGTAGTTTTTGGAGCATTTTTCACAAATGTTGCCATCAATGCCGAAGGGGGAGATTGTTGGCATAAGACACTAGTTCGGTGATGCTCCGATGAATATTGGTGATGTTTGATGCATATTATTGCTTAGGAGTTGTCATTGATGGCAACTCAACCTATTGATCTTATCTGGTATGGATTTTTGGTGCAAGTCTATCAGTGATACTCTATGTATAGTTTTGGTGAACAATTCTCATTTCTGGTGATGTGTTTTTGGTTTCTGTAATCTGAGTTAAGTTGATTAAGTATGAGAAGCATATTATCATGCAATATTATCCTCTAGTGTTGATTCTTCAACATGTTAGAAGGTACGATATCCGATAGAGTAGTAAAATAGGATTATCTTTATTATTGGTGATGTATCGCGTGGTCCGGGTTTCTTGAGGTGATTCTAGTGGTTGTTGGTAAGTTTGAGGTAATTGAGCTGACTTATGGGAAGTGTGTGATCATATTTTTTGGATACAAAATATTTTTTTGTGGAGATTTGAGTCGACTTCAGCTACACGTTTCATATTTTGATATATTATGAAGCTGACTTGTGAAAGATCAATTTTGCTAGTGTGAATATATAAGATTGACTTGGTTAATGCATTTGGGTGTGAATATAATGTGTAAGATATTTTTGGGATTGATTAGCGTAGTTTCATGTGGGCACTTTGAATTTTGTTGATCTAGTAATCAGTAATAGGGCAGAATAGAGCAATTTATCAGAACAATGTAACGTATCACTTTTGTTTCTAACCAGAACTATTATTTGGCATACTCAAATGCTTTTATTCAGTTCATTACTCAATGTAATCATTTTCTATTAGTCCGTAAGGTAGTGAGCCTTCCTCCATGTTTTAGCCTTTTTGTAATTGAGTAGTGAGCTCTAGGTAGTGTTCCTGAATGCATGTGCATTCCAACTCATGTAATATTGTTTTACTACCAACCATAGTATAATAATATCGTGGGTTCAAATCCAACCATGGTTTTTCCCTTTCTGGGTTTCCATGTAAAAATATTGATATTATGGTTATGTGCTTGTTTTCTTTGTGTCTCTGCATTTCAGTTTCTTATTTGTGCATCCAGTTGATTAAAAATCACATTAACAAATTTATAAATATCGAAACACTGATTCATTCCCCCCTCACAATGTTCATTGATTCCAATATTTTATGCCAACATTGGAGATTGTGTTGAGTTGTTTTTGGGTCCTAATATGCCTTTTGGTGATCTGCATTGAGTAGATTCACTTGGAAGATGTTTTTTCAGTTGACTAGTTAAGGGTTACACATTTCATCTACATGTTACCCTATTATTGACTTTTGAGGATGTTTGTTAATATGCTTGATATTTGGGACTGCATTAAAAGATGTCATAAGTCATCGTAGGTCCTCCCTATCTCATAGATTGGATTGATTTTATTGCAATTATGTTTTGTGGCCAACCTAGTGGGATCACTCCTTGTCCCCTATTCTAGCCATTCTAATTGATATTTTGAGATGATGTCCATGATGTATATAGAAGATTAAATCAATATAGATTTGTGTGGATTTAGGAAGATGTAAATTGATAGTTTTGATACTTAATATAAAGTACAGATGCCAATAGCTAACAAGATGAGAGGGGGGGGGGGTTGAATCATACAAACTTAATCTTCCATTAAATCAATAGATTCAACCTCGGTAACTTATACTTCAGCAATATAACCAAAAACTGCTAAACATGCAAACTCATAAACACATAATCATCATAACACTCATAACATCATATTTAACGTGGAAACCCAAATAGGGAAAAAACACTGTGGGATTTCGGACCCACTAAGAAATATACAATTCTAGAGTATGCTCGGTTAAAAGCAAATCCTGTTAAAGATTACAAACACATTGCTAGATGTGACCCGGTTAAGGGATTTCCCTCAGATCTGTTAGGATCTTCACTTTGTTAGAAGTGACCTTGTTAAAGGATTTCAAACACTCAACTAGAATGTTACCTTGCTAGAGGGTTTACAAATAAGACTGTTAAGTCCACTCGGTTAAGAGATTTTCTATCACTTACAAAATAACAATAATAAAAATATATCTGCAACTTCACATCTAAAATGCTAAAGTAGATTCTTATTTGCTCAAAACAATCTAGTCATAGGACTTATATTGTCCCTCTGCTGGGCTCTCTTCTCTGTTATTCAAACAGGTCTTCAAGATTCTGTGCTCGGTAATCACTATGTAGCACCCCTTGTGCATACACTTGCCCACATACATTGTTTATCAACAATTCCTTATTTATAAACAATTGCTAACCGCTTAATCTCCTTGATCACATTTCCCATGATCAATCTTAGCCATCAGATCTTCAAACTTGACTAGGTTCAATGTATCCTTTTGATCTGAAAATGTTTTACCTTGCCTCGGGACTTGTAGTCCTTTCTTGGAACTTGCACAAGGTTATTGCGGTTCAATCTGTGTTGTAGATCTTCCTGTCGATTTTCCTTTGCCATAGATCCTTAACAAAATTCATGCATGACATACCAATCATTTATACATCTCCAGCTATTCATTGTCCTTCATTAAATAATGCTTTTATCCATCCAATGCGCACTGTCATAACTTGGTTACAACTCGGTAAATACTAAACTTTACTCTGTAGACATTCCGCCTTCATTAACCAATATCGATAACCTTAGGGTTTAACAACTAGGTTCCTTAGGGTTTACCGACTAGGTTCTTTGCTCAGTTGCATAGTATAGTATTAACCTTACAATCAACAACATATGTAGGATATCAAAACAATCTAAATATCATGATCTCATCATTGTCTAACTCAGTAATAATTGCCCATTGAATAACTTATTCCTCCTCTTACTCATCACATTCTTTCTGTGTCTTTTACCGACATCTTAATTCTCTTTTAATCAATCTTCTCAAGATATGGCAACATCATACTGAATCAGATATTCAATTTCTTGACATCAATGACAAAATAATGTTATAAAGATAGTTATCATCCTTCTTCACTTATATCAATAATCTACAACAACCTTCTCAATATCCTTACTGAATATCAACAATCTCCTGATATTGAAATGCCAACAATCTTTCTTACTGTAATGCTAACAATAAATTTGAGATAATGGAAGTGTGTGGTGAAAGTATTGGATTGTGACTATCAAATGGTTTCTTGAGGTAGTGAGTCAAGAGCAACTACATTTTAGGGAGATTGTTGGATGCAATGATGCAAAAGGCTTGTTCATTGTAATGTTAGGTCCCATAGACAACTGAGAAGGGGGGGGGGGTGAATCAGTTGTCAAATAAATTCAAACTTAAAACAACTTAACCAACCTTAGTGCTTAATACTAGTAAACCAAAATTTATGTTGGTAGATAGTTTATCAGTTAATTACGGTACCAGTAAAGATTAATGCATGAAATAGAAAGACAATAACATCCACAACACATAACACCAATATTTGTACGTGGAAACCCTGTAAGGGGAAAAACCACAGTGGGAAACCTTACCCACAATCAGATGATACTACTGCAGACAGTATGTGTATACAAATGGGGTCTGCACATGTAGAAAGACCAAGCGCCTAGAGCTCACTGCTCAAACACAAATAGGAGTCACACTGACTACAATTGGATGGTTAAATCCAAAAGATGTACTGCTCAAAATAGCATCTTCCTATGTTGGATTCAGTACTGGTGTAGTTCTGATTGCCTTCACAAAAACCTTGCTTCACCTTCAAATGATGTCTGCGTGTATAGCTCTTCTTATTCTCACATATACCTTCTTACAATTCCCTTTCCCAATCGCTTATCGATCTTACAAATAAGATCTTACATATATACCATAACCTAAGACCAATTTTAGTAGGTCAGCTCTAAAAGATATTACAATAAAACAATTACAAGTAAATCAATAACCGATGCAATATCCGATTCAACATGTCAGCTTAATGCATTTACAATAACAACAAAATCATCTCCAAAGCGTGTTGTGCTAATCTTGAATAGATAAGCCTGTCGGTGCTTATTCTGGACCTATTTGCCAGTAACATCAAATATGCAAATACGAATATACCAATGAACAAATCTCCAAGACAAAGTGTCCAAACGATGTCTTCAACATAACCAAGTGTTTTCCGTGTCATTCCAAGTGCCAGTGAACAATATATCCTACCGGTGTACCAGATACCAGTGACTGTGCATAAGTCACTTGCTTGTCGGTGAACATTGCCAATCCTCCAAAGTGCCAGAGTTGATAAGTGTTAATAGGTGTTGACATCAATGACAAAACCATATCAACATATCCAAAATACCAACAATCTCTCCCTTTGGCATTGAAGGCAACACAAGATGGAAAAACCATCAAAGTGCCAAAACAAAAATGCCAAATACCAAAAACCAACAATCTCCCAAAAGAGATTATAACTAGAAATCAAAATTCAGATACAGTGAGTAATCAATCTCTCCCAAAGTAAAAATCTCTCCCCTTGAGAGTAACATGTGTTTTCCTTTTGTTTTTCCATATCAATCTCTCCCCCTTTGACATCAAATGCCAAAGACAATACAAAATACCAACCAATTCAGTATACCAGCTACCCCCCCTGAGAAGTAGCTCTCCTCATTAAAGCCGGAGTAAAATATTTCTCTGCTAATTCTGCTGGTTGATGACAAACATCAACTGTCTAAGTCTCTACCGGTGGGGGTATGACCCCAAGCTGATCTCTAAGACATTCAAAAGTCTCCTTAGGCAAAGGCTTAGTGAAAATATCTGCAATCTGCTCTTTAGTATTCACATAAACCAGTTTTACTTCTTTTGCTTCAACATTCTCTTTCAGAAAATTCAGTTTGATAGAAACATGTTTAGTTTTGGAATGCAGTACCAAATTCTTAGATATATCAATTGCTGCAGTGTTATCACAATAGATAGTTATAGGTTCCTTGCATTTTACCTTTATGTCCTTCAACATTTGCTTAAGTCATAATACATGTGTACAGTTAGTTGCTGCTGCAACATATTCTGATTCTGTTGTTGATAAAGATGTACAACTTTGTTTCTTACTCAACCAAGAAATTAATCTACTTCCAAGAAAAAATGCTCCGCTGTTGGTGGTTTTTCTATCATGCACATCTCTTTCCCAATTGGCATCTGTGTATGCACATAATTCAAAGTTTTCATCTCTAGGATACCATAAACCAATATTTGTAGTGCCTTGTAAGTACCGGAAAATCCTTTTTACTGCTGATTCATGATTTTCTCTAGGATTACTCTGAAATCTTGAAACAATGCATACTGCATTCATAATATCAGGTCTTGTTTCTGTCAAATACAGTAGGCCTCCTATCATATATTTGTACCTAGTCAGATTAACAGGTGTAGATTCATCCCTTAGTGATAATTTGTCATTTGTAGTCATAGGTGTGTTTACCAGTTTAGAGTTCTCCATCCCAAATTTCTTTAGTAACTCCTTCAAGTACTTGGATTGACTCAAGAATATACCTTTACTGTTCTGTGAAATCTGCAATCCTAAAAAGAATTTTATCTCTCCAATCATAGACATTTCAAATTCTTGTTGCATTTCAATAGAAAAGTCTTTACATAATCCATCTTCTCCTCCAAAGATTATATCATCAACAAAAACTTCTATAACCAAGATGTCATCATTAGTTACTTTATAGTATAAGTTACTATCAGCATTACCTTTAGAAAATCCAATCTTCAAAAGATATTTATCCAATCTTGCATACCAAGCTCTTGGAGCTTGCTTCAACCCATACAAAGCTTTCCTTAACCTGCAAACCATGTCTTTGTTATCTATTAAAGAAAATCTATCAGGTTGCTCAATGTAAACTTCTTCTTCGAGGTCTCCATTCATAAATGCACATTTAATATCCATTTGATATACTTTGTAGTTCTTGTGTGCTGTAAAAGCCAAGAATAATCTGACTGCCTCAATTCTAGCTACCAGTGCAAAGGTTTCATTATAATCAATTCTTTCTTTCTGAGAATATCCCTTACACACTAGTCTTGCTTTATTTTTGATTACCTTACCATCTTCATTATACCCATTTTGTTCCAATCACATTTTTGTCTTTAGGCCGGGGAACTAATGTCCATGTGTCATTCTTCTCAATTTGTTCTAGTTCCTCTTCCATAGCTTTAATCTAGTGTTTATCTTCACATGCCTCATTAATTGATGATGGTTCAATTTGAGAAATAAGACATACCTCTTCATTTTCCAGTCTTCCTCTTGTCATAACTCCTTGATACTTGTTCCCAATTATCTGATTTTCAGAGTGGTTCAATCTTACATACTAGGGTGACTTCATTTGCTGTTGTTCCTTAGTTACAGTGGAGTTGTCAGATGATACTGGTGTAACTGGATCTTCATTCTGTACTGATGGATTTAATGTAGGTTCATTTGTTAGTATTTATGTTGCCAATTCAGAGTCTATATACCTTGAAATTCCTCTAAACTATTCATCAATCTTCACATTTGTACTCTCAACAATTTTCTGCAATCTCTTGTTAAAACATCTATATGCTTTGCTCTTAGATGAATAACCAATAAATATTCTTTCATCACTTCTAGGATCAAATTTGCCAATATACTCATCTCTCCTAATATAGCATTTACTTCCAAATATTCTGAAATATTTAAGAGTAGGAGTAATACCAAACCATAGTTCATGAGGGGTCTTACCGGTTTCACCTTTGATGTGAACTTTGTTGAATGTATAGACCGCTGTGCTTACTACCTCTCTCCAATATACATGTGGTAGATTTGCTTCTGATAACATACTTCTAGCTGCATCTAAGATAGTTTTGTTTTTCCTTTCTACAACTCCATTTTGCTGTGGTGTCCAGGGTGCTGATAACTGTCTTCTGATTCCATTCACTTCACATAATGCATTAAATTCCTTAGATGTGAATTCACCTCCTTGATCTGATCTTAGACATTTTATTTTCTTACTTAGGGTTGAAGGGCTTATTTGCTATTAAGTTGGGAAATCTTTTAAGAAGGCTATATATATATATTTGGGTATGTATTTATATGTAGATACAAATATTTAAATACCCATATATGATATACAAATAGGAAGTTGGGGAAAATTTAACGATAAAGCCTAACCTTATATTTTAAAATTTATTTAGTGTGGTAGATGCTTAATTGTGCCTTAGTTAATTTTATTAGAGTATTTACTTTTAAGTTTGGATTTAAAAGGGATTAATTTAAGCACCTTTCATTTTGAGGTTAGAATGGATGCTAAAAAAAAATAAAAAATTAATTAGCTTTCTAAAATTCAATTAATAGCTACCCGTAATTGATTTTGCCCATGTAAATTAATTGACACTTTAATCGATTATTTTAATTATTGATTTAAAAAAATGAATTTTAGACAATATAGTCTTATTGGAGATTAATTTTATCATCATCTACTATTTTTAATGAATTTGATTTAATTAAACTATTGACTATGTTTGGTGAGAAAATAAATTAAATCATTTAGTTTTCCGCAAATAAATTTTAATTAATTTTGTTACTTAGTTTAGTATCAGAGTTAGCTCGAATATAGATATGGCAAACATGTTAGTGCATGTCGAGTTAGCGAACTTTGTTAATTAGTTAGTATTTAAAAAAAAATCATTCCGTTTTTGCCCTAAATTTTGGGCATGACAACTGTCTTCTGATTCCATTCACTTCACATAATGCATTAAATTCCTTAGATGTGAATTCACCTCCTTGATCTGATCTCAGACATTTTATTTTCTTACTGGTTTCATTTTCTACCATTACCTTGAATAGTTTGAACTTCCAAAGTGCTTCTGATTTTTCTCTGAGAAAAGTAACCCAACACATTCTAGAATAGTCATCAATGATTAGCATGAAATATCTATCACCTTGTAAGCTTATAGTTCTAGCTGGACCACATAAATCAGTGTGAATTAAGTCAAGAGCATTATTGGATTTTTGTGGAATACTTTTAAAAGACGCTCTAACTTGTTTTCCAAATTGACATTCCTTACATACCGGATTGTGAGGTTTAACAATCTTAGGTAAGTCTCTAACTGCCTTAATAGTACTGATTTTTACCATGCAATCAAAATTTACTAGACAGAGTCTCTTATGCCATAGCCAACTTTCATCAATATGTGCAATCAAGCATGTCTTTTCACTGTTATTCAAATGAAAGATGTTACCTCTAGTTTGATTACCGGTTGCAATTTCCAAACCAGTTCTATTCATAATTTTGGATTTTTCATTCTTGAATTGTAACTGAAATCCTTTTTCAACTAATTGACCAACACTCAAAAGATTATGCTTTAAACCTTCTACATAGTAAACATTGTCAGTATTATGCTTACCATCAAGAGATATAATACCTTTTCCTTTGATCAAACAAGCTTTATCATCTCCAAATCTTACCAGACCTCCATTATACTCCTGAAAGTTGAAGAATTTACCTTGATCACCAGTCATATGTTGTGAACATCCTAAATCAATGATTCGTTCATCCTTAACTTCAACTTTAGCTGCCAGGGCCTGCTCTACTAGTTGAACAGTAGGTGTCGGTTGATCTTCTATTATAGCAACAAAAACCCATCCATTGTTTGTAGGATCCTCATCAGAATCATCAGTGACTCCTTCATCAACAAGATAACAAGATTTATCTTTATTCTTCTTAAATCTGTATCTCTGATTTTCAGGGTTAGGCTTGTATATTCTTCTAGCTTCTTCTCTTAGTCTAGCATGTCTATCAGGGCATCTTTAAGCCATATGACCAATCTTACTACAGTTAAAACATTTAAAGGGTGCTTTACCTTCATACTTACTTCCAATTGGACCTTTAGGCATTTTCCTTGCAAATAGTGCTTCAAGTTCTTCAAGTTCTTTATTTTCTCTCCTGCTTTCCTCAAGTTCTCTTGCATAAAAGGCTTTCCAATCAGATTTGTCAAATGACGGTGCAGATGATGTTGATGCCTTAAAAGATGAATATGTCTTTATAGTAGCAACAAGACCAAATTCCTCAATTTCAAAAGCTAAAAGTTTTCCAATCAATGTGTCCCTAGTTACTGATGTATTAGGCATTGTTCTTAGCTCATTTATAGCAGTAACTTTCATTTTATATGCCGGTGGCAATCCTCTTAAAACTTTTGATACAATTTCATCTTCACTTAAGGTTTCTCCACAACATTTAATACCCAAAACAATTTCATTAACTCTTTCCATAAAAGCAGAAATCCTTTCATCTTCTTCCATTTTCAGATTTTCATACTTGATCCGGAAGCTTTCAAGTTTTTCAATTTTGACTATGGAATCTCCTTCATTCAATGTTTCCAAATGATCCCAAATAGCTTTAGCAGTAGACCTATCTGATAATCACATGATTTGCTGATCTGATAATGCGCTCAAAAGTGCTTCCCTTGCTTTGCAATCATTTTCCTCATCTTTTCCTAAGGTAGGTGGATTAGGCTGACTTTGAGTAGGAGTAATATAGCCATTCTTTGTTACATCTCAGATGTCCTTTCCAATGCAATTTAGATGTGTCTTCATTCTAATCTTACATATGCCATAGTTGGTTCCATCAAGTTTAGGACTGTCCTTCCTGAAATAGTTAGTAGAAATTGGATCTCCTCAAGCTATTAAACTTCTGCAAAAAGAGGACTAAACTCTGATACCAATTGTTAGGTCCTGGAGACAACTAAGGGGGGGGGGTGAATCAGTTGTCAAATAAATTTAAACCAAAAACAACTTAACCAATCTTAGTGCTTAATACCGGTAAGCCAAACTTTATGTTGGTAGACAGTTTATCAATTAATTACAGTACTGGTAAAGATTAATGCATAAAACAGAAAGACAATAACATCCACAACACATAACACCAGTATTTATACGTGGGAACCCTGTAAGGGGAAAAACGACGATGGGAAACCTTACCCACAATCAGATGATACTACTGCAAATAGTATGTGTATATAAATGGGGTCTGCACATGCAGATAGACTAAGCGCCTAGAGCTCATTTCTCAAACACAAATAGGAGTCACACTGACTACAATTGGATGGTTAAATCCAAAAGATGTACTGCTCAAAATAGCATCTTCCTATGCTGGATTCAGTACTAATGTAGTTTTGATTGCCTTCACAAAAGCATTTCTTAACCTTCAAATGATGTCTGCGTGTATAGCTCTACTTATTCTTGCATATACCTTCTTACAATTCCCTTTCCCAATCGCTTATTGATCTTACAAATAAGATCTTACATATATACCATAACCTAAGACCAATTTTAGTAGGTCGGCTCTAAAAGATATTACAATAAAACAATTACAAGTAAATCAATAACCGTTGCAATATCCGATTCAACATGTCAGCTTAATGCATTTACAATAACAACAAAATCATCTCCAAAGCGTGTTGTGCTGATCTAGAATAGATAAGCCTGTCGGTGCTTATTCTGGACCTATTTGCCGGTAACAACAAATATGCAAATATGAATATACCAATGAACAAATCTCCAAGATAAAGTTTCCAAATGATTTCTTCAACATAACCAAGTGTTTTCCATGTCATTCCAAGTGCCGGTGAACAATATATCCTGCCAGTGTACCAGATATTAGTGACTGTGCATAAGTCACTTGCTTGCTAGTGAACATTGCCAATCCTCCAAAGTGCCAGAGTTGATAAGTGTTAATAGGTGTTGACATCAATGACAAAACCATATCAACATAACCAAAATACCAACATGTAACTCATATATTTTATGTATTTTTCTTAGAGATAGCGAGTCTCCTAAGAAATTCTTTTGTATCTTTCCATGAGTTAGTGAGCCTCAACATTTAAGTTCTTCCTTAAAGTGTTCCATAAAACAAATATTGTAATACTTGTTCATATAGTGTGAGTTATCTTTCACCACGGTTTTTCCCTTTTTGAGTTTTCCACATAAATATAGTGTTATCTTGTGCATGTGTGTTCATTTCTTTATCTATCATTTTTGTTGATCAAGTTAAGATTTTTGAATTTTGAATTGTGTTATAAAGTTTTTAAGTTTTTTTTGTTCAAAACTAATTCACCCCCCTCTTAGTCTTAGGGTGCGTTAAAAAAATTATATCAAATCCAAGTTCCTTTGAGGAAGCTTAACCACTTGAGGAAAGGTTTGAGATGACAAAAGATGGATCACACAAGGCCCCTATGTTTGATGGAATCAACTAGAACTTTTGGAAAGTTAGAATGGAAGGTTATCTGACCTCTTTAGGATTTGGAGTTTGGAACTCAATTAGAGATGGTTATACATTTCTCCCCACTCCTCCAACTGATGCAACTGATATTAGGTTGTATGAGAACAATGGAAAAACAAGGAATGCTATCATGAGTGGATTAGTAGATTTAGAACTTGTGAAGGTGATACATTGTGGAATAGGTAAAGAGATGTGGGATAAACTCAACATCATATATGAGGGAGATGAAGAGGTAAAGAAAATAAAGTTGCAAAATATCAAGTGCAAGTTTGAGAATTTTAAGATGTCTAAGGATGAAGATATTCTGAGCTATATGCTCTGGGTTGATGAAGTAGTAACTAAGATTAGATGCATTGTTCCTAAATTGAAAGAAGATGAAGTTGTGATAAAGGTACTTAGATCTCTTCCTAAAACTTATAGTCATAAGGTGTCTACTATTGAGGAAAGTAAGGACCTAGATAAATATCCAATGGAACAACTATATGGTTCTCTAACTTCTTTTGAGATCAGAGAGTTAAGTAAAGATGACCCTAAAATATATGTTGCATTCAAAGCTAGTAAAAAGTAAAAAGATGGAGATGTTGATCAACATGATGGCTTTGATGAAGTTGAAGAAAACTTTGTGAAAAGATTAAAGAAAGGCATCGACAAATGCAAAGATAAGTTATCTTTCAAATATTTTAATTATGGAAGAATTGGTCATTTTGCTTCTTAATGTATGTTCTAAGAAGATAACAATAAGAGAGAAGACGACAAAAGTAAAAGAGAGAAGTCCAAAAGAATCCTTCATTCCAAGGATAGAAAATATTCATCTGAAGATGAGGATTGTGATGACTCAAACGATGAAACACTATTTATGGCTATTAAAGTTTATGACAAAATTAATAATGTTGAAAAGTGTAAGGAGTCTGGTACCCTACATACTAATAAAAATAATGAAAAACCACTAATTGTATGGACTGTCTTCCATGCTAAATAAGAATCAAATGCTTGAGTGATTGGTAGTGGGTGTTCCATTCACATGACTAGTGATAGAGGAAATTTTGATAGTCTTGAGATGTAGAATGGTTGATTAGTTAAGTTTGGTGTTGAAGAGTCTACCCAAATCTATGAAAAAGGAACAATAACAATTGATGAAAAGAGAAATAGATGGGATGTTCTCTATGTTAGAAGACTGAAACATAATCTTCTCAGTGTTAGTCAAATTTACAATAAAGGATACAAACTCACATTTCATAACAAAGGTAGTGAAATCAGAAAGGAAACTCACAAAAACTAGTTGCAAAAGGAACGAGAATTGATGTAAGTGTTTATCATCTAAAGGAGCCTAAAGGAGGAAGTTGCCTGATGGAACACATTAGTGAATGTTGGCTATGAAACAAGAGAATGGGTCACATAAACATTGATATAACATGGTGAAGATCTTCTCTACACATGACGTGAGAGATATGCCAAAGATCATCAAACTGGTAGACACCTTATGCAAAGAATGTCAAATGGGAAAGCTTACAAGGACAAGATTAAAGAACAAGGAGTATTCTATTACAAAACCTTTGGATCTGATACTATTGACCTATGCAGATCAACTAGAAAAGTAGACTCAATGGTGAAAGGTACTTTATGTTGCTTATTGATGATTATTATAGAATTTCATCGGTTACATTTTTTATAGAAAAATGAGAAGCTCTAGATTAGTTTAAAGATTTTAAATCTATGGTTGAGAATGAGATAGATGCTAAGATCAAATGTTTGAGATATGATAGAGGAGGATAATTTAATTCAAATGAATTTAAATTTTTTTGTGAAGATCATGGTATTAGGAGATATTTGTCTACTCCTAGGACCCCTCAACAAAATAAGATAGTAGAGAGGAAGAATAAAACAATTCAATAAATAGTAATAAAAATACTAACCTACCTTATGTGTATTGGAAAGAAGTGGTACATACTTTTGTCTATATCCTTAACATGGTCAATTTGAGGGTCAACATTTTTAATACCCCTTGTGATCTATGGTATGGAAGATCTTCAATAATTAAGTATTTCAAAAAATATGGCAGCAAATGTTAGATCTTCAATAATTAAGTATTTCAAAAAATATGGCAGCAAATGTTACTTTAGAAGAGATAAAGAATACCTCGGAAATCTTTATTCAAGAAGTGATGAAGGGATCTTCCTTGACTGCTCAATGAGAAGAAAGGCTTATAGATGCTACAATAGGAGACTCAAGAAAATGATTGAAAGTGCAAATGTCAAGGTAAATGAAGATAAGGATCAAATTACACAAGAACTTGAGGACTTTGAAACAAAAGAAGCTCCTTACATTAAAGAAGAAGAAGAGAGAGAAGAAAAATAATGAATAACATAGAAGGGTATCTCGTCAAAACAACCCAACCAAAATAACCGATGACATAATTATTGGCAATTGACACTCATTTGGTTGGTTTCACTATGTTATCATTGATGGCAACATGGTATCTTGTTCTAGCTTCATGTTTTGGTTCAGTTGTGTACCGACAGGCACTTCACTGACACTGACACCAATAGGATGGAAGGATTTCTATTGTTACCGATAATGCAGGCCGACATGGTTTAGAATAAGGTTATCGGTATTGGAGGCTGACATCTCTTGGATCCGACATCGACAATTATTTTTGATATTCATGTATTTATGTTATCTGGCCGACATGTATATTGACATTGTAATTATCTTTGTAAGCCGACATAAGGCATGATAAATTGTATAGGGTTTATAGGTCAGTTGGATTAGATCATTTTGTAGTGATATCATGTGAATATGTATTAGGAAGGAAATAGTGAAGGAGATGCGAAACATATGAGAGATTATGTATATGATGATATTCTTGTAAAGGGGTGTTTCGATAAAGGGTTTAGGGTTTCAGACCGGAACATAAAGAGATTAATCAGAACTGTATTCTGGCATAGAAGATGCTATGTTAGTAGTTGACCCATTTCTTCGAATTGTAGTTTGGATTTATATGTAGTCAGTGAGGCTCCTTTTGTGACTGAGCAATGTGCTCTAGGGTGTAAGCCTTCCTGCAAGTGTAGGCCCCTATATTTTGTAATATCTCTTCATATGGCCAGTGGATTGATATTGTGGGTCACAAATCCCACCGTGGTTTTTCCTCTTTGAGGTTTTCATCTTATAACTCTGGGTGTTATGGTATTCATTTATGTGATTGGCTTATTGGTTGATTTACTCATTTCAATTCTATATGTACTAGTATACCGGTTGGTGTATGCATGCTTTATTAAGGTTAAAATTGATCATTCCAGTAGAAAACTGATTCAACCCCCCCTCTCAGTGTTGTTGGATTCCAACAACAATAACCCGGTCACAATAACCCAATGAAAAAACATCCCAAGGTAATAATATCCCATCTTCATAATAATCCTACGTTAAATTACCTCGGATCCAAAATAACCCATGGTGGAAAGGAGTGATGACACAAGATAATCATTCATATTTACTAAATGTGTGCTATTAATCTGTGTCAATGAAGTTTTAATTAATGAGTGTGTGCTATTTTTTATCAAAATATCAGTGAGAATGCCTCTTCAGTTTTTAATAAGCCAAAAAGACAAGAAATTACTTGTTCTAGATGGTTACACATTTTTGATTCATCAACAAAGAAAAAACAAAATGATCTGGTGTTGTATGAATTATTTTACAAACAAATGTTCAAGTCGATGCCATACTACGGTAGAAACAAAATCTGGTGACATGATAAGTAGTACAAAACATAATCATGCTTTGAAACCTAAGATGATCATTGACAAACACAAATTGAATGAAATAAAAGACATGGCATGCTCAACTCAAGATTGTACAAGAAAAAACATTGCTACTTCATGTTTTAATATTTTGTTACTCACAACGAGAGAATTAATGTCAACTAGTGCACTTTCTAGAATAATTTAAAGAAAAAGATTAAGGTCTTAAGCACCTCCACCAAATCCTTAGACATCAATAAATCTTACCTTACCAGTTGAATATACAAATACTGATAGAGGGGAAAAGTTTCTTTTTTCATGACAATAATGACAAGAATAATTTTGTAATAATCACCACCACACAGAATTTGCAATTACTAAAAGAATCTGAAAATTGATTTAGTGACGATACATTTAAAACAATGCCAATTATTTTTCAACAGTTGAACATGATCCATGGCTTGAAAACTGATGCAATATTTCCACTCGACTATATTCTTATGACTAACAAAACAAGAACTGCTTATACACAAGTACTTGTAGAATTAAAACAACCTCAACCTGATCTAAACCCGAAAAATATACTTATTTATTTTGAATTAGGTTTCATGGGAGCTATGTCTGAAATTTTTCCAAATATCGATATCTAGGGATGTTTTTCCCATTTATCTCAATGCTTGTGGATGAAATTTCAAGAAGAAGGTCTTAAAACATGTTACAATGTCGATGAAGTCTTTGAATTTGAGATCAAGCAATTTGCTGCATTATCTTTCATGCCTTAGATAGACATAATTGATGCATTTGAAACACTTCTACAATCTCCTTATTATACAAAACATGAGAAGAATTTGCAAGGCATGATTTTTTATTTTGAAGACACCTAGATTGGCAGACTAACCAGAAGAGGAAATATATGATCACCCAAGTTTCCAATCTTAATGTGGAATTGCTATTCGGCTATTCAATATGATCTTCCCAAAACTTATAATGCTATTGAGGGATGACATAAAGGATTTAGTGAGTTTCTTCAAGCATCGCATAGGTCAATTTGGAAATTCATCAAAGTAGTGAAAAAAGAACAAGGTCTCCAAGAGAATAAAATAGAGAAATATATGGCTGGATACACTAGGCAACTGAGCAAGAAAAAATATTATGATCTTAAAGCAAGACTAAAAATATTGGTTGATGGTTATGACAACCATAACATTTTAGATTATTTAAGTGGCATCACTCATAATTTGGCACTATAATTGAAAATTTGAATAATAGAGTTTTTTTGGCAATGTGCATATAATTTGTAAATTTTGTTTTCCTTCCTCTATAATCTTACATGGATATCCTATGAATGGGTTATTTTTACTAGGGGTTATTTTTGTCTTGGGTTGTAATGATGTGGGGTTGTTTTTACATGGGTTATTGTGTCGTGGGATATTTTGACTAGGTTATTTTGTCATGCAATCACAGAGAAGGCCTCTAAAACTCCAACACAGTATGTTTAGAAGAACCATTCACAAGATTATATTATTGGTAATAAGAATGAAGGTGTCAAGACTAGGAGAAGACTTACAAAGGCAAGTATCAAGTGAACATTTGTCTCCTTTCAAAGTTAGAGCTGAAGACCTTTGATAATGCAAGCAAGGATGAAGGATGGTTGAAAGTAATTGAAGAAGATCTTAATTAGATTGAGAATAATTAGACATGGAAATTAGTCCCTAGACCTATAGATAATAATTCTATAGGAACAACGTGGGTGTTTCAGAACAAGATGAATGAAGAAGTAACAAGGAACAAGGCTAGGCTAGCTTGCAAAGGATATTCACAAGTGGAACGTGCATATGCTAAATTTGAACCCTAAATATTGCAAAACCTAGTTCCAACCGTGCAAAACCCAAGATCTCCAATGAAATTCAACATCACATGAATGAAGAGCCATCAAATATGCAAAATCATAAAATAAACCAAATGATACCTTCACACATTCAAATGGTATTTATCTTCATTGTTTTCCCATCTCCATTGATCTTACTTTTGATATGGTTGCTCTCAAATTTTTATGCTTGCACAAGAGCTCAATGAAGAATGGATATGGTTGTGATGATGTAAAGCTTGATCATGATGATGTAGAATAAATTTAATTCGACAAAATGTAAGTATGCTCGAAGATTTGATTGATTATGGATGAGAGGTGGAAGCCTCCTTTATAGAGATCATCCTAAAAATGGAGGGATAAGATTACTTGTGGTGGGACAAAATATGGTCGGCTAAGACTGAAGGGCATGTAGAGAAAATAATTATAAAATAAAGGAAGTGGTTAAGATGGATAAGGGGCCACTTGTCCTTTAGATAAATGAAAGGGAAAAAGGTAAATGAATTAATTAAATAACTTATTTAATTAATAGAAGAGCCACATAAATTAATAAATAAAATATTTATTTAATTTGAGAAAGAGAGAATTTTAAATAAATAAAAATATTTATTTAAATTAGGATAGAAAAGGGCTTAGAAAAGGTTTAGTGAATTAATTAAACAAATAAATATTCATTTAATTAATAGAATAAAACAAGATAGTTAAATAAATCAAAATATTTATTTAACTAGGCTAAGAATTTTTTTTCCACATTTTGCCCCTATTTGAGACAATGTAATTTATCGCGTTGTTTTCTTTTCTTTTTCATTTTTTGGTTGTTTTTTGTTGTGTGTGCCTGTTAGGTTAGGGTTTTAGGTTTTGTTAGTAATAAGTTAAATTCCTTCCCAAATTCAGAATTTTGGTCTGAATCGATTTTTTGTCACTAGCACTATTTTTTGGGTAAATTTTGTTTCTTCGGACCTTGGAGTTTTTCAGCTTAAAGTTATTTGTCCTAATTTATTCATTTGTGCCCTAGGTTATATCATTCCCTTTGCAACTGTGGAATTCCAGAGTTTCAAAATCCCTAGGCACTAAGGAGTTAGGAGGTCTGTCTTTTCCAACTTTGGAACCTCGGTACCCTGGAGTTTCAAAGTTTGGTCTTTGTTTGGCTTCGGAACTCCGGAACGTCAGAACGATTATGTTCTATCATTAAACTTCCAAGACCCATAACCCTGCAGTCCTGGAGTTCCAAAAAGTATCCTTTACATCACTTTGGAATCTCGAGATCCTAAGATGCTGAAGTAATTGCTTTAGTATTGAGCTCTCAAACTCGGAATTCAGAAATCCCAAGACTATAGATTTTGACATGTGAACCTTTTTAATTTGGAACCTTAGGATCCTGAAATCCTGAGTTCCAATGTAATCCAAATATTTTCAACCTGAAACGCCAGAGCCTCGATATTTTGGATTTGAAGCCCTTGCTCCCTGTAGAAGCCCCTTTCTGACCCCGAAACCCTGGGTTTCTGGAGCCTTGTGTTTTATTTAAAAATATAATAAAGCGTAAAGTGTGTTTCTTGAGAAGTGCTAATTAATTGACTTTATCTTGCAGATTCAAGAAGTCTTATGGAAGCAACAAATGTCCTAGGGACCTTGAGAAGGAAGACAAAGACTGAGATTAAGCTCGAAAAGATCCCAATCACAATGAAGTACCAATATCAAGGCCAAACATTCGCCTCCAAGTTTGAGAACCAAGTAGAGTGGATCATAGACACTAAAATTGCTACATTGAGCTAGAAGCAATTAAAAGAGATGTGTATGGTAATGATCCTAACAATGCTTGGAGAAGAATAGGAAGGTCATGTTTAGTTCAAATCAATGTATTCCCTCAAGCTATGAAGACACCTATGTTGATTTTAGCCATTGCACAACATCATGACAAGGTTACAAGAAAATAGAGGGATACTAAGGGAAATGTGGTTGTGGATTTATCTCCAAAAATTTTGCTCTTAACCTTCAAGATTACTTAGTTTGAAGAAGTCTTGCAAACCACAAAAGAAGTTATGAAGGATTTTAATGGTAATGTGGGTGTAAATAGAGATTATGTGAACAACACTTGGCTTTGAGAGCCCCAAAAATTAAGTTTGAAGGCAATAGATAAAATTCATAGGATAGAATTCAAATATTCCCCTTGTGATTTGATCATTTTGTTGAATACAACCTTTGGGAAAGAAGAATCTAGACATTATCACTTGTAGATGTACTACAACATGTTCACCATCCTTAAAGGGAAGCACTATTTTGATTGGGCTCAAATAATTTCTAACAATATTCATGATCAAATTTGAACAATTCTAAAAACTAAAAATTTCTTTCTGACATCATATGTATTTTGGATGGTAGCAAGGAGTGCGGCCTACCTAGGACTGAATACACAAGGCAGATTAGGAGAAGGTCCTTAGGATAAGAGTGTATGGGAGTATTACACTAAATTATCATTTAGTGCAACTAATGACCACTTCAAAAGGGTGAATGATGCTTTTATCTATGTTGTCATATGTAGGCTTACAGGTGATGTTGGATATTGGCTATCTCAAGAGGCCATTAAATTGATAGAGACTTGGGGAACTTGGTTTATCCACAACCTAAAATCAACATACATTCAGCTAAGTGGGTTCACATGAAATCCTTCCCTCCTTCCTCGCTACTATAGAAACAAGATTGTGCTACTTGATTTTTCTAGGCAAATTGTGCAAGTGCAGGCCTTAATGGAACTAAAGAATAAAATAGGAGTGAGATTCCCATTCACTATAGAATATTACAAGTGCCACAATTTATAAACAACCAAAACAACAATCCATGAGTTAAAAGCCTTGAATATTAAGGAGTTTGAATTTTCTCATGAATAATTTGATCCCTTTGGAAATCTCGAGGGTCTAATGCCTAATTCATATTAGGGACATGAGCCTGCATTAGAAGACTTTTGGGCAGACATGCAGGATAGTTTTGAGGCAACAAAAAAAAAGTTTTATAGGCTCACTTCTTTCCGGATGAGGGAATTTGGTATATAAAATGACATCCCCAAGGATTTTAGAGGTGATGGGATAGTTTTAGATCCGTTCTATGATGAGAAAAGGGTGGGCCAAAGACCTCTTTTTCCCATCAGGTGGTCTAAGTCAATAGATGTAGCCATAGATAATGTTACTTCAGAAGTGCTCCAATAAAGTAGGTAATAACTAGGATTGAGACTTCATGGCAGTGTTTCTAAAAATAAAGAACAAAGGAAAGGCCATAGGGAATCCTTAGTCAAAGGCCATACATGAATATCTTAGGAAAAGGAGAACTAACTTGAGAAAGGAAACTCCAATTGAAGAAGTAGCTCCCATGATAGTAGGAGCTACAACGCCAACTAGATAATAAGATTAAAGAGTCAATGGATTTACAGAAAGGGTCTAAGAAAGGAGTGACCATTGGATTACTTTCCACTCCCCAAGCCTTAATTGCTCCAGTGATGACTGCAATTATAGTATGACCCTAGGAAAAGGAGCATCTCAAGAGCCAAAACATGAAGCAACACCTTCTCAGGCTCTTGTAAGCACAACAAAACCACCACCAGTTCAAAAGTGAGTTAAAATTCATAATATTGAATCAGATTCAGATTCTAATTCTGATAATGATCTCATATCAATAATAAATCACAAGAAGAAATAAGCCCCAAGTAAAAAACAAGCTCCTTTGAGTCATGTCTTAGGGGAATCTATGCTATCTCAAGTACCAATCATCTCTTATTATGAACAACCTACTCAACCATCAGTAACTACACAAGAAATGGACCAAATTGTTGATGTTACACAACAAAAGGAAGTTGATAAACAATAATCTTGAACTTGTGGAGACACCTAGTACTCACCCCACAGGATCAAGAACTTCTTAGGCAACTCGAGGAAAGTGAAAGGGAAAGAAAAGAGAAAAGAGAGAAGGAAATTATTGAGCATGAGGTGGGAGAAAAACATGAGGAGCTTGCAAAAGAAGAAGAATAACAAGAAAAATAAGAGAAGTGTAGTGTCGTAAATTGTACACCATTGCTAGGGTGCTACAATTCCACACTTAGTTTAGCACCCACCTTAGTGTGTTTGCATCTTGCATTGTAATTTTCCTTTAAGCGTTTAATTAATTAATTTAATTAAATATAAAGTCCTATTTCATCACTCCCCACATCATAAAATTGGTCCCTTTACCCTAAGTGTGCCCCTTTTTATTTTATTCATCCAATAAATCATTAAATCATAAACCCTAATTTTGTCCTATTTCAACCTTTAAGGCTCGATTTCACATATCAAAATATCTCGAAATCAGAAGTAACTTTGGGATTATCTCTAATATCATCATATCTAATGACCTTAAAATTTTGGTGAAAAGTTGGTCGGACCATGTGCACTTTCGACTTTTTTCTCGAAATTTTGGGAGCATAATTCTATGATATTATAGTCCTTAACCCCAAAATATTGGTGGGAAATTAAAACCCTAGGTCGGCCTAAAGATGAAATTAATTCAAAATTAAGATCTAGTGTTTCATACATAAGAGTTCTCTTTCTTCATTTGAAGGGATCTTTCTAAGAGTCTAAGAGCAGGTTTTTGGAGCACAAGGAGCCTTCTATGTAGTGAAAGATGAGCTTATGTGGAGTCTTCAACAACATTCAACAACAATCAACAAAATTCAACAACATTTCATCAATCATTCATCATCAATTAGGAGCCTTGAAGACATTGAAGAGTAATAGGAGATCTAGTGGCAAATATCTCTCCTTTGGGGATTGGTATGATTTCATGTTATTTTCATGTCTTTGTATGAGCTTCTTTATATTTATTTGCAAATTTAAATTTATTATTTAGATCATTTAACACATTTGATTTGAAGAATTTTCATTTTCATTTTCATTTTCATTTACATTTACATGCATTTAGGGTTTACTCATCAAAGCGTAGGGTAGCTCTAATTTCTTATCATTTAGGATCTTGTATACACACAAGGTTCTAGCACACACATTTTCAGTACATTGTTGACTATTTGTGGAGGTGGAAATAACAAAAGGGTTTGATTGAGGCAAAACCATATATAGCCACCTAAACCCTTTCTTTTTAGTTGCACGTTTCAGAAATAGGTACCCCGAAGGAGTTATAAATATGCAAAAGGCACAAGTACAACCCATAACCCTCGGTATTTCTCAAATCTTCCAGGGACAGGGGCATGGCACCCTGGTCCTACCTAGGATAGGGGTGTGGTTCTCTATTCCTACCCAGGACAAGGGTGGCACCTTGGTCCCCCCACTTTTAGGTGATTTTTGGTAGGTTGCAAGTTCAGGACCTTCAGATTTCAGCCTTTCGGTTGCAGCTCTCTTTCAGATCACCAGGGACAGTAGCATGGCACCCCGGTCCTAGTCAGTTTGGCTCAGTTTTTAGCATCAGGTACACATTCAAATTCCTCCCCCTTGGATACTTTCAGTATCTCAGTTAGAGATCTGCAAGTTTGTGCAATTCCAGTTCATATGTGCTTCATTATTTATCTCCCACTCTAGTTGATCAATCAAAACCTATTTTTCATATCAAATACAAAAGAGGAATCAAAACTCGAAGAGATAATCCTTGGCTCTCTCTTTCTCATAAGAATTAGCCAAAATGAGCTATCTCCCTTGTTGGCATTTTGATGATATTTTGATTGTCATTGATGGACACACACTTTCTTGATGATGGACACACACTTTCTTTATGTATGAGTTATGACTCAACCGGTAATTGTTCCAACCAGTATTGTGTATTATTGAATGTATAGTCTTTAGACTATCGGTATTTTGCAAAAGATGTTTACCGGTCATAGATTGACTGAAGAGCTCAAGCGGTATGGAGACCCCAAGTGGTTCGAGGATCACAAGCGGTTCGAGGATCACAAGTGGTACGAAGGACCCAAGCGGTAGTTAACTTTTGATCGAAACAATTTGATCTACCAGTCTTCATTTTTGTCAACCGGTAATCGGTATATTGTGTTAACCAGTATTACTTTGTGACGAGTTACCAACCGGTATTTCTATAATGTGTGATGAGTTATCATCCACAGACACTTTGGCAGTGATTTTGTGTCGTGTTACCAAATGTGTCCAGATGCACTGAACCTAGGAAATTGTAGTCTAATCCTATTGGACCGACATGAAATCAATTTCCTTCGTAAGGACATCATGTCTAGGGTTTTCATGTATGAGATAGAGTATGAGAGATGTGTGATAGAAGAGGTTATGTGCGATCATTGTAAAGAAGATTAAGTCTGTGTGAAGAGATAGAATGTCGAGCTATTGAAGACTGAAGTAATGCTAAAATGCATTAACAATGAGCTATCAAGGATCTAATTAAGTAGACTATGCTATTATCTAGATCACTCACTTGTTGATTACTCACATCTTCGACAAGTCTGAAACCCTTAACCGAGTAGGTTGTGGATATGAAATCTTCTAACAAGGTAGTCTTTAACAGGACTTATCTCCTAACAAAGATCTAGATTCCTAATAGGATCTGTTCTGGTGAAGAAAATTGTACGACCTTAACCTTTCTGGTTTCTATTCTGTAGATAGTTACTTGTGAGTTTCTGCTCACCGTGGTTTTTCCCATTTGGGTTTCCACATCAAATATCTTGTGTTATGGTGATTGTGCTCTTGTGGGTGAATGCTTTATTTTCTATTTGGTTTGCATTTATCTTAGCCAGTTTATTAGTGAATCTGTTGCATCAGTTATCTACTAAACTATTTAAAGGATTGAGTACAATAATTTTTGGTATACTAATTCACCCCCCCTCTTAGTATTCATCAATTGGTATTAGAGCCAACCTTTCTGTAAGTCTAACCACTTGGAAGGAGATATGGGGGAATATAGTGTGAGGGAACTTACTCATCGTCTCACTCAGATTGAGAGAGCCTATGATGAACTCAAAGTCAAGTATAAGGCCTCTTTGGCCAAAAGAAGAGAGAATGCTAAGAAAATGATGGAACTTACTGAAAATAGCTCTTCTGATGAAGCTGACATGGATGCCCTAGTTGAAGAAGTTGAAAAACTGAACGAATCTAATGCCAACCTAAGAAGGGAGTTGGAAGGACTGACTATCAGAATGTGTCAAGAGCTTGAGAATAGAAGGAAAGCTGAAGATTTGGTAAAAGACAAAGATCATGAGATCTCCAAGCTAAAGAAAGAAATCAGTACCCTTATCGCTCATCTCCAAGAGAGTAAAGTGGAAAAAGAAGAAATGCAAGGTGAACTAACAATGGCTATTTCTGAGAATGCAACCTTGAAGGAATCCAGTGCTGCTATTTCCAAGGAACTTACTGAGTCAAAGGAGATACTTGCCAAATTCAATCAGAGTACTGCTAAGCTAGAACAAAAGCTAGAATTGACAAAACTGGTAAAGAATACCACTGGACTTGGTTTCTCTAGATATGAGGAAGGTGAGACCTTTGGAACAAAAGCTGAAGCGCCAAAGAAGCAACCAACATCCAAGGATAAAGGTAAGCAAAAATTTAAACCTGTTTGCTTTAATTGTCTCAAAGAAGGACATACTGCTAATGTGTGTAGAAGCAAGACCTACAATAATTTTCCTTATTTTTTTAACAATAAGCCTAGATCCAATAGATTCAGTGGAAACTGTTATGCATGCAACAAGTTTGGGCATAGAGCATTTGAATGCAGATCAGTTTTGCACAACATTGCGAGATATCCTCCAAGGACTCAAGGAGTTATCTTGGAACCTTTTGTGAACCAGAATCCCAAATGGTACAATACCTATGACCATTGGTCAGGTGGTTATCAAGCGGCAACTGGTTGGAGAGCAACTTGTTTGATTTGTCGTGGTAGTGGTCACACTACTGCAATATGTAGAAGGAAGAATGGAAGTATGAATAATGGACCATGGAGAACACCTGGAATGGTATGCTATCATTGCAATAAACCGGGACACACTGCCAAAACTTGCAAACTGAGAAAGAACCTATCAGATGATATACCGATCACTCCTGAAGGGAAGATTGATGTTGAAACCATTCAAACAAAAATGAATAAAACTTGGAAAAAGAAACCAGAAGAAGTGTCACAAAATGAACCGGTTTCTGCACCTAGTGTGGAAGTCTCTGAACCGGCAAACTGAGCTTCAGAAAAGCTTAGGGGTAACATATCAGTGAAATATTTCAAACCCCTGGTTTATATTGGTAAAGACCTTAACCGGTATATGGTACCTATCAATCGACAGAATATCTGAAGCGGTAAAAGGCAAAATTAGGGTTTATGCCCTAGCGGTGATGCATTTATTATGGTAGGTGAAAGTTTGTTTAAAAGGGATTTTTGTTGTCATTTTTCACTTATCAATTTTTGAGAGAAGAATTTTCAAGAGAAGAGAGACAAAGAGCGATTTGTCTAGCGATTCAAAGTGAATTCAAAATCTTGCAGAGGAATCCAGCAACCTTTTCAATCTATCAGTGAAGAACACTAAGTGGTAATCCAACAACCGAAGTGGTGTATTGTGGGTGACATTGGCAAACCCTAAATTTCAGATTGTGAAGGTATTTCTCGAATTTCTTTCTTATCATGGCTTTTGCATCGCACTCTAGTTCTAGTGCACCTATAGATTTAGCTGAATTTCTTCAAAAGAAAGAAAAATACAATGCCCTATCTCAAATACCCGCCAGAGTTATTGTTGAGGGAGATGTTTTAGGGTATATTGACTGTAAACTGGAAGACCTAGGATCCCTAATGATTCATTCCCAACTAAGTCTATTCTGTGGGGATGATAAGAAGATCAAACTTGAATATAGTGTCCTTGAGAAGATGAAACTGCACAATGCGGTGTACTTTCTGGAAGAGTTCACAGAGGAACTTATCTGCATCATTCTCAACAAAGTACACAGTGATAAGATGTACCTCAAGCAGACACATGACATCACACTGGAAGCAATTCATGCCATCACCGATTTCTGCATTATTGGAGAGGTACCAGCTCTACGAAAGGTTACCAAAAGGGAAATGACAAAGCTCACCGGTTCTATGAGTGACAACCGGGCGATGACCTTCAACACCATCAAAGATTATCTAGTGAAATATGCTTGCATGGTGATTGGTTACTAGATATTCTATGCCGGCAAAATGAATTATGTCCCAACTGCTATGGTGAATGTCGCTTACAAAATGATCAAGGAAGACACTACATTTGATCTATGTACCTATCTATAGAAGCAATTGCTACTGAACATGAATTCCATTAAACAAGACAATTCTTTAAGGTTCAGGTTTGGACAACTTCTGGTCAGTTTATTCTTCTACTTTCAAGGTTATTTCCCTGGAGTAGGTGATGTGCAATGGTCTGTTGACCTACCGGTTTCCAAGAAAATCAAGGAAAGTCTACAAGTAGTGGGAATTGGATGTCCTGAGGTTCTTAACAAATATTTCAATGAATTCAAGCAGAAAATGAACCAGAGAATGAGGATATCTGATGATATTGCGAAGGAATATAAAGATGACATCTGCTTCACAATAAAGGTAGATGAGTCCATAATGGAAGCGATGGAACCCATAAAGGAAGCAGTTGAAGCTATGGGTTATAAAGTGGTGAATGACCTATTGATCAGGTATGCCTCTACCCTACTTGCCTCACCACTAGATGCTAAGAAAAAGAGAACCGATACCTACTTCGAAAGGGTCACATCGATTGAAGAACCCAAATAGAAAAAGGACAAAGCAGTGCCATCAGTATCCGCACCGGTTACCTCTACCTATCTGAAAGAGACCAAGCGGTCACCAGCTAAGAAGATACCTGAGGTTATTCCTGCTAAAGTTTTTGAGAGGAAGCAGAAAACCAAAACTAGCTCATCGGAGTCAGAGGACATTGAACCAGAAATTCAACCAAAGAAGACAAGGCAATCAAGCAAGAAGGCGAAATCTACTGGTAATGCACCTGCAACTTCAACATTGGTAAATATAGATATTTCCTCTTATAAGCCAATGACACATTGTCAGAGGACTCTTAAGAATGTTAAGAGGAATGTGCTTGATGATTTAAAAGAATATTTTGATGATTTTAGTGATAGTGAGAAAGAAGAAGTAGAATAGGAAGTCGTTAAATATTTGTGTGTTAATGACTGGTCACCATCAGAGATTAGATCGGTTACAACAGATTCTTTGTACAATTCTTTAGATAACAAATGGCACATTGCCATTGAGAAAGAACAGGAGATCAGGGAGAAATTTTTTGCACAATACTTTCCTGATGCTTCAAATTTAGAATTATTTGAAATAATGGATAAGAACAAAGGCCTCTTCTTCATGAGAAGGAGAAGACTCAGACTGCTAGAAGGCAGAGCTTCTAAAGTGGAAAAGGACACACATTTACATGCTAAAGCTTTTGTTAGGTTACACCAAGTATCTGAAGCTGATATGAAGGTTGAACAAGAACCTGACCTATCATTAGGCAAACCGGATGAGACATTTGACAGTGAAGGGGAAAGAGTGACAGAGCAAAATGATCCTATTGATGTGGATGCTCTAGATATTGAGGATGTCACTCCAGACAAAGAGAAAGAGATACAGGACAAGGAAAAATATGAAAAAGAGAAACATGACAAAGAACAAATGAAAAAGAGCAAGAAGAAAAAGAAAAGTAGGAATAAATCAAGAGAAAAGAGGAAGAGAAAAATAAAGAGGAAGAGAAAAGGAAAGAAGAAGAGAAAAGGAAAGAAGAGAAGAAGAGGAAAGTAGAGGAAAAGAGAAAAGAAGAGGAGAAGAGGAAAGAAGAGGAGAAGAGGAAAGAAGAAATGGAGAAGAAGAAAGAGGAGCAAAAGAAGAAAGAAGAAGAAAAGAAAAAAGTAGAAAAGAAGAAGGAAGTAGAGAAGAAAATACAAGCGGAGACTCCTAAGGCAACCGATGGTCAAGCCAAACAGGTTGACACCACCAGTCCTATTGACCTTCAATCTGCAGATGAGTCTGAGCTGCTTCAAAGCATAAAACTTGCACACGAAAGACTGGAAGCATTGCGGAGGAAGAAGAAACAGGATGTCATTCAAATTGCGGTTGACACCCTTACTAGTCCGATTCCCGGTAATAACCTCCCCAATACCGATTCCTCTCTGTCAAAGCTCAAACTTCTATGTACCGTAGTGGAGGACTAGGTACAATGCTTGGAAGACGTTGTTGAAGCCACTGCAAAGAAGAATCATGAAAAGGCACTCAAAACTACCTTAGTCAAGAAAATGAATGAGCTCCGGACACAACTACTGAAATAATAGAAGGATATCAGTGTTGCTATGGATGAGGGAAAATTAATATTGAGTAAAATCTACCAAACCCACCTATTTTGTGATGATGTGCTTAAACAAAAAGATAAACTCCAATCGGAGTTATAGGCATATATAAGAAACTTCAAGATGCCATATGATTCCTTCACTACAAATGGGCAAACAATTCATCATTATCAGCTTCAGACTGCCAAGATGGAATCAAAAATCTGCAACTGGACCAGGGATTTGGAGGAGCGTCAACTGGTCGTATTGCCAAGACTGCAGATTCTTCAGAAATGTTTTCTCAACCTGGAAGCCATCACGGTAACTCAAGAGATGAGTACCATTGATGGAATGGAAGAACTGGTATTCCAGATGCAAACTGAAAGTGAGGTTGCTACCTCATTACTTGAGTCATGGACATTGGCCATGAAAACTTTTATGCAGGACTTTAAATCTATTTTTGATAAGTTTCATTCCTTATTGTCATGAACATTTACTCTATTTTTATATATAAGGAAACATGGGTTATTCTGCATTACTTTGTCATTGTTGGCAAAGGGAGAGTAGTATTTAAAATTTTGGTGAATGTTACCATTTCATGTACTTTCATGTTACAACTTTGGGGGAGTAGTGTATATTGTAATTTCTACAAAAAGGGATAGTGTATATGCTTAGGGGGAGTAATTTTGATTATGGCATTTTTTGTTGTAAAAACACTTAGATGTCAAAATTTTCCTAAGTGTTGCCATCAATGCCAAAGGGGGAGATTGTTGGCATTTTGATGATGTTTTGATTTTCATTTATGGACACATACTTTCTTGATGATGGACACACACTTTCTTTATGTATGAGTTATGACTCAACCAGTATTTGTTCCAACCGGTATTGTGTATTATTGAATGTATAGTCTTTAGACTATCAGTATTTTGCAGAAGATGTTTACTGGTCACTAATTGAATGAAGAGCTCAAGCGGTATGGAGACCCCAAGCGGTTCGAGGATCACAAGCGGTTTGAGGATCACAAGCGGTATGAAGGACCCAAGTGGTAGTTAACTTTTGATCGAAACACTTTGATCTACTGGTCTTCATTTTTGTCAACTAGTAATCGATATATTGTGTTAACCGGTATTACTCTGTGATGAGTTACCAGCCAGTATTTTTGTAATGTGTGATGAGTTATCATCCACAGACACTTTGGCGGTGATTTTGTGCCATGTTACCAAATGTGTCCAGATGCACTGAACCTAGGAACTTGTAGTCTAATCCTATTGGACCAACATGAAATCAATTTCCTTCATAAGGACATCATATCTAGGGGTTGCATGTATGAGACAGAGTATGAGAGATGTGTGATAGAAGAGGTTATGTGCGATCATTATAGAGAAGATTAAGTCTGTGTGAAGAGATAGAGTGTGGAGTTATTGAAGACTAAAGTAATGCTGAAATGCATTAACAATGAGCTATCAAGGATATAATTAAGTAGACTGTGCTATTATCTAGATCAATCACTTGTTGATTACTCACATCTTCAACAAGTCTGAAACCCCTAACCGGGTAGGGTCAACAAAGCCTTTGTAAATCCTCTAACAAGGTGGTTCACAACTGTGGATCTGAAATCTTCTAACAAGGTGGTTCACAACTATGGATCTGAAATCCTCTAACAAGGTAGTCTTTAACATGACTTATCTCCTAATAGAGATCTAGATTCCTAACAGGATCTATTCTGGTGAAGAACATTGTATGACCTTAACCAGTCTGGTTTCTATTTTGTAGATAGTTACTTGTGAATTTCTGCTCACCGTGGTTTTTCCCATTTGGCTTTCCACATCAAATATCTTGTGTTATGGTGATTGTGCTCTTGTGGGTGAATGCTTTGTTTGCTATTTGGTTTGCATTTATCTTAACCGGTTTATGAGTGAATTTGTTGCACCGATTATCTGCTAAATTGTTTAAAGGATTGAGTATAGTAATTTTTGGTATACTAATTCACCCCCCCCTCTTAGCATTCATCAATCTCCCTATTCTCTTCTATATTCCCAATGTGTTGGCAAAAGTGGGATTAGATTCTAGTCACCCGGTTTCGCTTTTCCCCCTACACATTTTGGTGAACCCGACGTGAATCCAATATTCTTTAATTCTAATTTATGTTCTTAGATCTGAGTGTTTTTTCTATTTCAAATTCAAATTTACATTTACAAGTTTTAATTCCTTGCAAATTTTAAAAATTTAGAGGTTAATTTTTCTAGAACCCTAATTTTTCAATTCAAAATTGAACTTGTGGATAGCTTAATTTAGATCATTAATTTTAGATCTGATTTGGGATCTCATTTCAATCATAAATTTAATTTTTTATAAATCAGCATTTAGAGTTCTTGCATTGGTTAAAATTGAACATTTCCTTCTATTGTGTATGTGTTATCATTTGAAAGAGGAAATTTTTTGTCATGATGCATTCATTTCATAAATATGATAATGGGTTAGCTTCCCTTGTTTCAAATTTTCCATCTCTTAAAGAACCACCTCCTATCTATGACAATATTTTAGTGCCTAAAAGAGTTGTTACCAGTCCCTTGAAAACTCTCCCATGCTCTAAGGATGAATATTTGAAGGGTGAACTTGACAATTCTCCTAAAATGTGCCCTTCCCATCTAGCTATCTTAGAGGAAGAGGATGATATCATAAACACCTTTCTTATTGCTACCTTACCTTCCCTACATGATGCCTCTCTAAGTGAAAAGGTGTTTATGGACATTAACTTATCTTCTCCTAAATTTGGTCTTACCAATGGGGGCATGTCAATGTAACAAGAGGATATGAGCACTTCCCTCAAAGATCCCCTTCCTAAGAATGAATCTTTGGAGAAAGATGTTAATCTCCCTCCTAAATAATACTCCCCTCATGAGGATCATTTTGTGCAAGAAGATGGTATTATGCCTACTTTTCCTAGTGATGGCATTTCCTCTTTTGACTTCAACAAAATTCCCATTAGAGATGATGCATTAGTGAGAAATGCTTCTACTTGCCACAAATCTTGTCTTACACATAAAGATGCCTTAGAAAAAGAAGAAGAAATCATAATCAGTTTCCTTAATGTTCTCTCCCCTAAAGATCCTATTGAACAAATTTTGAGGCAAGGGAATGTTCAATAGGATGATTTAAACACATGTATTGATGCTCTCTCTCCTAAGGATGAAGAGTTAATAAACAATGTTATCCCTTTTCCCAAAATTGGCAATAACAATAAGGATATCTTTGTGCAAGATATGTTTAATACTTTTCTCAAAGACCTCACTATTTGGGATGAACCATTAGAAGAAGGTGTTTATTATTCTCTACCCCATGAGAGAACCCTAGCCAAAGAGGATGAAATCATTATTGATAACTCTCTTGATAAAAACTCACCTTCCATGAATATCAATCATTTTTCCTCTAAAGGTAAGGTATCTCCTTCTCCCCAACTAGGTTCTACTCATAAGGATACCTTAGTTCAAGAAGAGATTGTCAGCATCTCTTTCAAAGGTCTCCCTCTCAAAAGTGAACCTTTAGAAAGTAATGTTGATCCTTCTCCTAGAGAGTCTATTCCCCTTGTAGATCCTTTGATGATAAAGGATGATATGACCTTTCCTACTAATACTCTTCCTTCTAAAACATCAATGCCCACTCGTAGTCTACCTCCTAAAATTGATCTTATCCATGATAACATTTTAGTGCAAGAAGAGACTATCAATAATTCTTCCAACAATCTTGTCCTTTCTTCTTCTAAAATTAATAAGGACACCTTTGATATTCCTAAACCATTTTCAATCAATTTTATACATGTGAATGAAACACATAATAAACCCCTCTTCACAGTTCAAGGTGCTCGTCCTTCTCAAAGTTCTCAATGTAAGCCTATTTTAGTGGTTCAAGGTGGTTATGCTATTGATTATTTTTGGACTCCTAAGAAACCTATTATTACTGTGCAAGGAGGTTATCCTACTAAGAGCCCTTATGAGTATGCTAAGAAAATCACTGAAGAGAGTTATCATACGGTTTCTCATACCTACAACACAAGGAACAATAGGCAACCTAATCCTCTTCCAGTTACCCCAACTTCACTTCCTACCTCTTCCACAAGTACCTCGTATATCACAAACTCTTAGTAAGGAGTATGATCTCATTGAACAACTTAAATATACTCCTACCAATATTTCTATTTGGGATTTGGTTCAAACTACACCTACTTATCACAAGATGTTACAAGATGCTTTGAAAAACTTAGATGTCCCACCTGTAGTGACACCTAATAACATGGCTTCTTTGATTGATCCTACAAACAAACCCAAAGCTCAAATTGTATTCACACAAGATGAGTTACCTTCTCATTAAATCCAGCATCAATATGATCCTCTTATGATTGTGGTTATTATCAATGATAGTTCTATAAGATGAACCCTTGTGGACAATGGATCTGGCCTTAATGTTTGTAGTGTGGACTTATTGGATAAGATTAATGTGGATCATCCTCTCATCGAACCTACTTCTATTTCTATTTGAGGCTTTGATAATGTTGCTAAACAATGTTTATGTATCATAACCTTGCCTATTAAGGTAGGTCTTGTTATTTTACCTACACCTATTCATGTCATGCTTGGTAATTTAACATATTACCTTCTATTAGGGAGACCGTGGATTCATAGCATTGAAGCTATCCCCTCAAATTTGCATAGGAAATTCAAGTTCATTTACAACAATAAGACATGCACGTTGTTAGCTAATACCAATCTTCAAGAACCATTAAAATCTAGATCTTCTTGTTCAACTACTTCCCATTCTTCTCTGAATCCTCCTACTTCTTCAATTACATCTATTTCCTTTAATGATCTTGTTCCTTCTAGTACTCTTGATTCTTCTACTCAATCGGGATCTCCTCTTGAGGATATATTTTCTCCCAAAGGAGTTCTCTCAGATGATGATTGGGGATCTCTATACTTCAACCCTACTTTTGTAGGAGAGTATAGAGTATCTCAGAAAGAATTTAGGACTAAGAAGGATAAATATAAGGAGGAACCTAAAGAGAAAACCACTTTGTCTAAACAACTAAGTAACCACTTTGTGGTTTATTCTAATCCAAATGAGTCTTCAAATACTTCCTCTAATTCATATAGCATTGATACCTATGAGGCATCACCATCTCTTTCTAATCTGGCATCCCTTTATGGTCCTGGTTTTCAGATTTTAGCTAAGAGTGGCTATGATGGCAATGGTTGTGGCGCAAATGAGCAAGGAATTAATGTTCCTTTAGAACATAACATGCATGAAGATTCATTTAGACTTGGATATAATCCTTCTAAGCCCACTAAAGCATCTAAAATACCATCTCTCAATGTGAATGCTATATTTAATAGTGATGATGACCTCACCTCAATTAAATCATCTTCTACTTCTTTCAAAACTCATTCCCCTCATAAGGAAATCTTGGTGATGAAGAAATCTCTTTATGAATCTCCTCAAGAGATTTATAATCCTACTTGTGAGACTTTATCTTCTCCTCATTCTACAATTCCTTCTTCTAGGAATAAGGCTCTAATGATTTACACTCATCCCTCTCCTAACATTTCTTGTGTACAAGAAAAGCATGACTTAGTGGCCTATTTTTCTCCTATAAACTTCTCTCTTTCTAAAGACTTTTTACTATTCATCATCTTATACATGTTTTTAATCTCACTTATAATAGAGCATTTAGCATGTCATATTCAAATACCTCATTCAATCTATCATGTCTTTAAATAACATTAATGGCTATTATGTTGGTCATCATTATGTGACATTGGTAGCTCATTGTCTTTCATGATGGTACAATTTCACGTAAAATAATACTTTTGGAAGGAACATAATAGCCTATTTCTATCTCATCTCTTCTCCTTATATATTAGGGGAAAGAGTGATTTCAAACATCTCTCCTTAAGATTAAAATTTCCCCTTTGTGAAGTAGTGTCTTCTATAAGGATTTCTTATTGATTGTAGAGGTGTATTCATATTTGAATTCCTTCTCTCACATTGTAACAAGCATCCCTAATGGGAATCTTAAGTACATATCCTTAATTGGGACCTCCTCCTTGGTGTTGGAAGTATTTGATCATTCATCAATTTCTTTCTTCTATTTTGTGCATGTGCATTTCCCTGATGAGGATCTCTTGCCTTCTTTAGAAGAGTGTTGTTATAAATATTCTCTCTTTGATGTCTTGTCAATCCTCCATTCATTTCCAATTTCTTTTATGGAGCTGGATTTTTGGACTATATCTCTTGCAGTTTTTTCCATTTAAATATTTCATCTTGTTTAGAGATATCTCAAATCCTCACACTCTTTGTTGTGCTGGAATTGAGGTTTAGTTCTCTTTCTTACCAAATGATTCTCCATTATCTTTTTTTATCTTGTATCAAATCTTCTTGTGAGCATTTTTCATCAATCTTCTTTCACAATTCGATGTGGTAAACATGATACCCTATTTCAACCCACTAAAATTAGCAAGCCGAAATACAGGGGCATATAGGTACCCTTGAATTTTCATCACCTTCCTTAGTAATCATTTAGGTGATTTTGTGATTTTATCTATCATGTGGTTTTTTAGGGTGCGGTTCCTAACTATGTACTGCAGATGCCACTAGGGGCTTCATCTAACAACTTGTGGATATATCCTTTTTCATGAATGTTTACTTTTCTTTACTTTAGCTTTCATACGCACGTAGTGCCCTATGACCGCTAAAGTGGGGGCTAAATGTAGTGTCGTAAATTGTACACCCTTGCTAGGGTGGTACAATTCCACACTTAGTTTAGCACACGCCTTAGTGTGTTTGCATCTTCCATTGTAATTTTCCTTTAAGAATTTAATTAATTAATTTAATTAAATCTAAAGTCCTATTTTATCACTCCCCACATCATAAAATTGGGCCCTTTACCCTAAGTGTGCCCCTTTTTATTTTATTCCTCCAATAAATCATTAAATCATAAACCCTAATTAAATCCTATTTCAACCTTTAAGGACTGATTTCACATATCAAAATATCTCAAAATTAACTGTAACTTTCGGATTCGCTCTAATATCATCATATCTAACGACCCTGAAAATTTGGTGAAAAGTTGGTTGGACCATGTGCAAAGTGCACATGGTCCTCAACTTTTTTCCCAAAATTTTGGGAGCATAATTATATGATATTATAATGCTTAAACCCAAAATATTGGTGGGAAATTCAAATCCTAGGTCGGCCTAAAGATGAAATTAATTTAAAATTAAGATCTAGGGTTTTAATACATAAGAGTTCTCTTTCTTCATTTGAAGGGATCTTTCTAAGAATCTAAGAGCAGGTTTTTGGAGCACAAGGAGCCTTCTATGTAGTGAAAGAGGAGCCTATGTGGAGTCTTCAACAACATTCAACAATATTTCATCAAGCATTCATCATCAATTAGAAGCCTTGAAGACATTGAAGAGTAATACGAGATCTAGTGGCAAATATCTGTCCTTTGGGGATTGGTATGATTTCATGTTATTTCCATGTCTTTGTATGAGATTCTTTACATTCGTGCTTTAGATAATTTAGCACATTTTATTTGCATCATTGTAATTTACATTTACATTTATATTTACATGCATTTAGGGTTTACTCTCCAAAGTGCAGGGTAGCTCTAGTTTCTTATCATTTAGGATCTTGGATACACACAAGGTTCTAGTACACACATTTTCAGTACATTGTCAACTTTTGTGGAGGTGGAAATCACAAACATAGGGGTTTGACTGAGGCAAAACCCTATATAGCCACCCAAACCCTTTCTTTTTAGTTGCAGGTGCAAAAATAGGTACCCCGAAGGAGTTACAGATCTGCAAAAGGCACAAGTACAACCCAAAACCCTTAGAATTGCTGAAATCTGTCAGGGATAGGGGCGTAGTGCCCTGGTCTTTCCCAGGACAGGGGTGTGGCACCCTGTCCCCCCACTTTCAGGTGATTTTTGGTAGGTTTCAAGTTCAGGACCTTTAGATTTCAGCTTTTCAGTTGCAACTCTCTGTCAGATCATCAGGGATAGTGACATGGCACCCTAGTCCTAGCCAATTTGGCTCTATTTTCAGCATTAGGTACACATTCAAATTCCTCCCCCTTGTCTACTTTCAGTATCTCAGTTTGAGATTTGCAAGTTTGTGCAATTTCAATTCATATGTGCTTCATTCTTTATCTCCTAGTCTAGTTGATCATTCAAACCCTTTTTATCTTATCACATACAACAAGAGAAATAGAAACCCTAAGAGATAATCCTTGTCTCTCTCTTTCTCACAAGAAGTAGCCAAAGTGAGCTATCTCCCTAGGCTCTTTCGTATTCCCAATGTGTTGGAAAAAGGGGGATTAGGTTCTAGTCACCTGGTTTCGCTTTCTCCCCTACACAAGAAGGAACAAGAACATGTAAAACAAAGTTATGCAATGACTGCTTAGGTTACTCCTCAAGGTGGTCAACAAGACTCTAATGTGCCTCAGTGGCTAAGTTTCAACTTCAAGATGAAAAGGAAGATTGTCTTGCCTAAGGTGACTCTTTAGGATGTTATGGCTAATACTCCAAGGAAAGCAAAAAGGCAGAAACCATACAACATTTGACGAGGAATCATTCAAGCGGGGTCATGAGAAGTATAGCCACCTCAGTGCCAGGAAAAGAAGGTGAAGAGAAAACTCCAACTGGTTACAAAGTTTCTCAAGTGAACTTAAGAAAACAAACTAAATGGGAAAATAAATTAAGGCTCAGCCGGAGTAGTATAGGTATTTTCTCCTAGACTTATCACTTCCATTCAACTCAAAGGCAATAGACTCACAACCCTCATCAACTCTCCCTTAGTGGGAAGTTGAGGTCCTACACACTATAAAGGAAAAACTAGCAGTTGTAGTTACATGGGCTAGCGACCAATTAATTAAGGTAAAGTTGTTCCTACAAGAGACCATAGGCATATACAAGGATGCTTGCCTCCTTGAAAATCCTATGATCTTCTTCTCAATTCAAGGGGAAACCCAGTCCCACAAGTTGGAAAAGCTAATCAAGGTGTTGGAGAAAATCAAGGACTTGGGAGAAAATGTAATCCAACAAGAAGACCTGTTGGGAGGTGAAGATTTAAATACTCTATAGGGTTGCATCTATAGGTTGGAGTTTAAAAGGGACATTGTTGATCAATATAGAGGCGAAGTGTTGAAAGGGCATCCCTCTTTTTTATAAATATTGAAAAAATATGAGGAGTATGTAGTCAAGATATTGGGGAAGCACATTCTTACAAATACAAAAGAGAGTTTGCTTGATCAAGAGTTAGCGCTCAAATAATGGGAGCAATAGGTAGTTGATAATTTCTCTTCAAAGATCAAGTTTGACACCACATTGATGGAGAGATGCATGTATCTCATTTTGCAGTCTTACCAAGCAACTCAAGTAGTGGATTACTTGGTTGACAAGATGGAGGAGTTAAGGGAAAAAATCAAATTCTCCAAGTTCCTAATTGGGTATGGTCAAAATCTACCTTAGGCCTCAATGAATATTATTTGGTGAAATATCAAAATTTCAAGGAGAAGAACGAGTAAATAAACAAAGAAGTACATGTATATCTCTAGTTATCTCAAGAAAGGATGAGCAGTTACAACACATTAGGACAACTAGTGGTGTAATCTGATTAAACTACAACTTTTAACATCACACCTAAGGAGTAAGTTTACTCAACATGCATGGCTGCATGACACCCTTAAGAGAGGAACTTGCACCAAAGGAGGAGTATAGCTCCTAGTTCCATTTAATGAAGACTTACTTATGAATAGTTAACTTAGGCCAGAGCGCAGTAACTTGCATGTTAATTGCGACTCCTTCTTTTTTGTAGTTGAGTCTTAGGCAAAATTTATTTTAAGTGTTGGGGATTTTGGGTCTATAAATGTCATTTTCTGAGTCATTGTTAGGGTTAGAGAATTGATGATTTGAGGCCAGTAGCTAGAAATTTCATTTTATGCAATTTTCAAGTTTTGAATTTTTTGTAGACAGTTGGACATATCCAGTATCAGTGATTGTTGATGCTTCTTTTCTAAATTAATGCAAGCAATTTATGGATCACATGGTCAATAAATTGTGTTTATCAAAATTGGTATTCTTTTGTGATTTGATATCTTCTCTCATTCCAGACAACATTTGATTGTTACAAGCATTATTGTTTTATGAATCATATCATGCATGTTATTGATATATGAGGATTGAACGATGTTGTAAAAGTTTGTTCTTAAAAATCTTGCTTTGTTTGCATGTAAATTGATGATCTTGCATTCTAATGGGAAATTATGCTCAATGCTATTTTAAAAGTTATTGATAATATCATGTTGCATAGTTTATGTATTTTGTAGTTACATGCTTTGTTTACTCTCTTTACTTTCTTCGTCGCAACCCTACCTTATCTTTTGACTTTATTTATTTATTATAGGCCCAATTTGTATGCTCTACTTGCAACAAGAAGATCCCTTGATTGAAACAAGTCGCATGAACATTAAGTTACCCTTGCACCATTGTGACCCAATAAAAAAGACCTTGGAAGGTTGGGAGTTCATTCTCCCTTACCTTTTTCAGTAGAAGCTTGGTTTTAATTAGCTTGTATTAGGTGTATCAAAAGGCCCATCAATAAGGGCCTTCTCCCAAATTTGTAGACAAAGGAAAGACTTTTAATATCAAGGTTTTACTTTAAAATCATTACCCGACGAAAGCTTTCAATAAGTCTTTATAGTTCCAACATTAAGTGAAGGTTTTTCTATGTTAGCAAATAACAACACAAAGCTTCTTGCTTGACAAGTAGGTAGAGTGGGAAATAGATTTCAGTGAGCTCTGAGTTTCAAATGTATGAAATAAAGTATTCCACCTCAGCGTTCACAAATTCCCATCCCGTGCTCGCCGAAAATGCAAAAGAGTTTCAATCTGTTGTGATGATGCATGTTCTTTGTGCCCTAATATTTTGATCGTAATGGTTAGGGTTTGTTTTTCTGTGAAAGGAATTTATGGTGGTGAGAAATGAAATTTCGTAGTAGTTAAGACACGTGAGTTGTTTTGACATAATGCATCAAATAAATATGGTCTCATGCCTATAATGACTATAGAATACACACAAAATGGATTTGGCAAAAATGCTTTAGAAACTTTCAAACAAATGCAATCGACAGATGTAGAGCCGAATTCCATAACCTTTGCCTGCGTGTGCCAGTATGAAAGCCTTGGAGCAAGTTATGGACATGTATCAATGTATAATGGAAAGGGATGAAATGCTCTACAAGATATGTATGCAAAATAGATAGGAAACATGAGTTGTTTTGACAATGCATCTCAAAGAATTGTGGTCTTAGGAAATACCATGACTTCAGGGCCTGCACAAATTGATGAATGTTTTTTACAAAGGATACAAAATAATGAAATCAAAGAAATTTTTATCGGCAAAAGTAAATAAAATGAAGGAGAGGTGAAATATTTCTCACAAGGAGCATATAATGGGTAAGATTTACAAGTAAAGCCACATGACAATTTTACCAGCAAAAGAGGATATGATTTTGTTAGTGAGGCACAGAGCAAATGAATTCACGTAGGCCATTATTTCACAAGTAAAATGATTTCACTTAAAAATGAATATTATTTTTATTGAAAATTTTAAGTATTGCCAAAATGAATCAAAAGTTTTTCTTTTACATAAGAACACCAAGGAGAATATTGGTGAAAAACAGTAGAATATTTTTTCATTGATAAGTGAAAATGGTTTCACTAAGGGTGCAAATGAGTGAATATGAATAGGTAAACACATATGGGAGCATAGTAATACATATACAAAACTTTATTATTGCCTATATTAGAATATTTGAGAGGGATAAATAATGAAAATGATGGAAGATTATTATAGAGAATATAGTGTGCACAAAATGGGTGAAGTAAGTGTGTTTTTACTAGATGGTGAAAATATTTTCACAAAAGATTAGAAAAGGGGTGAAAAGATTTTTTACAGAAGATGCTAATTAAATGAAATGCGCAACATTTTATTTTGTCCCTTATGGGATGTCTTTCACGGGGATGCAAAGGCAAGGATTCAGAGAAAGGGAAGAAGCTGGATTCAGATGCAAATCAGATTTTGGAGAGGGACAAATGTCAATACCAGATTAAATCTGGAGCTTTTTCTTCTCCTTATCCTCTTCTTCTCTCTTATGTAGAGGTTCTGAATTTTCCCTTTGAAGGGTGTAATAGAAGTGTGTTTGAGTCAAGGTTGCAGAGAGGGTATGTTTATTGTAATAGTTTGATTTCTATGAGTAGTGTTTAGCTAGTTTATGCATTCATCATGCTACTATCATGAAATTGTTTGCATATTTTGCATTTATAGTCAATCTCTGTGATTAAAATATTTGTTCATGGACCTCTTTCAAAGAGAGAGTTAAATATTTTGAGAAAGTTGTTTTAATGTCTAAAATAATCATAGCTAAATAGGAAATAATGAAAATAACAAATTCCTTAATTATTTAAGCAATCCTAAACATAAATCAATGAAATAGATGCATAATTGAATCAATTAAACAATATAAAACTCCCCATTTTGCATCATAGCTTCCATTGTTCTTCTCTTCGTTGTGGTATGGTGGCTCTCAGATATCGTGTTGGTAACCTACAATTGACACAAAGATTCAAAGTTTGTAATTGTTGAAAATGGGGAGTTGATCCCGAATTTATAGATTTTTGGAGAGGTGGAACTCAGGTGAGTTCACATGCTAATTGATAGTTGAACTGTTGATTTGGAGGTGGAACTCAATTGATTGAATAGATAAATGAGTTAACTATTTGAGAAAAAGCTATCTAGAAGATAGAAAAAAGAATGATTGGAGGATAATTAAGAAATGATGCAATTAATCAATTAATTGAATTGATCAATTAAAATAGATTGAATAGTTAACTAATTGAAAGCTTTTTGGAAAAAAGAAGTGAAAGATAGAAATAGAGATTGGAAAGATAATTGATTTGATTAATTTAGCATGTGCTTGAACTTGATTTAGATTTTCAATTTAATCTTTGCATGATAATGAATTCTCATAATTCGATATGATTTTTGAATATATTTAGAACTTGATAGATTTGTAATTTGATTTTTGAATGTTAACTAGATTTTGGTTTCATTTAAATTCAACTTGATCTTTGAAATCATGCAAACTTGATTTAGAAATTCAATTTGATTTTTGAAATTATGAAATTGAAATGCACATGTATTTGAAATTAGACGAAATTGGAAGAATATGAATTTGAATTTGAATTCGAGGAAATAATGAAATTGGAATTTGAGAATTTGGAATTGGAATTTGAATTTGAATTAGAGGAATTAATTAGTTAATTAGCTAATTAAATAATTTAAAGAAGTTATTTAATTATTTAGAAATTGATTTAATTAAATAATAAAGATTATTTAAATTAAAAGAATTAAATCATAATTAATTAAATAATTAATATTTAATTTATTTTTAGAAAAAGGTTTTAAATGACTAATTGATTAGTATAGAAATTGAAATAGGATAATTAGTAAGATGATGAAGAAATATGAATTTAGAAGAATAAGATTAATTAAATTAATTAAAGAATTATTTAATTAACTAGATGAATAATTGGCACATGATCAATGAGACATTTTTAGGTGTCTACATTTGCCCCTCTTTTAGATAATGTCAAAATGATTTTGTTTCAAAGAAAAATTAAAAAATTCCCACCCCAATGACGCTTAGGGTGTAAATATGCCCTCTCGGAAAAAGTGGTCAAAAATTCTGAGATTGAGACCATTTTTTTGATAATATGCTAGTGAGCAATCATGTGAAGTTTCACGCTTTTTTGAATCCGTTTGACTGGCCTATAAGTGTTTTGAATTTCAAGGGGACAATGGCCGACGAAGTGAGAAAAACCCTAATTTTAAGCTATAAATAGTGATTTGGACCTTTCATTTTCTCATTTGCATTTTTTTGAGTTCTTAGAGCTCATTGTGATTTTCGAGATTTCTTGCGAGCGTTTGTTCATCATAGCAAACATTAGAGCACAACATCATTTGTCTGAGTGAGTGTGTTCGTATCAAAGACCACTTGGGACGAGAGGCATCGTAAGTTTCCAAAATTTTGCTCATTTTTTTGCATTTTTTTTTTTTTGTCAATTTTCCAAAAAAATTTTAGAGCTCCAACTTTTATCCTTCATGCATTCATATGTCGATTTTCATGCATTCATCTTTAATGTTACACATTAGTGTTAAACATCACACATTAGTATATGTTTGACGCAAAAGTGTTAAGTGTCATGCATTAGACTGTCCTTTTAAACACGTGTGCATATGTTCGTGCATAAGTGTTAAACATTACGCACATGTTGTAAATGTTTCACATTAGTTGTAAGTGCTACGCATAAGTTATAAGTGGTATGCATACGTTGGAAAATTTTGCTTTCTTGATATGTATGTTATGAATTTTTCTTGTGAAGTACGATATCTGACATTTTCATCAATTTTTACTTGCAGGAGAATCTTGGCATGCTCTATTGCAGACAGAGTAGACCCAATAGTCTTGATCTTCATGATCAGTTACTTGATGAGGAGGTTACACATATCCAACATCTGGGTTTATATCATGTTTTGCATCTTCCAGAGATTACGACCAACGGGGCCTTGATCACCACATTAGTTGAGCGGTGGCATTCCATGACTTGTACATTTCATCTTCCTACTGGTAAGGTGTCCATCACATTAGAGGATGTTTGGTGTATTCTTCATATTCCCATTCATGGAGATAGTGTCATTTATGATCATGATGATGGTCTCGTAGGACTATGTAACTTATTTGAGTGTGAGGAGTAGGATTTACAAATTAGTGGTCACTATGATACACCATAGGCTCGTCTGGATTATGATGACCTAACAGTAGTTCTATGCAGTATTGTAGCAGGTCCACTCGTTCCTGATAAGAGAGGTTAAGGATTCCCAATCAGATGGGGTAGGGTCATTCATCAGTGTGTGTATGCTTGGGGTCCTTGTCTCTTGGCCATGATATACTATCTGTAATACCCTAAAAATGGTCAACCAAAACCATGGGCCCCTAATCTCGACTAATGTGCTTAAATTCAATAAAATTCATCAAGGTCCTAAATCAAATAATCAATTTAAATCAATCATGAGAGCCTGATTAATTAATTCCTAAGGTATAGAAATGCAATATGGCAATTACAATTAATTAAATTCTCATTTAATTAATTGATCAAATTTAAAATTCAAAATAGAATTTTTTTAAAAATTAAATATCTCATTTATTTAATTAAATAACTTTTGCATATTTAACAAATAAATAAAATTGCCATAAATCTTCAAAAAAGGAAACAAATCAAGAAAGAAGAATTAATTTGAAAAATAAATAAAAATTGCCATAAATCTTCAAAAAAAAGGAAACAAATCAAGAAAGAGGAATTGATTTGAAAAATAAATAAACATTGTCATAAATCTTCAAAAAAGGAAACAAATCAAGAAAGAGGAATTAATTTGAAAAATAGAATGGAAATTATGAGCACAAATCTTCAAAAAAGGAACCAAATCAAGAAAGAGGAATTAATTTGAAGAGTAAATTGGAAATTATGAGGACAAAAATTCAAAAAAGGAAACAAATTGACCGTACTCAAGAAAAATGGAAAGAATTTGAGTTGCTAATTTGAACTCAATCTTATCTCTCCAAAATGGAATTAAATTGTTCAATCAAATCATTTCACCTGGATTGTGCTTCCTTCGAATTGATCTCGACCGTTCATTAAAGATCAATCCTGACCTTTGGTCTCCCGCTTGATTTTCCTATAAATTCAGGCTCTCATTCTTCAATCAGGATTTGAGAATTTTACATTGTTATTATGCTAATATTGTGTTGTAGGTTATCGAGGAAATTTTGAAGAAGCTTTGCATATTTATTTCATAAGTCAACTTAGTTTTCATTTAGCTTTCATTTAATCTTAGAATCATCTAGATTTCTAGTTCAGTAGCTTAGATTCATTTCTCTTATCTAGATTCAATTTCTTGCATTTAATTATCAATCTTGCATTTGCCTAGTTGCATGCATTTAAAAATCCTCCATTTAAGTGTAATCTAGTCACTGGATAGATTAGCAATCTAAGAACAATCCATACTCGTACTTTCTAGGAGGCAATAAGCCAACTTGCAATGGATTTCATTTTGTTGTTTTTGATTAACTAACCCATGCAAATAATGGTTTATTGAAGTGTTTGTGCCCTTGCAGGTTCTCCAAATTTCACACACACATTTATAGTGCCCACCGTGGGGCTCGAACCCATGAATACAAGATTTCTAATGTTGTTTGAACATATTTTATGTTTGGTCTTTATAACTAATAAACATGTGTTAAATTTGCAAATAAAAATCTTTCTTTTTGCTTGTTCTTTTGTGACAGTAAAAAATGATCTTTGTTCGGAGAGCATAAATTTTTATTAACCATTGGATCTAAACCAATTTTTTATATGTTATTTAAAACAAAGTTTTCTGTATTTTAACTGAAGAGATTTGCCTAATATTGTCCGGGTTAAAAGTTATGAATGACAGAGTGCAGTACTATCATTTTACTTTTTCTTCAGTGACAATAAAAAATGGTCTCTATTCGGAGGGTATAACTTTTTTATTGAACTGTTGGATCTAAACAAATTTTTGATATGTTGTTTCAAACCAAGTTTTCTAAATTTTCAATGAAGAGATTTTCCTAATGTTGTCTGGTTTGAATGTTATGAATGACAGAGTGCATTACTATCAAAACTGTCATAACTAGGATAGTCATAAAGAATGGAAATTCTTGTTAGATTAGTTTAATTTACAGTTTGCATGCTAGATTTTTCTTTTGATGATTTTTTTATGTTATTTTGGTAACTAATTTTTTACTTTTAATATTTGCAAGTTCTCTTGGTAAAGAATTCAATCATTAAACATACGCTTGCCAAAGATTATAAACTCGAACTAATGATATCTTTGTTTTGTAGGTTGCCTCGAGAGATACAAAAAAACATTTTATCTTCTTAATTTTTTTAGGAACACTTCAATTTCTATAAGGGAAAGAAATTTGTTTTACATGTTCCTGGGAAAAATCTAGAGTAGGACAGTATTCTCTTGTCCATTCGGACAATCAGAAATCCAAACCTTGAGATTTTTTTTTTCTATTAGAGTTTGAAATCTGTTGATACCTTTTTGAGGGCCTGCCTCCCGAGAAGCCCCTAAGGCTCGGTGAGAGGGAACGGCCCAAGTGAGTCCGACCAAAGCCAGGAATCCAACTCACTATAATAAAATACTTCTAGGGTGAAAGTCCCAGGAGATAGAATAATTGGTGGCACTGCTTCATTTATGAGGAGTATCTCATGTTGAGCATCTTGTAGAGCCTCGCGGTCTAAATCACACTTGCATGACTACATGGTTTCAACACCCTGCTAGGTTTTGTATCTAAATCACGCTTGCATGAAAGTCAGGTGGTACTTCTGAATGGAACCCTTACTACAAACTTTTGATTAGAAGCTACCGGACTCACCTCCGAAAGGAGGATAATCTTTGTGCAAGGGGATAGCTGGTTTTCCCCTCAAGATTACTCAGCATATTGTGCCCCCATTAGCGTTTGGAGTCGGCTAATACGACATTGAGAATCAATTGCGTGAGACTTGGTGATCGTATTTTGATTAGCTATTGGGTGTGTGCTTAGGTTGCGGGCAAAGGCTTTCCTTCTTAGCCAACTTCCATAGGGTTAGCTTATTGTGCTTGTTATTATTTTACACCTACTGTTTGTTTTTCTTTTCATCCCTCAAAACAATTGAAAGAAAACCTCAACATAATTAGAAACATCAAAACTGAAACTGAAAGACAAACTAAAAACCAAGTCAGTGATCAAAACTCTGTCAAAACATGTCCTATGTCCATTCCTAAGTCGTATGAGTCATCATCATCCTTCATAGTTTGTCGTCTGAGAAGTACTAAATTGTCGTCTGAGCATAGGTAGAAACTCGTAAGAGTATCTACATTTGTCGTCTGGAAACCCTTGGATTGTCATCCGAACATTGAAAGTATGTTGTATGAGTCACTGCTTACAAGTCTTTCAAAGTTGCTAAAAACAAGGCTTTTGACAATCTTGTTTGATCAATCCTAAAACGTAAACAACAAGCTTATTCCTTTTTTTCTAAACTTGATCATAAAGACACCTTGGCAGTGTACCTTCTGCAGTTGTGTTGCACAATTTTGTCAGTTACCTCTTATCTGGCTCAATCAACCTAATCCAATCAACGAATCTATTGTCCAAACTTCACTCTCGAGTATCACTTAGGCTACTTAGTATCGACTCAAAATCAGAGTCAGTGTATCTCACCCGCATAAGTTTGAATATCAACCTTTGGCCTCAACGAACAACTAGATTTGATCTCACTGTGACATCTATAAGACCTCTCACTATCAACTGTAAATGGCTACCTTAGCTCCAATTCCCATAGCTACCTTGGCTCAAATGATTCAAGATATCAAAAAAAAAATATATGACATGAAAATCCAACAAAATAAATCAGTGACTCCATTTGAAAAACAAATGCATGATATCAAGAGTGAGAAACTTCAAGGAATGCTAAAAAGATTATATGATTTGACAATAAAAAACTAGCAAATAAATTGACAATCAAAAGACAAATCTCTAACAAGCTCACAAGAAACCTTCATCAAGACATAAAGACATTTCCTCCAAATATCCTCTAGATAGACAGTTTACACCTTTGGGGCAATCTATCGAGTCGACTTTGAAAGAGCTTCTTGAGCATAATCTTATCATATTGCCAAAAAAGACCACATGGGGATGTGAATTTTTGAGTAAGTATTGTGCATGTCATAGACAAAATGAACATAAGACTTCGAATTGTATGGAATTAAAACATAAGATTCAAGATCTCATTGATAATGTTGTCATTGAAATTGAAGATCCTAATGACTCACCTAAAGAAAAAGAAGGAACTACTTCTAAGCATGATCAAAATCATGAACCTATGTCTAGCAAGGCTCCATATGTGGCCTTCATCCCTTACATGATGCCTTCATCTCCTAAAACATCTCAGCAACAATCCATACCATCTCCTTCAAACAATGAAACTTCTCATGTTTTCTTTCAAGGGCTATCTCCTGTGGAAATCCAAGTTAATGCCAATATTGATACAAGTCCCTTTAAAGATTTAAAAATCCCAGATCCTATGCCATCATGCACTCCAATTCCAAACATACCCACTCCAAAGAGTCCCACTCAAAATGTTTCCCCATCATGCCAAAATATGGAGACCTTCCAAGAATCCCCTACGCCTATGCAAAATCCTATCCCTTCCTTAGAAGTGATTCCATGTCAAGAGGATAATTTGAAGAATGAAGAAATGAGTCCTATCATAAATCAAGATCAAGACGCCAAAACTCCTCATCCCATCTAATGATTGAAAAAGATCATATTTCACTAGAATCCCATGATGATCCCCTTATACCTTTCCATCTCAAGAGAAAATCATCCTTCCAAATCCCATTTCTAATCCACTTCCTACGCAAGATCAAGATATACCTTCCATTCTTTTCGATGAATCCATTGAAAGTCAAAAGAATAGCGCCTTTAATGAGGAATCTGGTGATCTTCCTCCTTGTCAAGATCAAAGTATCCCTTCACTTTTAGATACTCCTTGTCAAGATAAAATAATCCCTTTAAATCCCCCACGAGATTCCTTTGTCCCCCCGTCTCCATGTCCTAGTCCTCCATATACACTCCAAGATCTCATTTCTTTTGATGATCTCATTATTCCTTCCATTGAAGAGCCTGTCATTGATTCTGATCCCACCCATGATCCTAGTCCCTCTGATGATTCTAGAGATAATATGTTGTTGCAAGATGTTAATGAGCCCCCCACATGCACAATGGGTTCCTCCACTTTGGTCCAATCTAATTCACTTCATGATCCTATCATTCCTTACATTCCACCTCCATCTCATAATGGACTCACGCCTTCTTTCCAAAGCAAAGTGTATCCTACAAGTCAAAATATTTATAAAGGGGTAGATCTCCACAAGCAAGAACCCATCCACATTAAAGATCAGGGACATTTCTCAAGATGTTGGTATCTCTCATAAATCCTCCATTTCTTCAGTTAAATCCAAATACATGCCTTCTCCTTCACCCCTTCCATCCATTCTAGGTCCCGATATCCCTCTGTCCCTTATGAGGGATCAACAAAGGCACACATCTTCGACTACCTTCCATACATCTAAAAGACCTCCATATCATTTCTATCTATCCATGCATCTCCCTCCAAGCAATTTGGATGCCAAGCATAAAAGTCATAAATCAAGCAATCCACATGTATTCAAGGATCAACATGTCCCATCTAATCGACATGTCAAAACAAAGCAAAATATGATCCAAAAAGAAAAAGAAAAATACAAAATGCCACAAAGGCCCATAAAGGAAGAAGAAAAGTCAAAATTTATATGGGTTCCTAAGGCACTTGTACAAGCAATGCGCTCTAAGGAACTACAAAAAACATCAAAAATAAAAAAACCATGTGGATCCCTAAGTGGTTACTTGAAGCACAAAAGTCTAAAGAAAAATCAAAATTGGCATCCAAAATTGTTGTTCCTCCATCCAAACCTTCGGAGTCTATTCCTCCATCGCCTCCTCCATCCATTTTTGGGTTCTTATGCCCCAAAATCTGTAACTTTTCCTCCATCCAAATCTCAAAATCTAAGATTCCCTTCTCTTCCATATGTCCACTATCCCTCAAAGTGTGTGCCAATATTTATATTTCCAACATTTTTATCTAGCCATACACAATTCTTCCAACATCCCATCCATTATCCAACACCTCTTTTTCACCCTTCCATCCCTCTTATCAAATTATTTGCATAAATCCTTGCCCTAGTTTCATTTCATTATCCTGCCAACATCTTTGAGCATACCTTCATAGCCATGGTTTATTGCAACTCATATTCCAAGGGTACCATCCAAAGAAGAGAGTCTATGGGGGTCCTTATTTGAACCCCTATCATCCTCCATTATCTTCCAAAAAATAAAAAAATGTTGAAAAAGTGAGAAAAAAAAATTAAAAAAAAAGTAAAGAGAAATAATTTCTTCCATGAGTGAAAACTACTTCTTGTGGTGCCTTGGGAAAGTACAATGATGAAAACTTGGCAAAATAGGCGTCATGCGTAATCCATTATCCTTTTGCACTTTACACTGGGGGAAAGTTCCATCCATGTACATCCATCTATTATCCTTCTTCTTCCATTATCCTTCATCCTCCATATCCCTCATTCACTCTATCTACATTTATATCCCTTTTCCACCTTTGATCTTGATAAGTTAATGATCTTTGCAGGCTTCATATGTCCTATCTATTACACTTGATCCAGACCCTTTAGCTCCTATCCTTTTCTCGCTTACATCCTTCATTACCACCTTTGATCTTTCTTATTCTATTTGTCCCCTATCCAAATCTATTCCTTGATCTTGAGCAACACTATGGAAAAAATGCAAAAACATGCTTTCCACAAATCTCTTGACATGGCCACTTATTTGGACCATATGGATTCGTTATGCTATATCCTTGCTTTGGTGCGCTATATCCTTGCTTTACATCGCTAAAATCCTTGCTTTACATTGCTATATCTAGTCCCTGTCCTTGGATTAACATTGTGAGATAGTCCTTGATAATCACATAAGCTTTCTCCATCATTCGCTTATCTATTCATGTACTCAAAATCCCTTTTCCCTCATTAGACACTAGGGGCAAACATAATAAAATCATAAAAAGTCCTGAAAAAAATCCCAAAAAATCATAAAAAGTAAAAAAAAAAAAAAGATAAAAAAAGTCTTGAAAAAATGGTTGATGTAGTGAAAACCTGGAAAATAGGCACTCAGTGACATAAAAAAAAAAAATATCTCTACCAAGAAGGTGAAAACCTGGTAAACAGACACCTTTTGTACTCACAAGTGCTCCATCTATCAACGTAACCTTGGCATTCCCTGCTTTCATTCCCTTCTTTCTTGCTTTTCTTTTGCTTGTGCTTAATCTTTAGTCACTGTCGTGACCCCCCTTGGTTCTCCTTAGAAACCTTATGGATTGCAATCAATCAACATTATAATCCTATGGTACTTCAATCTTAAAGCCCTTAGCAGCTCAACCAAGCCATCCTTGTGTTAGTCATGTCTGGATCATTCACTCTGAGTCTGTCTTCTATCTCCTACCTTATACAGAGTTTTGATCACTGGCGCCCTATCAAACATGCAAAACAAGAACAACTAAAAACAACAACTCAAACTGCTTGAGCTATGCTGACATTTTCTTTGTATGTTGTCTTTTATATTGGCTTTTCGCTCATTATTCCCTCTGAGTAACTCAAGGAAGTCTATCTTGACTAAGAGGTACAAGGACTGGGGGCATAATACCTTTCTTTGTTTTCTGCTTGTGAATGTGATTCCAATGATCTGAAAACATCCTATAAACTGAGTGTCTATGATAAGAGCCTTCGCATTAAGGTGAAATGGCCTCACATACCTTGACTCCGTTAATATGCACGCTTTAGTGAGGTTGGAACTATTTCCTTGTCTATTTTAAGTGTCTCTTGTGTTTGCATGCAAGAAGCATTCAGGTTATCTTGGCCTCCTTTTGCCTTGGTGCTTATGTTTGGCTGCTATATCAAAGAGGATAGGACATTTAGGTCATCCTGGCTCTTTGTGCCTTGATTCTTATGTCTATTTCCTACATTTAACGCTCAATGATGATAAGAAAGTGAATCCAAATCTAGTGACTAGGTCCTAGTTGCATCTTCTGCATTCATGTTAAGTTTCATGCATTGCATGGTGAATCTGGCATACTAACGATGATTTTGGTCTTCTTCACTTGGAGCTTGAATTTAAATCAACCTTCTCTTCACGACCTTATATAGTCAAAACCCCAATTTTCAACTTCTTCCGATTAGCGTGAAAATTGCACCCTTGGTTAATTTGACCGTCCTGATTCTATTTTCGGGATCGAAATTGAAATCCGAGATCATCTTCCTACTCAATTTCGCACAACTGTGACCACTTAGTGCTTTCATCAAATGCCCATTCTTTTCTTCAATTTGCGCTTAATTTCTCATCAATCCACGCTAAATCTTCAAATGGCTCTCTGAATCATTCTTTGTGCTCAAATCATTAATCACTTAATCTTTTTATCAAATTTCTTGAAATCACTGCGCAACTTGCAGATATTTCAATTTCGCTCCCGAGGGGGCATACTCATGACATAATCATCATTAGTGATCACATCCTCAAAGTCGAGAATTTCTTTCAAAATCTTCATTACAAGTCGAGAAGCTAATCTTTACCAAACATCAAACAAGACCTTATCTCTAGGGGCATCTCAACTTCATTGCTTCATATCAAGCTGAGATTTCTCGATCATCTGAATCAAATCAATCTCTAGGGGCATATAAGTTTCGTCACATCAAATCAAGTTGATATTGTCTTCATCTCAATCAGTCTCTTAACGTTAATCAATTTCATCACTTTTCATCAAGCTAATTATTCGTTTAAACTCAATCAAGGGTTTAAAGAGTGTCTTTGATCACACGCTCAATCTAAGTAGGTGTTTAGTTTCATCACATCAAATCAAGCTGGATAGTTTATCTTTGTTCATCATGTCTTGATCCATCAAGTTCAAGATCAGTTTTATCTTCACTCACTGTGTGTAGTTCAATCAAGTTCTAGATCAATAAGATCCGCTTCTTGATCCAACAAGTTCAAGTTCGATATCTTTGCTCTTCATTGGTCCTAGTTTAATCAAGTTCAGATTCGGTATCGCTTTCAATCAGTTTGTTCAATTTCATCACTTCAAAATAAACTGAATAACTCACTCTTCATCTGGTTCGTGATCAATCAAGTTCATAATTGGTATCTCCTAGACATCAATTGTTCTTTGAATCAATGTGTTGCTTGCACATCAATTCAAAGAGGGGCAAATGTAATACCCTAAAAATGGTCATCCAAAACCATGGGCCCCTAATCTCGACTAATGTGCTTAAATTCAATAAAATTCATCAAGCTCTTGAATCAAATAATCAGTTTAAATCAATCATGAGAGCCTGATTAATTAATTCCTAAGGTATAGAAATGCAACATGACAATTACAATTAATTAAATTCTCATTTAATTAATTGATCAAATTGAAAATTGAAAATAGAAAATCTTTTTAAAATCAAATATCTCATTTATTTAATTAAATATCTTTTGCATATTTAATAAATAAATAAAAATTGCCATAAATCTTCAAAAAAGGAAACAAATCAAGAAAGAGGAATTAATTTGAAAAATAAATAAAAATTACCACAAATCTTCAAAAGAAGGAAACAAATCAAGAAAGAGGAATTAATTTGAAAAATAAATAAAAATTTCCATAAATCTTCAAAAAAGGAAACAAATCAAGAAAGAGGAATTAATTTGAAAAATAAATTGGAAATTATGAGCACAAATCTTCAAAAAAGGAAACAAATCAAGAAAGAGGAATTAATTTGAAAAATAAATTGGAAATTATGAGCACAAAAATTCAAAAAAGGAAACAAATCGACTGAACTCAAGGAAAATGGAAAGAATTTGAGTTGCTAATTTGAACCGAATCTTATCTCTTGGAAATGGAATTGGATTTTCTAATCAAATCATTTCAGCTGGATTGTGCTTCCTTTGAATTGATCTCGACCGTTCATTAAATATCAATCCTGACCTTTGGTCTCCCTCTTTATTTTCCTATAAATTTAGGCTCTCGTTCTTCAATCAGGATCTAAGAATTTTACATCATTATTATACTCATATTGTGTTGCAGGTTATCGAGGAAATTTTGAGAAGCTTTGCATGTTTAATTCATCAGTCAACTTAGTTTTCATTTAGCTTTCTTTTAATCTTAGAATCATTTAGATTTCTAGTTCATTAGCTTAGATTCATTTCTCTTATCTAGATTTAATTTCTTACATTCAATCTTGCATTTAATTATCAATCTTACATTCACTTAGTTGCATGCATTTAAAAATCCTCTGTTTGAGTGTAGTCTAGTCACTGGATAGCTTAGCAATCCAAGAGCAATCCATACTCACACCTTCTAGGAGGCAATAACCCGACTTGCAATGGATTTCATTTTGTTGTTTTTGATTAACTAACCCATGCAAATAATCGGCGCCAGAAATGTGTAAGTGAAATTTGGGGAACCTGCAAGGGCACAAACACTTCAATAAATCATTATTTGCATGGATAAGTTAATCAAAAACAACAAAATGAAATCCATTTCAACTTGGCTTATTTCCTCCTAGAAAGTGCGAGTGTGGATTGCTCTCAAATTGCTAAGCTATCCAGTGACTAGACTACACTCAAACAAAAGAATTTTAAATGCATGCAACTAGGTGAATGCAAGATTGAATGCAAGATTAATTGTTTAAGAGAAATGAGATTATAAAATGATCAAAGCTCTAAATGAAGGTAAGGTAGATTATATGCAAGAAATTGAATCTAGATAAGAGAAATGACTCTAATCTAATGAACTAGAAATCTAAATGATTCTAAGATTAGATGAAAGCTAAATGAAAACTAAGTTGACTGGTGAATTAAATATGCAAAGCTTCTTCAAAATTTCCTCGATCACCTGCAACACAATATTAGCATAATAACGATGTAAAATTCTCAGATCCTGATTGAAGAATGAGAGCCTGAATTTATAGGACAATCAAGAGGGAGACCAAAGGTCAGGATTGATCTTTAATGAACGGTCAAGATCGATTTGAAGGAAGCACAATCCAAGTGAAATGATTTGATTGGACAATTTAATTCCATTTTGGAGAGATAAGATCGAGTTCAAATCAGCAACTCAGATTCTTTCCATTTTTCTTGAGTTCAGTCGATTTGTTTCCTTTTTGAATTTTTGTGAAAATAATTTCCAATTTATTTTTCAAATTAATTCCTCTTTCTTGATTTGTTTCCTTTTTTGAAGATTTGTGCTCATAATTTCCAATTTGTTTTTTCAAATTAATTCCTCTTTCTTGATTTGTTTCCATTTTTGAAGATTTATGACAATTTTTATTTATTTTTCAAATTAATTCCTCTTTCTTGATTTGTTTCCATTTTTTAAAGATTTATGGCAATTTTTATTTATTTTTCAAATTAATTCCTCTTTCTTGATTTGTTTCCTTTTTTGAAGATTTATGGTAATTTTAATTTGTTTATTAAATATGAAAAAGATATTTAATTAAATAAATGAGATATTTAATTTTAAAAAGATTTTCTATTTTGAATTTTGAATTTGATCATTTAATTAAATGAGAATTTAGTTAATTGTAATTGCCATGTTGCATTTCTATACCTTAGGAATTAATTAATCAGACTCTCATGATTGATTTAAATTGATTATTTGATTTAGGACCTTGATGAATTTTATTGGATTTAAGCACATAGTCGAGATTAGGGGCCCATGGTTTTGGATGACCATTTTTAGGGTATTACATTATCAAATATATAGTGTTGTTTATTTGAGATATAGATCTATCAGTTGCGGTGTGACATTGCTTCAAGTCTGGGATTGGGTGCATATTTCTATCTCTAAGCTAGTGATTCACGTTGATTTGTATCCTGAGGAGCCATACACTTATAGATATACACCCGATATTGGGCACAGGGGCTTGGGTAACACTTTATATTGGCGATATCAGATTGACATCTTACAACACTTTATCTGGAGACCTTACTTAGATTTCCCCGGTTGGGCGGATGATGACCAACATTTACCATTCTGTAGGCAGTAGAGATTCCTTATAGGAAGGATTGTGGAGACACAAAGGATCATTGAGATGTACTTTGTAGGACATGTTTAGGCATTTTGGGGAGGTATAGGGAGTACCTACTATTACAACTTATATTTCTCGGGTTGCTTTGGAGGTATATGATTGGGGAGCATGTATACAACATCATATGGTTGTTATAGAGTTTGATGCACTTCAGGCATTTCAATGGGGTTGGAGAGCTGGTTTTGCAGATCCAGGCATGACACCATTGTATGACACATGGCCAATCAGACATAGGCCTATTCCACTTACTGATCCTATAGTTCCTATTACACCTCAACAGATATGTCATCGGAGATAGTGGAGGGGGGATGACGGGGAGGAGGGAGACAGATATGGAGAGGAGGAAAAAGGAGATGGGGGTGGGGGAGGAGATAAGGAGGGAGGAGATGGAGAGGAGGACATAGACATCACTGGAAACACCGAGTCTAGTAGCAACGGGGATGACAATAATTCAACTTCAGGATCATCGAGAAACGATGATGGGGATGACAGTGAGATGTTAGAGTTAAATGATGTACCGCCTACAGAAGGAGTCAGAGATGGAGGATAGGGTGGTGATGGAGATGATGTTGATCCGCAGGTTCTGAGAGCGTGAATTTGGAGTCTGGAGGATGAGATTACAAGGTTGAGGAAGAAATGGAGTGATGAGAAGGAGCTATTTCATATGGACTATGCTGCCTTGGAGAGGAAGAGAGATTAGATTGCTAGTGAGAGGGATTGTCTCCAGAGGGAGCAAGATGATGTAGTGAGGAGGGCTGAGTTGGCACATGATGCTTACGATCACTATAGGTCCTTTGATAAAGGTATGCTAGCACATGATGAACATCTTATTCAGCTATCTAAGGAGTGTATGTATTGGCATCGAGAGTAAGAGAGAGTTTCCCTAGAGGGAGAGCAAGTTCCAAGCTACAATGCTTATATATCTTGCAAGAGATCGTGCAGATCTACCTCAATAGGTACTAGTAGTGCTGGTGTCATAGGTCCACCTCGAACATCATTGGAACATCCTGGGGTAGGGTCTATCAGAAAGGATCCACCTGGAGATAGAGGCAGTGTCAGTTGAGACACTTTGTATCATATTATATGAGCCTTTGGGCATTTCTAATGATTGTATTATGACACATTATAATTTTTGAGTTATATATATGATATGTAGTTTTTTTGTGGCGATCTATTATGCTTTGTGTTATTTATATGATGTATGATTCTATGTGGTTAATGTGATGCATGTCTATATGGTTTCTGAATGTATGTCTTCTATATGCTTTTGATATAATGATGTGTATGGTTAATGTAATGATTTGTATGGTTAATGCACTATATGTTATTGATAAAATTAATGACTAAATGAATGCTTACTATACTATATGAATAATATTTAAATGTCTAAATGACTAAATGAATGCAATATAAACTTTATGAACATTCCTAAATGAATGCACTTAAATGAACTATATGAATGCAATGTAAACTTTATAAAAATGACTAAATGAATGGACTTTACACTATATGAATGCAATGTATTTTTGTTTGACATATGCCATAATATTGCCTTACTTCTTTTGACTCAAATATCCTTTGAAGAAATGTTAATAAGATGAAAGAGAGAAAATATTGATGAGAGGATAATGTTAGATGACACGATATAAAAAAGATGATGAAAGAAAGAAATAATGAGGAAAGAATCAACAAACTATAAATAAGAAAATGGGATGAAATGACAATGATTGATTCACAAACTTGTGTCTTCATTCATAGAACAATATATTTATCACTGAGCCTTATTATGTAAAAATGGAGCTTTGTACATCATGGTATAAGGAACCAAGATGTATAGATATCTCATTGAAGAAACAAACACGTAGCAAATAAGGAGTGAACCCTCCATTGTGGGAATAATGCTAGGAGTCAAGGTATGTGTGGTGTTTCAAAATATGAAAGATCTTATCACAGACACACATAACACCTATCCCAAAACTTCATTGGTTCACACCACAAACAACGGACAAAGAAAAAGATAATGCTCATCATGGATCCTCTAGTCACTTGTGGACATCCTTGAGTAGCATAGGTACATAATTTGTCGCCAAATGATAAAAAATAGAGACTAACTAGGACAAAATTCAACAACTATACTAATTTGTGCCTTCGTTCTTGATTGCTTGATGTGATGGTTAATGATGTCTGATCTCAGAAAGTTTGGACCCCATTTAAGAGTAACCTGTTTGATTTTGAGTGTATCCATCTTTGTTTAAGACAAGATAATGATCACTTGATATGGATATTGATATGATTGATAAGACAGTTTGATCAGTTGATTGCGGATGATTGATTAGCTAGTTGTATCCTTTGCGAACTTCATGCGAAGTGTTTGCTGGATATCTGCTAGGGTGTTTGATTCTTGCGAGACATTTTATTGCAAGTTTTTTTGTTTTTTTTTTAAAAATTTTGTGGATTGATATTTGAATGTTTTTGATCGATTTTTTTAGGACTTTATCTGAATGTTTTTGGTTGATTTTTTCAGGATCGTATGTGAATGTTTTTGATATTTTTTTGTTTTCTCAATATTTTGGGTTTTTTCAAGACATTTTATGCTTTTTAGGGATTTTTGTGTTTTCCAATATTTTTGGGTCTTTTGTTTTTTCCAATGTTTTTGGATTTTTTGAAGACTTTATATGAATTTCTAAGAATTTTTTAGCTATGCCCCTAGTATGCAGACCTGTTATGATATGATGATCTATAGAATTACACATGGAGACAATAAAAATTTTCGACATGACCTATGTTAATGCAATATGCATGATAAAGATGTGTTTCCTATTTCAACAAGGATGATTGTGTTTGTTTAGCATTTTGTAATATGCCAATTGAATTGGAAGTGCAAAACAATTCATAGATAAGTGTTCAATCGATCCTCAAGATCCCTTGGAACATACAAATTAACACACTTAGTGACTAAGATTTAAAAATGGAGACGCAAAAAAATTCCCCATTGATTCTCGCAACTTTGATCTTCTTTTGCCCATGTGTGTGTAGGTGAGTTAATTTACCCTCTTGTGTTCACTAAAGATCCTTGGCATCCTATATGACTAGCTAAGTGGATTATTCTAACTTCAAAAGCATCCTGGATAGAGCCTCGTTGCCAACAAGCTTTAAGGGCTCTGACGAGGTTATACACCGTAATCTCTTGAATATTGCTCCATTTCCAGCTGGCGTCCATAGCCCTGATGGAGTTATTCGCATGTTCCCATAATCAAGCTTTTTTATTGCATTTGTATGCGTGATATTTCAGTTATATATCATTGCTCTTTTTCCTTGAGATGGATATTGGCATAACACTTTTTCTTTTTATTTTATTGCCTTGACTTGTAAGTAGTGAAACCCACTTGGTATGACAATTATAGTGGCATTGAAGCAGAATATTAGATTTTTCACTAGTCATATGATCAACTAGGTGTCTAGAATGAATTAGAGATTTTGTTAAAATGTAAGATATAGAAATTGATAGATTTTGGGTTAACAAGTCTCAAGTGAAATCTCTGCCCAACAAAAGATAAAGTGTCATCACGGGGTGATGTTGAAAATGAATGACCTTAGGATCTTAAGAGCTTCAAGTCTGAATATATAAGAAAGGAGATGACCCTTGTTTCTATTGAATGCAAACAAATGATAAATTTAGACAGTTGCCTTGTTTTATTTATGTTGCTATATGTAAATACAAAAACTTTGTAAATGCGATGTATTTGAAAGATAAACCTAATGCAATGCAAAGTTGTTTTAAGAAAATGATATGCAACGCAAAAAGTAAAACCTAAAATAACCTAACCCTTAGATGTAGTATCGTTTAAGGTGCATGTTGTTCATAGGTTCAGGAAGTGGATCTCCCTCCATGGTAGCCAAGTTATATGCTCCATTTCCTATGACCCTTGTTATGATGAAAGGACCAAACTAGTTAGGTTCAAACTTTCCTGGCTTTTCACATTCTGCTAGGTTCCTTTGGTTCTCCTTGAGAGCTAGATCTCCTACTTCAAAATTTCTTGGCCTTACTTGTTTATTGTAACTCCTTCTTAGTCTATTCTGGTAGCCTTGCAAATTTTGTCACTTTTCATCGAGCTTTTCAATCTCTTGCAATCTTGTGACTAAATAGTCTTCCTTTGATATGATGTGTTTTAAGGAGACTCTTAAAGAAGGTAGTTCTATTTCAATGGGTAAAAATTCTTTTGTACCATAGACTAATGAATAAGGTGTTTCTCTTGTAGGTGTGTGTACCCCTGTTCTATAAGCCCAAAGAGCGGGATTTAACTGGAGATGCTAGTCACATTCCGCATCAGTGACAACTTTCTTAAGGATCTTCAATATCATTTGTTTGTTGCCTTTTCTTGTCCATTACTTTGCAGATAATATGATGTTGCAAATCTCTATTATATCTAGAATTGTTCACATAGTTCTCTAATTTCTTGATTCTTAAACAAATGTCCATTGTCGATCACTATACACACTAGAACCCCATATTGGCAGATGATGTAGTTAAGCATGAATTTTGCTATCTGCTTACCAATGGTGTATGTTAGAGGTATTGCCTAGACCCATTTGGTAAAATATTTAGTAGCCGTTAAGATGAATTTGTGCCCATTGGATGAAGTAGGATTGACTTTACCAACAAGATCTAACCCCCACTATGAAAATGACCATGGTGATGTGATAGGTTGGAGATCTTGTGTTGCTGCATGGATGAGGTCCCCATGCACTTGACATTATCTACATTTTTGTACATATTTGTAGGCATTCTTTTCCATAGTAGGTCAAGAGTACCCAGTTCTTAGTAAATTATTTGCTAGTGCAAGCCTACTTGAATGTGCACCGCAAATTCCATCGTGTACCTCTTTAAGACAAGCTGTGCTTCTTCAAAATTAAGACATCGAAGAAGTGTTCCATCAATTATGATAACCGGTGAACAACTGAGAGGGGGGGGGTTAATCAGTTGTTAACATATTATGTGAATTAAAGCACTTAAAACCTTATACCGGTATAACTGATTACGCATTAAAGAATAAATGAAAACCAGAGATTAAATACCATGCAACCATAACACATAACACCATGATTTGTATGTGGAAAACTCGGTAAAGGGAAAAACCACGGTGGGAAATCCTACCCACAGTCAGAGGATACTTATGTAACATGTATATGATTACAATAGGGACCTACACATGCAGGAAGGCACACTGCCTAGAGCGCACTTCTCATCACAATGGATTCTCACTGACTACATAGATGTCAACAACCTCAAGATATTTGGACAACAATCCAGAGAGAAGAACTGTCAGTGATAGCATCAAACATGCCAGATTATAGTTCCGGTTAAGCTCAATACCGTAGGTCTAAAATCTCTTACATAAACCCAACTCAATCACCTATGATTGACCAAATCCTCTGCATAAATGATTATTACATTATTCACTCCATGCCCATATGATCTACAATGAGATCTTACATATATTTATACCAACCCAGGACCTAACCAATTAGGTCAGCCACCCAAATGATAATACAATAGATCCATTACATAATCCTAAAATAAAATCATAACACATGTTGGCCTAAGGCCAAACAAATATCATCCAATCAATAAAACATCCTGGAAGTGCATCTGAGGATCCACCAATGCGTTTCATGCAAACCAGTCCATAACCTAGATAGCACCAGACCTAAATTAGATCCACACACGCCAAAGAAATGACACCGATCAGTTGAGGCACTGACACAATCACCATCAGCATCCCAAATCCCTTCTAGAAGCTGCACCAATACCACTTATGCATTACATCAAAGATCTTCAATAAAGCTCTACCGGTGAAACCCTTATCAAACCAATAAAGCTAGCTTACTAGAACATGAGATAGCATCCGATCATTAAGTCAATACCAACTAAGTGAAACAAACTTCAAAAGCATATGAACCATCCATACAAACTTATTCCATCAACCACATCATACCGGTGACAATCAACTGATTATCTTCCCAATCCAATCCTTCTACCGGAAGCCGGTAAACAACCATAACAACAAGTGTTGACATCAATGACAAAACATCAATGCAACACATAATAAATTCCATCATATGGCCAACACCATCAAGACTCTTTCTATACAATGTGTCAACAATAATGGTATGTATGGATGCTTGATGAGTGAGATTCTTCTTTTGATTTCTTGACAGATCAGGACACATATACTGATAATGTAAGTATGTGTATATATCTCATTATACCATGGGGATTCAGGACCCACAATTACATACACATATTCTAATGAGGGAATCTCATATGTCGGTACGATCAATTATTCTATATAATGAAATCGAACTGAGATTCATTGTTAGGCATGTCTAGGAGAGACCCCACTATAGCCATGGCATTGGTTGTCTTGTTCTGTATTCTTGGAATCTGCTCACAAGTGATGTTGCTGAAATGTTGTTTGCAATCTTCTACCATTTGTTTATAAGGTATCAATTTATCATCTTTTGTATTATAGTAATCCTTGACTTGATTGGCAATCAGTTGTGATTCATCGTACACTTGTAGTTCTTTTATCCTCCACTGTATAGCGGTAAAAAGTCATTTGATGAGAGCTTTGTATTCAGCTATATTGTTTGTACAAGGAAAATTGACTCTGGATGACTTCAGGATAGAATCACCTTGAGAAGTGATGAAAAGAATCGCGACTCGTGCTCCATGATTTATGTAAGAACCATCAAAGTAAAATTTCTAAATGGTGGATGTTGTCAATGTAAACATAGATTCATCAGGAAAATCCACTAGTAGCGAGTGAATGTCTTGCAAGGGAGCTTTTGCCAGTTGATCTGCTATAATCTGCCCTTTGATTGCCTTTATGTCCACATATTCTATGTTAAACTCACTTAAAATCATGACCCACTTGGCCAATCTTCCAGTTAATGTTTCTCTTCTCAACAGATACTTGAGAGGATTAAAATATGCTATGAGTTAAACTTTGTGACTTAGCATATAGTGTCTAAGCTTCTGAGATGCGAAGATCATTGTTGGACATGCTTGTTCTATGGGAGTGTAATTAAGCACATATCCAATAAGGGTTCTACTTATATAGTAGATTTCTCTTTCCTTTCCTTGATCGTCATGTTGTGCCAAAAGAGCTCCCAAAGATGAGTTTGTTGTTGATATATATAGTAATAAAAACTTGTCTGGGGTAGGTGGAATTAATACTAGAGTAGTCAAAATATAATTCTTTAAATCTTGAAAAGCTTCTTGACATTGATTTGTCCATTTGAAGGTGACTCCTTTCCTGAGTAAATGCTGAAATGGGTGGCATTTATCTGCTAGCTGTGCTATAAACCTTCTTATGGACTATAATCTTCCTTGTAATCCCCTTAGCTGCTCGAGTGTGGATGGTGGTTCCATATCAATGATTGCATTGACCTTTGATAGATCTACCAAAATTCCTCTATTAGAAACAATAAAACCTAGAAGTTTGCCAGTTGTGACGTCAAACACACACTTCTTTGGATTTAATCTGACATTATATTGTTCTAAGAAATCAAATATCTTAGCAAGGACTTCTAGGTGACCTCCTATTGCTTTTGATTTAGCTTGTAGATAATCAACATAATCCTCCTTGATGTTGTGGATCATGTCATGGAATAATTTTGTCATGGCTCTTTGATATGTTTCTCTAGTGTTCTTAAGACTAAATGGCATGATGTTCCAGTAGTATGTTCCCCATTGATGCAAAGCCTTGAGAGGATTGAGTAACTTAGACCAACTTTGGTCACCACTTCCCAAATATATTTGGGACCACTTATATTAGACTCACAACCAATCTTATACTCCTCACAAGGCTCTATACATCAACAAAAATATACCAACAATGATAGACCACACATCATGCAAAATCAAGCCTAAACCCCTCTAGGCTTCAATGCTCAAGCATGAGACAACCATGAAATTATTGTGTAAATCTTAGGGAATACATAAGAACAGCTTGGAACATGTTTCTGAAGACAATTTAAGACCCCAAACAATTTTTTTTTTATCCCAACTTTAAACTATGATTATCCACCATGTAGACCAACCCCTAGGCTTAGTAGCCCTCAACGTAGGACATCACCAAAATACACAGCCACAAGGTTCTTGAACCCAAATTATATTCATTTAATTTTATGTCTCAACAATTCCTTAAACATAGTACAAAATTAGACCTTGACTCTTTATGCAAACCCCCAAAGTGTAAATTTGACCTACTAGGCCTAGAGCCCTGATTAGGTCACTTTTACAAAGAAAGTACCCTCAAAATTATTCAAATAAATATTACACCACTTGGAAAACCTCCTAATATCTCTCTATCCACCAAATCCACAATTATTTGGGGTCCAAATGCCTTCAATTCTATCCAGCACTCAAAATAGCAACAAATTCCTAACCTATCACATAGAGATGTCGGGTTAAAAATTCATGAAACTCACTGCTCCCTCCATGGATGCCCCTAAAAAATTTTAAATCCTAAAATAAATACATGGAACTGACATTCCCCTAAGTGGCATGAAATTTGGAACGGGGAATGCCAAGTTATTGATATTTTTTGTACAAAACCCTAGGAAATGAGGGTTTTCAGATCCGATTTTAGAAAAATGGATGGATCTCACTCAACTATGCACCAAAAGGATTTAAACTGGTGGAAAATGAAAGCTATCTCTCTTTTATAACAATAAAGATATAAGGTCTGCAACACGTGTTTTTACAACAAATCTATAGAGAAACAATGAAATTTTGTATTCCAATCACCAAAAATGACATCAAAAACCTTCCTCTCAGTTTGGGAGAGGCTTATATAGACCACATACATCCTTCCAACCAATTATAACCACCATTTGAACCTTATGACCATTGGCAACCACCTTTTTTCAAAAAAAATGTCATCAAGAATGCAAAAATTGTCATGCAACTTTTGCAATGTTGACAACATTTCACTCTAACCTATCATACTCAGCTAGACTTAACAAAGTCATTACAAATAGGCCAAATGTGGCTCAAATATTCTAAATACATTGATCTCACCCACTTTGACTTCTTTGGGTGACCATTGACCACTAGTTGACCAAATAGGTCCTAATAGGTTACAAAGTTGAAAATGGCATGAATGCTTTACATAATTGGCAAAACATCATGAATTGGTCCAATGGACCTTATTACATCATAAGAACATGAAACAACACAAAAACCAAAAGATCAAATCCTTTTGAGTCACTAGGTGCTCCTGCACCGTACTCCCGAGGAATAGAAAAACTCAAGTCCCTTGAGGAACCAGATTAGCAATAGAGGTACAATGCTTCAGAATTTCATCTTCACTCATCCATGTTCCATCTTCAGTAGCTAGGCCACTCCATTTTACAAGGTACTCCTTGTAGGTTTTCATTCTAGTTTTCTTGACCACCTTGGTGTCCAAGATGCACTTCAACTTTAAGGGTTCGATAGGTGGAAGATCCTTCACCCAACCTTCATCTCCATCTGATTGCAAACCTACATCTGAACCTATAGCATCACCTTTGTAAGGAAACAAATCTAAAACATTGAAAATAGAAGACATTACCAAGCCTTGAGGAAGTTCAATCTCATAAGCATTAGGACCAAATTTATGCACAATCCGACAAGGTTCAATCTTCTTCATGAGCAACTTAGTTGGCTACCCTTTAGGGAGTCTCTTTTCTTTAAGGTTTTCCATCACCAAGTCCCCTACCTTATACTATACATCTCTCTTCTTCTCATTAGCCTTCTCTTTGTACTTTTCAGTAGTCTTGTGAAGGGTTTCTCTCACCCTATCATGGATGTCTTTCATAGCCAATGCAAAATCCTCTCCTTGAGTACTCCTTCTTTCCAATCCTTGTAGGTCCCTTAATTAAAGAATACCCCTTGGATGAATCCCATAGACCACCTCAAAAGGGATTCTTCTTGTGATTCTATTGAAAGAACCATTATAATCAAATTCAGCTTGAGGGATGATCGTATCCCAAGCTTCTCCATGTTGCTTTGTAAGACATGTAAGAAGATATCCTGAGGATCTATTCACTACCTCAGTTTGGCCATCAGTCTAAGGGTGATGTGTTAATGTAAAGGACAATTGAGTCCCCAACTTCTTCCATAATGTATACCAAGAGTAGCCCACAAACTTAGAGTCCATGTCAGTCATAATGTTGAGAGGCAAACCATGTATTCTAACAATTTATTCAAAGAATAAGCCAGCAATATGGGAAGCATCATTAGTACATTTACATGGTAAAAAGTAATCCATCTTACTAAACCTATCTACCACAACAAAAATGCTATCAAAACCTCTTTGAGTCCTAGGAAAACCCAAAATAAAATTCATGTTGATACTCTCCTGTGGCCTACTAGGAATAGGGAGTGGTTGATATAAACCTGCATTTGATGATATTCCCTTAGCCCTTTGGCATATGTTGCAAATTTCAACAAACTTCCTGACATCTGATTGAAACTTGGGCCAAAAATAGAACATCTTCACCTATTCCAATGTTTTATCAAGTCCAAAGTGACCCCCGAAACTGCCACAATGCTTTTCCTTGATAATGTTCTCCCTCATGGAGCATTTAGGGATACACAACTGACTCTCTTTGAACAACAACCCCTTCTACAACAAAAAAATCAAAAAAATCAAAATGATAGGAATCTAAAAATTGAGTGAAAACCTCATATATATCACTAAAATCTTCATCATCTTTGTACATTTGTTTGAGGGAATCAATCCCCACACTCTGCAATTGAATCTCCTTCACCATGCACACCCTCCTACTTAATGCATCCACCACCTTAATGGCCTAACCCTTCTTGTGTTTAAAGGTGAATGTGTAGGATTGAAGATGTTCAACCCACTTCATATGCTTGTGACTAAGCTTCTCCTATCCATTCAAAAAATTGAGAGCGTGATTGTCAGTATAAACAAAGAATTATTTAGGTAAAAGGTAATGCCTCCATTTTTTTGAGGCTTGTACCATTGCATACAACTCCAAATCATATGTAGAACACTTCCTTTTAGCATCATTAACTTTTTCACTAAAGAAAGCCACCGGTCTTCCTTCTTGACTTAAGACAACCCCTATGGCTAAATTGCTAGCATCACACTCTACTGTGAACAACTTATTGAAATCAGGTAGAACAAGGATGGGTTGTTGTGCTACTCTCTTTTTCAGATATTTAAAATATTTATCTACTTCGTTTGACCAATAAAAATTACATGTTTGTCCTCCCTTAATGGTGTCTAGGATAGGTGCACATATGTGACTAAAACTTTTGATGAATTTCCTATAAAATTTTGCCAAACCATGAAATCTATTTACATCACCTACTAACTTGGGTGTTGGCTATGACAAGATAGCCTCCACCTTTTCTGGATCCATCTTCAAATCACCCTTTGAAATCACAAATCCAAGGTAGACAATTTCCTCCTTCATGAAGACAATCTTCTCCATGCTGATCATCAAATTTTCATCATGCAACCTCTTCAAAACCATATTCAAATGCTCCAAATTCTCCTTCTTTGTGTTGCTAAACACAAGAATATCATCAAGATAAACCACAACAAATTTACCAATGAAGTTTTTTAATACCTCATTCATGAGGCGCATAAAGGTGCTTAGGGCATTGGATAGCCCAAAAGGCATCACCATCCACTCATGAAAACCTTCATTTTTTTTGAAGGCTATCTTCCATTCATCCCCTTGCCTTATTCTAATTTGATGATGCCCACTCTTGAGATCAATTTTGGAATAGTAACAAGCCCCACCCAAACAGTCCATTAAATCTTTAATTCTAGGCATAGGAAACCTATATCATATGGTAATCCTATTGATGGCCCGCGAATTAGTACAAAGTCTCCATTTACCATCTTTTTAAGGTGCTGGGACTGTTGGGAAAACACATGGACTGAGACTCTTTCTCACCAACCCCTTATCCAACAATTATTGCACTTGCTTGGCAATCTCCTCATTCTGAAATGGGATCATCTTATAGGCTTGTTTGTTTTGCAATGTAGACCTTGGTATGAAGTCAATTTGATGGCCTATGTCTCTAATAGGTGGCAAGGTGTTAGGCATTTCCTCCACCATTATACCCTTATTCTTATCCAACAATTACTGCACCTCTTTGGGAACTTCTTCCTTACCATGACTAGCCTCATTAGGATTATTTTTAGGCTTCAAAATCAGAACTTACCCGAGGGTTCCTTCTTCTTTTAGGATGTCTAAAAACTCTTTTCCACTTACTATCATTTCACTTGACCCAATGTTCTTATCTATATCCTCATCTGGTAAAGGATCTATCTTGTATTTCCTCCCATTTTTGGTTATGAGAAATGAGTTTGTTTTCCCATCATGTTGGGATTGTACATCATATTGCCATAGATGTCCTAACAACAAATGGCAATCATCCATGGGGATTACATCATACAATATTTTGTCTTTATACTCCCCTATTTCAAACTCTACCAAATATTGCTCATCCACTAAGACCTGTTGCCCCTTATTTAACCATAGGCCTTACTATTGGGATCCGAGAACACTGAGAGGGGGGGTGAATCAGTGTTCTGCTGGAATGAACAGTTTTTAACTTTCTAGACCATGCATATATATACCGGTAAACAAATAAACATATAACAAGAAGAAAATAAACCATCCACATAAATGAACACCATAACACACATAATTTATATGTGGAAAACCTCAATGAGGAAAAACCATGGTGGGATTTGTGACCCACAATATCAGTTCACTGGCCATATGAAAAGATATTACATATAATAGGGGCCTACACTTGCAGGAAGGCACACTGCCTAGAGCATACTGCTCATCACTAAAGAGCCTCACTAACTACAAGCTTTCTGCCAAAGTAAATTACTGAAGGTGAACTCAAGAATGCATCTGCTATGCCAAATAGAGTTCCGGTTTTGGTTCTACTCTGTATCAATTCATAAACTCTGAACTGCTACCGGTATCTCTTCTCCTCTAGGAATTCTTTCCAAGCTATCTATAGATCATTGCATGATATACTACTCGCATACAAAATGATCTCCATACATATATTTCGCATCATACAGTTCTTCTATATTCTCCTATATCCACACATTTTATATATCTTTTTCAATTACAAAAATAACCTAGTAGACTGACTTATATACCTATTACAAATGATATGCCTTATGTCAACTTACAATACATTTACAAAAAAGTCGGCCTTGACAATAATAATTACAAAATGATTTAAGTAAATCCTCCTTGATGTCGGCTTCCAAAGAAGTATTGATGTCGGTGACGGTGTAGCCCTGAATGCTCCAAAGCTGGTATCTGCCGGTATATGCCTCCTAGTGCCGGTTTATGACTTCCATCATATCTTGTTTCCTTCAATGACAACAACATGAATCCAATGAGTGTCAATTGCCAACAATCTCCCACTTCAGCATTAATGGCAAAACTCATGTGAAAAATGGATTCCTTGCCGATATGCTCCCCCTGAGAAATACACCCCATCTGAAATGTGTTTCCCTGATATTTTTCACATATGAACATACTCCCCCTTTGACATTAATGCCAAAGACCAGTGAAATAATTGAAAGAATAAAACAATACTATTAGTTTCACTGGAGCTTAGTCATCTTCAAGATTTTCGGGTATGCCTTTTGCAATAACTGAAGATATGTATCCCAGCCGGATTTGAAAGTATCAGAAATAGATGCAAGTCCACTTAGTAAGTGGGAAAGTGTTTCTTTCTCTTGGATATCTTCCGGTGTGGGTTTAGCTATCATATCCATGCACTCTTTCTTGTGAACACCCAATGAATCTTGTCTAGGACTTACCAATCCTCTTAGATTTCTTGCTCTTCTCATTATTTTATCTTTCTCCTTCTCAAAAGAAAAAAATTGGTGGGTCTCCAAGGAAAAAATTTGTCCATCCACAAATGTGGTTAGTGTAGTCAATCCATCAAAAGAGTTAGCAATTTTAGCCATCTTATCATATAACTCCTTCAATCTTCTATCTACATTAGCTGTAAGACTTTCTATACTACAAGAAATTTTTTAGATATTTGTACATTGTTTTAAACAAACCTCAATAGGGATAAGTTTGTCCTCAATTTTCTTCTTCCCTCTTTCTATAAGCTGATCAAAAGTTGTTCTTTTTGCTGCTGTGAAATTGTCCAAAGCCTGTCAGTCTACTATCTGTCTCAAAGATTGAAAATTGTTGGATATGTGCTCTGTAAGAGTCTTAAGCTTACTGGAAGGGCTTGTTCCATCTTCAATCTGACAGTCAGGTAATAATCTATGGAATATAGAGACTAGTTGATCAATTAATCCTTTATCTATAGTACCTTCCTTTAGTAATTTCTGAGTAGCCATCATCACTAGTTATGTTGGACTCAACTCTGAGACTGATTTCTTCTCAACCTGAGAAGTGTGAATTGCCAAAACCTTTGCCAAGGAATCAGTTTTACCTGCCGGTATGGACTCAGTGGCTTTTAAATTTTCCATTTCAACCTCTATTGCACTGGTGGCTTCGCCTCTTGGTGTAGTGTCGATTACTGCCGGTAGAGTATTATCCATTGAATTTCTTGTGTCCTGTACATTGGCTTTCTCAAAAATGGTCTGTGCCGGTATAGACTGTACACTCTCCTTAGCTTCTAGTTGTGTTTGAGTATCTATAGTTATTGCCGATTGTGTCAAAACTAGACTTGAACTGCCCAAAATACCTTTTGCTTTTGATTTGTCAGGAATGGTGAAAGATGTTACCCTTGCAAATTCTTCTTGAGATGTGAGAAAGTTTGGGTTTTTCTCAAAGAATTTGGTCCATCCCTTACTCATCTCATTTACCACCTCATTTACTCTCCCCATCATAAGGCTTATCTATCAGGATTTACTACTGAAGATTGTCTTTTTGCAATGTCTATACATATTTTCATTTCCTCATTATTTAGAGGTACCACTCAATTCCAAAAGTGCAACTTCTTTAATCTCCCTATCTCTCTTGACAGCGTCAAGTCTCCTAGCCTCAAGTTTATTATACAAGGATAAAGGTGTCTCCTTCAAAATTTCAACTAAGGCTTTCTTATAGATGTCTATATATAACAAAATAGCCTCTTCTAATTCACTTTGCTCATTCTCTTCTAAATCTTCATAATACTTAGATATTATTTTCAATATTCCATCTTTTGTAATATCACCAATAAGCTCAGCACAGATCATTGTGGTCTTACCAGTTCCAGTATCATCACCCTTCCGCTTTTTGCTTATGGTTGTTGGTGGGACTGGTTTCCTCTTCTACATAGGCTTCCTTGCCAGTGGTGGGGGTTCAGAAGGCTTAGTTTCCTTTCTAACAAATCTCCTCCTAGGTTCTGCCTTCTTCTATTCTACCAGTGGTTTTACCACATTCTTCCTTTGTACCCTTATAAAACCTAGACATTCATTATCCTCAAGATCAGACTCAGAAGTGATAGGCGAAATGTGAACTTGTGGCTTCTTCACTTCTGCAGTACCAACCTTTGCTGGTTTAGCAGCCTGTTTTGATTTGGAACCTAGTTGAGTGTCTATCTTACAAAGAACATCTTGTACATATGCAGACATCTTTTCTATTTTCTTCTCTCTTCTCTTCCTTTTAAAACTAGTTTTTACTTCAAGAGCCTTCTCTCTTGCTGTACTAAAATGTTCTATCTTATCATCTAATGGGGTATCTAACAGCATCTTTGCATAGACTTCAAAAATACTATCATCCACCTCATATCCAAGCCCAGTAATCCAGATTTTCCTAGGTTCAACTGCTTTCATAAGAATTTCATTAGTTTCTACCATGAAACAAATATCAGTGGAATACTTCTCCACAATTTTCTTTGAAATTCTCTCCCTTTTCCTCATGTTTTCTTGAAAAGTCTTAAAATACTCCCAAAGTTTCTCATCTCCGTCGGTACCGAGACCGGTGATAGCTTCCTTGATCTGCATACCTATTGGTATGTCATGAGCCCAATGCTTCTTCCCAATACCGGGTAGCTCATTTAGGAAGTAAAGCATTAAACAAACAATCATGTTTCCATATCTAAAGGTGCCTTTCTTGAGTACTTTGATCTTTCCAAGGTTTAACATCAACTTACTCCTCATCCACTCACATAAATCATAATTCACATTTTTCCTCAGCATCTGATATATAGCATGAATGCATGAACTAGCAACAAAATTCAATCTGTTGGATTGAGTTACCTTGTAACATATGATCATGCTTGCAAACTTTATATTTGTGTCGGTGATTGTGCTTATCCTCATTGATCTTCTATCAGGTGTAGCATCGATGAGTTTTTCGACCTCTGTGTTGGAAATTTTCTTTCTAGGTTCTTGTCCAACCCTGGGTAAGTCGGTGACAACTTGAATTGCCTCCTTCATGATCATGTAAGGCCTATCTAGCCAAATAAATTCGTTGTGAACCCTTCTCAGAACGTATCTGATCACTTCATCTTTGAATTCCGGTATGTACAAAATATCGATTAACCCTAGATCCTCAATTGCTTTGAATTCTTGTTTGATGGTTCTAGAGTCTCCCAGTATCACAGATTGATACATGCTTTTGATGTCTTCAGTGCCCAAGTCCTCAAGGGTGTAGTGAATGTATGCCCTCACATCTTCAACATACATTACACCGTCAGCAACCCTAGAAAATGCTCCCGTAGAGTCTTCCTTTTTATCAATTTCGAGAACCTCCTTAAAGACTAGAGTTAACCTATCCTTGATATTGACAATGGTGGGATTTTAAATAAAAGTAGGAGTTGAAGATCCAGATGCCATGTCGAAAAATACCTGAAAGTAAATGTCGGTGGAAGATTGATAAATACTCGGAAGCTTTTCCCAATGCTTCTACTTGCTCTTGACTCTCCTTTACTCCACTTTGAATGCTTGAATGCTTGATGAGTAAAAATGAATTCACTTACCCTCTTTTATCAGTGAATAAAACCCTAATTTTTTGTAATAAATGCTTCACCAATAACCCTACGGATGTTAGTTTCACAGTTCTGTGTCGGATGAACCTTCATCGATGATGAACACAATTCTCTACATCTCTTTCTAGATCTCCTTAGATCTCTTCTGGGGTAATATGCAAAATTTAGCAATGACTTTTCCAACCCCTAAGGCTTATGCCTCAGTTACCAATGGAATTTCCTGTCGGTGGAGGAATGCTTTGTTCTACTGGTGGAGTTACCAATATAGATCCATCTCCACTTGATTCTTCATATTTTCTAACCCATTTATTGGTGTGATCTTTTTGTATTTCATCTACCTTCGTCTTTCCTTTCTCATTATCTTTATCATTATTAACTGGTTGAGTCTTGCTTCTACAATACTTAGCAATATGACCTATTTTGTTGCATGCATAAGATGTAACATTGTTCTTGTGAATTGCTTTGACATATTCATTGTCATTTCTTGACCTACAATGACTATAAAAATGTCCAAACTTTCCACATGCATGACATTTAACATTCATTCTACAATATTCTGATCTATGACCATATTTCTTGCAGTTTGTGCATTGACTGAGAATAGAATGGTAGTTTTTGCCTTATTTCTACATTGTTTAGCCATATGCCCAAATTTATTGCAAACAAAACATCTACCATTGAATTTATAAGCATTAGATTGCCTTATCAGTTTCCTCTATTCTGATGAGTTCTGCATACCGATCGTCTAATCTTCATTTGCAGTACCGGAGTTTTCACCTTGTACTAATCCAAGTCCTCTAGAATCATCAATCTGTCTTTGTCTTTTCAATAAGTCATCCAACTGTGCAGCACCGATCCTAAACTTTTCTTTATACTCACATGTAGTAGTCAGATCATCTCTCAGAGTGGTTACTTGTCTTTCAAGTTCTTGTTCATTGTTCCGGGAGTGTGCCAAATCAGTTCTCAACAAATTATTCTCATAAGTCAATCTGCCACATTCATCAAATTTGTTCTTCAGAGATATAACAAGATTATCTTCCTTCTTCTTTCTATCCTCAATATCTTTTGATAACCTCATAGCCAGATCTTGCATTTCATTCTTCATGAGCATGTTTGCTTGACTTAGTTTCTGACATTGTTCCTTAAGAGCATTTTTCTCCTTATCATCTGGTTGTTGCGAAAGTTCTTTTCTCTTGGCTTGAACATATGATAACCTTTCTTGCAGGATAAGAATGAATTCATTTGCAGAATTCAATTCTTCTTACAATTTCAAGTTCTTCATCCTTTCAACATCATAATCCTCAAGAGCCATCTCAATTTGCTTCTCCATAGCCATGTTCAAGGATTCCGGTTTCAGGATCTTCCTCAAGCTGTTAAAATTATTCCAAGGTACCAGGCTCTGATACCAATTGTTGGGATCCAAGAACACTGAGAGGGTGGGTGAATCAGTGTTCTGCCAGAATGAATAGTTTTTAACTTTATAGACCATGCATATATACTGGTAAACAAATAAACATATAACAAGATGCAAATAAACCATCCACATAAATGAACACCATAACACAGAGAATGTATATGTGGAAAACCTCAATGAGGAAAAACCACGGTGGGATTTGTGACCCACAATATCAACTCACTGGCCATATGAAAAGATATTACATATAATAGGGGCCTGCACTTACAGGAAGGCACACTGCATAGAACATACTGCTCATCACTAAAGAACCTCACTGACTACAAGCTTTCTGCCAAAGTAAATTACTGAAGGTGAACTCAAGAATGCATCTGCTATGCCAAATAGAGTTCGGGTTTTGGTTTTGCTCTGTACTGGTTCATAAACTCTGAACTGCTACCGGTATCTCTTCTCCTCCAAGAATGCTTTCCAAGCTATCTATAGATCATTGTGTTATATACTACTCGCATATAAAATGATCTCCATACATATATTTTGCATCATACAATTCTGCTATATTCTCCTATATCCACACATTTTATATATCTTTTTCCATTATAAAATTAACCTAGCAGACTGACCTATATACCTATTACAAATGATATGCCTTATGTCGGCTTACAATACATTTATAAAAATGTCGACCTTGACAATAATAATTACAAAATTATTTAAGTAAATCCTCCTTTATGTCATCTTCCAAAGAAGTATTGATGCCGATGTCGGTGTCGGTGCCGGTGTAGCCCTAAATGCTGCAAAGCCGGTATCTCCCGGTATATGCCTGCTAGTGCCGGTTTATGACTTCCATCGTATCTTGGTTCCATCAATGACAAAAAAATTAATCCAATGAGTTTCAATTGCCAACACTTACATGTGATTATAATTAATGTCTTCCTTTGAAGGGGTTCTTTCACTTGAGGCACCTTCAACATGGTTCGCCTCATTATCAAGCTTTCTCCATCATGAGTCGGGGCTGCACTTCCAATTGGGGAATTGACACTTTGGAAATATTCTTCTTGTATCAATTGGTTCCTTCTCTCTCCTCCATGAGAGTTTGAGGCTTTCTCAGGACACTTGTTTATAGTGTGCCCTACTTGGTTGTAATTGAAGCATCTCCCTATGAAGACACTAGGACCCCTTCCTAGTCCTCCAAACCTACCCCTTCTATTGGGTCTCCTTCCTCTAAATCCTCCTCTTGAACCTGAGTCTCCATTTTTCTCTTGTTGGCCAGACTCACCTTGGGGTTTTTGAGGTTGTCCTCTTCCCCCAAAATTTCCTTTTCCTCTAAAGTTCTTGCCTCCTCTTCCCCTATCATACTGTTCGCCTTTTGTTCTTAATTTTTCCTCTGCTCTCAAATCCATTTGAAAGCATTCATCTACTATTTAAGGAGTCATCGGACTCATCTCATCTTGAATATTGAATTTGAGCCCATTAAGGTACCTAGCAACCTTCTCCTTTTCATCTTCACGGTGCCTTGATCTCAAACATCTTCTGGTACAATTCCTTTGTGAAGGAAGCCACATCCAAGTCCTTCTGCTTTAAGTTTTGCATTATCCTATACAACTGCACTTCATAATCAGTAGGTATGAATTGGGCCTTGAGTTTGGACACCATCTGGTCCTAAGAATGAATCATACTCTTGCCCATCTTCACCCTTTCACCTTGAGTATAGTTCTACCAGGTTAAAGAAACACCCTTTAGTTTATTTTTTGCAAACTTCATCTTCTTCTCCTCAACCACTTCCTTGTATTCAAAATAATTATTCAGGGCATCTATCCAATATACAAGTTCTTCAGTATTCATCTTCCCACTATAGGTAGGAATCTCCATCTTGGCTTCATAAGAGTCTTTTCCAATTGTCATTAGGGCTTCAATGAATTGTCTTTGATCAGAAGGTATCTTTGGGTCTTGCCTTTGGGGTTATTCTTCTTCATCCTCTTTCCCCCCTTCTTCATCAGTCTCCTTGGCACTTTTCCTTTCTTCATTGCCTTTAGTTCAGCCTTGAGTTCCTGTTGGCATAACTGATGAAGATGATGATGAGATGAGAAGATGACCAGTAAAGTTGATATGAGAAGATTGTTGGCTTGATGATGATGATATAATTGTAATAAGATGTTTGATGACTTTATTTGTGTTTTCATTGATGTCAACCATATTTGTTTGGTCATCTAGGTCATTTAGACCAACTGGTAGTGGAATCAGTTAGATAGCAAAACTGCTAAGTTGTTGTCAACCAGTAAAACATGAACAAAGCGATGATCAAGTGACTGGTATGGATGATTGGAGAAGATTCAAGTGTTGTGGTTCAAAATATATATTCATAACATTGGCATGAGTCTATGATTGAAATCGATCAAGTTTGGTGAACTGGTAAGCACATTTATAATTGACTGATATGAAGTCTATGAAGAAGAATGAATATTGGTATCAGATCTTTAACCGGTAATGATTTAAGGTTTGGTAGTCGATCTTATCGTGATCATAACTTAGTGATGATGTGTCAGAATATGTGTGTAATGATAAGATGGTATTTGAGTGCGTACAAGGATCATATTTCTTGGGAAACAACAAAGTGCTTAGAAGAATGTAACAAAGGTTTGGTTGCTTATCAAATCAATGTACGACGATCATTCAACAATGGAAATCATCTAGAAATTTGTTTTGATTAATATGAAAAACAGGTTTTAAGGAACCGAAACCTTTAACATATGAGCATAAAATAGTTCATCAAAAAGCATCCAGACCAGTAAGCTGAACGGACAACAAAATAAACGAGCAACAAAGCGGAACAACTAGAGAAAACACAAAACAACTATAAGGACTTAAGAAGGTCTACCACCTTATTGACCAGTTGGTCATAGTTTGCCGCAACAACTTTGGATTCTTTCATATCCTTGTTTGGATTCTTCTCCTTCTTTTTGCCTCTGGTTCTTGTTCTAGGTCCTTGCACTTATCTCGTACCTTCAATGTCTGGTTCAAGCTCCAGGGAATCCTTCTCGTCCTCTAGTTTGCTGATGAGGATTTTGGTATTGTCGGCTGAGGCCTTCACAATGCTAAAGCTTTGTTCAGCAATACTTTTGAGGCATTTTTAAATTTTGTTGAATTTGTTATCAGTTTCCATCATTTTATGGTCCATAACATTATCATTAGTTTTTCTCTCTGTCAGGTCCTTCTCAATTTACTCGAACCTAGGGTTGAAGGAACCTCTGATCTCTTCAGCTTTGGCAAAAGTTTTAGTCAAATCCTCAACATATTCAGCCATAGATTTTCCTCCACTAATACTGATTGTTTCTAGAATTTGGACCCTGTGGTTAAGCTTCTTATTATCCTCCACAACTTTCTTGTAACTGTTAATTAACCAATCGATGATGTCCACAAAACCTTTCAAACCCTCAGCGGGAGGATTTGAGGGGGGAGTTTTCTCACCAGAATTATCCTGTTCCTTTTGGGGGGGGTCACCACCAATGATTTTATCAAGTTTTCCATCAATCCTCTAATCAAAACCTTCCCCTGTGGTCACCTCCTCCAAATTCTGGTTGACTTCAGGATCCTTTCTCTGCACTTGTTCCTCCATCTCAATAACATTATCTTCCTGTCTCTTCTGTTTGTTCCTTGTTTGAATAGAAATTTTGGTTTTCTTTTTCCGAGGAGACTAGGGTTCATCCTTCTCAGAATCCTCAGAGACCTCTTCCTCCGAGGAGGAACGAATCTAGAAAAAAAATTCTTTAGATTTTTTCTTGCCCTTTGAGGAGGAAGGCCTGGTACTCACTTGTTTTCTTTTCTTACCAGTTTTAGCTTCAGAGTCATCCAAACTCTCCTCTAACTCACTCATCGAATCACTTTTAGACTCCTCACCCATAGAAAAAACAAAATCTGACCCTTCCTCCTCAGACTCAAAGATTGAAGGTTGAGGGTGGGAAATTTGGTTGGCTTTTAGGTGGTCATAAATTAACACCATATGACCTTGATGTATGGTTGGATCACCCTTAGGGTTCTCTTTATGGGCCTCAATGGTAGTATTCATAGAGCACAATAGGAAATAAGGGATATTAACTTTTTCATCATACCTGAAATGGTTAAGAAAAACAAAATGATAGCCATACACTTTTGTGAATCTACCATCCAAGGTAACATAGTGCATAATAGAAAATAAAACCTCCCTCCATGGCTTAACAAATTCCCTAGGCGGATAGTAAGTTTTACTTAGCTTTATCAGGCGCTTTTTCTCCTTTGTCATTTCGGGATATTGCTCAATAGCCTCCTTGCTCAATTTTCTATCTCTATAGTAATTGCTTCCTTCCCTACGGAGACTCGTGACCTAAGCGATGAGGTCTTCATCAATGGAGATTGTTTGATCTCCCATCTTCAGAGTACCCTTTCTCCAGTTTTTGCAGAAGAAATTAGTAATTGTGGTGTCCCTTCCACGGAGCCTCTCCATAAACTTTGAAAACCTGCCCTTCTACAAAATGTTCCAAACAACCTCCTTTTGCTTCCACTCCTTACAGTTGTTGGGTTCATAGTGGCATCTATTTCCTCCCATTTTTTCACTTTTCAGAACAAAAGGCCGAGAATTGCAGAGAGCTTTAGGCAAGAAATTTCTCGAAACTACCACATATACCTAGAAAGCATGGGAAAAGGTGGCTTGTATCTTGTAATAACTGGTACTGATATTATTATAATTACTTGTAGCACTCCTATTAATCCGTTTCATCATTATTTTGTCCATTTATGATCTTTGGGGTACTATTGTATCTATCCATAAATATGATCGATCTGACGTCATCGAGGAGGCCCTCTTCCCCCTTCCAGGTAACCATATTTTTGTGATTGACCGCCACATTGGTTGCCTGGTCAGCTGAACCATTAGCTTCATGATAAATGTGAGATATGAAGCATTTCTCAAAAAGTGTTGATGAGATCTCTAGCAGCCTTTATTATGTTATTGATAGTACATGAAGGCTTAGAGGTTCCCTTTAGACATTTGATGATGTTATTAGAATCCCTTTCAATCCATAGATAGGGACAATTCCATCTTTTGGCCAGGAGAATACCTTGGAGAGAAGCTATAGCTTTCGCCTTGTGGTTAGTTTGGAAACCTATAGGAACAACAATCATTTCCTTACAACTACCATTTTCATCTCTGAGAATTGCACCACATCCTGCAGGGCCTTGATTGCCTTTGGCAGCTCCATCAAAGTTTATTTTGAACCAACCGTATACCATCTGGCTTCTAGTCTCTTTTTTAGTTTGAGATCAGTACTACCAGCACTCTTCAGATTCCAGGAACTAAAAATGTGAGTTTCCAAGGGGTTGGCAGAATTGCAAGGATCCCCAATGATCCCAATGTTCTCCACAATAGCCCTTTGGATTTTCTAGAAAACAACAGCCTGGGTGAGAGAAGTGTCCTTGAAGATACAGTTGTTCCTTTCTTTCCAGATCCCCCATAGAATGTGAGGGAAAGTTATAGCTACCACAAAGATCTCAAAAAGGGTTAGACCAATGATAACTCCAAGAATGGAACAATTCACTGATAGTGTTAGGAAACACCCAATCAATACAAAAATTCTTAAGAAATCTTTCCCAAATTGAAACAGTGAAGGAACAGTGGATAGCCAAATGGCCCATAGACTCTTCCTCCTCAAGACATAAAACACATCTATTAGGGAAAGAAAATCCTCTACCCTTAAGATTATCTACGGTCAAGATTTTATTTTGAAGGATTGTACAATAGAAAAAAATGATTTTAGGGATAAGACCATTTATCCATGCTTTAGACCAAAAGGGATTCTCTGAGGGGGCGGGGGAAAGAACACCATACATTGAAGAGACAGTGATGTTGCCTTTCGATTCATATTTCCAAATAAGGGAATCTTCCTCATTGTTCAACCAAGCAGAAGATAGATGATTCTTAAGATTGATTGGGTCAGGGTGAATACTTTCAATGTTCTGCCATTTATCACCTATCCAATACCCCTCAACCAAGGAGCCAAAGACTCTAATATAGGGGGAAGAAAAAGGGCCCATTCAGAGATATCAATTAGAGACTTATCAAAAAGCCAGGGATCCTCCCATAATCTAACTTTCCTATCATTGCTAACTCTCCATTTAACCCCTTTAGCAATGTTGTCTTTAAACTTAGGCATGATTCTAGATATGGGACCCATTAATACTGAAATCAAAATTGATGAAAGAGGAAAGAGAAGAAGACAAAAGAGAATACTTACTTCTCCAAATTTTACACCATTCACTATCAGAGTGGAATAGTCTCGAAACCTGTTTAGACAAGAGAGCTTCATTGAGGGTCCAGATTTTTCTCAGGCCCAGACCTCCTTTACTTTTCAATCTGCACACCTTATCCCAAGCCACTAAAGCCATTCTTTTCTTTTCCTCAACCCCTGACCAAAGAATTTTTTTTTGAATTTTCTCAATTGCATCAGCATACTTAATTGGAATTTTGAAGAGGCTAAGGGCATAAACAAGTATGCTTTGAAGAGAAGCTTTAAGAAATTGAAGCTTTCCAGCCTGACTTAAAAGAGAACCTTTCCACCCAGCAAGCTTTCTTTGAAATTTGTCCACCAGAGAACTCCAAAAGGAATCAGGTGGAGCAATGCCCAAGGGGAGACCAAGATAAGTGGCATGAAGATCAGCAATCCAACATTCCAGAATTTTGTTGATTCTATGATGTCTTCTCTCAGGAGTGTTGATGAAAAACACTTCACTTTTTACCCAGTTGATAAGCTGGCCGGAAGCAGAAGCGAACTTACAAAGGGTGTCCTTCAGGATTCTGGCTTTTGAAATGCTTGAGTCCCCTATGATAATGGTGTCATCCACAAACTGTTGGTGGGAGCAAATATGATCAGCTGAAGAAGGTTGGAGACCCTTAAAAATTCCTCTCATCACCATACTTTCCATAGACCTACCAAAACATTCAGCGATAATAATGAAGAGGATTGGAGAAATGGGATCCCCTTGCCTCAGTCCTCTAGAAGCTTGAAAGAAGGAAGAGGGAGACCCGTTGACAAGGACAACAAAGGAGGAAGAGGTGATGAGTTGCTTAAAGAGGTCCACACATTTGATAGAGAAGTCATAAGCAAATAGGACCTCCATGAGGAAAGACCAATCAACCCGGTCATAGGCCTTAGAGAGATCAAGCTTGAGGATGAAACCTTGTTTCTTAGCCATAACAAGAGAATGAATATTCTCATTGACTGTTATAATGGAATCAAGAATTTGTCTTCCTGGCACAAAACCATTTTGCTGATGATTAATCAGAGAAGGAAGGACAGTCAGGGGTCTAGAAGTAAGGACCTTTGAGATTATCTTATAAAAAGAATTGCATAAGCTGATTGGCCTAAAATTATCCATGGAGTCAACACCCTGAATTTTGGGGATTAAAGAAATGAAGGTGCCATTAATCTCTTTCAGAAGTCTTCTAGCCCCAAAAAATTCTTTAACCCCGTTGGAAACATCTTTCCCAACAATATCCTAGAATTCTTGGAAGAAGAACATGGGGAAGCCATCGGGTCCGGGGGCTTTGTTACCATCAAAAGAAAAGACATTTTTGATCCCCAAGTTTAAAGGTATAGAAGTAACGGAGGCATTCTTCTGCTCATCAATGAGGCAAGGAATATTCTGAAGGAAATAACTTTGAGCATCAACATCTAGCCTTTGATCCCTACAAAGAAGATCAGAGAAGAATCTTTTGGCCTCATTTCTTATCTCATCCTCCTTAACCAACTCCCTGTTGTCTACTACCAGTTTTTTTATCCTATTTGCCGCTTTATGTTTGATAGTCAACATATGAAAGAATCTTGTGTTCTTATCTCCTTCCTTCAACCATATACATCTAGATCTCTGCTTCCAAAAAGTTTCTTCTTTAGCAATGATTTCATAGTATTTTTTAAGGATCTCATTTTCTTCAGCAATAGACATAGTAGAGAATCCATCCTTCTGAATTTGGACCTATATTTTATTGAGGTCTTCCTGGATTTTACCTTTGGCCTAAAAAATATTCCCGAAGCTGGATTTGTTCCAAGACCTTATATTATCTTTGATGCTTTTAAGTTTCTTCACAACTCTATACATGGCAGTGCCCTCAACTTGAATGTTCCACCATTCCTGAATTTTATGGGTGAGATCTGGATGAAGAGTCCACATTTTTTCAAATCTAAAAGGAAAATGCCTTCTTCTATTTATGGGGTCGGCAAAAAAATTTATAGGATAATGGTCAGACCCAACCCAGATGTGAGTAGACAGAGAACAAAAATAACATCTTTACAAATCATTAGAAATTAGAGCCCTATCAAGGCAAACTTGAATAAGGTCATTTCGAGTCCTCTTGTTAGTCCAAGTGTAATTGCATCCCTGTATCTCCACATCATTAAGAGCCTGAGTGTTTATAAAATCCATGAGGGCCAGTCTACTTTCTAGCTGAGAGGGGCTTCCACCAAATTTTTCATCCTCTCTCAAAGGGGTGTTGAAGTCTCCCATGACCAGCCAACTAAGGTTCTTGAAGCTGTCCCTTATTTCCATTATTTTTTTCCAAAAAATGCTTTTGGCTTTCAAGGTATTAGGAGCATATATATTAGCGAGGACCCATGATGTTCCATCTTTTAAATGCTCAAATTTAATACAAAAGAAATTGTTTTCTTGAATAAGAACATGACCTTTAACACTATTGAGATTCTAAATAGTTGCAATGCCTCTAGTGGCACCTTCCGAGCTGCCACCACTGATACTCCTAGATTTAAAGAATTTCAAAGATTCAACCTTTTCTCTACTCATCTTAGTTTCTTGAATAAGAAAAATATTAGGTTTACTATCCCTTATCATATTCCTAATAATATCATGCTTGTAGGGATTATTTAGTCCCCTAATGTTCCAAGAGATAATCTTCATAGTTACTTACCAATTCCTAACTCCTTCAGAGTCTTCAGAGTCTCGTCTTCTATGTTCTGGCTGGCCTCCTTGTCTCTAACTTTGTGGTTTTAAGGTCATCCTAGGGATGAGGAGACATACCTGACATCAACTTGAGCAATTCTACTAGACGTCTTTAATTGGGAAGCCGAGAGAGTGGATCCTTTTTTATTCTTGTATTTTGGAATTTTCCAATCAGCTTCTTTCTCAAGAACCGTTTCAGGGTTACTGAGAATTCTATAAATTTCTTCTTCATTACCCCAATTGGGAGATCTAGAGTCATGTGAAGAACTATTGACTATTTTATAGGTTTGTCTGAATCCGAGAGGTTCATACCCAATATGGCATATTTCTGGGCTTCTTGCATTTCAGAGCTGATCACAAGCGGGGAAGAGTTAGTCTTTTCTTCTTGAGAGCCAGTAATCTCCCCTTCTTCAGGTTGTTCAACATCCTTAATATACTCATCCTTTTGGTCCTCTTCATTGGGCACTTCCTTACTGGACAAAGTGTCAGCAATTACCATCTCGATGTTTTCTTTTGAAGATTCAAACTATTCTTTTAATTCCTCTATTCGGATCTACCCTACTAGGGGGTTGTCTACTTTCATTTGATCCTTCCTCAGGGCTTCCAGGGTGGGGAGATTAGAGATAGAGGTTGAGGAGACCACTTCCTTATTTTCCCCCAAGGGTCCAAAGCAGTTGGTATCAACAAAGTCAGTTTCCTTATTTTCTGAGTTTTTGACTTGCCATACCTTTTTCTCTGGAGCCTTTTTACTTTCAATTGAAGGTTTGGCTTGCTTGTGCTCCCCTTTAGGCTTGAGAGGAAAATGTTTAGCCCAGTGACCTACTTTATTGCAATGAAAGCAAGAAAAGGGGATATATTCATATTCAATATGTTGTTTCGACGTTCCCAATTTTGACACTATGTCTATCTGTTCTGACATATCTGCATCATGATCTATCCCTACACAAAATCTGTCATGAGTGGGCCTCCTTGAAGTTGTGACTAGGTCTATTGAGAGGAGCTCACCAATAGAGCTTGCTATTCCTAAGAATATGCTTTCTGCCCAATACTTAAGAGGCAGACCTGGTAACTTAACCCAAACTTGGACTTGCACAAGAAGTGAATCACTCATGTTTAGATTCGGATGCCATTTCCGAAGGACCAGAGCTGTCTTTCCAACCATCCAAGGACTACCACAAAGGATCCTTATTTTATCTTCTTCACATGAAAAAGAAAAGGTGAGGAGGCCTTTGGGCAGAGCTAAAATTTCAACATTACCTTTCAAAGCCCATTTCCGTTTCACATAAGCCCTTACAACTTCAATTTTTGGGTGTGGTCCCATAAATTTACCTACTAGGGAGTTTGACATACTACTTATATTATTGTCCAGAACTGAATCAGGGATATAAATAGCAAACTTACCACCAGTAGGGTCTGATATATAATTGACGGGAGGTAAGGAGGATTTTCTAGATGGTCTAGTTCCAAAGAGGGATCACCACTTTCTAGATTCTTTTCCATTCTCCAAGACCTCTTCACGTGGGTTGGACCCCCCGCTGGACCCCCCCACCATGTTTCCAGAATCCACATTCTTCTCTGGCAGAGTGCCTTCAGCCTGTAGAATATCATCAGCCTGCGAAATTTCCGGAGGCTTGTCCTGCTCCCCCGTAGGACCAACTCCAGCATTCTAGTCGCTCCCACCATTGGAACTAGAGTTCCCACCTTGCAGAGAATTTGAAATTTGAATTCAACCATTGTCGCTAAATCCACCTCCTCGCGAGCTCTCCATTGTGCCTGTGTGCTTGTCGTGTTTTCTTGTCAAAGGATTCAAAACAATCGATACAAAGTATCCATCCAATAAATATACATCAACATTGATAAACAAAACAACATCAACAAGTGAAAAAAGTATCAGTTTGTATGACCATCACTCATATCTTGAGAAAAATAAATCTTCATCAAAAGACCAAATTCATCATCTATAAATTTGTTGTAATGATTTGTAATGTATTTTGGCAAAGTGTTTTTTTGGGCTAAATTTAAATTCATTGTATCTTGTTGATGGAATTATGGTTTGTAGCCACCCTAACTAAAAAGTGTGTTTAGGGCTAGTTGGAGAAGATATTGTGTGTCGGTAGTTTGAGAAGAAGTTGTTGCCGAACCATATTGAAGTGTCTGCATGTTTGTAGTAGAGTTGTGCTGAAAAGGACTTGTACTAGAAGGCAAGGAAGTTCTATAATCAGATCATTTGCCCTGTTGTTCCCTAATAGTTACAGTAGTTTGAAATCCCTTAACCGGGTAGATCCTAAGAGGTCTTATATTGTAAATCCCTTTAACGGGTGGATCATTAAATTGAGTTTGAAATCCTCTAGCAAGGTTACTCTTAACAGGGTAGAGCTCCTAACAGAGCTGAGGGAAAATCCCTAAACCGGGTGACTCCTAATAGGGTTTTCTCTTAACCAGGTTAGGCCTTTAACCAGATGCATTCCAAAAGACTGCAAATACTTTGTTGGTGCTAATTCCCACCGTGGTTTTTCCCAATTGGGTTTCCATTAAAAAAATCATTGTGTTATGGTTTGCATGATTTGTTGGATGTTTGCTTATGTGGTTATATTTCTTGCATGCTTATTGATTATCAAGTTGGTGAAAGTTGTTATAAGATTTATTAAGTTTTTTCTTGCATTGATTCACCCCCCCCCCCCTCTCAGTGCCTTATAAGTTTATTAGTGCCTCCTTGACCCAAGGTCTTGATCATCTATAAGTTTATTAGTGCCTCCTTGACCCAAGGTCTTGATCATCTCTTCCATCTCCTGGAATTTATTAGCCACCTCTGCGGACATCCCCTTTGGAGGAATTATCCTAGCCTCTTCTTCCCAATGATCACACTTACTTTTATACCAATATGATGTAGAGCCCTGAGAGGATTGAGTAACTTAGAACAAATTTGGTCACCATTTCCCAAATATATTTAGGACCACTTAGATCAGACTCACAACCAATCTTAGACTCCTCACAAGGCTCTAGACATCAACAAAAACATACCAAGCATGATAGACCACACATCATGCAAAATCAAGCCTAAACCCCACTAGGCTTCAATGCTCAAGCATGAGACAACCATGAACTTGTTGCATAAATATTAGGGAAGACATAAGAACACCTTGGAACATTTTTATGAAGACAATTTAAGACCCCAAACATGTTTTTTTTTATCCCAACTTCAAACTATGACTATCCACCATGTAGACCAACCCCTAGGCCTAGTAGCCCTCAACACAAGACAACACCAAAATACACAACAAAAAGGTATTTGAACCCAAATTATATGCATTTAATTTTATGTCTCAATAAGGCCTTAAACATAGTACAAACTCAGACCTTGAGTCTTTATGCAAACCCCCAAAGTGTACATTTGACCAACTAGGCCTAGAGCCCCAATTAGGTCACTTTTACAAAGCAAGTACTCTAAAAATGATTCAAATAAAAATTACACCACTTTTAAAACCTCCTAATATCTCTCTATCCACTAAATAAACATTCATTTGGGGTCAAAACATCTCCAATTCTACCCAGCACTCAAAATAGCAGCAAAATCATAACCTGTCACATAAAGATGTCAAGTTAAAACTTCATGAAAATGACTCCTCCCTCCATGGATGCCCCTAAAAAAATTTTAATCCTAAAATAAATACATGGAACTTGCATTCCCCCAAGTGGCATGAAATTTGGATTGGGGAATGTCAAGTTATTGACATTTTTTGTAGAAAACCCTAGGAAATGAGGGTTTTCATACTCGATTTTAGAAAATTGGATGGGTCTCACTTAAATATGCACCAAAAGGATTAAAACTATTGTAAAATGAAATCTATCTCTCTATTATATAAATCCATATTCCTATATTTGATCAATCAATCCATACAATTAAGATATAAGGTCTGCAACACGTGTTTTTACAACAAATCTGAAGGGAAACAATGAAGTTTTGTATTCCAATCACCAAAAATTACATCACAACCTTCCTCTTGGTTTAGGAGAGGTTTATATAGACCACATACATCCTTCCAAACAATCATAACCACCATTTGAACCTTATGACCATTGGCAACCACCTTTTTAAAAAACAATTGTCCTCAAGAATGCAAAAAATGTCATGCAAGTGTTGCAATGTTGACAACTTTTCACTCTAACCTATCATACTCACCTAGGCTCAAAAAATTCATTACAAATAGGCCAAATGTGGCTCAAATATTTTAAATACATTTATCTCACCCACTTTGACACCTTTGGGTGACCATTGACCACTAGTTGACCAAATAGGTCTTGATAGGTTACAAAGTCCAAAATGATGTGAATGCCTTACATAATTGACAAAACATCATGAATTGGTCTAAGGGACCTTATTACATCATATGAACATGAAACAACACAAAAACCAAAATATCAATTCCTTTTGAGTCACTAGGTGCTCCTACACCACCCATGGATAGGTAAATGCAGTCTTATGTTGATCTTCTAGTGCAATCCTGATCTAGTTGTATCCTGATAAACCATCCATTAGTGAAAGCATTTCATTCCCAACAGTTATATCAACTATCATGTCTATGATAGGTAATGGGAAATCATCTTTAGGACATGCCTTGTTTAAATCTCGAGAGTCTATGCAAATTCTTATGCCCCCAATGGGTTTAGTCATAGGTGCCAGATTGGATATCCACTCTGCATAGTCAATAGGTCCGATGAAGCCCACATCCAAAAGTTTATGTAATTCCACATTTACCAGTAATGCGATTTGTGGATGCATCTTTTTAAATTTTTGCTTATATGGTTTGATTCCTGGTAACAACAGTAAGTGATGTAATAACAACTCTAGGTCTAGTCCTACCATATCTTCATATGACCAAGCAAAATTGATGAGGCGTTGTTTGAAGAATTGTATGAACTTGTTTTTTTCCTCATGATTTAATGACTCATCCAAGTGGATATTGTGTATAACCTCTCCTTCTGCTATATTGATTTCTTTAGTCTTTTCCACAAGCAATTTTGAATTTTCTTGTTCAATAGGGAGATTGTCTAAATTTCTCTTACCATTGGTATCACTTTCATCCACATCTTATGACATAGAGGAACTTGCCTTCCCAAAGTATGTTGTTCTATCCAAGCCTATAGAAAACCCTGCCTTATGATTACCATAGGGAAACCCTTCTCTAACACCAAGGAATTTTGCAATAGATTCATCATTTTTAAACAAGTCCAGACTTGGTGACTCTTCTTGCCCCCAGTCAATTAAATGTGAATACATAAGGGGTAAATCATTTCTTTCCTTTGCTGAATAATTTTCTGACATCATGCACAGCTAGTTATTCTAAACATATTTTATTGATCTTGGGCGAATTTGTATATCCTTGTAGTCAATGCCATCAACAATAAGTGCTTGATTGTCATATACCATGTCTATTGTTCGTGGTCTACTGTTGTGAAGAGATATAAATTCATAGTTATGAGAATATGTCACACATTCTATATATTTTTTCACTATCTTATGCTATGCCATTTATCTCATCTTGTTCCTCAATGGGTGATAGTGAAATTTCAGTTGTAGTAATAAATAGTGGGATTTGTTCCTAACTTGTGGCCCCTCTTTCTGTGGTAGAGTCTTCTCTTAATCTTGGTATAAGGCATTCTAGTCTTTGTTCATCTGACTCATTTGGTAGAGATAGGTTTGTTTCCCTTGGTAGAATTATGGTATCCATTGGTAGAATCGAGGTTTTAGACTCATTTGCAGGTGCTAATCCAATTTTTGTTACCACATTTGTAGGTGCTAACCCAGTCTTTGTTACCACATTTGCTTGTGAAGATCTTTCAAATACCATATTGTTGGATGATGCCACATTAGATTCTTGTAAAAGACGTTTGAAATCTTCACCATCTGATTCCTCACTAGGGTATGTTGCTATTTTTTTGCTTCTATGAGATGAAGGAGAAAATACCCACGTTGTTAACTGATTTTGAGGTATACACCCTGATGCTAGTCTAGGATTATTCAATATATCAAGTGTCTGTTAACTTGCCTATGTTATCTTTGTGATGTGTTTGTATCCTAACCCTTGATTCTTTGGGTTCTCCTAAGGTAAATCAAGTTCTATTCTTTCTTGTTTCTATCGTCCCAAGCTTGTGGTACCAACATACCCATGTTTCTATATCATTTTGAAACCATTTCCATACTGATCTAAGGGTAACCTAGCTATTGTGATGTCATATTCTTCTTCTTCCTGTGAGTCAACCCATCTAATGAATGAGCATGAATCTGAGTATTTCACTCTCTTTTCCTTTATCTTGTTTTATTAGAGTATTCTGAGGTTTCCCAAAAGATCTAGGAGAAAGAGATAATTGTCTGACATTTGATGTACCTGGAATGGAATATTCCCCACATCTGACTTCTTTAAGATGTAAAGAAGGTGCCATAGGTGTAGCTTTTTTGGTTCCTGTAATTGTCAATGAGTCCATTTGTGTGGTGAGCGAGGCTACTTGATTGATAGGTACTTGGTTATCCACACTTGCCTTTAAGTGATTACAATGCTGGAATGGGTTTGGATCACCATGGATGGTGATTTCAATGCCATTGTATGGAAATTTAATACATTGGTGGAATGTTGAAGGTACAACCTGCATGACATGAATCCATGGGTGACCTAATGGCATGTTATATCCCAACTCTCTATCCAAGACTTGAAAGGTAACATTTGTTATGATAGGTCCTACTTGTACTAGTAGTGTAACCACACCTTTTGAAGGGTGTTCTTCATCATCATATGCCTTTATGTTTATTTTCTTTGCGGGATCAATGTGAAGTTCAGAATAGCCCAATGCCTTGACCAACTTTAGTGTACAGATGTTAAGACCAACTCCTCCATCTATGAGTACTCTTCTGACTTTCTTCTTATGTATATAAGCCTCTTGATGTAGTGGATCATTGTGGAAAGGCCTATCAATAGGAAAATCCCATTCCGTGAAAGCACTATGGGTAGAAGCAACCAAATTCCCTAACATGGATTGAAAAGTATTTTGGTATATGTCCCTGGTAGCCACTAAGTCTTGAAGTGATTTATCTAAGATAGCGTTGTGATTTGGTGATATGCACAATAACTCAAAAAGGGATATATGTGTTGGGGTTTTCTTTAGTTGCTCAACCACATTATATTTTCCTATTACTGACGAATGATTTGATGGCACCCCTTGTAAGGTTACTTTTTATTGGTGTGTGATGGCTGCACAATCTTTGTCACTTGGATTTACTGTGATAATAGCCACTATATCATCTCTTGTGAATGATTTTACTCATTTAAGATATATTGTGTTATCGAGGTTTGTTTCATATCCCATCTTATAATCATCATGTGAAATTTTGACACCCCTGAATTTTTCTATAACCTCATCTTCTTCAAACCATCCTGAATATGGGGGTTCTTCCTACCCCCAATTTGTAAGACAAATATTCTTATCTTTATCATACCTTAATGCTTCTGACATCATGCAAACCTATTTATCACAGGTATCGGTCCATTGACTTTGTTTATCATTATTTGTCCCATCATCAACTTTATCTGTTGGGTCAATATTTATTGCATCTCCTGCACTAACTTCATGAATAGTATATTCATATGAGACCTTTGTATAGTTAGCAGTGTTCTCTTGTGTTCCTGATGTTGATGCCTTGCCTTTGTCATGTTTGAAAAAAGGGTCTTTAAAGATAGTGTGGTCTATGTTTTTTGAACCTTTGTTTGTGTCCACTATGATATCACCTTGGTCTATCAAATCCTGAATTAGGTTCTTCAACTTATAGCAACTCATTGTCTTATGACCCTTTGTGCGATGATAGTCATAGAAAACATTATCAATTCCACCAGTTTGGTTTTAAAGGACCCGGTTCATACACTCTAATATATGGTAAAGTGATCACATTTGCTTGTATCAAATTTTTTAACATTGATTCAATGGGCTCTCCCAGTGGCATGTAATTCCTTCTTGGAGTATTCATTCTTAGGAATCTTGTACTTGTAGCTGGTGCAATGTTTGTACTTGTTGATACTGTATTGTTTTCAGGATACATACTTTTATTCTAAAAGGGTAATTGGATAGGTCCTTGTAAAGATACAGTTGGTTGAGTCTTGTTCACTATACAGGCATCCACAACATCATTATTAGTCACATTCTTGTTTCTTGACCAAAACTTAGGTTTATCATTGTTTATGTTGTTTGTAGCACCTCCATATTTTATAATACCTTTCTCTACAATCTAAAAAGATGTCAACTTCTTTAGTTTCTAGTATATGACTTTGGCATCTTGTGTAGATGGATCTCCATCTTTGTAAAAAGCATGTGAAGGTTTCATTTTCCTTTTGTTTTGTAGTGCAAAGATCCATCAATGTAACTAGGGTATCAATGTTATGTGAGAAATTTGCAATGAATTGTTTAGCTAGTTCACCCCATCATGTAATCTTTGAGGGAAGGTGTGAAAACCATTCCAAAGAGGAACCTCTAAGACTCTTAGAAAAAAATCTCATCAGATAGGCGTCCTAATGTTCAATCTCTATACATTCAGTAAAAAACTCTCTGATGTGATCCCTAGGATCACCTTTCCCTCGATATCTATCAAATTTCGGTGTTTCAAAGTGTGGAGGGAAAGTGGGTATGTATAGTGTATGATTAAATGGATAAGGACATAAGTCATGCATTGTATAACTCTTTTTATCATTACGGGTTTGCATAGTTGTCACTTGTTGTTGGAGATTCTGTACTTGTTGGGTTAGAATTTCCGTTTGAGTTAATGGTGTACTTTGTGCGTGTATATTCCCCACAAAAGGATTAGTGATAGTGTAAATAGGAGCTTGTCAAAATGTACCATAACTGTAATTCTGCGTGTTGTGACTTCTCCTAGGTGTTGTGAAATAAGGAAATTGTGAACCACTGTTTGGTTGAGTTGCACCCATTATATTAGCGTAACCTAGATTTATGTTTTGATGACTATATATGGAACCTAATGAGTGGGAGATAGGAGCTTGTGTTTCACTTATCATATGGGAAACATGTGAGGCTTTTGTCTCACTTGGTGCAGAAGCACTTGATATTGCTAGTGTGGTTTGAGAAGCTATGATAGCCTATGTTTGTGTGCTAACATTCATAGTTGAGGATGATGCACTTGCTTGAGAACTTGTGTTTGACACCAAAATTGCTTGAGTTGACGATGTTGATGCATTTTGCGAAGAACTTGAAGTCATAGCTTGTGTTTGTGTTACATTGGGTACTTGAATGTTGTTTTGACTTAAGATAATTCCTAGTGGTAGGATCATTGTGACATCAAAATTGTGAGGTAACTTGGCACCACTATGTAATAACAAAGAAAGATACCTATTTCTGTCATTATTTATAAGAGCATTTATAATCATGAGGGTATGTGGGTATTGTTGAACAACCTCAATCTCTTCACATGTCAAGTTTTGTTGTAGTTCTTGTATTGTTGGCATGACATAAGGATTCAACTATTGATAGTTCTGACTGTTTGATAGATCTATGTTCCAAGTAGGGTTAATCGATGGGTCATTGTTTGGATCTAGTTTACCCTTTATTTTTGTGACCTTGTGATGGGAATTTAAGACTACTATATGAGGAAAATAAGATGTAATGAAAGATGACAACAAACCTATGGTATGAATGCAAGACTCTAGACCAAAGAGAAGTGATGTATGCAAAACGAGACCTAACTCTTTATTGGGGATTAGAACGCAAAACTTGTTGAGGACTTTGTTGAGGTATTTGTAATTCAAGTCTCTCAAGTTCTTGTCGAAGGAGTTCTATCACAATTTATCTATCAATTCTATGGGCAATATTATATTCTCGATCTAGTTCAAACCCAACTCCTATGTATTGAGGTGCACTTGTCTTTAATTCCCAAGCCAAGTTATCTAAGCCATCAAGGATATGTCATTGACCATCGTTCAACACTAGATTAGGTTGCTCAAAAGGGAGAAAACCATCACCTGGTAGACCCATTATGATACATGCTATGATCTTCTAAGATGATTATGCAAATGGTGACAGATTGTGATAGGCATATATGGAGCCTAAATAAGGACCAAAATGAAGATTATGATGCTACTAGAATGAATATCTATGTAAAGATCTATGAGGATGCTAATGGGACATAAATGATGATCTTTTTATGCATGGACCTATACGAAGATTACGACGACGTATATAGGAATTCTATGAAGACATAGATGAAGACTATGCAAGGACTGATGTAAATGAGGACTATAATGAGGATGATGCAAGGACTTATGCAAAGTAAAGACGTAAATGAGGACTATAATGAGGACGATGCAAGGAATTATGCAAGGAATGATGTAAAGTAAGGACGTAAATGACGACTATAATGAGGACGATGCAAGAAATTATGCAAGGAATGATGTAAAGTAAGGACGTAAATGAGGACTCTAATGAGGAGGATAATGAGGATGATGCAAAACCTAAGGACTCTGAGAAAACCTATGGTCACAAGTATATAAGGTGTCTTTGCTGTGAAAATTTTAGACTTTCTTGGATTGTTTGATGTTTCAAGATTGACTTTGTTTCAAGTAACTATGTTTGTGGGACGTCTTTTTTCAATTTTGAGAACACTGTCTAAAGATGAGTATAGCTGGATGAATTGTGTTCTAGTGACAAACTCTAAGAATTCAGAGCTATGCAAGGCATGGACTAAAATAGCCCAAGATCAACACCGACTCAATATTGGTTTAACACAACAATACATACAAGAACATAATAGACAATCCTAGGCTAGATATTGGAAACCATTCAAAGAGGCCCTTACACAATACCAAAACAAGATGAACAACTAGAGAGTCTGGCAGCACTGGCTCCACTCCACGACACATTTCTCGGGCATGCTAGTCTCTCTTACTCCGATGATCCTAAGATCTTATCACCAAGAGCTTTGTGTCTCATAATGCAAAGTACATGAAGGGTATCTATGGGGTATGATCCACACTCTCAAAATCAATGAATGTGGGATTTGGGCTACTAAGTTGGTTCTTAATGTAATTTTTTAGGGGTTCCGATCCAATGATGGATTCTCAAAGCAAGCTACTTAAGGATTTAGTTAAGCTTATCAGTGCAAGGAAGGCCCCCACATACGTTAAATTCACTCAAAACTCTAGCCACCTCACCACTATGTTTATATAGCGGCTCAAAAAACCCACTCGAGAGTATGTTATGAGAGATGATATCCCCAATGCATCCCAATTAGAAATACCTCTATAGGGTGATGAAATCCCAACTCAAATATATCCCCCACTACTAAAAGAAAAAGGGTGTCGTTATCACCTTTCTCTCTCTCCCAAGACCCTGAAGGTGGGTGGAAAGGTATTTAATGCAACAATGGGTCCACCCTAGACACAATTTTTTTTTTCCCTTATATATCACAATGTGTGATTTATTCTATTGATAAGACAAATTCATGTCAATTTTAAAGCCCAAACTGAGGTGTGAGATATGTACGTGCATGCATATTTTAAACAACAAAGTGAAGCGTGAGATCATGCATGTCAATTTTAATACCAAGATTTATTTTAAGTACCAAGATAAAGTGTGAGATCATGCCTGCCAATTTTAAACCCAAAATCCAAAAGTGAATTAACCCTAAAGGATCCTGCAATCAAATTATCAGTAGTCTCAAAATAGTCTAGGATGATCAAGCCTTCTCTATAATTTTGCCACACACTCCATACAGGGAATTGGTAGCCAAAAAACACACATAGAAAACAAAAAGTCAATTATCTACAAAATGAATGCAGTACAAAAAATCCATGAATGCGTAAACCTGACTGGATGAATGCATAATTCAGACAGAACGACTACATGATACTATCAGGATGAATGTGACACAAAAAAATAAGAGGATTCAAAACCTAAAAGAAAATAAACACAAACCAGAAACCTACAAAACCGAATATTAACCCCTAGACAGATCTCTCATCAACCAGTCTATGCTAGTTAAGTTGTATTTCACTGTGTATGATAGAATAAGGTTGTTGAATCTGGAAAGAGCCACTTGGTCTTCTGAGTCTTTTTTGTTTTTTCTGCTTTCAGGATTCACTAGTAATGTTTGGCTTGCCTTTTATGTTCAACTGTTCTTCGAGAACCTGAAATCTTAACCTTCACTTTGTGTGCCATGAGATATTATATTTAAAGCAGCATACAAAGATAAACTCTTCAAATTTGCAGAATTTAATGATGAATTTAGACAAAACAAAGAACAAAAAATTTTAAAAAACACAATTAACTGTATGCAAAATTAATAGCTACGAATGCGTAAAACTATCTAGACAAATGCATAATGATGTTTGCATGAATGTGTGACAATGTCTAAATGGATGCCTAAAACTGTCTATACGATTGCAATAATATGTCTGAACAAATGCGTAATAGTTTGGGCAGCCTATGAAATCCATAAAAAACCTATAAAAATTCTCAAAAATTTGTACGATTCTACAAAAACACAAAACAAATACAGAGGATTAATTAGCTTCTCATTCATATTGGGCTCACCATTGTTTTCATGCCTAAAATCATCATAGCTAAATAGGAAATAAGGAAAATCACAAATTCCTTAACTATTTAAGCAATCCTAAACATAAATCAATGAAATAGATGCATAATTGAATCAATTGAACAATATAAAACTCCATATTTTGCATCATAGCTTCCATTGTTCTTCTCTTCTTTGTGGTATGGTGGCTCTAGATATCATGCTAGTAACCTGCAAGTGACACAAAGTTTCAAAGTTCGTGATTGTTGAAAGTGGAGAGTTGATCCTGAATTTATAGATTTTTGGAGAGGATTGATTGTGAGGTGGAACAAAATGCTTAAGAGGTGGAACTTAGGTGAGCTCACATGCTGATTGATAGTTGAACTATTGATTTGGAGGTGGAACTCAATTGATTGAATAAATAAATGAGTTAACTATTTGAGAAAAAGCTATCTAGAAGATAGAAAAAGAATGATTGGAGGATAATTAAGAAATGATGCAATTAATCAATTAATTGAATTGATCAATTAAAATAGATTGAATAGTTAACTGATTGAAAGCTTTTTGTAAAAAAGAAAAGCGAAAGATAGAAATAGAGATTGGAAACATAATTGATTTAATTAATCAATTAATTGATTTGATTAATTTAGCATGTTCTTGAACTTGATTTAAATTTTCAATTTAATCTTTGCATGATAATGAATTCTCATAATTCAATTTGATTTTTTAATATATTTAGAACTTGACAGATTTTTAATTTGATTTTTGAATGTTAATTAAATTTTGATTTTATTTAAAGTCAACTTGATCTTTGAAAGCATGCGAACCTGATTTAGAAATTCAATTTGATTTTTGAAATTGTGAAATTAAAATGCACATGTATTTGAAATTAGACGAAATTGGAAGAATATGAATTTGAATTTGAATTTGAGAAAATAATGAAATTAGAATTTGGGAATTTGGAATTTGAATTTGAATTTGAATTAGAGGAATTAATTAGTTAATTATCTAATTAAATAATTTAAAAAAACTATTTAATTATTTAGAAATTGAATTTAATTAAATAATAAAGATTATTTAAATTAAAGGAATTAAACCATAATTAATTAAATAATTAATATTTAGAAAAGGGTTTAAATGATTAATTGATTAGGATAGAAATTGAAATAGGATAATTAGTAAGATGATGAAGAAATTTGAATTTAAAAGAATAAGATTAATTAAATTAATTAAAGCATTAAAAAATTATTTAATTAACTAGACGAAAAATTAATACATGACCAATGAGACATTTTTAGGCATCTACACAAGTATTTGTGGTTTTGAATATGTAATCTAGATTTTGTGTAGCAATAGCATCATTGTCTTGAAGTTTTCCCCATACTTGTACATTTGTGATCATATGAATTCAATACTGAGAGTATTTGAGTTTGTCATTACACCCTAAACTGTAATTGTGTTATTTTGTCATTGGTCTCTTTAAAGTAAGGAGTTAATTACTTTGATCAGATAACTGTAAGGAAAGAAGAGTGCGGAAATGCTCTCCTAACGTCAATTCTAAGGGGATTTGCAAGCAAGGAAGTATTTTGATTTCAGTTTGCAATACATTAAGATAAAACACAAACATAAGATTAAGATTAACCAGACAAAATAGCACCAGAGAAAGACATTAGATATACGTGGGAAAATCCTTACGAGTAAAAAATTCACCACCAAAAAAGAGATCCCTTTATTTCGTAAACAACACGGTTACAATAAAGTACTCAGATCCTCTTTTATGGACTTCGTTCTCAGAACTCTGTTCTCACAACATGCAAACACCTCTACTCGGCTTGACTTGTACAACTTCCCTATTTTCTCTTTGGCTACCACCATAGTATTTATGCACACCCATATTCTCATCGGTTACATCTCTGGCAACCGCCATCTGCCAAACTAATCGGCCTTGGAGCATAACCGTCCAGTAATAGTCTGTTCATTCATGAATTCTTGGAAAATATATTATCCCACATTCATCTGGAAGACGGGTCGATTCGTATTCAAATACACCAACAGAAACATTCCAAGTGTCCGCCTACTAGTCTTCGGTCTAGGCGACGTCAACCCAATCACCGAAGGCGATTCCATCGGGTATCGGGAAGACAAACAATCAACTATCCCGAACGTCCGATTTTTCTCTCTGTGCTCCACCACATGGAACCCCCTGATTTGTTCTGGTCCTTGCTCTGACATCTTAGCACGACCTCACTATCTGCCTAGAATTATTCTTTGTCGCTGGGTCGTGATGGAAAGTCTCATGAGAAATTTCCCATCGTGACCTAGTGACCATCATCGGATCTTCTGCAATCATCATCCGATCATCTGCGATCTGCTTGGCCTTTAACTTGCCTAAGCCACTCACTTGTCGGGTCCCACCACTTGGTCACCATGTCGCAAGGGATATTCCAACGAGCAATTTCCCATTGCGACCTAGTGATCACCATTGGATCAACCTTGATCGTTGTCCAATCATCCTAGACTTGCTCACCAGTTAACTTCGCTTGAGTGTTCTCTTGCTGGGACCCATCACTTAGCTGCCATCTCGTGAGGGATATTCCAACGAGCAGTTTCCCATCACGACCTAGTGATAGTCATTGGATCTTTTGACCCGACCGTCAAATCTACTCAACTTGCTCACCTGATAGCCGATCACAAGAAGAGGATTCCACCGGTCCATTTGCAAGAGTCAAACCGATAGCTGTTCTAACGGGATAGGTTACTCCAATCAACCCAAACACTGGTCAGGATAATTTGAGGCATATTTCCAGCAATCTCCTAGTTGCCGAGGAATTTACTGGACCTATCAACCATGCCAAACACTTACAAATTACACTGAGAACCATGGAAAATCCCATCAATGCTGATATACCACTCAATCAGAAACCATCAGGAAAAAGAAATTAACATGTGCACCTATGCAAAGCAGTCTCGTCTCTTTTATGAATACTTCCATCTTCTACCATACCACTACCACAGGACATACATAGAAGCTATCCACTGAGAAAATTACAACTCTGTCTCTCGAGCACACAAAACTCATGATCCAAAAACTAACTGAATGTACAAACATTTGTTACAGACATAGCTAGAATAGCACCCACAACAAGTGCTAGCACATCCAACTACACATACCCTTAAGAGATCATTAACATGTCCAACTTGTTACTCACAATCTCAAGCTCCACATGCAATACACACCAAGCAGCTCCCACTGCACAGGTAATGTCAACCGTTTACAACATCTCATAGAAGTGAAATAGTCTTTGTACTAAGAGCTTTCTCAATACTAACTAGAAACAAAGAACCTGCAAGCAAGTCTTCACAACACCTTGTATCATACCCTTTCTTCACCTCTAAATGCTAATTGTGTTATCATAGATGAATGCCTTTCAGTTGAACCTATTACTCATTCCAAAACAACACCATCTACGTTTCCATGTTTCTAAGAGCACCTGTAGTTGATCAGCCCATGCCAAAACTTCAAATGCATAACCACATTATAATGAAGTACCAAGCAAATGATCAATGTACTCAAAACATAGAAACAAAACCAAGATAAATTTCAAAGTTCCAACTGCAAAATCAGGAACATAAACATGATACACATGATCTAAAACATCTCATCCAAAGAGATTACATGCTTTGTATGAACATATCCATACTATGTCATGACTCTAAATGTACCTCAAGAGTGTACCCAGACATAATATAACCCATCCTAACTAAGGAAAACAACATCTCTTCCAAAGACTTATGAATCCTCAAGATGTTAGCATCTCCAGTCACATGAAGATCATCTAGCATCAAATGATGAATATGCATCATTTCCAAAGACCCATGGTACCCAGTCTCACAAGGCATCATGACAGAACCAGACACCACTAGATGTTTGTCTTGCCAAAGCAACTCAGAAGGCATCTCCATCCTCATTCTGTGAGGACGCATAAGACAAAGAATTTGAAGAACTCTTGTTTCCTTTCTTCTTCTTCTCTTTGTAATCCTTTCGAATGTGACCAACCTTCCCACAGTTAAAACACTTCGCTTTGGACTTCTTTCTAGGAGCAGAACTTTCCTCCAACTTGGATTTAGTCTTCTTGTCCTCTGTCTTGCCATCAATAGCAAGGGCCTCCTTGACCATCTCAAAAGATTTTCTTCGTGTTTCTTCTGATAAAAACGAAGCAACCACTTCTTCCATCTTGAAAGTGGTTGTTGTACTCCCAATGGCCATTACCAGATGATCCCATGTGTTAGGCAGAGAACATAACAGAAGAATACATCGATCCTCATCATCAATCTTGACTCCTATGGAAGTCAGTTGAGCAACCATCATGTTGAAAACATTCAGATGATCACAAAAAGATGTACCCTTGTCCATCTTCAAGGAATACAACTTCTTCCTCAGGAACAACTTGTTTACCATAGATTTCCCTTGATAAATATCTCCAAGTTTTTTCCACAGAAAATGTGCAGTCTTTTCCTCATGAACGTTTAACAGAACAGAGTTTGCCAAACAGAGTCTAATCAATCCTCTATCTTTTCTATCTGCAAGATCCCAGTCTTCTTGCCTCATGCCTAAAGGTTTTTGTCCAGACACAACAAACCACGGATCTCAATCAACTAGCAAATCTTCCATCTTGAGTTTCCACAACTCAAAGTTTGAACCATTGAACTTCTCAATCTCCACTCATCTAGAGTTGTTTTCCATCTCAATCGGGAAACAAAATACTTTGCCAGACTCCCACTGAAAAACAAAATTGACACAAAATAGCCCTACCCATCAAGGATAAAACAACTAAATGGCTTTGATACCACTTGTAAGGAAAGCAGTGTGGAAAAAAGCTCTCCTAACGTCAATTGTAAGGGGATTTGTAAGCAAGGAAGTATTTTAATTTCAATTTGCAATGCATTAAGATAAAACACAGACAAAAGATTAAGATTAACCAAACAAAATAGAACTAGAGAAAGACATCAGATATACGTGGGAAAACCCTTACGGGTGAAACACCCACCACCAAAAAAGGGATCCCTTTATTCAGTAAAAAACACGGTTACAATAAAGTACTCAGATCCTCTTTTATGGACTTTGTTCTCAGAACTCTGTTCTCACAACATGCAGATACCTCTACTCGGCTCGGCTTCTACAAATTCCCTCTTTTCTCTTCGGCTACTACCACAGTATTTATGCACGCCCATCTGCTCGTCGGTTACATCTCTGGCAACCGCCATCTGCCAAACCAATCAGCCTTAGAGCATAACCATCCAGTAACAACCTATTCATTCATGAATTTGTGGAAAACATATTATCCCACATTCATCTAGAAGACGGTTTGGTTCGTATTCAAATACACCGACATAAACACTCCAAGTGTCCACCTACTAGTCTTTGGTTCAGGCGACATCAACCTGATTGCCAAAGGCGATTCCATTAGGTATCGGGAAGACAAACAATCAGCTATCCTGAATGTCCAATCTTTCTCTCTGCGCTCCGCCACGTGGCACCACCTAATTTGTTCTGGGTCCTTGCTCTAACATCTTAGTACGGCCTCACTATCCGCCCAACATTTTTCTTTGTCGCTGGATCGCGATGGAAAGTCTCACGAGCAATTTCCCATCGCAACCTAGCGACCACCATTGGATCTTCTGCGATCTGCTCAGCCTTTAACTCGCCTGAGCCACTCACTTGCTAGATCCCACCACTTGGTCGCCATGTCACGAGGGATATTCCAATGAGCAGTTTCCCATCATGACCTAGCGATCACCGTTGGATCAACCTTGATCGTCGTCTGATCATCCTGGACTTGCTCACTAGTTAACTTCGCTTGAGTTCTCTCTTGTCGGGACCCATCTTTTCGCCCAACCATCAAATCTACTCAACTTGCTCACCCAATAGCCGGTCACAAGAATAGGATTCCACTAGTCCATTTGTAAGAGTCAAACCGACAGCTATTCTAACGGGATAGGTTACTCCGATCAACCCGAACACTAGTTAGGATAATTTGAGGCATATTTCCAAAAATAACTATGATCCCAAATGTATGAAATTGATTTGTAAGAATGAATTAGTGATAACTTGAGAGGGGTTGTTAATGTTAGACATAAACATGTTTGAGATCCACTGGTTAAAGTTTAGTTTGTTGATAGGATCTCTTTTGCAATTTCATGTTAGACTTTGTTTCCCAAGACAAGGCACTAATCTATAAGAAGCTTGATGTATCTTCAGAAACAAATTGAATTATCAAAATAATTTTAATTAATGTTATAGGGGTAGGTTTAGTATAGATTCGTTCTCAACAATATTCAAAGTCATGATGTGACTATGCATTGAAATCATGAAATAGAAACACCCATTATATTAAGTTTGAAAATTATCCACTTGTGAGATCTGTAGTTACTTGTCAAAAATGCATTTATCATGTATGTAGATCAATAAGATAGGAACACCCTCCTGATTTTAGTGAAGCTCGAAGTGAAGAGGGCTTGTATAGCTTTTTTATGTTACATTTTCTTGTCTTCAATCTATGGATAGGGTTGGATATATCGTCTAGATTTTCAATACCATGATCTAGGTTCTATGATTTATCTTAAGATTGAAGGTAGCAAGAAGAATCACTAACATGACACATCTTCTTTTTCCCAGGTCCAAGTTTGTGGCTCTGTGGGATATCTATAGCTTAATGTTTATGTAAAATTGCTTCAACAATTCATTGTTTTTCCCTAATTTCACAATCAATCAAATTAAACTAAGAAAGAGGATAGGTTAAAAAAACTAGTCGAATCCGATCAAAATTTTAGTCTCTTTCCCAGAAGGATTGGGCCTAGATCTATTAGGTTCAACCCTCTTTCAATTTAAGTAGGTTAGTTAGTGGTTTTATTATATTAAACCCTAATCACTAATTTCCACCACATTACATTTTGGTGAGCCCAACATCTTGCATGCCTAATTATAATTTATTGTCTCAGATATGATTTTGTATGCATTGTACAATTCAATTTTGCACTCATAATTGTTACTTTCAAATGAATTTCATAAATTTAGAGGTTAAATTCATAAAAATCCTAATTTATTATTCTAAACTTAACTTGTGGGTTGCATAATTTTGCAAATGTATCTTAAGATCTGATTACCGTGACATGATATCTTTTGATCTAAAGAAATTTATTGTTCAAAATCATAATTCAATTTGCTCAATTAATTGCTTAATCAATCATTTTCGAAGAAAATTGTATTGCTTAATCATTGTTTTCAATTTTTGCATTCAAATTTCTCTCTTTTGTGCATGAGTTTTGCTACCATTAGTCCTACATACAATATTCCAGTGAGAATTTATAGAATCAAGTCTTCCCAAGGCTTAATCACTAAAGATATGAAGCCTCAATTGGATCACTTATTCTATGAGAATGTTGGTGCTTCCTCTAATCCAACTAATGACATCAATTATCCCCATTCTCCTTATAATTATTCTGATGTGGATGAATCACTAACTAGGGTTAATAATGACCAATTGGAGAAGTTGACAATGAATTTGAAAATATTCAACAATACTTGGAAAGTGAGGCAATTCCTTTACTTGAAGGTTTAAAGAGAATGGTGCAAAGTGATAAAATTGGTATTGATTTTTTGTGTGGCCTTGCTCATATTGTTGATAGTAATATCATTCCAATCAAAAGTTGTGTTGAAGTCCTTGGTTACTCTCTACCCACTAGTTAAGCCAATCATTCCATTCATATGCCTACATTCTTGCCTAGTGTGCCTACATTTACATCTTCTATCATGGCTACTTCCACACAAAACGTTAATCCTACACATGTTGGTCATGGGGGTAATCCCATTAAAAAATATTATGACATACCTCCTTTCACGAGTCTTTCATTTGTATCCCAATCATTTCCTATACCAACATATTATAGTGTTCCACCTTATTCTAAACCTTTGTAATGCCCACCTCCTAGTTATAGATTCTCGCATCTATGTTTTGATTATTTTTTATGCCATTGAGATTTATTATCATGATGCTACTATTTTTTTATGGATCATTTCTTATTGATATCCAATTAGAAATTGATACATAAGTATGTTTATATGAGATTATGAGATTATGTGAACGATATCAATCATGGTCAACTAGATATTCTTATTTGAAATTAAGTGCATAACTCAATTATAATGCATGATGCGTATGTTCATCTATGGTTTATCATGAATATTTACTTTATAAAAATGTTAAACTACTAATGCAATTCAATCATGAGAAAAAGGATTTAGAGATATTTGTTAGATATGATGTATATGATTTATACGTATTCCTTTTTTCATTGCTTCAATTATAAAACTTACAAGATAAGGCTAATGTTTGAAATTGAGTGTGCAGGTACCCATGGTCAATGAGGTGGGGAGGTAACATGGCGATCTTTGTGCTAAGTTAGTTAAGCTGACCTAACCTATTTGGAGAGGCTAAGGTCTTTAGTTACATGTTTATGTTGTGATGAGAAACATTTTGTGTGTGGTAAAATCTGAATGTGATGATGTCAAGTATATGATGTGTTGTAAGGTAGTGTCAATATTATTTTTTAAGTGAGGTCAATAGTAAAATGTGGCATTTAGCAGTTGGTGTGAAACTAATGTTATCTAATGTTTGAGTGAGTTTCTTGACTCATTTTCACTGTATTATGTGTTTCCTAACCTCCTAGGTCATAGGACTATGAGATAGGAATCTCTTGGAAACCTTAAACTTAGTTATATGTGAGTTTTGACCCCTCTCTTGTGAACATTTTTAAATGTAATGAGTTTGACCACATGGACAAGTTGGCAAGCAAGGCATGAGAGAGTGGAGGACATTTGGAACAATCCTATTCAAATCATCTCCTCCACTATCATGTCTACACACTTGAGAGAAGAACATGAGAAATATGTGAACTCATGAGAGAACTGGTCACACATGTGTGAGCAAGGGTGGTTTTCTACTTAGTTATGGAAAAAGAGATGGAATTCATTCTTGCTCGTAAGAAATTGGAGCCAAGCTAACTTTCCATCCATGTTTTGAGAGATGAAAGTAGTGATAAAGAAGAAGGGAGAGGTAAATTTAGAGAAAGAAGAGCTAGAAGACAACTCTATGTAAGTCCCTTGTCCTTCACTCTTGATTGTAAATGTTGATAAGTTTATGTAATGAGATTATTATTGTTCTTTTCAAATAATACAATGTTGTGGTAGTTGCAGTGTTAATGTACTTATGTGAATGTGTTTATTAATAATCTCATCAAATCATATCATGTTGTAATATAGTTGTGTTGTGAAATGGTACATTTTTGGGTTGGGGTATGGATTAGAGGAGACTCCCATAGTGAGGAGTTTACTCTATGTATTGGGGTATGAGAGAGTATGAGGCATTGTGGGAAAAGTTTGTTGGCTTGATGATGATTGTAATGTATTTATCACTTGTTGTCATTGATGAAACACTCTCACACACACATATGATTACATTGACTACCGGTGTAACTTCATTGATTTACTCTGTTAACCAGTATGTTTAAGGTCTATCATAAACTGGTACTCTATGTCAACCAATATGTTCCTAAGAGATAACCTGTGGTTACATTAAGTCAACATCAAAATGAAGATGAAGATGGAGATCAAGCAGAAGATTCCAGGACAACGGTTCACATGTTTTGTTCCACCCTGTATTGACTGTTCTAATCAATATCCATTTTTGTGATGAGTTACTAGCACCATTTTTTTGGCGGTCATTTTTGTGATGAGTTATGTTTAATTGTCTAGATACACTGCACCTAGGAAATTGTGTTCCTATGGCCGACATAAGATTTGTATGTCTATTTAAAGACATCTTAGTGAATCATTTAAGAGAGAGTGAACTAATAGAGAAGAGGAGATTTATGCGAATACTGATATGCATAAAGAAATATTTTGTTGAAGAATGATAAGTGTTAAGATGAAGAGCAGTGTTGAATGTACTTAGAATGATCTGATCAAGCAAGTCTTATGCTACTCGGAACAAATCAAACCTTTCTTGTTGTTTTCTAATCATTACAATAGAAGCAAATCCCCTAACGGGGTAAGCTCTAACAAGCTTCATTATACAAATCCTCTAACAAGGTGATCCATTAGTTTGGATTCTCAAATCCTCCAACAAGGTTACTCTTAACAGGGGATAAGCTTCTAATCAAGCTTGGGATCTCTAACAAGATTTGCTCCTAGTAGAGCACTTTGTAAAACCTTAACCGGTAGTTATCTATTACTGCAGATAGTTAACTTGTGAGTTCCATCTCACCGTGGTTTTTACCTATTTAGGTTTTCCACGTATAAACACTTGTGTTATGGTGGATGTTCTACTTTATATGGATGTTGTTATTTCATTTTGGATAGCATGTATTTTGTTTAAATGCTTGGTTAAGTTCATCTATCGGTTAGTGTTTGAAGTTGTGTGTGTTTTGGTGTCACCGATTCACCCCCCCTCTCAGTGCTTTTCAAGACCATCAATTGGTATTAGAGCCTAACTTCTTTGAAGCCTAATCGCTTTGAAGGGAATCTTGAAACTACCATGGGGGATAGGAGCTACTTTGAGATGGTTAGAGAGATAGAAGCTAGTAGAAATGAAATTGAATCCCTTAGGGGAAAACTGAAAGTTTCTCAAGTCAAAAGGAGAGAGCTATCTGAAAAACTGCTGGAAATATTTGATAATAGTTCTTCAGATGAAGCCAACATTGAAGCTTTAGCTGATGAAGTTGAAAATGTGAATGGTGAAAAAATGAATCTAAGAAGAGAGCTAGAAGGTCTTACTATCCACATGAGTCAGGAATTGGAAGCCAGAAGAGCTACTGAAGATCTTGTCAAGGTAAGAGATCATAAAGATCAAACGGGAAAAAAACACTATACATGAGGACTTGATTGCTGAAATAGAAGAAAAGGAGAATCTAAAGCTAGATCTAGAGTTGGCATCGTCTCTTAAAGAGAACCTGTCTAAGCATAATGAAGATCTTGTCAAAAATATTACTGAAGCCAATGAGAAATTGGAGAAGTTTGTCAAAAGTTCTACCATGCTGGAAGAACAAATTAAATCACAAAGAATGAAGGGTGATATCTCTGGACTTGGTTCTCATACAACTGAAAAAGGTGAATCCTCCGGTACAAAGAACAAAACTACTTCTAAAGTCAATAAGACTACCAGTAAGAAGGTTTTTAAACCTGTCTTCTTTGTTTGTCACAAGCCTGGTCATACTGCAAATATTTGTAGAAACAAACCTAACATAAATGCAAATTACAATACTAATGCTAGGTATATGTCTAGAAAGTTTGAAGGTCATTGCTACACATGTGGAATGTATGGGCATAGACATATTGAGTGTAGATATGGATCAAACAATCCTGTACCACACATGCATCCTAGACCAAATGGTGATTGGATAAGGAATTTTGATAACCGGGTAAACCGGAACTTGCAAAGATCCTATGGCAACTAGTTTAGTCCATTCGAAGTGGAAAAGGCAACAAATGTTGTTTGCACCTTTTGTAATAGCTTTGGTCATGTAGCTATGAACTGCAGAAGAAGAACAGGAAGAGGAAATGTAGGACCCTGGAGATCATCTGGTATGGTTTGTTACCACTGCAACAAACCAGGGCACTTAGCAAAGTTTTGCAGATCAAGAAATAACAGACCGGTCAACTCCTTTAAGGATCAGAAAGGCAAACAAAAAGTTGATATCGAGGAAACCAGAGAAGATATGAATCAAATTTGGAAAAAGAAAGGTGATGGCTCACCTAGAGAAGAAACTATTCCTTCACCTATTGAAGAGAACCCAACACCGGTGACTTAAGCCTATCTAACATGGCTAAGGGGAGCTTAATGGTAAAACATCTCCGGACCCCTTGTAAAATGAGCAAGAAAGAATATTTGAATTATAAATTTTTGATGACTTTTTGTTAATGTGTTATCAACTGGTATTTCACTTAAGCAGTAAATAAAACATTAGGGTTTGTAAGCTAAAGTGCGAGCATTTATTATAGTTGGTAAAGAGGATAAAAACAAGTTTTACTTTATCATTTTTATCCTAACTCTTTCAAAAAAGAAATTTGAAGAAATTGCAGAGCAGAACAAGATTGTCTTGTTGTCAATTGGAAAATTGTTTTGCGTTTAGAGAAATCAAGTTGAATCCAAAGTTGCAGAGAGGCAAATGGGTGTGTATTTGAACATTTCAACCGGGAATTAGAACGACATGCAAGATACAAGGTATTTCTTTGTATACCACTTTGAAACTTGTTTATCTAGAATGGCATCTACTTCTAAGCCTATAGAGAGGTTGATGATCACTGTTGAGCCTGAGGAAGCTCTAAAGCCAGATGAAATTATGTCTTATAATGCATTATCGCAAGTCCCGAGTGGTGTTGTGGTCAAAGGTGACTTGTCTAGCTATATAGATTGCAAAATAGAAGATTTAGGAACTCTACACATCCATACTCAGCTGAAATCACTCTGTGATAAGAGTGGAAAGATTGAAACAAAATATGCTCGGGTTTTTGAAAAAGGGTTTCATAATGCTGCATATTTTCTTGAAGATTTTGAGGATGAACACATAAGAATCATCTTGAGTCGAGTCCTTAGAGAGAATATGTATTTGGAAAGGACCCATACAATAACCAAGGAGGCTATTAGGGCTGTAACGGGTTATTGCTCAACCGGTGATATTCCTGTGTTAAGAAGAATTTCAAAGGACACTGCCTTCAAGCTAACTGGTTTTGTAACTGATAAGCATGCTTTCTCTATCAACAATATTAGAGACCCTGTGGTGAAACGTGCAGCAATGGTGATAGGCTATCGGGTATTCTACTCCAATAGACTTAACAGTGTTCCATCTGCAACAATTCACACAACACATAGAATGATTGTTGATAATGCAGACTATGATATTTGTGGAGCCATCAAAGACCAATTATTTCAAAATTTGAAATCCATTAAGAAGGACAATACACAAAAGTTCAAATATGGTCAGCTATTAGTCAGGTTATTTTTCTATTTTCAGAACTTCCTACCGAGTATTGGAGATATTGAATGGTCCATGGAACAACCGGTCAATTGCAAGATCAAGAACAACATTAAGGCTATGGAGACTACTTTTTCAGCTGTCGTGAACAAGTATTTTAATGAATTTTAGAAAAAGATGAGCATGAGAATGCGGTTACCTGAAGATGTGGTAAATCACTTTGCAAAATACATAATCTTCACAATTACCACTGACTTTTGCTTGATGCAAGCAATTGAACCTAGAGAGGAAGAGATGGAAGATATGGGCTATGATGTTAATCATGATTTACTAGTCAGCTATGCTAATACCCTATTAGCATCACCTAAAGATAAAAAGAAGGCAAAATTGGACATTGTGGCAATCCAAGTTGCACCAACTGAAACCGGTACTGTACCTGTAGCTAAAGTGAAAGGAAAGCAAAAGAAGTTTGATGAAAAATCTCCTGTGAAAAAGACCACAAGGGTGACTCAGAGTGTCCTAACCAAGAAGGAACCAACACCTAAAGTATATGTAAAGAAGGAGAATGCACCAAAGAAGAGAAATCGAAAACTGGTTTTGCAACCAGAGTCTGAAGGTGTAGATTTTGAAGAACCAAAGAAGGAAAAAGCAACTGGCAGAACACCTAAGAAGGTAAAGGTAGTGCCAAAGGAAACTACACCTATAGATATTGCTACCTACAAACCTGACACAGTCTTTGAGAGGACAATGAAGACATTAGGAAGAAATAAGTTTGATAATGTCAAAGAATATTTTGATTCTTTTACTGAAGATGAGCAAAAGCAAGTAATCCAATAGGTAATTACTTATTTGGGTCATTACAATAGATTTCCGCATGATTTGGAGAAAGATATTTCAATCTCTTTGTATATTACTTTGTTAGATAAATGGGAGGAAGCAATTCAATTGGAAAAGAAGATTATTGATGAAATATTTGTACAATATTTTCCCAATCTATCATTGGATGGAATTAGTTCTCTAATTGAGCAATACAAAGTATATTTTGATTTTAACATGAGAATATTGAAGCTTCTTAATGCAAAAAGGTCATTTGTTGAGTCTGAGACACATCAACTAGCTCGTGTAATTAAAAAGAGGGAAGAAGTCATCCACTCTGGCAATAAGGATGATACTACAGATGATGTTCCTCGACCGAAAATGGATGAAGATGAAATTGTTCAAGCTGACGTAGTCTATCCAACCAAGAAGAAGGATGATTCCATTATTCTTGTTGATGAAGATGTTTAGGACACAATAGACCTATTTGGAGACATTACTGCACTAGATATGGATCCTCCTACAATCACTGAAGTACAAGTTACATCAGTTGAACAACTGGGAATTCAACTCTCAATGGACAATGAACCAGCAACAGAACAACTAGAGAACTCCCAATCTCCACCGGTCATTGAGACTACTCAAAAGGAGTCTACTGAGGAAGTTGTCATTCAGCTAACTGAAGATACAACAGAGAAGAACACAGAAAGAGCCATCATTAAGAGTGTACCCCCTGAACCGGCAAAGCAGAAAATACATGATGATGAGGATGACGACTCTTTAAGTATCTCAGGACCCATTGATATGAGCACTTTGAGTGCATCAGTAATGATGAAGATTGCTAATGTTATGTAATCTCAAGCACATAAGAAGCGACTGAAAGAGCAAAGGATTGAAGCAGAGACAATCCAAAATGCAATAGAAATTTTGTCCGGTTTACTACTGGAAACAACCGTTTCACATCTTCCCACTCCCATCAGCAAACTTGGTTAGTTAGTTGCAGATGCATTTGATCAAATCAAATCTCTTGAAGATGTTGCTCAAATGTTTGCTGAGAAGAGCCACAAGAAAGAATATGGAGATAAACTGGCTAAAAACATTGAAAGTGGCAAAATGGTTTTATCTCATAATGGAAATCTGTTTAAGAAAGCTATTGAATCTGGAGGGAAGTATCTTTCCTCTACCTCCAATGTTACTTTCTTTTATTATGATATTTCTAAGAGTCAAGTTGAAACCGAGCAGGAAATAGAAAGGTTATGCAAGGCATATGTCCCACTCCAGGACTCCATTCATGCCTTTAACCGGTCTATAGATGATTTGCATGACAGACTAAATAGGAATGATAATGAGAAGGCTAAGAGATTTCAATCTCTAAGAGATCTCAAGAGTCAGCTCACCTCACAGGTCGACATTCTTCAGAGAGCCTACTCCAATGCAGAAGCTATTCTTGCTACTCCTGAAACCTACACGCTAGACTCAATGGAAGAATTCCATTCCTAGTTGATGTCTACATTTGAGTATACTACTAACATACTGGAATCATGGAAAAATTCTTTATCCCAGATGGAGCATAATTTCAATGATATTTTTATGAGACTAGCTAATGCATGCACTTTTTTAAAATTGTAATATATGATGAACACTTTGATACAGATTTTCTATATATATGTATATATTTTACTTTATCATTTTGGCATTGTTGTCAAAGGAGGAGTAATAATATGTATGTATGTTTTTGAAAATTTTGTATTTATGCATGCATTAAGGGGGAGTATTGCATTGAAAATGAGAATATGAGTACATGTAACTATGTTGTGTATGCACACTTAGCGGTATTGTATTACTCTAAAAAATTTCTAAGTGTTGCCATCAATGCCAAAGGGGGAGATTGTTGCATTGATGATGATTGTAATGTATTCATCACTTGTTGTCATTGATGAAACACTCTCACACACATATGATTACATTGACCACTGGTGTAACTTCTTTGATTTACACTGTTAACTAGTATGTTTAAGGTCTATCTCTAACCGGTACTTTGTGTCAACTGGTATGTGCCTAAGAGATAACATGTGGTTACATTAAGTCGGCATCAAAATGAAGATAAAGATGGAGATCAAGCAGAAGATTCCAGGACAATGGTTCACATGTTTTGTTCCAACCGGTATTGAGTGTTCTAACCAGTATCCATTTTTGTGATGAGTTACCAACACCGGTTTTTTTTGTGGTCATTTTTGTGATGAGTTATGTTTAATTGTCTAGATACACTGCACCTAGGAAATTATGTTCCTATGGCCGACATAAGATTTGTATATCTATTTAAAGACATCTTAGTGAATCATTTAAGAGAGAGTGAACTAATAGAGAAGAGGAGATTTATGCAAATACGGATATGCATAAAGAAATCTTTTGTTGAAGAACGATAAGTGTTAAGATGAAGAGCGGTGTTGAATGTACTTAGAATGATCTGATCAAGCAAGTCTTGTGCTACTCAGAATATATCAAACCTTTCTTGTTGTTTTCTAATCATTACAACGGAATCAAATCCCCTAACAGGGTAAGCTCTAACAAGTTTCATTGTACAAATCCTCTAACAAGATGATCCATTAGTTTGGATTTTCAAATCCTCCAGCAAGGTTAATCTTAACAGGGTATAAGCTTCTAATCAAGCTTGGGATCTCTAACAAGATTCGCTCCTAGTAGAGCACTTTGTAAGACCTTAACTAGTCAGTTATCTATTACTGCAGATAGTTAACTTGTGAGTTCCATCTCACCGTGGTTTTTACCTATTTGGTTCTTCCACGTATAAAAACTTGTGTTATGGTGGATGTTCTACTTTATGTGGATGTTGTTATTTCATTTTGGATAGCATGTGTTTTGTTTAATTGCTTGGTTAAGTTCATCTACCGAATAGTGTTTGAAGTTGTGTGTGTTTTGGTGTCACTGATTCACCCCCCCCCCCCCCTCTCAATGCTTATCAAGACCATCAAAGTTTCTCATATTGGGTATGAGCACCCTTTATACTTTTAAAAAGGGTATTTGAAGATTTGGTGTATGTTGTTGGCTATTATTGGGTATGAGTACCCTTATTATTCTTAAATAAAATTGTAAAAAACTTTGTATATGGTGTTGGTTTCTATTGGGTATGATTATCCTGATGTCCTAGTAGAAGAGCTTTGTGTGCTAGAGGAAAATATGATAAAGTTGGTGTGAAATAATGATTATGTGGTGGTGATTTGTGTTAGGATAACCGGTGAACAAATGAGAGGGGGGGGGGTGAATCAGTTGTTAACACATTATAACTTTTAATCCACAATACAACCTTAAACAAATCAAGTACCGGTAAAGCACAGACAGATGCCAATAGGAACAGATACCGGTAAAAAATACAACTTAACAATTAACCAGATAATCAATGCAAAGCAAACATACCACATAACACCATGATTTGTATGTGGAAAACTCAGAAAGGGAAAAACTATGGTGGGAAACCTACCCATAGTCACATGATACTTCTGCAGAAAGTATGTGTTACAAGAGGGGCCTGCACTTGCAGGAAGACACACTGCCTAGAGCATACTGTTCATTACAAAAGAGTCTCACTGAATATAGAGAGGATAAAACCTTCTCAAGATAAATGGACAAAAATCCAATAGAGTGAATTGTTGGAAATAACATCTACCATGCCTGATTACAGTCCCGGATAAGCTCAATGCCAGAGGACTAAATCCTCTTCTGAATCCAATTCGATCACCAATGATCGATCAACTCCTCTATGTGAATGATATTACAATATTCACACATTACATTCCTTGACCATGAGCTTTTCAATAATCATGATACTTTACAAAGAGTTTCCACCTCTTATTTATACAAACCCTAAGGCCTACACCAGTTAGGTCTGCCACCTAAAGATATTACAATAATATCATTACATAATTCTATTTACAATGATATGCCATGTCGGCTTAAGATCAAAACAATAATGGAAAATCCATAAATCATCTTGAATCATCCAGGTAATGTATAGAGTACATGCTAGCGTGATACTGGTCCATAACCTAGATAGGTATCAGACCTATTCTAGGTCTACCATGCCAAAGAAAAGTCTTCAAACATTTGAAACACGATCAAAGAATATCTTCAGCATCCTGAAGTCCATGAAGAAGCTACACCAACACCAATTATGCATCCTATCACAATTCCTCAATGAAAGCTCTACCGGTAAAGCCTTAAACCAGTGTCGGTAAGGGTTTACCAGAGTGTATGATAACATCCAATTACCAAGCCAATACCAACTGACCAAAACATGCTCATGGAGCATATAACTCATGAAATCCAATATACTTCACTGATCCAAACCTGCCGGAAGTGTCAACAGATAATCTCTTTTGCTGTTAACACTAGATCTTCTATCGGTAACCAAAACTTGTCTGTTGGTAACCATCCATATCAGCTAGTGTTGACATCAATGACAAAATGTCAATGCAACACATAATCAATTCATCCATAATGCCAACAATCTCCCCCTTTGGCATTGATGGCAACACTAGATGTGAAAAACATCTAAGTGTAATACCCTAAAAATGGTCATCGAAACCATGGGCCCCTAATCTCGACAATATCACCAAGGTCCTAACCAAAGGCAATTAAATCAACCTTGAGCACATTATAAATTCTTTAATCATCAAAAATCACATGGCAAATCAATTACTCAATATTAATTAAATATTCATTTAATTAATTGAATCATTTCCAAGAATATCATTTTGATCAATTATCCTATTTTAATTTATTAAATATCCTTGCATATTTAATTAATTAATATAAATTGCCATTTAATCATGCAAAAAAAATTAATTTATTACAAAAGAGGAATTAATTTCAAAGCAAGAATTGAATTGAAATTAAATAAAGTAAAGAATTGAATTGAGAGAGAAATCAAACTTGAGATATTATTTCTTTTTCTAAATTTAGAACTTGAAATCAGAAAAGCAATTTAATTAAATTATTGAATTATTCTCTAAAATTGGAACTCAAAGTTTTTCAGAAAGAGAAGTTCAGTTGCATTGAAAAGACTCTTTTCTTGAATAAATAAAAGAATTATCTATTTTTATCACAAATGCATGGAATTAATTTATTATTATTTCCAATGCAACTTGGACTTCTAATTTGAATGCATTTCAATTAAACTATAATTGGAATCTATCTCAAGGTTAACTAAACCTGATTTCTCAATTATTTTCAATTAATCCTAAATTGAGTTTTTTCTCTTGTAATTCTCTATAAATTTAGTCTTCAACTCTCGTTTCAATTCACCCCAGAGATTTTTGAGAACACGCTTGGAGATTATTATCACGCTAATTTCGCTCTGGGGTCATTGAAGATTATTGTGCTTTTTAGATTATTTACATCCATATTGCTTGAATTATTCATCCATTTTACATCCATTATTGCTTGAATTGATTATTTTCTTGAATTATTCATCCATTTTGCATCCATATAGTTAATATCATATAGATTAAATCCTTCGTTTTGGTGTAGTCTAGTCACTGGTATTGCTTATAAAAATCTGAAAGCAATCTTATACTCACATCTTTTAGAAGGCAACTAGTCACTTTGTTATGGTTTATTATTGATTGATTATTATTTACTAACCATGCATATAATGACTTAATTGAAGTGTTGTGCTTGCAGCTACAGACCACTTTTTCACACACACATCTCTGGCACCCACCGTGGGGCAGAAGACTGCATTTTTTGGCCTCCAAGACTAACTGCTTTGTTTTTTGTTATTTTCCAGATTTCAATTTTTTTGATTTTTCGTCCGTACATGTCGTACGACAATTCCCACAGGCTGAAACGACAAACTACAGGTGTCGTACGAACTGGAATCCTATCTTGTATGAGTTAGGATCCTGTATCGTATGAGTTTTCATACTGTCATACGACTCTGTATTTTCTGTTAAAAAAAAAAAAATTAAAAAAGAGACAAATTTTCATGATTTTTATTGATTATTCTGACGACTGACCCTGACTGTTTATCTGTCTATCTCAGAATTTTTCATAGCCTAATCAGTTTTTGCAGAACGCTTGTCAAAAAATATGCTTGTCGCACAAAGACAATATGACTAGTGATTCGTTGTCTTCGTAGGTTGCCTAAGGAGAATCGACTAAACATCATGTATTCTTTAAATTCATTTTTAGGAACCTAACTTGCTATCTAGTTAAAGAACAAATCTATCTTTCATGTTTTTTAGAAGATTCTGAGAGGTAGGAGAGTATGCTCTTGTCTTTTTCTAGACAATTAGAAATCCAGACCCTTGAGGCTTTTTCTTTGTTTGAGATTTGTACATCTTTAGTAGGCCTGCCCTCCCGAGGGGTTGAAAAACTCTTAAAGCCATTATGGCCGGTGTGAGGGGAATGACCTAAGTGGGAACGACTAGACGCCAAGTACTCCAACCCACTATAAAATAAACGTGATTTGATGAAAATCAAGTTAACGGCAATGCTTAGGAATAGCTCTCCTCCATACCTTCGGGTATATTAAACTTTGGTTTTCAAGGCTGGGAGACCTCTTAATTGAGTTTATACCTCGACGCACCGAACGGATCCCTGACTAGTTCCAATTAAAATTAGAAGCTACCTAGTTCATCTCCGAAAGGGAGATAATATTTGTGCAATAGAGATAGTAACTCTCCCAAGATACTTGTCAATTCGTGCCCCCATTAGCATTTGGAGTCGGATAATACGGTGTTGAGAATCCATTGCGTGAGACTCAGCGGCCATATTCTGATTAGCTATTGGGTGTGTACCTGATTCTACAAGCAAAGGTTTTCTTTCCTCACAAAATTCCTTAGGTTTTTCATGTTGTGATTGGAGTCACTATACATACTACTTATTTTCTGTGTTTTTATCCCTGAAACAAAAAATAAAATACCAAAATTAGAGAAGACAAGAAACAACTCAGTGATTTGAAACTTTGTCTGTGTCAGAAATTAGTCCATCTTAAGTCGAAACTCTGTCTGTGTCAGAAACTAGTCCTTCCTAAGTTGAAACTTTGTCCATGTCAGAAATTAGTCCATCTTAAGTTGAAACTCTGTCCATGTCAGAAACTAGTCTATCCTAAGTCGAAACTCTGTCTGTGTCACAAACTAGTCCATCCTAAGTCAAAACTTTGTCCGTGTCAGAAACTAGTCCATCTTAAGTCGAAACTATGTTCGTGTCAGAAATTAGTCCATCTTAAGTCAAAATTTTGTATCCTGGTAAAAAATCAGTCCATCTCAGAATTGGTCATACTCAGTTATCATACTCAGCAATTGAAAAAACTCGAAATTGCTAAGCTCTGTCCTGTGAATAGTCGTACAAGTTTGATAATTTATCGTTCTATACCTAATCCTGTGTCGTACGAGTCTTTTGATTTGTCGTCTAAGACCCGATCCTATGTCGTTAGAGTCATTTTCATCATTTGTCTAGCTCTGTATCCTGTGTTGTACGAAATATAACTGATCTGATTATTTTGTTATCCTGCACATACCCATATGTCATACGATATGAGGCATAAACTTGTACGAAATAGAACTATTGTCGTCATATAGCTGCTAAATTGTCGTCCGGTTCAGAAAATTCTATCATATGAATTTCTGGTTTTGTCAAAACAGAACAATCAAACTTGCCTAAAAATAGTCTACAATGAACATAATACTGGTTATCAATTTTCCTGAGTATAAAAAGATCAAGATAGTGTACCTCTTCCATTTGCGTTGCACGATTTGGTCGATCATCTTTTCAGCTAGTTCAATCAACTACCTATCAAATTTTAGTCACTTAGATAACATCTTATACAGGATAGATTGTTCCTAAAACCAGACTGAATCTTACACTACTCTTAGAATCAACTTAGATAAATGTCTTATACAGGATAGATCAAATCCACAAATCTCAAATCTCAATCTGCTCACAAAGAAATTCTAGACAAAGCATTGTTCACCACTATCATTCCAAAAGATTTAGACATTGATTAGTTTCAGTCTATGGTGGGTCATCTGACTTCACCTCACTATCTGACCTTCTCTGAAGAAGATGACAACTCGCTAAATCATCCACATAACCAGCCATTGCATATAAAAGCCATGATCCATAAACATAGATTCAAATGTGTTTTGATAGATGGAGGCGCGGGGTTGAATATCTGTACTTACAGTCTGCTTACACAACTAGGATTCTCTAAAAATTTCATTGATCCTGGCAAGAAATTAACAATAAAAGCCTAGGATGAGGAAGAAAGGACTTCTAAAGGTCTGGTATCATTACCTATCAGAGTGGGATCAGTAGAAAGAGATGTCCTTTTCCAAGTACTTGATATTCCTTTGTCATATAATATATTATTTAGCAGGTCGTGGATTCATGAAATGAAGGCAGTACCATCAACATAGCATCAATGCTTAAAGTTTCCTTATAACAGAGCTGAAGTCAATATTCCTGCTGATACAAATATAGTCTGTAATGCATTGACAAAAGGGGCAGATACTTTTGTGCCTCATAATAGGGCAGCCTCTCCAAATGCAGATCCAGAAACACTGATGAAAGACTTAGAAAAGAGATTGAAGATTACAAATACCAACATGGATGGCTACAAGATAGAACCGGTACTTTCATTGGTTTCTCTCCCTCCATCACCAAAATAGTTGGGCAAGCCATCAAAGGCTATGAGAACACAAACATCAGCTCTGAATACCATGTATGATGGTCTCTTTGTACAGTCCTCTACCTCCCTAAAAGATGAAATGGAAGAAGATGTTGTTCTTAACTGGCTCTTTAAGGAAGATAGTCAAAATGAGGACGTACGACATTGTGAGATTTCTTCAAACCAATATGGTCCTAGCTACAAAATGATTCAACACATGGGTTATTCAGGTACTGGTCCTCTGGGCAAACAAAAGGAAGGTATTACTGAACCAATTCAGCTACAAACCAAATCCACAAATGATAAGGCTGGACTAGGATATGATTCGAAAAAGACATTAGAACAAAAACATGTTTCTAAGTCTAAGTGGCAGAAAAGAATATCGCCTTGAACATTACAGAAAGTGGACACTCAACAAACAAAAATAGAGTGTAGAAAAGAGAAAGAGGAATCAGCAGTCAAGAAAGAAGAAACAACCAGTGCTCAAGCTTCGATGGTATCAGCTACAATAATACAGGAAGTTGAAGTCCCCGAGGATATAAGAGATGAAGTAGTAAGAATCAAAGAATTGTTTGCACCACTAAAAGTTCCAGTCACATATACTGGCAAGCAGCAAGTAGACAATTCAGAGATTGATTCAAACGAGTATGAATGGGGTCCTGACCACCTCTCAGACACATCCACTACAAAAACTCCAAAAGAGTCTAGCGGTATCATAGATGATACTCAAGAGTTGATGCACATAAAACTAGAGAAAGAAAAACAGGAAATTAGACAAAAGAGACAAGCAAATTATGAACAAGGACTGAAAGAAGGAAGAATACCAGAAAGCTTCTCATCTATGTACCCCTATCCCAAAATATAATAAATCAGGTATAGCACTACACAAGAAGAGTTGGAAGCTATAGAAGAAGAACCAGTTATCAGTCCAGAAGAAGTTGAATGGAGTAGACGACAACAAATCACAGAAACATCAAGATCATGTAAACAGGTGTGTCAGATACAAATGACAAATGAACCACAACATGAAGGAACTTGCAGTACTAAAGATGTTGATGTTGATACCATACATACACTTATTAAATCATTGGAAGAAGACTCATAAACTTCACCTGATGACTCTGATGACAGCTCTATTCAAGACAATATCTACTCAGCCTCAAATTCTGAATCAGCTGATACAAACAATGAAAATTTGCCTACTGATTTTATCATTGTTAAACCACGATATGACGTCCAGTCTGGCATAGTGAACGATGTTACAAGTATGTCTATTGGATTAGATCAACTAAATATTAACATGAACTTTAATAATCATGATCTGACTCTTCCTGGTCTCGAGACACATATGCAAGGTATTCTTCTGGAACTCGACTTTTCGATCTTTCGATGTGATAAAAATACCGTGAATGCTCTTGAACCTATCCAAGACTTATCCTTAGTACATCCCAAATTGATTGACTGTACTTTACAAAACCAGCCCATGAATATAGCTACTTTTGCCAACGACTATACATTAGCCTATTACCTTAATGCAGTCAAACCCATGTACTCTTCCACCAACGAACAAAGTGAAAATATGACTGAAGAAGATATCAAGTATCTTAGCCACAAAAACAAGAAAAATAAAAATAAAAGATCTGATGGCGAAAACCACATTGTGGTGGTGTCAGAATCTAAAAAAGAGAAAATAAAGGATGTACCTAAAGGTGAAAACCTCTCTGAGGCACCTGAAGGTGAGATACTTGATATACTGCCAAGTCATTTCCAGGAAAGGTCCTCCATATTGATCGAGCCAACTTAGCCAGTGAACATTGGGAGTCAAGAGACACCACACATCATTCATGTAGCTCAATCACTATCAACAGAAGAATTGAAGGAATTCAATCAGCTATTCTTAGAAAAGAAAATAAATTTTGCATGGACGTACTCTAATATGCAAGGCTTGGATCCTGATCTCATTATGCACCATCTTTCAATTACACCAGGAGTAAAACCAGTTAAGCAAAAACTCCATAAGATGCACCCACATGTAGCACTATTGGTCAAGGTTGAACTAGAAAAACTTCTCAAAGCTGGATTCATTAGAGCTATAGATTATGCCGAATAGATTTCAAACATAGTACCTGTGTTGAAGAGGGATAAATTTATCAGAGTTTGCACAGACTTCAAAGATCTTAACAAAGCATGTCCGAAGGATGACTTTCCATTACCAAATATTGATATGATAGTCGACATGACTGTCAGATATGAGATGTACTCACTAATGGATGGATTCTCCGGATACAATCAAATCAAAATAGCTCCTGGAGATCAAGAAAAGATAGCTTTCACCTATGCATGGGGAACCTTTTGCTGGAACGTCATGCCATTTGGGATAAAGAACGTAAGAGCAACCTATCAAAAAGCAATTACAACTATTTTTCATGACATGATGCATAAGAATATGGAAGATTCTGTTGATGACACCTTAGTGAAGACTATGAAAAGATCAACGCATATTCAAGAGTTAGGTCCTATACTCAACAGAATGGAAAAGTTCAAACTCCGGTTAAATCCAAAGAAGTGTGCATTCGAAGTGACATCTGGTAAACTACTTGGCTATATCATTTCAAAGAAGGGAATCAAGGTTGATCTTGAGAAGGTCCAAGCCATAATGGAAATGCCACCTCCGAAGAACATTAGTCAAATGAGAAGTCTACAGGGACGTCTCCAATCCATCAGACGATTAATTTCTCAGCTAGTAGACAAAGCTCAACCTTTCACAAAGGTATTAAGAAAAGGAATAATATATAACTAGGATCAGCAGTGCGAACAACATCTTCAACAGATAAAAGAGTACTTGTCAAATCCACCGATATTGATGCCACCGATTCAGGGTAAACCACTAATCTTATATATATCAGCAATTGATTCATCACTAGGGGCACTTCTGGTGCAACAGGATGACAACAAAAAGGAACGAGCTATTTATTACATTAGTAGGATATTGGTGTCTTATGAAATGAACTACATTATAATAGAAAAAGCATGCTTGGCGTTAGTCTTTGCATCACAAAAACTAAGACACTACATGCTAGCACATTCAGTCAAGCTAGTGGCCAAAATTGATCCACTCAAATATCTTCTCAATAAAGCAACACTTACACGAAGATTAGCGAAATGGGTCATGATCCTTACAGAGTTTGACATTAAATATGTGGAATGCAAAGCCATAAAAGAACAGGTAATTGCTGATAAACTTGTTGAATCTTCGCTTGAGGACACTCAACTGCTACACATAGAGTTTCCAGATGAATCAATAATGCACCTTACTCAACAACCTTGGAAAATGTTCTTTGATGGGTCCTTTAATCAAAATGGTTAAGGTGTTGACATATTATTCATTACTCCTTAGAAGTATTCAATCCCAAAATCTTATAAGATTATATTCCCTTGTACGAACAACATTGCAGAATATGAAGCTTTGGTAAACGGGATAAAACTAGCTATTGAATGGAAGGTTGCAGAATTGTATATCTATGGAGATTCTCAGCTGGTGGTTAATCAAATCAACGATACATATCAGACTCGAGATGAGAAATTGATGCCTTACAAGAGGATGGTTGATGATCTTAAGAAGTATTTTTCTTTTGTATCATTCCAACAAATTCTTAGATCCGCAAATAGAGCAGCAGATGCTATGGCTACCTTGGCATCTATACCTGAGTTACAAGAGTCCAATTTTTGCTTTGATTTCCTGGTGGAAGAGTTATATTACCCCACCTATGATTCTCTTGAGACCCAAATAGTCTATTCTATTATTGGACATGACTCATCCCAATACAACCACATCTACTCCTATATATGCGACCGAATTATCCTTGGAAATCTTACCCGAAATGGGAAAAGAAACCTAACTCGAAACGCTTCACGGTATGTTATTATAGCTAACAATTTATTTAGATGAGGTTTGGATGGTACATTGCTTAGATGTATAGAAACTGAAGAATCTAAATGTGCATTATTGGAAGTTCATGAAGGTATTTGTGGATCTCATTCGAATGACGTTACTTTAGCTCGAAAACTACTACGGGCTGGCTACTACTGGCCAGACATGGAAAAAGATGCCATCCAATTTGATAAGACTTGTGAGAAATGTCAGCTTCATGGAAATCTCATACATGCCCCGGCAAGGGACATCATACCATTTATTACACACTGGCCTTTTCAGTAATAGGCCTTTGATCTCATTGGTCAGATATATCCTGCTTCATCTAACAGACATAAATTCATCATAACTGCCACTGAGTATTTCACCAAGTGGGTAGAAGTGGTTCCACTCATCAAAGAAACCGGTAAACAAGTCGCCTTGTTCATCCTGAACTATATCATTTGCAGGTGTGGGATACCTTCGTCCATTGTAACTGATAATGGAGGACAGTTTAAGAATAAAGATCTGGACAAGCTTTGTGAGAAATTCAAAATAAAGCAACACTGGTCATCAGTATATTACCCTCAAGGTAATGGACAGGCTAAGGCATCTAACAAAAACCTACTAACTATCTTGCATAGAACAGTGAACAAGTCTGAGAAGGATTGGCATCTGCAGCTCAATCCTGCACTATGAGCTTACAGAAGAAGTATCAGAACACCTATTGGGGCTACACCTTTTTCTTTGGTGTATGGGTCCGAAGAAGTACTACCTATTGAAGTAGAAATACCATCTCTAAGAGTTTATTTGCAAGGTCTTGTTACTGATGAAGATCATAGAAAATTTAGATTGCAAGAACTCGAATTGCTGGATGAGTGTTAGCAAGTGGCGTTTGATCATCTCAGAGTGTATCAGAAGAGAATGTCCAGAGGATATAACAAGAAATTTAGACAAAGAGAATTTCAAGTTGGCAACCTAGTTCTGAGAGAAAATCCTAAAAATCAATAGTTTCGAGATAATAAAGGGAAGTTTGAACCCAACTGGCTGAGTCACTACATTGTTACTGCAGTATTCAGCTCTGGTGCATCAACTCTCAAACTCAGAAGGAGAACAACTCTGTGAACCGATTAACACCATCCACTTAAAGAAATTCTTCGCTTAGCATTCTCTGTGCCACCAACATGTACAGCTGGAAAAAGTCCTGAAGAAATCCTAAAAATCTGAAAAAGTCTTGAAAAAAATAAAAAATAAAATCAGAAAAATCATAAAATACAAAAAAAAAGAGAAAAAGAAGAAAAAAAAATTATATAAAGAGAGAAAATGCCCTAGTGAAAACCTGGTAAACAGGCACCTTGGTAACAAAAATAAAAAATTTAATCTCTACCAAGCAGGTGAAAACTTGGCAAACAGGCACCTCTTGTACTCAAGCGCTCCATCTATCAACGCAACGTTGGCATTTCTCATTTTCATGCATCTTTGCTTTCGCTTGTACATATTTTTCAGTCACTTTCGTAACATCCTAGTTCATTGGAACCCTCATGACTTGAAACTGATCAACGTCCTAGTCTTAGGTTAATTGACACAGCACATTACATATCCTAAGCAGTACCAACCAAGTCATCTTTCCATCAGTGAATCATGGTCGTCCACTCCGAGTCAGTTACCTGTCTCCTAACTACCGAAGAGTTTTTTATCACTGAGTAAACAAGCAAAACAACATAACAGAAAACAAGCACTAAATAGTTTGAGCTATGAATGAAAATTTTCTTTGCATGTTGTCTTTTATATTGGTTTTTGATTATTATCCCTCTGAGTAACTCGAGGAAGTCTATTGTGAGTAAGAGGAGCAAGGATTGGGGGCATAATATTTTCTTTGTTTTCTACTTGTAGGAATGATCCCAATGATCTGGAAACATATAAATTAGCTGGGTGTCTGTGATAAGAGCCTTCACAACAAGGTGAAATCACCTCACATACGTCGACTCTGCTTATTTGTATGCTACAGGGAGGTCCATATCATTTCTTTGTTTGTTTTGAGGGAATTTCTTTATGATGCAATTCGGGTCCCTGCGAAATTTGTCCAAGGATATGAACAAGAAAGGTCATTGTGGACAAGATAATAAATATTGCACATTGAAAAAGAAAGGAACTCTAACCTGTTGTGTTCATTATGCTCAGTGATGAATCTTAAGTATTTTAAATCTAGTGACTAGGTTTAGGTTGCATTTCGCATATCATCTTGCATATCATTCTGCATTTTTGTGACTTTAGAGTGATTTCGGTATGGTAATATTCTCTTTATCTTCTGAATGAGAGTTGAAAGCATCGTCATTTCTTATGCTAAGTGGTCTATTTATCATCATTTCTTCGATCGAGTACTTGTGTTTTGAGATGTTAGCTGCATACATAATATTTAATATAGATTCATACATTTAATTATTCACTCATCTGCATTCATCTTATTGCATAGAAAAATAGAAGAAAAAAAAATGGCATTATTCATTACTTAGTTGCACATTCATTTATTTGCATATGAAAAGAAACAAAAATAGACATCCATAATCATTTGCATTACATATATTCATATTGAAAAGAAATGCATACATATAGAATAAAGCATATAAAAGACATCTCATAAATAAATCAACACAAGTACGATGAAATCAAATCATATCTCGTATATATATATATATATATATATATATATATATATATATATATATATATATATATATATATATATATATATCATGTCAAGTCTAAAGGTACAAAATTATGTCGAATAACATATACAAACTCCCATCGGAGCAAGAATCATATAGGCTACAAAAAAATGGGTGTGTCTACAAAAAATATATCCGTGCTACAAGAAGAATATCTAGCTCTGAGCCTCTCCCTCATCGCCTAGTGGAGGAGGAGGAGCCTGACGACCAAGATCATGTTGAGGTGTCTGAGATCCTTCAAAACGTGCCATATACTAAGAATAAGGAATCACCTGTCGCGCTACTGGAACTGCCACGTTATATGCTGCAACATAGTAGGCTGCCCTGCTATTCTGATGCAAAACCTCCTGCTGGAGGGTGTCTCGCTCCACTCTCATCGCTGTAAGCTGATGATCATGCTCTGCTCTTAGCTCAGCCAGTGGCCGATCCCGCTCATCCCTCACCTCTGCAAGTTGTCGGTCTCACTCCGCGAGCTAAGTCTAAGGCACTGTCAATTGTGACTGTAGCTCTGCAAGATGTGCTCTCATCGACCATCTTGTGTTTGTCCCCTGCTCTCTCGCCGGCTCTCCACCTCCAGTACCACCCTGCTCCTCTTGCTGCTGACAGACCTGTCTCGGAGTTGCTTGCTCCTCCTTAACTCTGCCCAATCTCAATCCTACTCTCCCAAGGGATCCGCCCTCACCCCTCTGTTGTCCATCCTCAGCTAGAACCCTACTGCTACTAGCACGAGGATCACCACCTGTCTGCCTCGGAGCCTCCGCTCTCTGTCCCTGCCCCTATCTCTAGCCCTATCTCGGACCCTGTCCCTATACCTGTGTGGGAGCATCATCCTCAATATCCTCAATGCGCGGCGCCTGCTCACCCAGATCAGTAAATCTAGGAAAAGGATGCTGCTGGAATCACTCTCTGTACTGGGGTAGTACCCCTGCATCAGCTACATCATCCATATAATCCCATCTGAGGTGTTGTAGACTAGACAGCTGCTACATGGCTAGGGCATAAGATAATCATGGAGACCATCCCTGTCTCTCCTCATCCGCGTAATGAGCATACGCTGTAAACTCCTGTGAGATCCCTTGAAGCCTGCCATACTGCCTCATCACTCGAGAAACGACGAACTGCTTCACAATAGTCTGTGATCTCCCAATAAGTGGGAGCGTGACAAAAAGGTCCCTGTGGACTAGCCGCCAGTCATCCCATGGCTCCAAACCTCTATAAGGTCTCCACACTACGACTATCAAATCATCCAGCTATCGCCGCTAAAAATCTCTTTCCCAGATGGGGCTGTGTAATATAATGGGCATACCTATATATAATCGGTTGCCTGAGCTCTCTACTATCACCTACCACCGACCGAAAAATGGGAAGATGCTCCAAAGCCGAAACCTGTAAAATATATACACCTCCGGCCATGCTCCGACCATCTCTATATACAATCTCATGCATCTCGCGATACATATGAGCCAATAAGCAAGAACCCAAGCCAAGCCTCTGAGGGGTCTCCATCAATCTCATCAACATCCTGCCCCAACCACACTAGAAACCCTCCTACCCTCTATCTAGCATCAGAAAATAGCCTATGAATCCTACTAGAACACTTGCCAGAGGAAACTCCTTGTTGTATCTGCTCATCAATATGTCCCAACTAATGGAACGAGTCAAAATGTCAGGATCTCTGGAGACATGCCTCACTGCCTGTAATCCTTGAAGGTGTCCTGAATTGTAATCCACCTTATCCCTAGCAAAAGGGATATGAAGGATCCTATATACATCCTTGGGAGTGATAGTCAACTCCCCCACTGGCAAATGAAACGTGTTATGCTCTAAATAGAAACGCTCTACCAATACCATGAGCATTACGTGATTCACACGGATATCTGACAAACTAAGAAGATGAGTCAAACCACATACATCAATATGAGCCTACTCAACCTCAGATAAATGTTGAACTAATGCCATAGTAGGAGGATAAACACATCTAAAGAGCATAGGAGGTAATCGAACCTGCAAAAACCCAACAACGAAGCATCAGAAAACATTCCAAATTAGTCTACAAGAGAAGTAAAACATCAAGCAAATCCAACTGAGTCAAATGCAAAATCAAAATTTCACGTTTAGACCTTCAAAAATTCTCACTGTCTCCCAAACGACAAAACACAGAGGGACAAAATCTTGTATGAGTCAGGAATAGCTATTGTACGACAAAACAACCCCAAACGACAAACTATTGGGTCTCACACTACAGAATGGTCTTTTTACAGACCTATCGTACGACACAAGGGTGCACCCCGAACGATCATTCAAATGACTTCAAATGACAAAAGATAATTTACCAGTTACTCGTATGAGACAGAATCCTGTCTCACATGATAAAACGTGAAACCCGACCCCACATGTGAAAAACTTGAAAAATGAACAAAAAAATTCAAAATTGAAAACATAAAGAGGCTTAAGATCGATCACTTACCACTGGCTCATAGTTTCAGGGTTGATTATGACGTCTCTGGCACTTGAATCGATGCGTACGAATAGGGACCACCATTTTCTTCGCAGAATGCTTTTTGAATTTTCAAACTTGGAGGGTTAAAATGATTTGAAAATGACACTTATGTCCCATATATAGCCAAAAACCTAATTTTTCAACTTGCTCCAATGAACATGAAAATTGTACCCTTAGCTAATTTTCTCATTCTGATTCCATTTTCGAGATCGAAATCGAAATTTGAGATCATTTTGCTAGTCAATTTCACAATTTGGACCACTCAGCGCTTTTTTTATCAAATGCTCATTCTTTCTTCAAATATTCCTCAGAATCAATTTGTGCTCAAATAACTTATTTTCGCCACACAATTACCTATGATCAAGTACCCTCGCTATTTTTTTCCAATTTCGTTCCCGAGGGGGCATACTCACAACCTTATGACTTCACATTTCACAAGTCAAGAAATTTTTCAAATCTTCATCAAAAGTCGAGCAAAATCTATTTAACTAAAGAAAATCAATTCTTATTGCTAAGGGGCATCTCAGCTCCATTGATTCACATCAAAGTTGAGATCTCTCGATTATCTAAATTGAATCAATCTCTAGGGGCATATCAGTTTCATCGCTTCAAATCAAGATGATATTTGTCTTTCATCTGAATCAATCTCTTAACATTAATCAGTTTCATCGCTTTACATCAAGCTGATTATTCGTTTAAACTCAATCAAAAGTTTAAAGAGTATTTTTTATCACACTCAATCTACGCAAGTGTTCAATATTCGTTTCTTGATCAAGCTGGACAGTTTATCTTCATCATGTCTTGATCAATCAAGTTCAAGATCGATTTTTATCATCACTCACTATATCTAAGTTCAATCAAGTTCTAGATCAGTAAGATCCACTTCTTGATCAATCAAGTTCAAGTTTGGTATCTTTTGTTTCTATCATTCCTCAGTTCAATCAAGTTCGGGAACAGTATCGCTTTAATCAGACTTCATTCATCTTTGTCGCTTTGAATCAAGCTAAACACCTTGCTCTTCATCTAGTTTGTGATCATTCAAGTTCAGAACTGGCATCTCCTAGACATCACACATTCTTTGAACCAATGCGTTGCTCTCACATTAATTCAAAGAGGGGCAAATGTAATGCCCTAAAAATGGTCATCTAAACCATGGGCCCCTAATCTCGACAACATCGCCAAGGTCCTAACCAAAGGCAATTAAATCAACTTTGAGCACATTATTAATTTTTTAATCATCAAAAATCACATGGCAAATCAATTACTCAATATTAATTAAATATTCATTTAATTAGTTGAATCATTTCCAAGAATATCATTTTGATCAATTATCCTATTTTGATTTATTAAATATCCTTGCATATTTAATTAATTAATATAAATTACCATTTAATCATGCAAAAAGAATTAATTTATTACAAAAGAGGAATTAATTACAAAACAAGAATTGAATTGAAATTAAATAAAATAAAAGAATTGAATTGAGAGAGAAATCAAACTTGAGATATTATTTCTTTTTCTAAATTTAGAACTTGAAATTAGAAAAGCAATTTAATTAAATTATTGAATTATTCTCTAAAATTGGAACTCAAAGTTTTTCAGAAAAGAAGTTCAGTTGCATTGAAAAGACTATTTTCTTGAATAAATAAAAGAATTATCTATTTTTATCACAAATGCATGGAATTAATTTATTATTATTTCCAATGCAACTTGGACTTTTAATTTGGATGCATTTCAATTAAACTATAATTGGAATCTATCTCAAGGTTAACTAAACCTGATTTCTCAATTATTTTCAATTAATCTTAAATTGATCTTTTTCTCTTGTAATTCTCTATAAATTCAGTCTTCAGCTCTCATTTCAATTCACCCCAAAGATTTTGAGAACACACTTGGAGATTATTATCACGCTAATTTTGTTGTAGAGTCATTGAAGATTATTGTGCTTTTTAGATTATTTACATCCATATTGCTTGAATTATTCATCCATTTTACATACATTATTGCTTGAATTATTCATCCATTTTGCATCCATATAGTTAATATCATATAGATTAAATCCTTCGTTTTGGTGTAGTCTAGTCATTGGTATTGCTTATAAAAATATGAGAGCAATCTTATACTCGCATCTTTTAGAAGCAATTAGTCGCTTTGTTATGGTTTATTATTGATTGATTATTATTTACTAACCATGCATATAATGACTTAATTGAATTGTTGTGCGTGCAGCTACAGACCACTTTTTCACACACACACTAAGTACCAAGAGATTCCAAACAAGTATCCCCCTGTGGATGACAACCAACAATCAATAGCTCTCCCCCAGTGAAATATATCTCTGTAAGGTTCGAAATGATTTTTTTTTCATATTACTATCACTCCCCCTTTAACATCAATGCTAGAAACCTGAAAAATATATCAAAGCAATGATATAAACCTCTGAATCTCAAAGCTGACTACTCCCCCTGAGTAGTAGCACCACTCATTAGTGCCAAAATGAATAATGTTTTTGATAATACATGTCAGACTGATGACAAACTTCATCAATCAAGTCTCTACCGAAGGGGTAGAAACCTCTAACCCGTCTCTTAAATATTCAAATGATTCCTTAGACAACGGTTTAGTGAATATGTCTGCAATCTGTTCTTTAGTGTTCACATAAACCAATTTGACTTCCTTTGCTTCTACCTTGTCCTTCAAAAACTTATACTTTATTGAAATATGCTTAGTCTTAGAGTGAAATACCGGATTCTTAGACATGTCAATAGCTACAGAGTTATCACAGTAGATAACTATCGGTTCACTACAATTTACTTTGATATCCTTCAACATCTGCTTCATCCACAAAACTTGAGTGCAATTAGTTGTTGTCGTAGTATACTCAACTTCTACAGTAGATAAAGAAATGCATGACTATTTTTTGTTTATCCATGAAACCAGTTTCTTTCCAAGAAAGAAAGCTCCACCATAAGTGCTCTACCTATCATCAGTATCACCTGCCCAATCTGAGTCAATATATGCACATAAAGTGAAATCATCATCTCTGGAATACCATAAACCATATTTTGTTGTTCCTTGCAAATACCAAAATATTCTCTTTACTGCACATTCATGATTTTCTTTAGGATTACTTTGATATCTTGAAACAATACTCACTGCATTCATAATATCAGGTCTAGTCTGAGTTAGATATAATAGACCACCAATCATAGATTTATACCTTGTCAAATTTATTGGTGTAGAAGTATCCTCGATAGATAATTTCTCACTTGTAGCCATAGGAGTACTTACCAGTTTGGCATTCTCCATACCAAACTTTTTCAACAATTCCCTCAGACACTTAATTAGTTTGACAGATAAAAATGCCTTTGTCAGTTTGAGTAATCTGCAAACCTAAGAAAAATTCCATCTCACCAATCATGGACATTTCAAATTTATTCTTCATGTTGTTAGCAAATTCCATGCACAATTTATCTTCTCCTCCAAAAATGATATCATCAACAAAAACTTCAATAATCAAAATATCATTATCAGTGATCTTATAATATAGATTACTATCATCATTACCTTTAGTAAAACCAAGCTTCAAAAGATATTTATCCAACCTTGCATACCGAGCTCTAGGAGCTTGTTTCAAACTATATAAAGCTTTCTTCAATTTGCAAACCATGTCTTTGTCATCTGTTAGTGAAAATCCATCAGGTTGCTCAATGTAAACTTCTTCCTCAAGAAATAGTCTAACAAATTCAATTCTAGCTACAGATGCAAATGTCTTACCATAATCAATTCCTTCCATTTGAGAATATCCTTTACAAATCAATCTAACCTTGTTCCTTATAACTTGACCATCCTCATTCAGTTTATTTCTAAAACCCATTTAGTTCCAATAACATTCTTATTTTTAGGCTGAGAAACTAAAGACCAAGTTTCATTCTTCTCTATTTGTTCTAATTCATCTTCCATAGCCTTTAATCAATGTTTATCCTTACAAGCTTCAATAATAGTTGCCGGTTCAACTTGAGAAATAAGACATACCTCTTCATTTCCCAGTTTTGCTCTTATCATAACTCCCTTGTTTCTATCTCCAATAATTTGATCTTCAGAATGATTTAATCTTACATACCTTGGTGTCTTTTGAACTTCAGGTTCACTACTCTAATCATCAGTCACAGTTGAATTTTCTGATTGTGTAAGTGTAACTGTCTCAGGTTCCTGTACCGGTTGAGGCATTGTCGATTCAATTATGATCATTTCTACTGTCGGTTCCCTGCCATATGATATAGAATGATTTATGTATTGTTCATCCACTTTCACATTAGCACTTTCCACAATTTTCTACAATCTTTTGTTATAGCATCTATATGCTTTGCTATGAATTGAAAAACCAAGAAATATCCCTTCATCACATCTAGGATCAAACTTTCCAATTGAACCATCTCTTTTGATATAGCATTTACTTCCAAAAATTTTGAAATACTTAATAGTAGGTGTATGTCCACACCATAGTTCATAAGGGGTCTTACTGATTTCACCTGTGATGTGAACTCTGTTGAATGTGTAGATTGTTGTACTCACTGCTTCTCTCCAGTAGATATGAGGCAATTTGGCTTCCATCATCATAGATATAGCTGCATCCAAAATTATTCTGTTTTTTCTTTCAACTACTCCATTTTGCTGAGGAGTCCTAATTGCAAATAGTTGTCTCCTGATTCCCTTTGTCTCACAATAATTGTTAAAATCATGAGAAGTGAATTCACCACTGATAAGTCAATGTTTTGACATGTTTTTTATCATGACTCTTAGGTTTTTGGTATCTTCTATGTTGCATTATGATAGTAAAATATTGTGAATTGACTATATGTAATCCATGTTTTAAAACTGAACTTAAGAAATCATGTTTGAACTTTGTTGGTTAATTCCTGCAGTCATGTCAATTTATTCCTGTAGTCAAATGGTTTGTCCCTGTGATATGCAGATTATTTGGGATGATTTCATATGTGAGTTAATGAATGTATTAGTTAAGTAAGATACATATGCATGTCCTTGTATGTTGTTTTTGTTTTAGTGCAGATAATAATTGATGTTGCAGTGGAGGATTTTCTTTCGCGCCTAAGGACTGGAGAATCATGTTTAGATAGCTAGAGGTCAAACTGAAGGAGATTCAAGCGAGCGCAATGTATGGCATAATCAGAGTAGTTGTACTTCACCATGGGAGTTTAACTCTGGTGCATATTTAATCCGCAAAATATCGCTTTGGCATGCAAAGACTGTGGTTCGGTTTCAGATCCACAGTTCCTGCAGCCAAGCTCTCAGTTATCCCCTTCATCTAACAATTATCCGCCTCTTCTTCTGAGTGTAACTGGAGTTGTCCATTGTAGTTTATCTTTTCTTTATAATAATCTCTTCCTTCTTTTCTGAGAGTTAGACATAATGGAAAGGGATTGAGCAGAGTTTTTGTCAAGCATTCTGAATTTTCTCTTTTAGAATATGTAATCATCTTTCAGGAAGAAATGAATAAGAATATGTTATTCTGATCTATTAATAGTTATTTGCTGAGAGTTTGATATCACTCATCCAAGGGGGCCCACTTGGTGAGTGATCCTGTGTTTATGATTAGTGAAGTTAATTTTTACTTAGTTGCAGTAGAAGTTCATGACTAGATTGTTCCTGTAGCCACTGGAAATAGATCCTTTGACTGTTCCTGCAGCCAAGGCAGAACGGTGTGAATACTGTTATTTTCATTAGATCATTTCAGCAGAGTTTTGTAAAGCTTTCATTTAGCCTTTTATGATTTCCATTCCTACCTTTCCTGTAGTAATACAGAATAATCATTTAAGGAGCTTAGCGCATATATATTGCAGACCCATTTCAAGTTTTACGTCCCTGGATTGACAACTAAATGAACACCAGCCATGAGAATAGTAAACTCTATCATATGAATGTCCAAACTTCGGATTTAGATTTCAATTAGAGGTATTATTATTGTCATTATAGTTGGGGTGGACATTTTTGGCACCATTGCCGGGGATGGTGTCAAGCTAAGAGTCTTTTATGATTATTTTATTTTCTAGTTAATTGTTTGAAATTTTATGAATTTGCATGCATAATAGAAGAAGAGATGCCAGAGGTAGATTTTTGCCCACTCATACTACTCATGCAGAAGATAGTTTTCCAGATATAAACCCTTTTTCTGAGCTGTATCAAGTCCCACAAAATTTGAATCACCCTGAATCTGAATTTCCAGAAGATAGTCTTCAGTTCCTTTTTGGTCCACAAGAAGAAGAATTGCCTATTGTAATAACCCCCACAAGTCTAATGCAAGGGAACCCACCTCCTGTTGGTAATAATCCACCACCACCACCTGGTCCAACATTTGAGTTTCTCATCTTTGACCAGCATGATAATGCTAACCTCAAGCACATTCCAGCATCTTCACTTCCTAAATTCTATGGGTTGGTGACAGAGGATCCGAATACATTTCTGTTTGAGTTTGATGTTCTCTGTAGGAGTTTTGATTATACTGTAGATGCCCATAGACTCAAAAAATTTCCAGCCACTTTGAAGGAGTCATACTTGAGATGGTTTATGAGCTTGGGTAGTAGCACAATCAATACATGGGATGAGATGAAATGGTTGTTTCTTGCAAAATACAAAGATTATTGTAGAGGCACTGATCGTCATGAGGATGATATCTTTAGAATGACACAAACTGAAGATGAGAGTCTTGAGGATTATCTGGAAAGGTTTTTGTTTAGTGTCAAGAAGTCCAAGCATAGTACTCTGAATGAAGATTCCCTCAAATTGATATTCTTGAGGGGTATCAGTTATGAATGCACCAATTCCTTAGATCTCATGGGGGGAGGTGACATTACACAAGCTACTTGGGCTGAAATAGTACAAATTTGCAAGAAGTATTCCAGATCTACTTCTAAGAAGAATAGGAGATTTAAGTCAGGGGCATCATCATCATCATCTGGAACTAGAGTTTCTAGATTGGAACTTAGCCATTTGATAAAAGATTTCAAGAGGACATTATAAACAATATGGCTACTCAATTGGATACATTGGCAGCTAAGAAGAAGCATGAGGAAGCTGACGCATTTCATGCAGAATTATGTCCTCATTGTAAGCAGCAGAAGAAAGATTGCAGATGTAAGATGGTTGCAAATGTTAAAGTACCTGATTTCAAACCAATTTAAGGTGAGGATGAACAAGTCTTCTATGTTGCTCAAAGAAGACCAAATTTTTAAAGACAAGGTATGCCACTTGATCCACTTTCCTTTTCTGGTTATAGTGGTAATTCTTATACACCAGATAACCAATGGCAACCACAGTATTCTCAAAATTTTGGTAATTATCCACATTGGTATGGATCACAAAGCCAAGGACAGCATGCTAATCAAATCCCCCAGTGGCAGCAGCCACAAGGAAACTGGTATCCACCTCAAGGTGCAGGGAACCAGTTTCAAGGGAATTGGCAACCTACCTCTCAATGGAGGGGAAACCCATCATGGTCATCCCAATCTTCTGGATATCAGACCCCTGCTCAACAGCCACAACCTCTTGCTTTAATGCCACCTCCTATAGCCACAACACCACCTCCCAAGCCAACACAACTGCCTACTCAACTGTTGCCTAGCCCAAATATCAAATCTCAGCAACAACAACAAGCTTATTCAGCTGATGCTAATCAATACCCAACCTATTCTTTATCACTAGATGATATTCACCTTCGATCTGGCACAACTCTACCTAGTCCCTCTCAACCAATTATTATTGAGGTACAAGAAGAGAAGCCAATCTCTGATTCTAAAGATGTAATACCTCAGAATCAAATATTACCACCATTTCCCCATAGATTAAAAGACAAAGAAGTTTCAACTGATCAACAATAAAGCTTTGATATTCTTGATCAACTGAAGCACATTTGTGTTAAAATTTCATTACTGCAAGCAATAAAGGATGTTCCAATATATGGTAAAGCATTGAGAGAGGCATGCCTAAAGAAACCTAGTAGAAAGAAAAATGATCCACAAACAGTTCATGTTATGGGTCAATTGGCTGATATTATGTTAGGAAAAATTGCTATTCCAAAGTATTTTGATCCAGGTAGTCCAGTTGTGAGTATAGTCATTAATGGCAGTCAAATAAAAAATGTTTTAGTTGATCTAGGGGCAGCCATTAATGTAATGACAAGGGAAGTAATGAAACATCTAGAGATAGATAGTTTAAGGGCTACACCCATAGTTCTCCAACTTGTTGATGGCTCTGCAGTAAGACCTGATGGTATGATAGAAGATATAGTGGTCATTCTAGATTCCTGAGAATATCCTGCAGACTTTATGATTTTATCTCCAAAAGCAACATTAGGGGGATATCCAGTCATTTTGGGAAAACCATGGCTTGCCACAACTGATGCATATATTGAGTGTAGATCAGGAAACATGACTATTTCAGATGACAGTTCCACAAAAATATTAGCCTTGTATTCCCCTGCACAACCTCAGCTTGAGCAGCAGCAGGTTGTTTGGTCTATTTTGGGAGAGGAATCTCAAGAAATTAACTCTATTAATCACCTTATGATGATTAATCGAGTGTCACTCATGCAATTATATGATGAAGAATCAATCCTTTATAAGGTCTTGATAAATGAATTAATAGAAGACCAAGAATTGCAGGAATTGGTTCCGAATATTGTAGGGTTGGACTTTTCTGCAGCCACTGATATTTTGCATACCTTGTTGCCACAGGAATTGTCATATTCTCATATTTCTTATATAAATCAGATTGATCTTACTATCAAGATAGAGGTTGAATTGAATAAATATTTGAACATCAATAAGAATATAGCAGATACTCAGAAGGATAGCCTAGTGGATTTGCTAAAACTCCATAGAAATGCGTTTTCATGGGATTACAGGGATATGAGTGGAATTGATCTAGCAGTTTGTACTTGTAATGCCCCGCCAGGAAACCCCGAAGGGATAAGCCAAAATTACAAGAATAGAGTGCAAATTTTTTTTTTTTAAAAGTTACAACACTTAAGATGCAACAAGATATCAAAGATTCAGATTACATAGCGGAAGACTACAACTAACTCCTAAAGAGTTTCCCAACGAGATTACTTAAATTTTTACAATACACTTTACTCACACAATTAATCCAAACGCTGAATATCTTAATAATGGGATAATTCACAATCAGGATAATTTCTTTTAAAGGATGGAAACATAAATCACAAGCAAAGATGCATCATTAAGTTCCATTCATAATCTTCAATCAAGCTTTTCATTTTAAAATTACCAACCATACATCTACATACTAATACACTAGGATTTTCACCATAAACATAAGAGATCTTTCCAAGCATATTTAAATTTCTTAACAACAACTGAGGATAATTCATTACTCTAAGTTACATTATTCCATATTCCAACTTAATGCATTTAAAGGACGATTACACCCATACATTTACGATAAATCGCATCCCAACCAATTAGGCAATCGAACAACATGGCATTCAAGATAGAACTGAATATAAGCATTTAAAGTTAATCTCAATTATCCACTAGTCATTCTAACATAAATTAATCATACATGAAAAGCTGAATTAAGGAAACATAAGAGAATACACCACATAACACCATAATGATCTCGGAGTTCACCCCTAAAGGGCTACATCTCCGGGTCTGCTCAACTGCAAGACCCCCTCGGATAAATAATAAGGTTAAGAGTACAAAAGGTTACACCATACAATCCAGCCATCAAGGCGGTACATAAATAATATACAGATGACCACATCGGTCCATAATACATAAACGATCCTTACAAAGAACAGGATCCAGCTGAACATAATCAAAGCTAAAACAAGAGGTCCAGAAGAGCATCCATAAACTGAGCCATCACCACCCAAGGTCTAACATGGAACCGACTCTCACAAGGGCAGAGACAAAGGACGACTCACAACGGTACTCAAAACCGGACAAAACGACAACACACTAGCGAACGTAGAGACAAGTGTCATCACACAACCTGGTATGGATACCATGGCAAGTCTTCATAGGTCCCGGCCCATACACTGGTAACCCTGGCAACCTAATCCGAACTTCCGGCCCATCCAAGCCTCATGTGGACCCACACATCCTCTCGTGAAGACAAGGAGATGGTTTGCCATTTCAGGCCTTCTCACAGCATGTCGAGTCTATGCTAGCACTCGTCCCATGTGTGAGGCACAATTATCTTAATTAGAGATTATTTTCTAATCTACTTAGGTTATCACTTATTAGACTCACTTTCGACGGGTTACCCAGCAGCCACTTTGGGCGTGGCCCCCAATCGAAAGCCACTTTCCCATACGACACTAGACTAACTCAGACGAACTCAAACCAAAGAATACACATGGTAAGACGAACGGAGTTCAAGAAGATACAAACATCAGGTCAAACACGACTCAAGGGTAATCACTTACTGACGGTGCTCTAACTAGAGACCTGACAACTAAGGTTAACCACGAATCATTATTCGACTCACTCAAAGAGGATATAACCAACTAAGACAACATCACAATACCATAGTCAACTCAAAATTCGAGGACTGAAATAGGAACACCAAATCATCCATACGACAGGGTCCTTTTAAACAAAGCAAAACATGCCATTTCATAAATTAAAGCGAATACAGTAATTAAACTCGCCGTGCAATAATCAGAAAAGACAATATTTCCTCAATTTGATTTAATCATTAAACGACGATCAAGTTTTCTACAAGATCCAAATCAGATTACAGTTATCTATCTCATCAAGGGTTAAGTTGTTCTTGGGTTTCTAACTCCTAAGGTTCAAGCATTGAACAGGCAATTTAAGCCATAAAGAGTTTTAACCAATTCATATTATTAAATCTCAGACCACCGTTAATCAACTCAAATAAGGTACTTAATCTCCCAATCAAAACGTCATTACATACTGGTCTAAAATCAGTCTCTACAGATTCATAATTTCAATTCCAGTTACGTAATACGGATTACGGAAATAAAGATAAAAGAAATTCAGTTGTAGATACTCATTTCCAACGCACATGATATAAACTTATTAATCTAAGATTGGACCCAAGCATAGCCAAATAACATTTGATGATGAAATTATCAATATTAGGACTCAATTAGACGAGGTGCACAAATCATGAAATAAACTTGAATGACTAATTCACCTATAAATTCCATTATATACTCCATCAAAATCAAGTTATCATTTATCGTGATATGCCCTCCCATCATAATTAAGCGTCTAATTAAACTAAACATTTAAACACGACTCTCTCTAAAATGATATAAAAATCATTTTTATAAACTAATTTAAAACATCAAAACGCATTTAAAATTAGCGTTTAAAACAACTACGTTTTTTTGTTTTTTTTTTTAAAAACTATGATTAAAAATGAAAAAAAAAGAAATTCTTTTAACCCTTAGCGGCGAGGGCGGGCTATGCCCTAACCCTAGCCGCAGGCATTGCCAGGCGGCGGCGCCGCTGCGGTGCCCGCAGGCCCGCGGCGCCCTGCGGCCACCGCGGCCCTGCGGCCACCGCAGTGAGCCGCGGCCGAAGGCCCTAACACCAACAGCAGGCGGGGGGGGGGGAAAGCACGGGACTAAGGGAAGGAGAAGGGCGAGCGGGAGAGAGGCGAGGGGGCGGGCGGAGCTCCGCTCACCGCCTCCAAACCCCAAACGCAGTCCGCTTCAATAAAAACACACGCGCGTCCCGATACAAAGGCAACGCCCGGCTCAAAATAAATAAATAAATCTTTCTTAAAACATAGTTCGAAATGAACTAATGAAATTTCTTTAAAACACAGTCCGGTATTATTAATCCAAGATTTCATTTCCCTTAAAAAAACACAGTTCGATATATAAAACAAAATGCACGGGTTTAAGCACGACGACAACGCCCAGCACAAAACGCCCAGCACAAAGAGAAAGTATAAATTTATTTATATTAATCAAAGAGAGAACCAGACATGGCAAGATAACCCATTTTTAACATAATGCTACAGCCATGCAATTTCTTGAAGAACACAGCTAAAACATGGATTTAAACTCCCAAATCCAATATGAAACTGAAAACAATCAAAGATTGAATTTGGCAACAAGCAATCCTTTTTACAACCACAAGGAAGAACGATTTGGATAAACCCTACCTTCATACGCAATCCTAGCATGGCTGAATGAGAGCCCACCTGTCAGATTCCCCAAAATCTTCTCCAAAATTGTCCATCCTCTCCAAATTTCCCAAATTGGGTTATATGGAAGAGTTGACTCCCAATTTCTATTTTTGGAATAAAATCTTTTATTTACAAAATAATTCATAAAATTTAATTCTTTTCAACAATATCAACAATACAACTTGCTTTTCAGTTTTACAATCGATTTCTCATATCAGATCAATTTAACCTTTCAAATTAATAATCTAACGAAATACAATTAACTCTATGGCGATAACATATAAAACTTCCTTTTCAACAGCATATATAGATAATGCATTTAATAATCGAAATCAGCCATTAAATTCAAATTTACTTCCAATCTAAAACGAGCAGTTCATTAACAACGAAAAAACGCATAACGAATTCTCAATCAATTTAATCCATTAATCATCAATGCACAAATGCATATTTAATCAAGAAATTATTAAGGACTAATTAATCCAATTAACCAAACACACCAAGCACGCAAATCGAGAAAGTCAACCAAACAGACGACTCACAAACCCAAGCAAGGAGGGATTACCGACGACGACTGGCGATGCTCACTGGAGCACAACTAAGGCCGACTACGGTCTTACGACCACCTAATCCAACTCTAAGGATTAAAAGGTATGCTCAAACCTGCAAAACCAGGGGACGACGAACCTCGCACTCATGCGACTTCGTACCTGAAATCTCCTGCAACAAAAGATCATACATGCATACATTTATAAAATCTAGTGAAAGCGTTAGTCCGATACTAAAATCACGAAATAGGTACACTGAATAACCTGCATACAACTAGTGTGAGAACCACATCAATAGCTATGCATAAAATCAACATCTGACATTAATCATAATATTACGATAACTAATCCAGATTAAACCAAGGTTAGAGATCGATTACGGTAGGGGTACTACAGTACTCATCGCATTTACATAAAGGATGAGTGTTTCCCCCTCAGACAACCTCAAAGAAGAGTCAATCCTTCCTTGAAGAAGATAGTTAAAGAAGAATTACAGAAATTGTTGAAAGTTGGGTTTATCTATCCTATCTTTGATAGTCAATGGGTATCACCTTTGGTGATAGTCCCTAAAAAGGGAGGCAAATGGAAAGTATGTCTTGATTATAGAACCTTGAACTTAGCTACAAGGAAGGATCATTTTCCACTGCATTTGTGGATCAGGTATTGGATTCTCTTGCTGGTAAGAGATATTTTTCATTCTTAGATGGATTTAGTGGCTATAATCAGATACAAATAGCTCTTGAGGATCAGAAGAAAACAAAATTTACTTGCCCATGAGGCACTTATGCATTTATTTTTTTTCCTTTTGGGTTGTGTAATGCTCCAGCCACTTTTCAAAGGGCAATGATCAGTATTTTTTCTGATATTTCTCAAGACATTATGGAAATTTACATGGATGATTTTACAACTTATGGTTTTGAATTTGATCAAGCATTAGGTAATTTGAAGAAAGTTTTGCAACGGTGTGAAGACTACAACTTGTCTCTAAACAGTGAAAAGTGTTTCATTATGATGGAAGAAGGAATAGTCTTTGGTCATCATATATCTGTACAAGGTATACAAGCGGATCCAGCAAAGATTGAGGTTATTCAGCATATTAATGACCCTGTGAAGCAGAAAGATGTGAGAAGTTTTCTTGGCCATGTTGGATATTACAGAAGGTTTATTAAAGATTTCAGCAAAATTGCAAGTCCCTTATATACACTGCTTACTAAAGATGCAGAATTTAAATAGACCTTAGCATACAATGAAGCTTTTTTAAAGCTTAAGCATGCTTTGACTTAGGCACCAGTTCTAAAAGGACCTAATTGGTCTCTACCATTCCAAATCCATACTGATGCATCTGATTATGCTATAGGAGCAGTGTTGGGACAAAAAGTTGACAAGTTGGAAAATGTAATATATTATATCAGCAAGAATTTGCAAGGCCCTGAATTGAATTATACAATTACTGAAAAGGAAATACTAGCTGTCATATATGCCCTTAACAAGTTTAGACACTATATTATAGGGTATCCCATATTTGTGCATACAGATCATACTGCAATTAAATATCTCATGAATAAGCTATCAATCATCGGTAGAATGGCTCACTGGTTATTGTTGATGCAAGAATTTGATATCACAGTTGTTGATAAGCCAGGGAAGTCTAATGTTGTTGCAGATTATCTTTCACGTCTTCAATTGCAGGAAGACTCTACAAAGATAGATGACACTTTTCGAGATGAGCATTTGTTTCTCATATAGGCTCATACTCCTTGGTATGTTGATATTGCCAACTATTTAGCTGCAGCTAAGATGCCAAATTATTTTTCTCCTAAGGAAAGAAGGTTGCTAGTCGAAAAAAGTTTTAACTTTTCATGGATTGTTGATTGTCTATTTTATACTGGCCTTGATCAAGTCATGCGAAAATGTGTTAGAGAGGATGAAACATATGACATCTTGCATGCATGTCATGATGAGCGATGTGGAGGTCACTTTGCTACCAAAAGGACAGCACTGAAAATACTCAATACTGGTTATTATTGGCCTACACTACACAAGGATGCAGCTCAGTACACAGGGAAGTGTGACAGATGTCAATGAATGGGCAGACATACAAAATCTGATGAGATGTCACTATATCCTCAAATATTTGTTACACCATTTGACAAGTGGGGATTAGATTTTGTTGGCCCCATTGATCCACCTTCTAATGGCAAATCTTATATCTTGGTATGTATAGACTATGTGACAAAATGGGTAGAAGCTAGAGCTATGCAACATGCAAGAGATAATAAGGTAGCTAAGTTTCTCTATGAAGAAATATTTACAAGGTATGGAGTACCCAGGGAAATTGTCTCAGATCGGGGACCTCAATTTACATCAACATTGATAAAAGCTTTGGTCAATGAATACAATATAAGACACAAGAAATCTACTCCATATCATCCACAGTCTAATGGCCAAGTAGAAGTTACCAACAGAGAGCTTGAGACTATTCTTACCAAAACAGTGTCTATCCACAAGAAAGATTAGTCTCATCAGTTTTCAGAGGCAATTTGGGCATATAGAACAACATGGAAAACACCAATTGGATTCACACTTTTTGAGATAGTTTATGGCAAAACAGCAATGATGCCTATTGAATTTGAGCATAAAACCTTGAGAACAACTCTACAACTGAATATGACATTGTCTGAAGCACAGAAAGAATGCATTCAGCAATTAAATGCTCTTGATGAATGGAGAAAGATAGTTGTTCAACAAACAGAATTGATTCAAAACCAAAGAGCCAGATGGCATGATAAATATATCAGAGAAAAGAAATTTAAAGTTGGTGACTGGGCACTCCTATATGATTCCAGATATAAGGATGCTATGGGAAAACTCCAAACAAGGTGGTTAGGTCCTTATGAGATAGAAGAAGTTTTTCAGAATGGAGCAGTCTGGTTGTCTACAATAGATCCTGTTCGATTTAAACTCTTAGTGAATGGACACCGACTATGACTTTATCACAAGCCAACTACTAGAGAAGAGTTCCTACAGCAGTTTGCTCCCCACAATGAAATACAAGTTCCTGCAGCAACTCGCAAGGTTCCTACAGCAATTGCCAACGATTCGGTATCAATTCATGAGCTTCTTGTTGCATTTGAACATGTTGATAAAGGTGATGTTCCTGCAGCCTCTGCAGTGAACTTATTTACCATATCATAATAAAATATTTCCATGGGGAATATTGTTCTTCGTACATAAAGTTCCATCCACTACATTTCATCTCACTTTCTTACCTGTCACTTCATTTCATTTCGCCATCATTTTTGCCCAATTGCAGGTATGTGTATATTGTACTTTATTTTACATTTATTAGGTCATTATGATTTTAATCCTGTTTTAATCCGCTCCAAACTCGAAATCTCGTCAGCCTGTGTGGACACGTGCTAGGTTAAGTTGGGGGGGGGGGTACTTTATGGTCCTTTTTCCCAATAAGATTTATTATCCTAAATTGATTTCCTAACTGACATTACTTATGATGATTATTATTTCACGTGAGTGAATAATAAGTTCTGCCGCCAAAATTAAGATATGTAGATTTTAGTTTTTGTGAATCTGTCAAACATTTTGGTGAAGCTGCGGAAGTATCAAAGTAAAAGATGGGTGGTGATCTGATTCGCCATGAACCAATGGTCCATGAAGGGTTGCTGCAGGATGTTGTCTGTGTGCATTATTTCCAAAACCATGGCTAGCTGGATTATTTCTTGAAAATCAGGGATTTAAACGATGAAATAGCTGCGGAATTTATGCATTCTTTTGATGAAGGAGAAGCTACAGTTAAAGAGTTGAGGGTAATTGCTACAGAGCAGTGAATTGCAAAGGTCACAGGGTTGCTGTAGGAAGGAGAACTCTTTCCAGAATTGAAGGATGCAAGGAGTGTCAGGGCAGAGTTCACAATTTCTACTGACAAACCCTTAATGGTGGATAGGCAAGGGACTAGAAGGGTTTCTTTGCCAGCACATTGGCCTCAGGTAGCTCTGTATATTATGAAATATATTACATGTGAAGGACGGTATTCAAATCTCCATTCACCTCACTTCAAATTACTTAGTCATCTGCGTCATGACCGGCGAGTTAATGTCCCAACTTTCTTGTATCATCTCATTTCTATAGTGCTAAGGAGACTAAAAAATATGGAAATCGCTCTGTTAGCCATCATAGACTGGTGAAGTTGCTAGTACAACGGTCCCTGAGAGATGTTTCACAAATGGAATGGGGTGTGTTTGAGGATATTCTGCAATTTACGGTTGATGAAGCCCCTATTGAAAATAATCCGCAGGTTCAAAAAGAAATAGTTGCAGAAGATCTTTCTGGTGAAGATGAGCGTTTGTTGGTTGCTGAAGGAGCCACAATTATTATAGAAGAAAATATTGAAGCAGAGTCAATCAAAGGACAACCCTCTACCTCTTTTCAAAGAGATTCACCTGCTTTGCAAAGCAAAGGAAAAGAATTGGAAAAGGAGGAATCAAATGAAGAATTTGTTATCCGGCCACAGGAAACACATATTCCTCCTGCAGCCAAGAGGCGTCGAACAAAAACAAAAACTCCTGCGTCTGTTTCAAAAATGTATGTAAGGAGAACAAGAAGGAGGACACAGAAGACTCAACCTGTGAGTAATCCAGTAGAGGTGATTGCAGTAGAAACTTCGGAAGAAGAAGATGTTGCAGAGAAGGAAATTCAAGAAAACCCTGCAGAAGAGGAAATTCAAGAAAATCCTGCAGAAGAGGAAATTCAAGAAAGCCCTGCAGAAGAGGAAATCCAAGAAGAAATTCACGAAGAAATTGTAATGGATAAGCTTGCAAATCTTGCTTCAGTGGAATTGCAATGTGAGGAGATTGTTGATAATGTTCCACAACAACCTGAAGAAAATGTGGGAGATATGCCAATCCAGAATGAGGAATTTATTGAAGAAGTCTCATGGTCTAAGGTAGAACCTATGAGAACTCCTTCATCCCTAACTAGTTTATCAGTTGCTTTAACATTTTTTAGGCAATGGAAAATAGAGAAGGATAGGTTGCAAGGGATAATTAATAAGCAGCAAAAAGAGATTGAGAAGAAAGATAATAGAATTAAAGAATTGGAGGCTAAGGTAGAAGAGATTTATGGTATGGTTCCTGAGATAATGTAGTGTAGAGCTCCCCCAAGAATTTATGTAGTGCATTTGAAAGAACGATATCTGAATTTCAGATTAAATTGAATTGTAAGGGACCTTAATCCATCCTTGGAAACACCTGAGGAATTCTATCATGCTTATCAAACCTCCCCACATGTTGTAAGGAATCTGTTATGTGAATTATATTTACATAACTATGTTGTTCCCCAGGACAGAGAATGGAATCCTTTGTTGTACATTGGGGATATCCATCTCAGAGCTCTAATGTCTTGGATACAAAATGAGATGATTATTTGACCACAAGCCAGGGAGTTTGAAAAATTGAAACTTGACTGTCCATTACCATTGTGGAGGGAATCAGAAGCACCCAGGGTTCTGTATTATGATTGGCAAAAGTTGCTAATAAGAGATGATGTTAGTAAGATAGTACTTCCAATGAGAGAGGAAGTCTATCAAGCGTATGAGCAATTGGTTTAGACCCACAGGACAACAGCACTAGAAGGGCTAACTCGACGCTGGAATCATCTACCAGATCATTTAAAACTGGGAGAACCCTACTCATTACAGAATTTTCATGCAGCTATACAGAGAGCCTCCAAGTACATACAACTAGGCAGGGAAAAATCCAATAACTGGTTGCCATTAATCTTTCAGCCTCCAATCCTTATGTGGCCACTTTTGACATGCCAACCAACAGAACAGAATTATGATGTAGTTGTGAAAGAAACAACTAGATGGTCCAGGTTGGAGAAAATGAAAGGATTTTATTGGAATTTGCCTTCCAAGGGAACCGAACAGGACACTGTTGGTGATTTTAGAGTTTCAGCAAAAATCACAAATTTTCCTTTTGCTGCAAGAGTAGCAAACTCTTAAAGTTGGGGGGCATGATAAGTCGATGTTTTGACATGTTTTTTATCAGGACTCTTAGGTTTTTGGTATCTTCTGGGTTGCATTATGATAGTAAAATATTGTGAATTGACTATATGTAATCCATGATTTAAAACTGAACTTAAGAAATCATGTTTGAACTTTGTCGGTTAATTCCTGCATCCATGTCAATTTATTCCTGCAACCAAAAGGTTTGTCCCTGTGATATGCGGATTATTTGGGATGATTTCATATGTGATTTAATGAATGTATTAGTTAAGTAAGATACATATGCATGTCCTTGTATGTTGTTTATGTTTTAGTGCAGATAATAATTGATGTTGCGGTGGAAGATTTTCTTTCGCGCCTAAGAACTGGAGAATCACATTCAGATAGCTGGAGGTCAAACTAAAGGAGATTCAAGCGAGCGCAATGTATGGCATAATCAGAGCAGTTGTACTTCACCATGGGAGTTTAACTTTGGTGCATATTTAATTTGCAAAATATCGCTTTGGTGTGCAAAGACTGTGGTTCAGTTTCAGATCCACAGTTCCTGCAGCCAAGCTCTCAGTTATCCCCTTCATCTGACAATTATCCACCTCTTCTTTTGGGCGTAACTAGAGTGGTCCATTGTAGTTTATCTTTTCTTTATAATAATCTCTTCCTTCTTTTCTGAGAGTTAGATAGAATGGAAAGGGATTGAGCAGAGTTTTTGTCAAGCATTCTGAATTTTCTCTTTTAGAATATGTAATCATCTTTCAAGAAGAAATGAATAAGAATATGCTATTTTGATCTATTAATAGTTCTTTGTTGAAAGTTTGATATCACTCATCCAAGGGGGCCCACTTGGTGAGTGGTCCTGTGTTTATGATTAGTGAAGTTAATTTTTACTTAGTTGCAGTAGAATTTCATGACTGGATTGTTCCTACAGCCACTGGAAATAGATCCTTTGACTATTCCTGCAGCCAAGGCAGAACGGTGTGATTACTGCTATTTTCATTAGATCATTTCAGCAGAGTTTTGTACAGCTTTCATTTAGCCTTTTATGATTTCTATTCCTACCTTTCCTGCAGTAATACAAAATAATCATTTAAGGAGGTTAGTGCATATATATTGCAGACCCATTTCAAGTTTTATGTTCCTGGATTGACAACTAAATGAACACCAGCCATGAGAATAGTAAACTCTACCATATGAATGTCCAAACTTCGGATTGAGATTTCAATTAGAGGTATTATTATTGTCATTATAGTTGGGGTAGACAACTGCCATGATCTGATCTTAGACATTTGATTTTCAATCCAGTTTCTATTTCAACCTTCACTTTAAAGATCTTGAATTTCTCAAAAGCTTTAGACTTCTCCCTCAGAAAAGTCACCCACATCATTCTAGAATAGTCATCAATAATCAGCATGAAATACCTATCACCTTGAAAGCTTCTAGTCCTTGCTGGACCACATAAGTCAGTGTGAATCAAATCAAGTACATCACTAGATTTATCATGTATGCTCTTAAAAGAACTTCTAATTTTCTTACCCAATTAACATTCCTTACATATCGGTTTATGAGGCTTCATAATCTTAGGTATATCTCTAGCTGCCTTAGTTGAACTGATCTTAACAATGCAATCAAAATTAACATGGCACAACCTCTTATGCCATAGCCAACTCTCATCAATATGAACAATCAAACATGTCTTATTACCAGTGTTAAAGTGAAAGATATTACTTCCTGTCTGAATACCAGTTGCAATATCCAAACCAGTCTTGTTAACGATTTTGCATTTTCTATCTTTAAATTGAAGTTGAAAACCTTTATCAACTAATTGACCAACACTCAAAATATTATGCTTCAAACATTCTACATAATAAACATTATGAGTGTTATGCTTTCCATCCAAAGAAATTATACCTCTACCTTTGATCATACATGCCTTTTCATCTCCAAATCTGACTTGATCACCATTGTATTTTTGCAGGGACAAAAATTTCCTTTTATCTCTAGTCATCTGATGTGAGCATCCACTATCAATTACTCATTCATCCTTATCTTCAACTTTTTCTCCCAGGGCCTTCTCTTCATTTTTGATAGCCAGTTTTGGTTCATCTTCCTTCAAAGCATAGAACACCCACTCTTTTACATTTCCAGATCCACTAGTAGAGTCTTATGTCGGTTCATCTCCAGAGTCGTCATTTACTCCTTCCTCATCTGCTATGTAGCATTGTTTAGTTTTTTTGAATCTATATCTGTTCGGGTTAGGCTTAAAAGATTTCTTAACTCTTTCCTCAAACCTTGCATTCCTTTCAGAACATCTAGATGCAAAATGAACAATCTTATTACATGCAAAACATTTAAAAGATTATTTTCCTTCATACTTACTTCCAGTTGGACCTTTGGGTATTCTTCTAGAAAATAAGGCTTCAAGTTGCTCAAGTTCTTCATCTTCTTTCCTCAAGTCTTCCAATTATTTTGCATATAGGGCTCTTCAATCATTCTTGCTGGTAGATGTTGATGATGATGCATGAAAAGAAGGTTCGGACTTTACAACTCCAAAAGATCCAAATTCTTCAAGCTCAAAAGCAAATAATTTCTCGATCATAATGTCTCCGTTGACTGAAGTGTTTGCCATTGTTCTTAACTCATTAATAACAGTTGCCTTCATCTTGTAAGCCAGTGGAAGGGCTCTCAAGACTTTGGAAACTATTTCATCTTCACTTAGAAATCCTCCACAACATTAAATTCCCATAATAATCTCATTTAGTCTTTCCATAAACACAACAATTCTTTCATTATCTTTCATTTTCCAGTTTTCATACCTTACTCGGTAACTATCAAGTTTGGCAATTTTGACGGTAGGGTCACCTTCATTCAAAGTTTTAAATTTGTCCCACATAACCTTAGCTGATGATTTGTCAGTCAATCCCATAATCTGCTGATCAGTAAGTGCACACAAGAGGGCTTCTCTAACTCTGCAATCATTTTCAATATTCTTATCCAGGTCTGCAGGAGCAAGATTTCTAGATGTCGGATCATAAGGTGTGTATCCTTTCTCAGTGATCTCTCAAATATCCTTTCCAAGACATCTAAGATGAGTCTCCATTCGAATTTTCCATATCCCATAATTTGTTCCATCAAGCTTAGGGATTTCTCTTATGAAAATAGTTGTCGGTGGATTAGTTGTGTTAGTTGTCATAGGATCTACTTCAAGTGGTTAAGCTTCTACAAAAGAGAACCAAAGCTCTAATACCAATTTTTAGGATAACTGGTGAACAACTGAGAGGGAGGGGGGTTGAATCAGTTGTTAACAGATTATAACTTTTAATCCACAATACAACCTTAAACAAATCAAGTACCGGTAAAGCACAGACAGATGCGGGTAGGAACAGATACCAAACAACAATACAACTTAACAATTAACCAGATAATCAATGCAAAGCAACCATACCACATAACACCATGATTTGTACGTGGAAAACTCGAAAAGGGAAAAGCTACAGTGGGAAACCTACCCATAGTCAGATGATACTTCTGCAGAAAGTATGTGTTACAAGAGGGGCCTGCACTTGTAGGAAGTCACACTGCCTAGAGCATACTGCTCATTACAAAAGAGTCTCACTGACTACAGAGAGGCTATAAACTTCTCAAGATAAATGAACAACAATCCAATAGAGTGAACTATTGCAAATAGCATCTACCATGCCTGATTACAATCTTGGTTAAGCGCAATATCGAAGGACTAAATCCTCTTCTGAATCCAATTCGATCACCAATGATCGATCAACTCTTCTACATGAATGATATTACAATATTCGCACATTACATTCCTTGACCATGACCTTTTCAATAATCATGATACTTTACAAAGAGTTTCTACCTCTTATTTATACAAACCCTAAGGCCTAAACCAATTAGGTCAACCACCTAAAGATATTACAATAATATCATTACATAATTTCATTTACAATGATATGCCATGTCAGCTTAAGATCAAAAAAATAATAACAAATCCATAAATCATCTCGATCATCCAGGTAATGTGTAGAGTACACGCTAGCATGACACCGGTCCATAACCTAGATAGGTACCGGACCTATTTTGGGTCTACCACGCCAAAGAAAAGTATTCAAGCATTTGAAGCATGATCAAAGAACATCTTCAGCATCCCGAAGTCCATGAAGAAGCTGCACCAACACCAATTATGCATCATGTCACAATTCCTCAATGAAAGCTCTACTGGTAAAGCCTTAAACCAGTGTCAGTAAGGGTTTATTAGAGTGTATGATAACATCCAATTACCAAGCCAATACCAAGTGACCAAAACATGCTCATGGAGCATATAACTCATGAAATCTAATATACTTCACTGATCCAAACATGTCAGAAGTGTCAACAGATAATCTCTTCTGTCGGTAACACTAGATCTTTTACCGGTAACCAAAACTTGTTTGCTGGTAACCATCCATATCAACTAGTTTTGACATCAATGACAAAACATCAATGCAACACATAATCAATTCATCCATAATGCCAACAATTTGATGTGAAATAAAATGTTTCAACTATTGTTGTATACTTCCCACAAGTGTGTTCCTCTCTCCCCCTTTCATAGTTCTATTTAGAACCTTTGTGCAGTGATTTCCCTTGGGATGGTTGTTGTTGTGTAAGAGCTCAGGGGTAGACTACCTAGCAGTCCTATGGTTGGAAGGTGAACTTCCATTGGATGGACCTTAGAAATTTTTCATTTTTTTTTTGTAATGTCCATACATACAATTAAAGGAGGAAACTGGATTATGGTGGATGTCCATCTCCCTTGTGCTCATAAATGTGTGGCAGTTAAGCTAAACAATTTTTGTAGTTTTAATATTGTTGAGATAGGATTGAGATCTCATTGAAGAAGGCTTGTTTAAGACCACACTCATGTATGAAAAATGTTTGTAGTAAGTAGTTCAATTACAATACATTCTATATGTTAGAATGTCATTATCACCTAAACATCAATATAGTAGGAAATGGTGGCTAGATTGTGAGTTGTGTATATGCCTGACCCACTTCACATGCTTGTTATGACATTTTCTTACTGTGCATGACTATCAAACATGCACAATCTCTTATGATTGTGTAAAGAAATTGGTTGATTGTTGGTAATGAACTAATATATTGATATGATACAATTTATGTTGTAATTGAAATGAAATAATGCTTACATGAAGCCCCTGTCTAGGTGAAGAATGTAAAATCAGTTTTGAATATGTACATTTTATATTAAAAGAAAATTTATTGTGTACAATGTGACAATTCTAAAATATACTAGGATGAAAATGGAAAAAAAGGAAAGGTATATGTATATGTCAAAAGGATGTTACTACTTATCAAGTTTCCATTAGTTTTTATATTCAAAGTCATATTATATATTCTAGTCGGTTAGCACTACCGAATCATGCAGTCGGTATGCATAGCCTAGTCGGTTACAAAAGAAAGCAGTCACAGAACACAGTGTACACCGAAGCCATCTACCGAGTATCTTTTTATGGCTACCGAGCAGTAAAGTTAACACACCGAGTTAATATTCACCGAGTGAAACGTGTTACTAGATACATTGAACCTGGACATGCATATGAAAACGTGTTACAAGATCGAGGCACATCTAACCATTATTACATTGGAAATTGCACTAGAAGATTGCGTATGATTACGAGGTCAATCTAACCAATGAAATATTGTGTTTAGTTATTCATTCAAGGAACCTTGTTTGTAAGATCGAAGCAATGAATTGGATCACGGCTTTAAGAGATCTATTTATACAACATGAATTAAGAGCAAGGTGTGTGCATATATGTATGAAGGAAGACTGTTACAGAGACACAGAGGTCACCGAGAAGGTTTTCAGAGAACAGTCGAAGAACAGAGTAAATAGAAGGGTTTACCGAGTTACTATATGGGTTACCGAGGTATGCTATAAGCAAGGTAATCTTATTCTGAGCACATAAAATCTGCTATAACATTTCAGATGTAAAGTTGCAGATGTTTGTAATGATTTTATTGTAATATTGTGAAGTTGAAAGAGAAACCTTTAACAGGGTAAAAGACTCTAACCAAGTCTATAAATTGTAAAGCCTCTAACCAGGTACAACATTCAGAATAATGTTGTGAAATCCTTTAGCAAGGTAGATCTAACAGATCTTGTTACTCCTAACAGGGTAAGCTTTCAGAAATAGCTAAACATGTAGCTCTAACAGAGCATCTTTATTATTGCAGTAGTGAAGTTGTAGGTGCCATCCCCACCACAGTTTTTCTCTCTAACCAAGAGTTTCTGCATAACCAAAATATATGAGTTATGGAGTGAATCATATATGATTGTTATCTGTTTGTTTTAGCTTTATTTTATGTTACTGCACTATTCTGTTTATGCATAACAGTAAGGTTATTATTGAAGAAATGTTTTGAGGTATTGATTCACCCCTCCCCTCTCAGTACATTAGCTTTCCATATTGGGCCTAACAAAGGAACCCTACTATAAGATACAGAGTTACAGTACTCTATCAGGTTGTAAACTAGCATATAAAATCTAGACACAAAAAGGATAGATACATAATGACAAGAAGATTACCTTTGCTTCTCTTTTTATATGTCAAATGTATAGATACACAAAAAATAATAATTAAATATACAAAGAAAATGGAAGCCTTCAAGAAAATGCACAAATATAAACCAACAAAGCTTGGAAGAACGAAAGGTATTGGGAGTATGTTTGTAGTCACAACGAACCATAGTCATTCACCTCAGAGATATATATAAATGAATGGGACAAAATAAAATAGAGGATTAATGAGAACGTTAATGAAATTATAAGTAAAATCTACGGGGGATGAGGAAAAAATCCAATGGGCACACGTTCAAGTTGTACCAACAAAAAATGGTAATAATAATAATAAATAGTTTTAGACCAAAGTCTCTTGTGTATTATCTTCCTCAATAGGGAAATAATTTGTATAGAGGAGAGGATAAAAATTAAATAGGGATGATAGCTAGCAGCATTAACAAGATAAATAAGTAATTAGATGAATAACTAAACACTCTTGTGAGGAAGTTGGTGAAACCGTACTCAAACAAATATCTATAAGACCTTGTATTTAATTGTCAGGAGGGTCATGGAGTCACGCACATAACCTCAAACATAATGATTTAGGGTTGGTTTATTTCACCCTAGCGTATTAGACGGCAAAAGATAACAAAAATGACCTAAGTTGATGACACCCATCCATTTTAATGAGTGGCTCTTCCTTCATTCTCCTCTTACCAACATTTGGCTTGAAAAAAAATAAAAAATTACTTTACATGTAAGCACTTCCTAGGTGCCACGTATGGATATTCTTAAGGAAAGAAACATAGTCAATAAAGAAAGTATTTTAATCTAAAAGCTAAGTTGAAGAGAGGGGGCCCACCTAAAAAACTAAAATTTCATAAGGGAAAAATCTACTTTACCTTAAACTTAGGGGAAGAGCACCAGTAGCCATCATAGCTAACTTCGCGCACCCACAGATCTTAAATGGTACATCGAATTTTGAATTTTTTTTTTTTGGTTGTCTTCGCATGCGACTTAACTGCTTAAACCTATTGATCTTGCTTCTGGGTAGTAACAATCCGATCTCTACGAGTCATTATGCATCAAAAGGTCAAAAAGTGGTTATTTCAAAGTGTCGCCCGATACTTAACCTCTTTTGTGCCAATACCAGCACACCAAAAGGCCAACATCCATTTATAAAATACCTAAAAAGTAATATGTTTTTCACCTTTTATAAAAAATAATTAACCTAAAAAATTTATGTTATGCATATAATAAAAAATATGAGGAATATAAAAATGTTTAAAATGGGTGGTCAAAAAACATGTTGACCACCCATAACCCCCTTCCTGTGTATGTATTATGGCCCCATGTGGCACGAACTCCCGCTATCTTTTTTGCCCTAAAAACTTAGGGAAATGAAATTTTTTAGTCATTTTCTTCAGTCGCCATCGTTTCTCCATCAACGGCCTCCTCTGCAACCATGTTGTCGGCCTCCTCTGCAACCATGTTTTCGACGTCCTCCCCAACCATGTCGTCAGCCTCCTCTGCAATCTCCTCTTCAACCATGTCATCGACCTCCTCTACAACCATGTCATCGGCTTTCTCCCTGGTAACGATCACACTCTTCCTCCTTGCATATTGGATGTCCAATGATGGTTTTGCTCCTTCGCAGCTGCATTATGCTTTGTCTATTGATGATTTCTTCGTATGCGGTTTAGGGTTTCATTTCAATGCTCTGTTATAGTTTAATAATGTCGAAATCCTGAAAGAGAATGGCAAAACAATTGAATATCTCTTCGTTTACTTCGAAACCCCTTCATTATTTTTCATTTCATTTTTTGGTTGCGTTGTTAAATGGTGTTTTCCTGTTTATAATGTCGAAATCCTCACAAAGAATGGCAAAACAATTGATTATCTCTTCATTTTCTTCGAAACCCCTTCATTATTTATCATTTCATTTTATGGGCGCGCTGTTAAATGGTGTCTCCATGTTTATAATGTCGAAATCATTACAGTGAATGTGAAAAAAATTGATTATTGTTCATAATTGTTAGAAACCCCTTCATTATTTATCATTTCTTTTTATGGGTGTGTTGTTAAATGGTGTCTCTCTTTTTATAATATCGAAATCATTACAGTGAATGCGAAAAAAATGATTATTGTTCATAATTGTTCGAAACCCCTTCATTATTTATCATTTCTTTTTATGGGTGCGCTGTTAAATGGTGTCTCTCTATTTATAATGCCGAAATCATTACAGTGAACGTGAAAAAAAATTGATTATTGTTCATAATTGTTCGAAACCCCTTCATTATTTATCATTTCACTTTATAGGTGCGATGTTAAATAGAGGCTCTCTGTTTATAATTCCAAAATCATTACAGTGAATACGAAAATAATTGATTATTGTTCATAATTGTTCGAAACCCCTTCATTATTTATCATTTCTTTTTATGGGTGTGTTGTTAAATGGTGTCTCTCTGCTTATAATGTTGAAATCCTTATAGTGAATGCGAATATAATTGATTATTGTTCATAATTGTTCGAAACCCCTTCACTATTTATCATTTCATTTTATGGGTACGCTGTTAAATGGTCTTTCTGTTTATAATGCCAAAATGATTACAGTGAATGCATTTCATATTGATTATTGTTCATAATTATTCGAAACCCCTTCAATATTTATCATTTCATTTTATGGGTGCATTGTTAAATGGTGTCTCTCTATTTATAATGTCGAAATCATTACAGTGAATGAAAAAAATATTTATTATTGTTCATAATTGTTCAAAAACCCTTCATTATTTATCATTTCATTTTATGGGTGTGTTGTTAAATGGTGTCTCTCTATTTATAATGCCAAAATCATTATAGAGAATGCAAAAAAGATTAATTATTGTTCATAATTATTTGAACACCCATTCATTATTTATCATCACACACACACACACACACACACACACACACACACACACACACACACACACAGGTAGGTGTGTGTGTGTGTGTGTGATTGTCGACATATAACAACTTGGTGTGTGTGTGTGTGTGTGTGTGTGTGTGATTGTCGACATATAACAACTTGTGGTTTATGGGTGCATTGTTAAATGGTGTCTCTTTGTTTATAATGTTGAAATCATTACAGTGAATGTAAAAAAAATTGATTATTGTTCATAATTGTTCGAAACCCCTTTATTATTTATAATTTCATTTTATGAGTGCGCTGTTAAATGGTGTCTCTCTGTTTATAATACCAAAATCATTACAGAGAATGAAAAAAAGATTGATTATTGTTCATAATTATTCGAAACCCTTTCATAATTTATCATTACATATATACATATATGCACGCGCACACACACACACACAGATATGTGTGTGTGTGTGTGTGTTATTGTCGACATATAACAACCTTCTCACATACACGTGGCGTGAACTCCCGCTATCCTTTCTTCCCTAAAAACTTAGGGAAATGAAGATTTTTTGTGGCATTTTCATTGTTTGCTCTACCTTCAATTTGTTAATATACTCATTGTAAATAATATTATTAGGCATGCACTATATTACTTCCAATAAATTTCATATGAGAAATACAACAACATCATTCAATCATTAGTCATTTGACAAATGAATCTACATCTTAATACAATATCTGCATTTGTTTTTTCATCATTTATCTCAATGACATTGAGGGTTTCATTTCAATGATCTGTCTCTATATATATTTATACAAGCACACATAGTAGCATTCTTATTTTGTTGAAAGATGTTCAATGATGGAATTGTTCACTATCTAATAGAATATCAACAATATCCAGTTTTCAATCACATCAAAGTTACATATTTTACTCCTGCATCTCATGCTTTTAGTTTGTCTCCTTGTTATATACAGTTTCAAGTTCTGTGTCTATATGGTTATTGTCCATATTTATGTACACACACACACACACACACATATATATATATGTACATATACATGTATATGTATATATGAAGAAACACACACAATAGCATAATATGTTCTATAATGATGGTTGTTTCGAGTTCTGTGGCTATATGGTTATTGTCTATATATATATTTATATGTATATGGACAATAACCATATAGCCACAGAACTTGTTGTAATCAACAACAGTTTCCTTATTCAAGGGCGCTCATTCAGATTGGTACACACTGAATAACTAAATTCCTTCTACAGTCAATGTTAAATATTATAAATCTTTCAATTTAAATTATACTATTTTCAGTAAACCATCATTTCTTTCAATAGAGTCACTGTAAATAATATTAACAACCATATTGGATGTCCAATGATGGTTTATGCTCCTTCGTAGCATTATGCTTTGTATATTGATGATTTCTTTGTATGTGGTTTACAATTTCATTTCAATGTTCTCTTACAGTTTAATGTGCCTATATGGTTATTATCCACACACACACACACACATATATGGTTATTGTCCATACACATACACACACTCACACATATACATGTGTGTGTGTGTGTAGAAGAAAATTGAACAATTCGAAGCAATGGAGGACTTCATATTCAATATGACATGAACGAGTATTTCCCACAAAAATTCAAATTTGAAAATAGCTAGCTACCACAATTGAATGCATTGCACATTCGAATTATATTATAAGACAAAATTTTCCACGTCACTTTCATTACAATTCAATTCATTGCATATTTCTGAGTTCTGCAAATTCTCTTTTCACATTCCTTATGTAACTATTTGTTTGCAATATGTATGTATGTATATGTGCATATGTGCAATTCTATGTACATGTGCATATGTATGTAGGTGGCTATGTATATGTATGTACTTATGCGTTTGAATATGTATGTATGAATGTGTAAGGATTGTATGCATGTTGTCAAATGTTAAAGACAGTAAAAAAAGTTGTTCTGCATTCAATAATGTATGGATGATTTGTTATTACAACGTTACACTACCCACGATTATTACTATTTTTTGCAGGCGTGCTAGAGCATAGAAGGAAGAACCATACTTGTGGAAGATCATCATATCAATGTAAATGTGTTTATTAACACACTTCAATTCTTTGGAGATTATGCCTTTAATGCTTATATTTTATATTAATTTGTGTAGATATCTTAGGTAGTTATGCATTTCTTATTAAATGTGTTTTTTAACACACTTTAGTTTGTTTTGCATTTTGTTGTGATTGTTATGGTAGTCAATGATCTAGGAGTCACTATGTCGAAGACAACAAACATTCCTCTCCGGTAAAGTCAATATGACTTTACTTTGGCAATGATCTAGTAGGCAATGCAATTTATGATTTATTTACGTTTCAATTTGTGAATTGTTTATGTTTAAATTTCTAAATTGTTTATGTTTCAATTTGTTTAAATTCCTCACTTAGTTCATATGTTTCAATCTTCTCTTTGTTGGACCTCTACTTTCGCAATGATCTAGTAGACAATGCAATTTCTGATTTGTTTATGTTTCAATTTGTGAATTGTTTATGTTTCAATTTCTGAATTATTTATGTTTCAATTTGTTTAAAATCGTCACTTAGTTCATACGTTTCAATATTCTCTTTGTTGGATTTTACTTTCGCAATGATCTAGTAGACAATGCAATTTCTGATTTGTTTATGTTTTAATCTGTGAATTGTTTATTTTTCAATTTTTGAATTGTTTATGTTTCAATTTGTTTAAATTCCTCACTTAGTTCATATTAATGCAAGAAACACACTTATTTCATATTGATCAAAAGGAAGTGCCCTATTTGAGAAAAAAATCAGACAAAGAATTATTTTATAATACTTTAAAAGATATTTTGTTAGATACTGCCAACAAGGAAAACTTGGCAGCTAACAAGATATCTTGTAAGGTAGTAGAAAATAGTTCTTTGTCTGGTGCTTTTTTTACAGATAGGACACTTCATTTAATCATTTTGATGCAATGACCTAGTAGACATATTAGACACTGCAATTTATATATGATGACTGCAATTTGAATACTTATAAGTGTTCAAATTTCTCACTATCAAAAGAGTACATATCGATGACATCTAAATAATTAGATGCCATTGATATGGCCTTTTTGATAGTGAGCAGTTTGAACACTTATGTGGCCTTTTTTGATAGTGAGAAATATATGAGATTAGGTCAACTGATATATGAGAAATATCACATCACAAAAAACAAACATATGAGATTTACAACAACACCATCAATTCATTGGAATATCCATCTGAGATATCTGAAAACAACGGAGTTCTAAAAACATTACAAAATATGGTAGTATGTCAGTCTATAATCACATCATAGTTATATCGAAACTCAAAATCTGCTCTTCAGAGGACTCACAAAATATAATTCATCACAGACTCAATCAATTATCCATATGGGTATTAAATGGAGGAGGTGTCACAAATCCAACCCCAACGGACTGTGGCCTACTAGGGTCTGACCCAACAACAATATTTTCTTGGCTAGGAGGGGTTTGTAAGCAACTTTCTATTTGAGCAAGGAATGCCTAGTTTACACCTTAAGTAAGTTGCATGGTGTCTGAGGATCCAAGTGCAGTCCCAACTTGCATAATATTAATAATTGCAAAGGTTGGGGACAAGAGGCTCATCATTTCCATGAGAATTGGGTGTCAGATAGGTAGAGGTTCTGCGACTGTGGCCACATCTTTCGTCCTCTTTGCACGCTTGGTTGCCTTTTCAACTTTCATCCTCTCCTTCTCAAGCTCTACTTTTGCATCTTTCTTTGCCTTGTCTTGTCTTCGAATGAACTTGTCTTGGGAATCCTACAATTTTTTGGCCTATTTTCCACCCTCATAGCCTCCTTTTCTATTGCTTTTGCTTCACGTTGTGCCTTCCTCTCTCTCATCTGTTCTTTCTTTCGTTCTGTCAATTCCTCATCTCTTTTCCTTTCAGCCTCTTTATCTTTTTCCCTTTGAACGTACTCATCAGATGTCAAGATCTGTGACTGGCTACAAAGATGTAGCACCCCTTTCCTACCTCCACATGAAGATTGATTCATTCTCTGCACTAAAAGTCTTAAGAATCTGCTGATTTGCCTTGGCACTTGCTGCCCATCCTCTTGTGTGCATGGCACAAACTTAAGTTCGTCTTCACAATCAACACCATCTTGTTGCTCCCAGTTGACTGCATTGGTGAAGTAATGTATCACATATGTTGGATCAATTTCTGGCAAACTTAGCATGGAAAGGGTTACATTATCACAATTGGCTGCTTCTTGGGTCCACTCTGGTATGTTAGCTTGTGTTGGCAAAGACATGCTTGTTGATGTACTTTTGAAACCCTCATTTGGCTGGCTAGTTTGTGGGGACAGACCTGCTTCGATAGTTTGTGGTGTCAAACTTGTACCCTCAACCGTTGCTTGTGTTCCGCTATGGCGCTCTACAAAATCTTAAATGTCTTCCTCATTAAAACTAGCCAACCACAAGCAAGCTTCCATTGCCATATACTCTGGTTCTTCATCCCTTGAAGTGGCATCATGTTTTGTTCCAATAGCTGGTTGTATATCAACTGCAACCTCAAATGTCTCACTTGTTCTCATAGCATTCTATAATGCGTATCGATTAAGTGGCCAAATCCTTGTCCTACAGAAGCCACTGATTATATTAGTTGGTGTCAATGCTTGGGCAAAGGCCTTGCTCGCAAGAGTTGTCAACTCTTGCCTTCCAATTTCAATTTGTGGGAACTTTGACATCCATATATACTCCTCTATTGTTTGAAATAATTCTTGAAAGGTGAGAATATAGAGACATCAAGTGGCTTGTATGAGTTGAAAGGGTTATCTATACCTATCCGCCTTGCTTCTTCAATTGTCTTGAAGGCTACATGGCTGCCATGACCATCGAAGATCAGTAGGGCCCTACATGAGGGTGAAACTCCACCAGGGACTGAACATGCAAAATGTTCCAACCAATTTAAGAACAACTCCTTTGTCATCCATGCATGTTCTTGGACTTCCATGCATGCTCCTGAGTTTGCAATGTAGTTTCGAATATGCCTCTTAGATTTGAACAAATTAAATCAAGGAATGCTGAAACAACATGAACTAACACATGCCAAAATAGTGATCCACTTTCTACTCTTTGAAATTAGGTGCGATACACACCTCTGACCCAATTTGGCTATCACTCTCATTCCATAATTCCTCTCAGCTTGCACACCAGTCTCATCACAATTCCAAATCTAACTGCTACCATAGTGATTGAGGTTGTACATTACCTCCAAATTGTCATAGAAAGAGGTAACAATAGAAGGTCAAAGCATAATAGCCCTATTAGAGTCCACTCCTTCTATTGTTCTCATCGTCAAATCAGGGTGCCTTTATTTAAAACTTGCCCACCATGACCTCCCTGACATCCCATTTTTTAATGGATTAGGCCTATTCTCAATAATTTGGGCAACTGTTGATTGAAGTTGATTGATTTGGAGACCGTGACCAATTTCAGCCATGTCTTTGCACCATTGGACAACTTCATCCTCCTCCTCTGCTGATAAAATGGTGCATGGACCCCTCACAGTCGTGGTTGTGGTTCCCATCAACCATGACCTCAAAGAGGCAATGGGGATACCATACTTGATCAATGTGCCTCTAAAAGACATGTGCTTGTCTTCTATGCATGATATTGCTTCTTTCATGTCAGATATGCTCCATTTTGGTTTGAGAACCTTTAAGGCCACCTGTACTTGTGGTGTTTCTGGAATAGGATTACAATCTGCAGTAAGATGGTCATGTACAGCAATAGTTTCCACATAAGTTGCATTGTTAGGTGAATGGTCATCTACAACAAGAGTCATTGGGTCTTCATTTTGGACAGAACTATCTTCATCCAGGAAGTGCACCCCACGAGTGACTCTAACTGTTCGATGGACCTAACACACATGTTTTCCTTTCTACCTCATGTCATTATGTTCAGTGAACCTACAATGATAAGGTACCAACAATAAAATGCAACTGTGTGTGCCTATATAAATATATAGAGAAAGACAGATCATTGAAATGAAACCCTCAATGCCATTGAGATAAATGATGAAAAACAAATCTATTTCTGTAACTCATCATTGAACAAAATAAAATGGTATTGTGTCTCTATTTTTGTATGCATGATAATATAGACAATAACTATATAACTAGAGAACTCAAAAAATCCATGCAGGAGTTCAGTATGTAACTGTGATGTGATTGAAAATTGGATATTGCTGATATTCTATTAGATAGTGAACAATTACATCATTGAACATGTTTGAACAAAAAATAATGGTGTTGTGTGTGTACACACACACACACACACATAGGTATAGAACTTGAAACATTATATAACAAGGAGAGAAACTAGAAGCACAAGATGAAACTGTGATGTGATTAAAAAGTGGATATTGTTGATATAGTATTAAGATGCAGATTCATTTCTCAAATGAGTAAATGGTTGAATGATGTTGTTGTATTTCTCATATGAAATTTATTGGAAGTAATATATGGTATGCCTGATAATATTATTTATAGTGAGTATATTAACAAATTGAAGGCAGAGCAAACAATGAAAATGCCACAAAAAATCGTCACTTTCCTAAGTTTTTAGGGCAAAAAAGATAGTGGAAGTTCATGCAACGTGGGCCCATAACATATCCACGGGAAGGTTGTTATAGGTGTTCAACATATTTTTTGACCACCCATTTTAAACTTTAAAATAAAAGTTGTCTGGCCTGGTGTGTGTGTGTGTGTGTGTGTGTGAGACCATATAGCCAGTATATAGTCATTGTAAGTAATAGTATTAGGCATACACATTATTGTAATGATAAATAATGAAGGGGTTTCAAATAATTATGAACAATAATCAATTTTTTTTGCATTCTCTGTAATGATTTTGGCATTATAAACAGAGAGATATCATTTAATAGTGCACCCATAAAATGAAATGATAAATAATGAAGGGGTTTCGAAGAAAACAAAGAAATATTCAATTGTTTAGCCATTCTCTGTGAGGATTTCGACATTATTAAACTGTAAAAGAGCATTGAAATAAAATTGTAAACCACATACAAAGAAATCATCAATAGACAAAACATAATGTAGCTACGAAGGAGGTAAACCATCATTGGACATCCAATATGGTTGTTAATATTATTTACAGTGACTATATTGAAAGAAATGTTGATTTATTGAAAACAATATAATTTCAATTGAAATATTTATAGCATTTAATGTTGATTGCAGAGGGAATTTAGTTATTCTGTGTGTACCAACCTGAATGTGCACCCTTGAGTAGGGAATGTGCAAAGGGTATTTGCAAAGATCAAGAATATGCAATGAATTGGATTGTAGTGAAAGTGCCACGAAATTTTTTGTCTTATAATATAATTCGAATGTGCAATGCATTCGATTGTGGTAGCTAGCTATTTTCAAATTTGAAATTTTGTGGGAAACAGTCGATCATTTCATATTAAAAAAGCAGTCTTCCATTGCTTCAAATTGTTCAACTTTCTTCCATGTTTTGAATGAAACTTGGTTTTTTAATTTGATTTTATGCAAATTCTTGGATATTGGGGAGCCTTACACCAGTTGTTGCAAATGCAGATCCATTTAATGCATGAAGCTGTGAAGTGATATTTGGAAGAATGTACACTTGAGTGTCTAAGAAGTCTAAAATTGATTATTTTTATGTCATGTAATGCACCAATAGCTTTGTATATGTAATTGTAATTGGAGTACATTTGTACTTTTAAGTGAAGAATGTACACTTGAGTGTCTAAGAAATCTAAAATTGATTGTTTTTATGTCATGTAATGCACCAATAGCTTTGTATATGTAATTGTAATTGGAGTACATTTGTACTTTTAAACCACTTGCATAAAGTGGCAAATGTAAACATTACGTTTTAAAAAATATATATATATTTATTATTTGTGCAAATTGTTTTGTATTAAAATAGGAAATGTAACAGTAGTTGTTTATTTTTTTTTGACTTTTTTGTTTTCAACTACTAATTCATTTGTGAACATGTATTGGTGTTAAAATAAATATTTACTGGTATTTTTTTATTTATGTACTGACAATTTTTTTTTATGTTTTGGGGGATCAACATGGTATTAAGGTTACGGTTATTGGAACTATTTCAGCTATTGGTACTCTTCCCCTAGTCTTCTCCTATAAGAATTAGATAATATTATTTCCTTCTTGCATAAGTCTAAAGTATAAAAAATAAAAAATAAAAAATAAAAAAGAATTAGCATTAATGAAAGGGTAAAAACACAATGTTGTGTTACACTTTTGTAAAGGCGCTGACCAACAGAACTAAAACTATTTAACTTCGACTGCAGAAAGTGACATTTCTAAATTGAATTTTAAAATGATGTAAACTAACCAAATATAGAAATATTAATGAAATTTATGTCTGTTATTTTTTAAATTTTTTAGGAAAAACATTTATATATTTTTTTTTAATTTCAAAAACAGATTTTTTCATTGATAAAAATCAAGGGTTCTAGTCGGTGCCACACAAGAAAATGAATTGACTTATTTTTTTTATTTTTTATTTTTCCAAGTAGAGAGCATATATATGTAGTGTTAAATAATTAAAAAAATTAAATTTTGATGTATATTTTTCTCGTTATAATATTTTTAAGTCCAACATAATTAAATTTGATAGTTTTTGATCGGCGCCACCTCTTGACTAGTAAATTTATCATTAACCAAAAATAAAAAATACCCTTTTCGAGAAGATTCTCTCATCTAGTGAAAAATTATTTTTTCATTTTTTTCATTTTATTCAATATTTATTTTTTAATTTCGAATCAGCCTCTTTTTTTACTTTAAAAAGCTACTCGCAATGTTTAATTAATAAAAAATATTCAAAATTATCAAAATAGTAAAAAAAATTATATGACCGGATTCGTGACTTCCAGATCTACAAAAGGGTACTTTTTGTTTTTTGAAAAAAAAAAATGAAATTGATGAAAAATTAGCCAGTAGTTGAATCTAGCAAAAATGCACAAAAAGTGGCCTTTTTGGTGCCACATGGCAGGCCACATAGGATAGTTCGGTCGAACTACCCTTAGTTTCAACATTTTAAAAAAATTGGTTTTTTTTTATGTTGACTTTTCAAATAAGGGTAGTTCGGCCAAACTCCTAGCCATTTCGGCACCACGTGGCGCCACACAGCCGAGGAGTCATCCAGCCAAACTAAGTTTGGTCGAACTGAGTTCAGCCGGACTATCCTCCGTTGGCCCAAAGTGTGACACAACTCCATTCTTTTTCTCGAGAATAAAGGAATACGTTTAATTGTTACTAATTTAGTATATTTACTAGCGCTTGCACTTGGGTAATGTGCAATGTGTAATGCTGATAGTAGTTTGTGTTTTTGTTGATTTTCATGGTTGACGTCATTTTTTTATTTTATTTTTTATTTCAGAGATTTCAATGTACCTGTAAATGCTTGTCCAATGTGCTTGACATCACATATCATCACATATCTTTGATGTAATGATTTTGTATTTCAGCCCAATAGGAATCATCACATGGATTCCAACATTGTTTAAATTGATTGTTCCAAGAATTTTTCTGGTGTTGAGATATCCCATCTCTCCATGCACCAAATAAATTGAATGTGTGGATTTCATTTCCTTAAAACAAACCAGCATAATGGAAACATATCAAGAAACCCTATTGCAACAGAAAGTGTTAAGTGCAGATTGAAAACATAAAACATTAGTAATAATAAGCAAAAGACAGTGTTAAGTGCAGATTGAAAACATAAAACATTAGTAATAATAAGCAAAAGACAGAGAAATAATACATAAACACAAGAAGTTACATGGGTCATCAATAATTAGTTACATTGCACAGAAAAGCAGGAACATGTTTCTTTTATTATCCACAACAACAAATACACAGGTTCTCATTCATAATAGATGTTGAACTTTTCAGGAAAAATGAAGAATCCAAAACAGAGGTGACACAAAAATAATGTGGCTGGTGCACTTTACACTTCCAAATCTGAAACATTTAGATGCCAAAAACCATTTAAATAGTTAACTTCTCTAAATCATTTGACAAATCTAATTCCATACCCAATGCATAGATATAATGTGCATAACCATCTGCAGGAACATAAACGTGCTTCTTGTTGTCATCACAAAGGGATCATTAACTGACAAACAAAAAACAAATATATTAGATGAATGCAATCTAGATCAGATGGAAGTTCGCATGTGATGGAAAAAGGATAAAAGAATTATTGGATAAGGATACTAAAATCATATATACCACTAATGAGAGTTATGTAATCGACTGTGTTAGCCTTCAGTTTCTTGGATTCAAACTTCCTTAAGCCACCTAAAATTTTAATCTCCAAAATCTGGAAAATAGAATGGTCATTATATTGACGGTATATATAGATTGAATTAACAAAACAAGATTACGTAAACATACTTCCTATTTTATAAAGAGAGTTGTTCCAATCGAGATTCTTCCTTTCTCATTATAACTGTATATGGATTGTTTTCCTTTTTAGCATAGCTCTCGTTGGAGAATGTTGGGTTGATGCAAACACCATCTGAGGATTTCACTTTGGATATTGTAGTAAAAGTATTGATGGTTTTCGTTTGTAGTGTTAAGCCTTGGGATTTATGTATGGTAATAGCACATGCTATTTTTATCGGTAGTTGTCTAAGGTTGCCTAGTGATACTGGTGTTATGGTCTTTTGGGTGCCATAAGGGTCTAGTATAGTTATCGAATCTGGCCATGATATACATTGTAATGGCGGGTGGCTTAGAGTCAAGGTCATTAATTATTTCAATTATTACACAAAGAGCTCCATTGACAAGTCCTCTTTGTGTCCATATGTTAGTTGTGAGTATGATTCATTGGCCCGATGATAATAGGACTTGTTTTTCAATTTGTTTATCATCAGCCTCCATAGTTATTTTTTTTCTCGTCATTGTGGCTATACTTATCACAATTGGGCATTCTTTTATTGTGAAGGCTTACCATGTTAGTAGGAAAGAGGTGGATTGCATAGTCAAATTGCTCATTTTCAATTGACATTAATTGTTCTTTTGATAGTGTCATCAACATGTACCAATCTTCTTGTGTTGGGTGTACATTTCTACAATTTTATCCTACTGTATTTTCATGTCTAAAGGCATTCAGACTATATCAATAAAACAACTAATTAATGTCTTTCTAAATACATAACAATATGCAAATTAACGAAGCCTACATATGACCTTCCATCTCTCCTCTTCTTCTTGCTATCTGCTTTCCTCACTTGTTTTGGATTTAGATTTTCCAATCTCGTCACTTAGTTTCTGTGTTTCAAAAATAAGAGGTTTCAGATGCATAAGCTTAGTTTCTGTGTTTCTCAATTGAATCTAGTATTTATGAGTAGAGGAATTGATTTGATTCATATTCTGGGAAGACTATATTTCATTTTTAAGTTTTAACTTTTTGTTATCTTGTATGGAACCGCATTGATCAATGTTCTTTGTGGGGTTGTGTTTCTTACATGCATGCATATAGTGGTTTTGTATGTAATATTTGGTTGAATTTTTGGTATAGCTAGAATTGAATATATATTGAATTCTTAGTAAGAAACAAGAATGGAAGTTGTACCCAAGGTTGTTTTGAGCCCATCTTTTCCCAAGGAAATTTTGAGCTTAGAAGGTGTGAGTTATCAAGTATGGTTGAGTTCAGATCTGAGTATGCTCACAGAAGCACAAATTGGGGCAGCCAAACTCATTTTGAACCATCTTGACCTGTCCTTGCCCAAATATTCAAGCTCTACTAAGGTCTTCTATGTGCTTCAGGGTAGGTGTTTGTGTTGTTTCCCCGTTTCTCCTTATTTATTTTTTTAATCTATAAAACCTTAATAGATTAGATAGAATGATTCTTAAGAATAGTAACCTTATAATTTCCAAAGGTCTGCTATGTGCTTCAGGGTACGTGTTTGTGTCGTTTCCCAGTTTCTCCTTATTTATTTTTTTAGTCTATGCAACCTTAATAGATTAGATAGAACGATTCTTAAGAATAGTAACCTTATAATTTCCAAAGGTCTGATATGTGCTTCAGGGTACGTGTTTGTGTTGTTTACCAGTTTCTCCTTATTTATTTTTTTAATCTATACAACCTTAATAGATTAGATAGAATGATTCTTAAGAATAGTAACCTTATAATTTCCAAAGTATACTAAGTGATTCACTTCTATTAATATAGAAATATAGACTTATTAATATGTAGACCGACAATAAGATGATACATGCACTCCTTGAGCTAAAATCACATCACACATAAATTTATTCAAAAAATACAAATGATTATAGGTTAATATAGAGGATAAAACTTATGAATTCAAAATAGTTTACTCTTTATGCAATCAAAATAATTTACTCTCTATGCATTCAAAATATATAAAGTTGTAGATAGACTAACAAATTGCCACAAAGATATGGTAACTCGTCTAAAAGGAAAACTTGTTTAAGTTAACATCTTGACGGAATGCCCTCAGGACAATATCAGCTCATAAGATATAAAATTGTGTACAATATGCTCATAAGGGATTTGATGAAAAGGCTTTTAGGAACATTCAAGCAATTTGCAATTGGCAGATGTAAAGCCAAATTCCACAAATTTTGCTTGCCTGTGCTGAAATGGAAGTTGTCAGATATTATAGCTGGAAATGCGTAGGTAGACATGTATGCAAAATGTGGTAGTAGAGACAAGACACATACGGATTTTAGATTTTAGTATGGTGAATAGAACAAAGACATCACAAGAATACTGAACTTTGTTTGTGCAAGTCGACAAAGACTATGTATATCTCAACTTCTATGATTGTATCAGTATTCAACATTATAGATTAGTATTGAGAATTAAATACCACACACAATTTTATATTGTAAAAAAATAACCTTTATTTCTCAATGAGTGATGTGGAATTAGAAGAAATAAGAGAACATAAGAATTGAAAACTTGGTTTGTGCGTGTTGAGAACTTGTGTATTTCAAATGGCAGGATTCGATTCATATTAATCTTACCAAAAGACAACGTTAGTATTGAACATTGAATGATGCATACACTATTAGAGTGGATAAGAAAAAAACCTTTAATATCTAGAGGAGTGATGTGGAATTAGTAGAAATAACATAAATGAATTGGAAACTTAGAATATGAGTTGAAAAATACAATGTGCATTTAAACCTGAATGATTGTATTCATATTTAACATTACATAAACAAACTATGAGAATTGAACAAAATGACTACATACATTGTTATAGGACATAGAAAAAATCCTTAGATATCTAGATGGTTGATGTCCAATTAACGTAAAAAACACATCTTATGAAATGAAATATTTGTTTGTGTGGAATCATAAACACGTGTATTGCAATGTGGAGACTTCTAATCATATTGAACCTTACAAAAGATAGTGTCCATATTGAACATCAAATTCCACAAACACTGTTATATTGAATAATGTAAAGATATCCAGAGGAGTGATGTGGAGTTAGAAGAAATGAGACATCATACAGACTAAAAACTTGGTTTTGGTTGGTTGCAAAACATGGTGCATATTTCGACCTACAACATTTTGTTCATATTCAACTTAACAAATAGCCAATCTGACTATTGAACATCAATGGTCATGTACACCATTGCAGTAGATGATACAAATCCTATGATGTCTTATAACACAAAAAAGACAAACAAGATATCACACAAACTAAAAAATTGGTTTGGGCATGTTGCAATACATGGTGCATATTTCGACCTACAACATTCTGTTCATATTCAACTTAACAAATAGCCAATCTGACTATTGAACATCAATGGTCATGTACACCATTGTAGCAGATGATACAAATCCTACAATGTCTTATAACACAAAAAAGACAAACAAGATATCACACGAACTAAAAACTTGGTTTGGGCATGTTGCAATACATGGTGTCTTTCAACCTGGAGGCTTCTATTTATATTCAACATTATAAAAGACAGTGTGAGTATTGAACATTAGTGCCCATATATACTGCTATAGTAGATTAGAAAAAATACTTACATATCCAGACGATTGATGTAGAATGAACAAAACAAAGACATCATAGGAAGAATGAACTTGGTTTGTGCGGGTTGAAAAACACGTTGCTATTCATAGGAAGAGTAAATTTGTTTTTTGTGGGTGGGAAAGACGATCTGTGTATTTCGACGTTTCTATATATCATATCAAATAAAGGAGTGGGATCATATGGATGTCTAAGGTGAGTATGTTGGAATACATAGATACCTCTATGCGGAGGGTATTATTGTATTTTACCTAGTGCATAGTATGCAAATATTATCTCCATCTTGTGGGTGATCTCAACCTTTCTTGTTTACAAATATAGGTAAAATATGTTCCACTCACCTAAAGAGTTAAGTTGGGTATACAAATAAAGACTCTTGGTTGGATACAGACTCTATGCATTGGTTTAACAATCTAAGAAAGAACCAAAAGTTAGTATTTCTTTACTTCATTCTTATGTTTCATATAAAATAATATTTCATAGAGCTTTTATTTCCAAATTCCCATTCTACTAAATATTAATTCTTAGTCTAAATCAACGAATACAAACCAATACTTAATTTTTTCCCTCTTATATTTTCCTAATAGCATGGTTTTATGTGCAGGATACTGATGCTTCCGTTCATTTCTTTTGAGATACTGTAGTTGGGCATGTAGCAAATGGTTATCTAGTCTTTTCCGATCAAGTACACTCACTCATAGATGGCTGCTGGAAATTATTTGTTCATTTTCCTCGGGGTTCATACAAAACCTTTCAAATGACTTCTATTTTATTTTCTAAATGAATCAATTAAAAATTTAGATGATTATAGAACGCTCTTTTTTTAAAAGCTGGTGGTTTCAATTGCCTTTGCAGCTTACTTCTTCCCTACATTAGGTGGATTGTAGAGTTTCAAACATCCAAGGAAAAAGTGGACAAGCTATCCAACAATGGTTCTCCCATCCCTATAGTCAGCAGTGACTCCAACTGGGATAACAAATTATAGAACCACAGATGAGGCCAAATGGTTCAACAAATTTTGATGTCAACATGTATAGTTATAGAACCACATATTTTTATGGGGCATTCATAAGTCATAGAGTAGAACGGTATCCTAAACTGAGCAACATGGCACTCCAATTTGGTAGAACTTCTGGTAATCGTAATTTAGCCTGATGAGGGTTAAAGTTTATAAAACATTGATAACTCATTCCTCTCCAATCTTTGGGAGAAAAAAACAAATTTCATATTGGCATGTAGGGACTATGGCCCAAAGTGTGTGAAGGCGACACCATTCTTCAGAATATCCTAATAAATCGAAAACATATAAGGAAATAAATGACTATGAGACTCCTAAATAGAGATTGGATGTTCTAAAAAATAATAGCAAAGAAAACACAATTCTTAGACATCTCTACAAACCGACATGTTTGAATGATGAGAATACAGTGATGTAAATCAAATGTAGGGCATGGGATCTGACGGAAGTGAACTGCACCATATTCTAGATCGTCAATCTGCGACTGGAATTGTAAAGAATCTTAATTGAATGTTGATATCAATAAAGGAGGTCGGATGGTGGTACTAACAAGTACTTATTTGCGAATCTTGGAGGAATTAGGGTTTGCAACAAAACTTGTTAAACTTGATCCAATAATCTTCCTCTTTAGCTATACAATGTTTTTGGTTTTTGATAGACTACTAAAGTTTTTTATGTTATCTAGATCACCAATATGTGACTAGAATTGTAAAGAATCTAAATTGAATTTTGATATCAATAATGAAGGTCGGATGGTGGTACTCACAAGTACTTATTTGCCAATCTTGAAGGAATTAGGGTTTGCAACAGAACTTGTTAAACTTGATCCGGTAACCTTCCTCTTTAGCTATACAAAATTTTGGTTTTTGATAGAATACTAAAGTTTTTTATGTTAATGGTTGTGCAATGGAATTTGTGCTTCAGAATGCATTTTATTCACCTGGATTCTCATAAGAATCAACCTTCCAAGTAACATGCATAACTCGAGACAGTGGAAGAGTTGAGGTGGTGGGCATAGATGGTGAAAGGGTGTTGGAGACAGAGATAAAGGTTGGTGCCCTCTTCATTGTTCCAAGATTTTATGTAGCTTGTGCAGTCATGATTCAGGGTCTGGGATATAATCCAGTTCATCTTCTACAATAAAGTCATTATTGGGGGAATGTTTTGTGAGTTGCATTCAATGTGATTACAACTTTTTTTGTGTTCTTCTATCACAAATTTCTAAAAATGGATCAAGAGTAAAAACTACAGGATGTGTTAAAAACAATAAAAAGGATAGAAAATATTCTAAATGCAGTAGTGAGTAGTGTGAAATATGTTAGTACTCAACCTAAGTCTGATAAAGTTGGCATTCAGAACATGGTAGATACTACCTAAAACCTATTTATTTGATGATGATCTACAATATAGAGGAAACTAAGAAAACACATCGTAGATACTACCTAAAACCTATTTATTTGATGATGATCTACAATATAGGGGAAACTAAAAAAACACAGGGGAACCCAATAAACAAGGAGGAATTTACCGCCAAGATCTCAAAAGAAAGAAGAATAAATCAGACAACTATTAACCCTCCATCAGAATAAACCTTATTCCCATGCAATGAAAATTGCTATTGTCGAGGAATGTGAACTCTAATTTTATTTCAGTCAAATAAATACAAACATTGAAAACCCAAATAAACCTTATTCTCACGCAAAGAAAAAGACAAATAAACATATAGAACACATGAAGGAGCCAAAAAAGCCTACCTGATAATTCACAGGTAGAATCGAACCACAAACCTTGGTGCCTCTGCAAGTAATTTTTGAGAATTCAATAGAAATATGTATCAGAAATGAAGGCTTTTGAGAGTAAAACTTAGTATAATTCCCAATCACAAGAAAAGTTGCAGAAGCGATACCCAAAAAAATTTAAAAGAATACCCGAAGGAGCTTGGTTTTGTTGTCATCTGTCTTGATCGCGTCACTTTCCGACAATAATATAACGCAGATGTATGATGGTGGTGAATGATCAACAGGGCACGTGGGTCTAAACACGTCGGCCGAACCAAAAACACGCGGAGCCAGAGCCATTTCCAGCACAATGTGACAGATTTTCCCACTTGTCAGACAAGAAACCCTCATGAGTGTTTCGTGGCGGGATGTTTTTGAGCGGCGTTCAGGTTTTTTTTCCCCGGCATGAAGGCTTCCCGGTGACGGTGTGAGATAATTTCCTGGTGGCGGGGTAACCCTACCCAAGGGATTACCTATCGACAAAATATAATATGAAAGTTTAAAAAATTATACCATTTTTTATGGGGTCCACATACTATTATATGTGGAAATAAATTTAGATTTAGTTAATTAAACTTACTTTATGTGTAATATGATTAAATAAATTAGATTTTAGTCTATGATTATTATTGTTTGGTGATATTTATTTATTTTTATTGGTATTTATATATAGGTAGTTTATAAAAGAAAATTTAATTAAAAAAAAAGCAAGAGTTTGAAATTGAGGTTTAGAAATGATATTAAGTAAATATCTATTTCATTTCAACAGAGGATAAAAGGGAGATACATTTGTGATTTATGTATGTATTATCTAAACTGTCAATTAAATTGTGAAACAATGCTCATTGTTAAAGCATGAGGTCACAAGGTCTAGTCTCCCACCAACCCATGTGGTCTAGTTTAAAAAAGAAACGTATCCATTTAACAAAAAAACTTAAGATGGGTCAAATAGGTAGTTATATAAAATAGATAGTTATCGTTATTTAAATAAGTTCAAGATTGAATTTGTAAGGACTAGATAATGTAACTTGGGCTTAAGACTAAAATACACTTAAGAGCGTATGAGTCTAGATACAAACTTGTTTAGGAAACATCTTATCATAGGTAAATTTATCTATCATGTGTAAGTTGATCCAATTTTATTGAGACGAGTCAAATTTATATTGTCTATTGTGGTATTCATTGTCCTAGGTCAAAGATCAGAACTATCACATATTCCCATGACCACCTTGGCTCAAAAAATTCAAGATCTCAAGAGAGAAATATATGACATTGAAGTCCAACAAAAGAAATCAATTATGCCTCTTGAGAGACAAATTCATGATACCAAGAATGAAAAATTTTGAGGAATGTTGAAATGACTATATAAGGTACAAAAACAAGTAATTTATAATCAAAAGCCAAACCTCAAGAAAGATCATATGACAAGCCTTCACCAAGACAAAAACGCATTTCTTCCAAATATCCCTTAGATAGACAATTTACACCTTTGATACAATCTATTGATTCATCTTTGAAAGAGCTTCTTGAGCACAATATTATCACATTGCCTAACACAACCCCATGAGGATGTAAATTTTTGTGTAACTATTATGTGTATCATATAGACAAAACAAACATTAGACTTCAGATTGCATGAAATTAAAACATAAGATTCAATACCTCCTTGATAATGATGTAATCAAAATCAAAGATCCTAATGACTCACCCAAAGAGAAACATGGAACTACTCCTAAACATGATTAAAATAATACACTTGTGTCTAGAAAGGCTCCACATGTCGCCTTCATCTCTTCCACCATTCCTTCATCTCCTCAAGCTTCTCAACAATAATCTATACCATCTACTTCAAGCGATGAACCTAATGATGGCACTTTTCATATTGAACCTCAAGGGCTATCTCCTATGGAAATCCAAGCTAATCCTAATCTTGATACAAGTTCCTCTATATTTAAAAATCTCAGACCTTATGCCATCATGCACTCCAATTCCAAACATACCCACTCTAGAGAGTCTCATCCAAAATGCTTTAGCATCATGCCAAAACATGAACGCCTTCCAATAATCCCCCATGCATATCCAAAATCCTACCTTTTCCTTAGAGGTGGCTCCATGTCAAGAGGATAATCTGAAGAATGAAGAAACAAGTCCTATCATAAATCAAGATCAAGCCAACAAAACTCCTCAATCCCATCCAATGGATGACCAATATCCTATTTCCCTAGAATCCCATGATGATCCTCTTATACCTTTCCATTTCTTCTAATATCCACTTTCATCTCAAGAGCTAAGAATCCTTCCAACTTATATTCCTAATCCACTTTCTAAGAAAGATCATGACACCTCTTCCACCTTTTCAAATGATCCTATTCAAAAGGAAGAGCCAAACACCCTTTCTAATTTATCCAATAGTTTGCTTCCCTATCAAGATCAAATTATTTCTCCATTTCTCTGTCATAATCCTCCACGTCCTCCACAAGATGCCATTTCTTGAGATGAACCTATCATTCCTCCTATTTCACCTAAAGATCCTATCATGTCTCCATATCCACCTAAAGATCCTATCATTTCTCTTAGTCCCTCTCGTGAACCCAACATATATGTGCAAGTTGTTAATGAACCTTTTATAGGTCAAATGAGTTCCTCCACTTCATTGGGTATGGTCTACTTTGTGACCCTATCATTTCTTTCATTTCGTATCCATCTCAAAATGGACTCACATCTTCTTCTGAAAGAAATGAGTATCCCATTAGTCAAAGGATTAATCAAGGCAAGAAGTCAAGCCTCCATGAACAAGACACATCAGAATCCCTCCATATCAAAGAAAATCTTGATGGTCATGGTCCCAACAAAAAATATTACTTTCAAGATGTTGGTATCCTTGCTAAATCCAACATCCTTCCATCTAAATCCAAATATATACCTATCCCTTCATCCCTTTCATCCATTTTAGGTCCTTATGCCCCTCCAACCCTTATTCAGGATCGATAAAGGCACACATCTTTGAGAACCTTCCCACCATCTACCTAAATCACTCCATCCATCAACCCTCCATATAATCCCTATCCACCCATAAATCACGTTCCTCTTCCAAGAAATTTGGATGCTAAGAATAAAGTCCACGAGTTTGAAAATACAAATACATTTAAGGATCAACATGTCTCATCTAATCAACATGTAAAAACAAAGCAAAAAGTGATCCGAAAAAAAATGAGATATACAAAATGCCACAAAGGCCCATTGAGCAAAATAAATAAAATTCAAAAGCCATATGGGTTCCTAAGGTCCTTGTAGAATCAATGCATTCCAAGGAACTACAAAGGAGAGAAAATTCAAAAACCATATGGGTTCCTAAGGCGATTATAGAAGCAATGCATTCCAAGGAACTGCAAAAGAAAGAAAACTTAAAAACCATGTGGATTCCCAAGAGACTCCTCCAAGCACAACACCCTAAGAAAAAATTAAAGTTGGCATCCAAGATTTCTATCCCTACTTCTAAACCTCTACAACCTTTCAAATCCATTTTGGGTCCTCATGTTCCAAAATCCCTTGTCATTCCTCCATCAAAATCTCAAAATCCAAAATACACTTTTCCTCCATCACTCGACCACCCCTCAAGGTGTGTGTGCCAAAATTTCCATTCACTCATACACCAGTCTTCCAATATCCCATCTATTATCCAACACCTATTTTCCATCCTTTCATTCCTCTTATCCAATCCTTTACATAAATCCTTACCCTTGTTTCATTTCATTATCCTACCAACGTCTTTGAGCATACCTTCATAGCCATGGTCTATTGAAACACATCTTTAAAGGGTACCATCCAAAGAAGTGAGACACTTGATTCCTTCTTCCATCTCTTATCATGCATCCATTATCTTCAAAAAAGTGAGAAAAAAAAATGAAAAGGAGAAAAAAAAAGAAAAACGTAAAGAGAAAAAAAATTGTCCACTGGTGAAAACCTGGCAAACAGGCACCTTGGGCAAGTACCATGGTGAAAACCTAGTAAACAGGTGTCATGCATAATCCATTATCCTTTTTCACTTTACACTGGGGACAAGTTTCATCCATGTTGTCTTATTTGCCACATCCATCTATTATCCCTCATCCTCCATTGTCTTTTATCCTCCATTATCCCTCATTCACTCTATATTCATACATACCCCTTCTCCACCTTTTATCTTGACAAGGTTAAGGATCCTTGCAAGATTTGTGTATCCTGTGTGATTCCCCTCCCTTGATCAAACTCGATTTAACCTAGCTTGACTCTGGATGACCTTTGTTGTAGTTTAAATTTATGATTTCTACTTTATGGATCGTTGGAATGATGATTTATATGATGATGATCATTGTGTGTTTATATGATGAGTATCTATGTTTAGGCAGTTAGATGATTATTGAGATGGATTATATATGTGATGCTAGGATTTACTCATTATATTTACCAGTTATGATTCAAAAATATATGGATCGTGAAGGATTTACTCATTATATGTTTAATTGTTCTGTCATACATTGTTCTTTATCCTTGATGTGCTTGGGTGAAAGGGAAAAGAGCCGCACTTCTCTTTACGAGCAAGCTACGTCGCTTCCATTCCCTTCTCATGGTATGTTATTATATGAATTATATGTACATGTTCGACAGTTCGTTTATGCAGTTGTAGGTATTGAGCATCGACTCCGCCTGAACCTTCAGGTCTGGGTGTGCTCTACAACCCAATGGTAAAGTAGAAGTTGGAGTTATCAGTCAGACCCTTGTCGTACCATCGTTCCTACGTGAATGAGTCCCCAGTCAGGTATCCTCGTATCTTGGTTGCTTGGTCATGTCAGTCATTAGCTCTGTTGGTCTTCTTATTTTGGTTTGTCGCAATTCATTACTCCTGCGTATAGTATAATGATTATCTAGTATCTTTGTGAAAGAGATTAATATTATACATTAATCGTATTTGAATATTATTGATTAATTAATTAATTAAATTAAAATTATGAAAGACTAAATTAAAATTAATGTTATTGGTAAAATGATTAAATTTATCATATCCTTGTTGTAAATGATTAATTAAATTGGTAAATAAGACATTTAATTTGGTATTTTATTGTGCTCAAGATAAATTAATTTTTAAAAGTATTCTATATTTAATAATTTTCAAATTTAAAATTTGCATGTGTGGGAGTTACAAAAAGAAAATAAATAAATCAATTAATGAATTTAATGTGGGAATCTTGCATGATTTTGGGGGGGAGTTATTTTTAGGGAAAGAAATGCTTTTGCTTCCCGTGAAGGTTACGGTGTGCACAAATTCTCTGAAAATGGGTTTTTGAAAATATTTTTCTTTGGGAAATCTAGTTCGGAAAGAGGAGATTGGAAAAACAATGGAGTTCTATTTTGGATTTTGCTAAGGAATTAGTGAAAGGGTTTGAAATTATATTGTTGAAGCTTCGGGATTTGGTTGTCTAGCTCTTCGGGATTCACAGTCGTGGAACTTCTTGAGGATTTTTGCTTCTACTTCTGTGCGTGATTTCCAGATAACATTTTAGAGGTAGGGTTCCAGAATTACTTCTTTTGCATAAAGAATATCTTTTAGTTTGATTGAAAATTTAGGTTGTTGTTCAACTGAAAAGAGAAGATTAAATGATTGTCTATTAAATGGGGGTTATTGGGCTATTGAAAATTACTTTTGAATCTTGTGATTCTAAAAATTATGGGTTTATGGGCACCCACGAAGGTGGAAACCCCACCCACCGTGGGCTTAACCACAGTGGTGGGATCTCCACCACCACCATGGGGGTCCACGGTGGAACACCCCCCCCCCCCCCCCCCCCAACTTGGCAATTATTCAGTCTGGACTTTTAAATAAAATAAAAATAGATTGTTAAATTATTAATAAGTATTGTAAATAATAATATTTCATGTTTAATGTTTGTGGGTTAGAATATATATATATATATATATTCTAAAATCAATTCATTATTATATAAATGTAGAAACATTTGTATATGTATATTGATGTTGGTCGTATAGTTAGATAAATACACATATGCTCATAATTTCGAAAATGTAGTTTATTTTGATAAAATAGTATAATGGATCAAAATAGTTATATTTTGGATAAGTATAGCTAGGTCTCGATAAAGATAGGTATAAAGGATTAAATTAGATATATTTCTATTAATTTTATTAGGTTTGAGTATAGAGCTATATTTTGTGAAATATATATATTTGTATTTTTGTTAAATATAGATTTATTTGGGAATTAGGCATATTTTCGAGAAAAGTATATGTATTTAGATTTATCCATATGTTATTTCATATAATTAATCAATCATGGGGTTAATTTTTGCTTAGGATTATTTATATTTATACTTTATCATTTGAACTTTGGATTCTTTCTTTTAATATGTTGTTGATAAAAAACATGAAAGCAAAATTGTAGGAATGAACTATGATTTCTTTAATGTTCAGAATAATGAAATGTTAGTTTTATTGTGCAAATTAATAGGAATAAAATGAGTTATAATGATTTGAATTTGCGTCATTGGAAATTAATGTTATTTTGAATTAATTATTGTATAGAAGTTATTATGGTCTCTCTGGTAATATATTTTAAGATTGAATACTTTCATGTTTGGCATTATGAGACTTGTATGTACTGTTGGTTGTTGTCTACCATAGTGGGTTCTCGGATATGTGGTATAAATGTAATTTGTTTCCAGAGGCTAGGTCAATGTTGAGTTCCTTCTTTGTATATGGTTTCTCATAGTCATTTGATGTGATGTGTTTGGTGTCTTGCATGACTTCTATGCTAGTCAACCATTCTTGTTGCATTGAACCTCCTAGTTTGCAATCTTATTCTAGCAAGTCAGCCAACCTTGCTATGGTAGAGGGGTCTTGACTCTTGGGTTTTTTTGGGTGTCATAGGCCATTTGTTGAATTTTGGATTCCTAGGTGCAAGTCAAGGGGGAGTGGCTTTCACTGGGGGTCGGGACCCAAAGTGGTCTCCAGGGTAACTCTATGAGAGTTTTGTAATCAAGTGGAAATTTTAAATAATGAAATTGGGTGGGTAGTTAGTTAAAATTAATAAAGATTAAAATTGTTGCCTCTCTTACACTCGGGTGCTTGTTTAGGATAGAGGTAAGTAGAGAAGGCCTGGAATGGTGTCCACCAATCTTGTCCCTTCAAAAGGTTGGTGTGGTCCACTAGTGTTTGTATGGGGGTCAGGGGTCAAGAGAGGTCACCAGGGTAACCCAGGAAGGGGGTCGAGACCTAGTGAAGACTTGCCAGGGTAACTCATGACAACCTAGTGGTCTATCTTGGATTTGTCCTTCTGTGGTTTTCTTGGGCCTTTGGAAGTTGGTCGTTTGTAATTTTGAGTTCCTGTGATCATGGTCTTGTGGGTCTCTTGTGATTGTATTTTTGAAAGCCTCGTATGAGTCTTTGTATCAACTTGTACCTTCCTTTCATCTCTTGGGTTTGGTTGATACCTCCTAGAACGAGGGGTGGACCTGATGGTACCACATGGTTGGGTGGAGTGCTATTTGCACCCATTGCGTTTTGGTTCTTCCTACATCTTGATCATGATGGCTCGTGAGGAGATTGAAGACCTGCATTATGCACCAGATTCATGTATTCACTCCATTATTTGTACTCATGGATATTTTATCCTTATGGATACCTTATGATGTATCTGATGATCATATGTATATTCTCATGGCAATGTATTATGTATCATGATCCTTTGTATTTGACAGTGTTATTATATTTTATGAGATTGTATATGTCCTTGTAAGTTTGGTTATGTTATTTTGAGTAACATCGTTATGGGGCCTTGAGGACTCTTGTTAGATATTCTATGTTTTTTTTATCTTTAACTTGTATCATCTTGTTACTCTTTCCATTTGAATGGTTTAACTCATTAAAAAAAAAAATTATTAGCATTTTTGTTGTTTCTTTTGTTTAAGTCCTTTGGGCCTCATAGCAGGGGCGTTACATCCTATCTATTATAGCTGATCCACAACCTTGAGCTCCTATCCATTATTTTGTCCATTGGGTGTTTCCATCCTTCATTACCACATTTGATCCTTCTTATCCTATTTTCTTCCTATCCAAATCTATCCCCTAATCTTGATCAAAACTAAGGACAAAATGGATGTTTATTTATTTTCGAGAAAGAGGGGACCGAAATGGGCAAAAACTCGCATTTTAGGGTTTCTGAGGACAAGCGGAGCTGGGGTGAGGATGTTCTTTGTGATCCTCTTCCACTGCCTGATCCTTTTGGCAATCGCTCGGGTCATATCCTGCAATGGGTCTTTTGGAATGGTGTTTGGGTTGATGTGTTTTTGAGGGATCATACTGAGTGGCATTGAGGGCATCTAAGAAGACTACGCTCTTCATATTTTAAGGGTTTCTTTGGGCCACGACAGAATATCCCTGTGCATACAAAGTCTCGTGGGCTTGGGGGGTCTGGAAAAACCCTCGGGTAAACTCTCAGAAAGGCATCTGGAGAAACCCTGCTCGCGTGGCTCAGTCAAAAACTGTTTCAGCCCCTGCTATTGCATTGCATAAACCTTTAGATAAAGTTCCCTTGCCAGAGAAGGTTTGGTCGCCAATGCCAAGTATCTTTGCGGTTGATGCTCCATTTGATAAAAAGGCTCAGGATTTGCACTCCTTGGTGGTTCTTATTTAGGTTTGGGGAGATAATGTTTTGCTTTCTAAGCTCCATCATGAAATTCACTCTCTCTAGTATGGCACGCTCTATTTGCAGGTTCTTTCTGTGAATATTTTCATCGTTATCTTTGATTCTGTGGATGTTAAACAAAAGGCTCTGGAAAACCCATTTCTGTGGATAGGTTGTAATTTAATCTTTGTGGAAAATTGGAAAGCTTTGTTTTCCGCATTACAAGATATTGTTAAATGCATTCCCACTTGGTTTTCGCTGCCTGGCCTTCCCTATGAATTTTTGAACCTAGATATTTTGCAAAAAATAGGGGATTCATTTGGGAAATTCATTCATTCACATTCCATTTTCAAGGAGGGGGTTTTTAGGGTAAAGATCTATTTTTTTCTTTCTTCATCTATTGTGGTTCCTTCTAACTGTAATTTGAAATTGATTGATGGTATCTGGCATCAAAGCATTGTCTGTGATTCTGCTTGGTTTTCTAAGGCCTCTGTAACTATGGATGTCGCCCTTTTTGCTACTCTCAAGGGTTTATCATTTGTCGATAAGGTCTCTTGGCCTTTGAAAAATGTTTCAAAATCTGTTCCTCCCTCTTCTAAGGTTGTTGAGGGTAGTCAACCAAAATCCCCTCCCCTGCAAGGGCTGGCTGTTACTGGCAATATCCCTCTAGTTATTCAAAAGGATGGGGAAGGTGCGACAATGCTAGGTTCCCCTTCTCCTATGAAGGATGACCTACTCATCAACTCTCAAATGGATGTTGGTCTGATTGCTAATTGTATCGAATCTTTCCTTCCTGATGATGATTTAATCTCTAAAGTTTAGAAAGTAGTTTTTGATCATAATATTACCTTGAACTCGAATGTTACTGACAAGGTAGTTGAAGCAATTGATCAGGATTTGGTTAATTTAAACTCTTATTTGGTAATTCCCCCAGCTGGTAATCCTTTTGATATTCTTTTTGATAAAGGTCAGGATGCTGAAAAATGTTTTGGGTTTAACTGAGGTTGGGGTTGAGAATGTGGGTTTTGACTCTATGATTAATAAACCCCTGCTTCAATTCCCTTTATCCCCTACTTCACCATCTCCTTCTCTTGTGAAAAGAGGTAGGAAGCTGAAGACTTTTTACACGTAGTTAGAGATTGATGCTGGTATTCGGTCTACACTCTTGAGCCCAAAATCGGGGTCTGGTAAGAAAAAAGACTAAATTTAGTCCACCTTTTACTCGATCTATGGCTACCAAGCATAGCTTGAAGACTGAGCTGGAGAATGCTGATTTAGAAATTGAGAAGAGGGGAGATAATGCCTCCCCTCGAGTGCAATGAAGTTTGTGTCTTGGAATGTTAGGGGCTTAAATGCCCCTAACAAAAGACACCTCATTAAATCACAGTTGGATTTAATGAGGTGTGATGTGTTACTTTTGCAAGAAACTAAGTTGTCAAGGTGCTGAATTTTTGTTTTCCAAATGGAAGCCTTGGAATTTTTGTGTATCCCCCTCGACAGGGGCATCTGGGGGTTTGGCTTTCCTTTGGAAGGATATGTCTATTGATTTGAAATTGGTTGTTTCTGCTCCCTTCTGGATGCTACCCTTAGTTAGAAGTTGTGTTTCGAATGTAAAACTCTGGTTGTTCAATGTATATGGACCGATGTTAATTGGGGGTAAGAAAGCCCTTTGGGATTCCTTATCCCTCACCCTTTCCCCCCTTCATGGTCAGTTTGTGTTTTTGGAGGAGACTTTAATGCCATTTCCTCTAATGATGAGAAGTGTGGGGGGATTTTGCCCAATAAGCGTATCTTGGAGGAATTCTCTGCTTTTATTCTAAATAATGACCTAGTGGATTGCAAAACCTTGAATGGGCCGTTTACTTGGACAAATAGGACAAAATATTTCTCGTAGATTGCTGAGTGACCGTTTTCTAGTTTCTGACAATTGGATTTCCTCTGATGTGGATGTTGTGGCCTTGGTCTTGCCTTATGCTGGTTCAGATTATTTTCCGGTTGTGTTATCCATCTTCAATGATAGATCTCCTGGCCGTTCTTCTTTTAAGTTTGAACCAATGTGGTTTCGGGATCCATGCTTTCCTTTGCTTTTACAATCATGGTGGTCTTCGACTCCTTTTGTTCAGTGTACTAGGATGTTTCAGTTTGTTAAAAAAATATCTTATCTTAAGCAAGAAATTAAGAAATGGAATGTACTACATTTCAAAAAAATGTTTACTAAGAAGATTAAGATCCAGGAAGAACTTGAAGCCCTTAATGCTAGGGTTATGAGTTGTGGCATGGATTCTGCTACTTTTCAGAGGCACAAATCTTTGAATTCTCATCTAGAGGAGATTCTCTCGAGGGAAGAAATCTATTGGCGTCAAAAATCTAGAGATTTATGGTTGTGTGATGGTGATCAAAATACTGTTCTTCCACACCTCAACCAAGTTGAAAAGACAACGTTGTAGGATCTCTTGTATTCAAAGCTCTGATGGGGTTGTTTTTACTGAAGAGTCAGAGATTGTTGCTGACGGTGTTCAGTTTTTCAAGTCTTTGCTTTCAGAAGAGTCATCTGTTTTTAATGATAATTTTGCTTCTTCCATTCCTAAGCTTATAACTGATGAGGATAATACAATGCTAATGGCTCCTTTTTCTATTCAAGAAGTAAAAGACGTTGTCTTCTCAATGTCACCTGGTAAGGCCCCTGGTCCAGATGGTTTTACTTCTCTATTCTTTCAAAAATGTTGGTCATTTATTGGGGAGGATCTTCATCTACTTTTAGAAGAGGCTAGGTGTAATAGGTTTATGTTAAGAGAGCTCAATACAACTTTGATTTCCCTCATTTCGAAAAGTGAGAATCCCAAATCTTTTGTGGATTTTCACCCAATTGCTTTATGCAACACCTTATACAAAATTATTACTAAGGCTATTTCCTTAAGGCTTGCTAAGCTCATTCCTATAATTGTCTTGGGTGAAAAGGGGGGTTTTGTCCTTGGTAGGGAAACGACAGAGGGGCCATTGTGGCCCATGAGATTTTGCATTCTATCTCTCAATTGTCTATTATGGCCATGATTCTAAAGTTGGATATGATGAAGGCTTATGACAGGGTAAGTTGGCAGGCGCTCTTGTGTGTGCTCAAGAAATTTGGGTTTGGAATTAAATGGGTCAAATGGATTCAGGCATGTATTAGCACGGTTAGGTTCTCAGTAATTTTGAATGGTTCTCCATGTGGTTTTTTTGCCTCATCTAGAGGACTCGGGAAAGGGGATTTGTTGTCGCCCTTCTTGTTTATTATTCTAGTTGAAGCTTTTAGTAGAGCTATCTCATGTGCTAGGGAGAGTGGCTCGTGGAAGGGGATTTTCATCCCTCACATGTCTATGAGTCATACTCATTGCTTATTTGTGGATGACACATTGTTGTTTGGAAAAGCTACCTTGGGGGAAGCTCAGGTCATTAACAGGATCATTATGGATTATTCTTTGTTCTCTAGACAGAAGTTTAATCAAGCTAAATCAAAAAAATTCTTTCTTAATGTTTCCCCTTTGGTGCAGTCCAGATTGTCTTTCTTTTGGGGCTTCTCTATGGGCCAGTTTCCCTGCAAGTATTTAGGGCTTTTGTTTTTTACTGGCTCAGAGAAGCATAATTTTTGGGAACGGATCTCGGGGGCTATTTCTTCAAGAATTCTTTCTTGGTCTCATAAGTGGTTAACTTTTTCTAGAAAAATTGTGCTTATTAGAGTTGTTCTAAATGCAGTTCCTATCTATCTATTATCTATTTTAAAGGCTCCTAAGAAGTTTGTGGTTGCTCTACATTCATTTTTAAGGTCTTTTTTATGGAATGATAATGTTAATAAGAAAGGTAGGATCCCTTTGTTGGCATGGGATAGGGTTTGTGCTCCTAGGGACAAAGGAGGTGTAGGGGTTAAGGATCTTGGTAAGCAGAATTTGGCTCTTGGTGCTAAATTAGTTTGGAAAATTTATAAATAGCCCGCCTCTAAGTGGGCATCTATTTTGTTTGCAAAGTACATAAATAACTGTTCTAGGGAGGCTATCTTTACTGCTTCTTCACTTCCTAAAGGGTATGTAATCTGGAATTTCATGGTTGAGTGTAGATCTGTCATTTTTCCAGGATTGTCCTGGCTTATTCATAATGGTCATAAGGCTAGGTTTTGGGATGAAGTATGGAATGGCTTCCCTGCACTCTCTAGCCTTAGGGATTGGTCGCCTCTTATGTCCATCCTTAAATCTTCCTAGGGGATTTTTGTGGCTGATTACTTTTTTGTGGATTCCTTGGGCCTCTTGCCTATGGAAAGATGGAAATCAATTGATTCTCTTCCTTTGGATCAAGATATTAAGTTTGTGTTTGTGGATGAGCTTAAGAAATGTCCATTACTCTTCTCTGAGAAGGATGATAAACTTATTTGGACTTATTCAAAATCAGGAGAGTAATCGGTCAAAGAAGGATATAATTATTTGTCTTTAGATGTCAAGAGGGATGATTTTCCATTTAAGTTATTTTGGCACGCTACCTGTTTGCCCAAAGCAGGGGTGTTTGCTTGGTTGGCTATTCGGGATAGAATTCTTACTAGCATGAGATTGGATAGGTTGGGTGTCACTGTGGTTTTCCCTTGTGTCATGTACGGTGGGTCCCTTGAATCAGTCGATCATCTCTTCCTTCATTGCCCATTTGCTCATCATTGTTGGTATTGGCTATTTAATAAGTTAAATTGGAGATCTGCTCTTGGTAGGGATCTTAGGTCTCACTTCATGAGTTGGCCTCTTTTATATCCATCTTCATTCTATGCTTGTCTTTGGATAATTTCTCCTTCTGTTCTAATTTGGAAAATTTGGCTTGAGAGGAATAATAGGATTTTTAAGAAAAACTCTTCCCCTTTGCAAGATGTGCTCTTTTGTATTGAGAAGTCAATTTCTGAGACTGTTCTAGCCTTCATTTACAAAAGTACTAGTTTGCACAATACTTTCACACCATGGGACGGTTGGGTTACTAAACATTGGTCAGCCTTATAGTCACTCCCTCTGAGTGGGGCAATTTCTAAAACACGACCTTTACTAAATAGAGCAGAGGTGGTTTGGTTGCCTCCTCTGGCTTCGAAGTATAAATTGAACTTTGATGGAGCATCCCATGGTAACCCTGGGAAATCTGCCATTGGTATTGTGGTTTCTAATAACAAGGCTTGTATCATAAAAGCTCAATACCAATGTATTGCTAATGGAACTAACAATGTGGCCGAACTTCATGCCCTTTCCACGGGACTTGATCTGCTCCTTTCCTTACATTTGTTGGATGTTGTCATAGAGGGTGATTCTCAAGATGTTTTTTACATGGTCACTAATCGCTCATCCCACTCCTGGCATAAAGTATTGGTTGGACAAGATACTTGCTCAGCTTGAATTGTTCAATTCCTTCTCTATGGTCCATTGTTACAGGGAAGCTAATAAGGTGGTAGACTTCTTGGCCAATAAAGCATTAGATGAGGATATCCAATTTTTGGTTGATGTGGCTTCCAGTTCTTTACCACCTCATCCGATTTAATTGGTTCTAACTTTTTTGCAGAAGCATGATCATGTATCTTGATTGGCAATTATATTCAAGCATGCAGCTTAATGTGGTATTGATGGCCTTTTTGGTCTTCATAACTTCATTATGTTTGCATTATTGTGTGTAATCTCAGTCTGGGTATGGGTTTTTGTCTTTGTTGCAATTGGTTGGGACTTGTGGTGTGCAGGAGCATCTTATAATCATGCTTTGCATTGTTTACACACTTCAAATATGCCCCGCGCTTAACATTTTTGTCATGTGGTTTTTGTTTGTCTAAATCATGATGACTGCATGGGGTCTTTTGTGCTGATTTCTTAATTATTGTACTTTTGTTTGGGTGGCTTGCTTACAGTTTTAATGATTTATTTATCTTCTTCTCTTGTGGTGGCAATTAATTGAGTTATTTCATTTCATGTGGGGGATTTCGTTCATTTGGCTATCTTGTTTTATTGTTGGCATGCTTATGTTGATTTATGGCTATGAGTATCGTGCAAAAGTTGTCATCATTTTTTATGAAGGTGGTGGCCTATGGTTACTTTTTTGTACGTATGTCGTGGGTTTGTTTGAGATGATATTTGTTGTTGCGTCCTTTGGTGGCCGTGCTTGTTTTCTCATAATGGCATTTGATCTCTTTATATTCCTATTCTCTCTCTTAGTTTTGCATTATCTTTTTATGGAGTCTGTGGGCTATCGCATTTTGATGCCTCGCAAGCAGTATGACTTCCAAGATTCTCATGTTTTTTATAATGAAAAGCTTGGTCGTCTGTTTCAAGTTTATTCTTTGGATTTCTCTCTAGCTTTTCACAATGTTTTGGGAAAGCGATGGCTGGTGGAGAATGCAGGTTGTTTTCTTGCTGAAATTGCATCTCATTTTCTCACTATTTGTATGGATGTGCTCCTGGATTCTGCTATGGTCAAGGAACTTTTTGATGCATACTTCCACTCCTATTTCTACACTGCTTATGATTTGGATATTGCATTATCTTTTTATCATTTTGAATTTGGTAATTTTGAGTATGGTGGTTTCCTATCTCGTTCTCAGTTATTATCTTTTGGTTGGCATGGGAAACTTCTTTCAATTATGAGAAATGGCTTGATTTCTAACCTATATGATGATACTTTGTTTGCTATGGTAGCTCTATTAGATCATGTATCACCAAATTGTTTGGCAGCAGTTGTAAATATATTTTTGAGGTTCACTTTCTCCTAGACTCGATGCACATTGTACTATCTTCGCCAACTTCAGTTTTGCCTATTCAGATGGTGCCTCCTGCACTTCATTGATGTTGATATCCCCCTTCTTCTCCTCCGTTGGAAAGCACTAGTTCGTGGTATATGAATTCTTAAATGTAACTTTCTCATTACATGGGGTTGGGGTTTTTTTGGCCAACATGGCAATTTTGTAATCTCGGGTGGGCCTCTATCTGGTTTTGAGGTATGAGCTAGATTAGAGGTTTTCTTTGCCTGGTTCTTTCCTACCAGTGCTCTTTGAACTAGGTTGTAAAAAATTATAATATTAATAAAATTTAGTGGTTTACCACTTCTATTAAAAAAAAAAAACTAAGGACAAAATGAAAAACAAAACCCTCTTAACATTACCATTCCTTTGGATCATATGGCATTTTTTACATCGTATTATTTCCTTATATTTCTATATATTATCTCTTTTCTTGGATTAACATGTTATCCTATTGTGAGTTAGTCCTTGAAAATCGCATAAGCTTCCTCCATCCTTCACCTATCCATTTCTATCACATTCATTCATTCATCTGATCAAAATCACTTTTATCTTGCTAGCCACTAGGGGCAAACATAAACAAAACTTAAAAATCATAAAAATTGTAAAATGTCTTGAAAAAAATCATAAAATGTCCTTAAAAATCATAAAATGTCCTAAAAAAATCATAAAATATCCTTAAAAAATTGTAAAATATCCTAAAAAATATAAAAACTTGTAAAATGTCCTAAAAAATCATAAAATATCATAAAATATCTTGAAAAAATCATAAAAATCATAAAATATCCTAAAAAAATCATAAAAATTGTAAAATATCTTGAAAATATCATAAAAATCATTAAAAAGTGTAAGTGAAAAAATCATAAAAATCATAAAAAAGTGTAAGTGAAAAAATCATAAAAATCATAAAAAGTTCCAAACAAACCCTAAAAATTAAAACTTAAAAAAACCTAAAAATCATAAAACTTTTCAACAAAATCCAAAAACATTTAATAAATTTTGCAAAGAACAAACACTTTGGATAAGCATGCAGCTTTGAACTTCAACGAAATCATGATGTGACAAGATTACAATTAAATAGACATAACAACACACTATCGACATATCCAAACCAAACACCTTAATTGTGAACAAAAATCACTTTGGCATAAAGCATACTGTCTGTTTGTTTGATTATTTCTTTTGATTGTTTCTAATTTTATTCTTCGGTGACATGTCTTTTAGCTTTTCTAGGATGTCTCTGATTAGAGAATTTATCTCCAAGATGTCTTTGACTAGAAAGGTGAGGATGGGGCACCTTCACCTGTTTGTTGCTTGTGGATTGTTCCTTAGTAATATAATGACTCATCTAAGGACATGATCCTCTAAGATCATCAAGGACATAACAGCCTGATGCAAACTAAGGAAATCCTTCTTGTTTGATGTGTTTTCTTTCATGCAATTGATATGTAACTTCATCTAAGTCTTATCCATATTTAGATGAGCTTTATCTTTTGCTATAATAAACTTGATGATGATATAAGCACTTAAAAAGCACAAGAATTCTCATCATTTTCATATCCTCTTTCTCATCACTCTTCTTTCTCATCACTATTCTCCTTTCATCACCTTCCATCTTTCATCATTTCTTTCATCACCTTCTTCATCATCTTCTTCATTCTTCTCATTGCATCTAGATCAATCAAACTCTTTATCCAATAGATGTATGTCTTTGAATCTTTAATCACTTTATCAAATCACTCAACTTCATTCTTGTAGTCTCAACGCCCCTAGATCAATCAATCAAACAATCCTTTGATCACCTTATCTTGCGCTATCATTAATCCCTATCATCTTAATCAACTCAATCAGCTTAATCAACTTATGAACCTGGCTATACTGTTCATTTTCATCAATTGTTCAGTTACGCCTTGTCAATTGTGCATTTCTATTAAATGTACATCTCAACTTAATCACTTGTGTAATATCAATCATCCAATCTCCTTTTCACAATATATTGAGAGATCAATCTCCATCAATCTGTTTGATTAATCTCTCGAGGGGGCATATCATATCAATCATCATCCTTACGAGGATATCTCTAGGGCATATATCAGTTGATCATTTTTTTTCTTTGAAACAACAGGACAGGTTGCATTGTCTCAAAGAGGGTCAAAATGTAGACATGTAAAAAATTGTCTTCTCCAACTCACCTCAATTTTTCCATTAATTAGGTGAATCCATAATATTATCCCTTTTTCATTACATTAATATCCATTATTTTAATAATATATCCATTTTTTCATTATCTCATTTAATCCATTAAATCAATACATATTCTATTATTTATCCATTTAATAACATATCCATTTTATTCTCAAACCCCTCTCAAATCCAATTCATCCCTTATTTATTATTCTTCATATCCATCTATTGCATCCACCTAATCAATATGTGATAGATATTTACATTTTCAAAATTGATCTATTATCCCAAATTTATCCTAACATGGATTCACCCAAAGAATGCTTATAAAAAGAAGAGCCCCTCTCCCATTTTGGCATCCAAGACTTTGCATTCAAAAATAAAAAATCTTACTTCCCAATCTATCTCTTGCATCTTTTCTTTCTTTTGCATTCTAGTTAGTTTACTTTTGCACTCATCTCTCATTTCTTTCAATCATCTTGTATTTTGAATCTCCATTTCCTCATATCCTTTTGTGTGTTCTTTTGAGAGCAATATTGTTACAAAAACACAAAATCTTGAGGAATAGGAGTGCAATGGAGTAGGTTTTTAATAGAATGCATGAGTTTTTTTATATTAGATATTCATATTTACATGTGTGCATGTTGCAGGAACTCCATTGTGGATGTTGGAAGTTTTGGATCTTTGATTTGAACCCATTTCCTCCATCTTAAGACACTCCTTCCAATCAACATCAAAAGACTTTACACACAACCACTCACACCAATACGTACAAATTGGTACAACACTTGGTCTATTAAAACCATACTATCTTATCTCGAACCTAAAGAAAACGGTTCACCCCAAAAGAACCATAACATCTTGATTTGCAACATAGCCATGATGAGAAAATCAATCCCAATAGACAACATAATCATCAGAGATATGTCCGGTACAAAAACACTTTCTGGACCACAATAAGTTTCACCAGAGTAAACACAAAAGAGAATAGAATTACTTCCAGACCAGACAGGAAATATTAGACTTCTAGAAACACATTAAATCATCATCTTATATCATTTCATCAGCATAATACAAATCTATAATCAGTTTTGTAAAATAGTGCAAACACTTAAATTTTGCTAATCAATTTAGTCAAATTTATCTCCTTTAGCCATTTAATTAATTAAATATCTTAATTAATTAAGCACATCCCTTGAATTAAATAATTCCCTTCTTCCAATCCCTTGAATTAATTAATCTAATTAATTAATTCTCTCTTTCTATTCCATGAATTAATTATTCCCCTTTTCATCCCTTTTATTTGAATTAATAAAATTCAAATATTCCCTTTTGATCACTTGTCTCCTAACTTCTAACCACCTAGGTAGCCCTCCTCTAACCTAACCTCCAATCTAGACCTTAGGTTCTAACTAACCCTATCTTCCCAAACTAACCTTATCCTAACCTCCCCTCACATTTGTGTGCACACACATATTCCCTAATTTCCTTAATATTAAGAAATTAAAGCCTATTTTGGGGGGCTTCGTCCCAAAATATACATGTGTCCTTGAGGACACATATAAAACCCCTTTTGACATTTGTCCCTCTAAGGGACACTTGTCCTCCCTTGTTGAGCGAGGACAAGTGTGGAATCTTATTCCATGTGTCATTCCTGGGATTGCCAGTTGTCTTCCTTGAGGACAAGTGTTGCATTTTCCCAATCCCTTCCTCTCCTTCCTCTCCTATTTAATCCCCCTATTTTTCAAGCAAATCCTCTCCACTCTTTCACATTTGCATCTTAATAATGCCAAATCCTCCACTTTCTTTGCATCATACCATTATAATGCAAAATCATATCCTTACATCCAATCATCCAATCCTTACATTTTGAATCCAATCATTAATCGCATATCATGGAGCAATCAACCACTAGCTACTTCTTGAGCGCACATCCGAACATGGGAAAATCGAATCAAAGTTGGTAAATGAGATTTGCATTCACTTGTTTTATTCTTTTATGCTTTATTTCTTTCTTTATAAATATCCAAATCTTGAGGCATTTGAGTTAATGGCTTGCTTGGTTGATTTCCTTGTTGTTTCAATCATTTATGTTTAGCATGCCTATTTACCTCATACTTTTTATGGCACACCCGATGGGACCCACTTCACTAGTCGATATAATTGTTTTATGAGTGATCATTTTGCAGGCATTTTCATACTAGAAGGCAAAAGATTGCATCACCATTAACCTAATTTTGCAAGTTTTCGTACGGATCTACACCTAGTTTTAACCAATTCACATTCACCCTGACAGTAATTCACATTCATCTTGACAGTGACGAGCATTCATTGAAACAATAATTTGCATTTGTATTGAGAGGGATTCACATTTATTTAATTAAAATTGCACTTTAGGGATTTTTAACGATTCCATTATATTTTGTGTTGCCTTTGTTTTCTCTATTTATGTGTTTTTTCAGAACTTAGAAATTTTAATTAGGGAAGAATATATGAGTAATTTTGCAAAATTTGCTATGGCTCGAAAAATCAAATGTAAAATTGTAGGTTCTCATGAGAAGAAAAAGCGTAGGAGATTGCAGAAGGAACAAGGTCATCAAAGTGAAATTGGTCATTTGCGAAACGGAGGAACAAATCAAAAACCTTGCATATGAACAACGAATGGTTGAAACTATCTTGATTTTAAACATGCCCCCAACCACACTTTGACTTTACTATCCCTAATTTCTCAAAATTCTATCATTATGTTTTTTGCGAAATTGAGAAATTTTATTTTTTGTTATTCTTCTAACTGATGAGCATTTACTTAGAAAGAAATTCGCATTTGCTTAGATGTTAGTTTGCATTCGCTCAGATGTTAGTTCACATTCGTTGTTATTGCAATTCACATTCACTCAGTTAGTAGTTCACATTCTCTAAGTTAGTAGTTCACATTCACTTAGTTAGTGAGTTGCATTCATTCTGTTAATTGGGCACTTCTCAGTTTTTGTTTTCTCTATTTACAGGTATTTTTATGTGTTACTAACTCTCTTTTTGCAGTGTGTGGCAAAAACAACGTGCCTACAAAGGTGTTTGAATGGTCAAAGACAACCTAAAACCCCAAACTACTAATCAATTTCCTTACAGGGATGTTCTGATCGGTCAAAGACAAATCTGAAAATTTCTAATGGTTCTTTTTGTAGGGGTAACTTAGGAGTGTGTTTTCTTTTTAGAGTAAACAACTTCTATATGGTGATTAAAATGAACCTTTTGTCTTCTGTGTTTGGCACACTTGTGTACTCATAGGGTGGACCGATAGTTACACCTATTATCCTCTGCTCTTGCCTTCACAAAACTTGGGTGATGAGAAAGGTGGTTAACGACGCCCGTTTTTATCTTTAGTAGAGAATCACCTCTTGGGGGCCTCATCACCTCAAAAGAATGTTTCAAAATTGGGGCACGTTGGGGATAGCATCTCTAGCAGTGCGACCTCAAGTGATGTTTTACAAGCCACTATACAAAACCCTGGTCAAACAGCCAAAGTGTTAAGTGAATTCATCGTATGTGGAGACCTTCTTTGTTAGGTCTTGGAGACAACTGAGAGGGGAAGGGTGAATCGGCTGTCTAACAAATTCAAACCAAAAACAATTAAACCAACTTAAAGCTTAATACCGGTAAACCAGTCTAGTATGTCGGTAGACAGTTTTAACAGTTAATTGTAATATCAGTAAAGATTAATGCATGAAACAAAAAGACAAAGTCATCCACAACACATAACACCAATATTTGTACGTGGAAACCATGTAAGGGGAAAAACCACGGTGGGAAACCTTACCCACAATTAGATGATACTACTGCAAATAGTAAGTGTATACAAATGGGGTCTGCACATGCAGAAAGGCCAAGTGCCTAGAGCTCACTGCTCAATCACGAAATAGGAGTCACACTAACTACAATTGGATGGTTAAATCCAATAAGAATGTACTGCTCAAAATAGCATCTTCATATGCTGGATTCAGTACTAGTGTAGTTCTGATTGTCTTCACAAAAACCCTCTTTCAACTTCAAATGATGTTTGCATGTATAGCTCTACTTAGTCTCACATATACCTTCACACAATCCTTTTTCACATTACACACTTGATCTTACAAATAAGATCTTACATTTATACCATACCCTAAGACCAATTTTAGTAGGTCGGCTCTAAAGGATAATACAATAAAATTAATTTACAAATCAATTAATACCCGATGCAATAACTGCTTCACCATGTCAGCTTAATGCATTTACAACAATAATAAGTCATCTCCATAGCGTGCCATGATGATCTGGAAAAGATAAACTTGTTGGTGTAACTTGGACCTATTTGTCGGTAACAACAAATATGTAAATATGAATATAACGAAAACCTCAAAACAAGGTGTCCACACGATGTCTTTGACATAACCAAGTGTTTTCCATATCATTCGAAGTGTCAGTGATCATTATATCCTACCGGTGTACCAGATACCGGTGACTGTGCATAAGTCGCTTGCTTGCCGGTGAATGTTGTTGATTCTCCAAAGTGCCAGAGTTGATAAGTGTTTAGTAGGTGTTGACATCAATGACAAAACCATACCAAAATATGAACAATCTTCCACTTTGGCATTGATGGCAACACAAGATGGAAAAACCATCAAAGTGCCAAAATAGAAATGCCAAATACCAAAAACCAACAATCTCCCAAAAAAGAGATCATAACCAGAAATCAAAATACAGATACAGAGAGTAATAATCTCTCCCAAATAACAATCTCTCCCCCTGGGAGCAACATGTGTTTTCCTTGTGTTTTTCCATACCAATCTCTCCCCCTTTGACATCAAATTCCAAAGTTATTACCAAGCCAAGTTCATATACAACATACCAATCAATTTAGTATACCAACTACTCCCCCTGAGAAGTAGCTTCCTCACCAAAGCCAGAGTAAAAGATTTCTCCATTAATGTTGTTGGTTGATGACAAATATCAACTTCCTAAGTCTCTACCGGTGGGGGTATGACCCCAAGCTAGTCTTTGAGATATTCAAAAGTCTCCTTAGGCAGAGGTTTAGTGAAGATATCTGCAATCTGCTCTTTAGTATTCACATAAACCAGTTTTATCTCTTTTGCTTCAACATTTTCCCTTAGAAAATTTAGTTTGATAGAAACATGTTTGGTTTTAGAATGTAATACCGGATTCTTAGATATATCAATTGTTGCAGTGTTATCACAATAGATAGTAATAGGTTCCCTGCATTTTACCTTTATGTCCTTCAACATTTGCTTAAGCCATAATACCTGTGTATAGTTAGTTGCTGCTGCAACATATTCTGATTCTGTTGTTGATAAAGATGTACAACTTTGTTTCTTACTTAACCAAGAAACTAGTCTGCTTCCAAGAAAGAATGCTCCACCGGTGGTACTTTTTCTATCATCCACATCTCCTACCCAATTTGCATCTGTGTATACACATAATTCAAAGTTTTCATCTCTAGGATACCATAATCCAAGATTTATAGTACCTTGTAAGTACTGAAAAATCCTTTTTACTACTGATTCATGATTTTCTCTAGGATTACTCTGAAATTTTAAAACAATACATACTGCATTCATAATATCAGGTCTAGTTTGTGTCAAATACAGTAAACCTCCTATCATAGATTTTTATCTAGTTGGATTAACAGGTGTAGATTCATCCCTTAGTGATAGTTTGTCATTTGTAGTCATAGGTGTGCTTACCGGTTTAGAGTTCTCCATCCCAAATTTCTTTAGTAACTCTTTTAAGTACTTGGATTGACTCAAGAATATACCTTTGTTAGTCTGTGAAATCTGCAATCCTAAAAAGAATTTTATTTCTCCAATCATAGACATTTCAAATTCTTGTTGCATTTTAATAGAAAAGTCTTTGCACAATCCATCTTCTCCTCCAAAGATTATATCATCAACAAAAACTTCTATAACCAAGATGTCATCATTAGTCACTTTATAGTATAAGTTGTTGTCAACATTACCTTTAGAAAAACCAATTTTCAAAAGATACTTATCCAATGTTGCATACCAAGCTCTTGGAGCTTGCTTTAATCCATACAAAGCTTTTCTTAACTTGCAAACCATATCTTTGTTATCTGTCAAGGAAAATCCATCAGGTTGTTCAATGTAAACTTCTTCTTTAAGATCTCCATTCAAAAATGCACATTTAATATCCATTTGATATACTTTGTAGTTCTTATGTGTTGCAAAAGCCAAAAATAATCTAACTGCCTCAATTCTAGCTACCGGTGCAAAGGTTTCATTGTCATCATTTCCTTCTTTCTGAGAATATCCCTTACACGCTAGTCTTGCTTTATTTTTGATAACCTTACCTTCTTCATTAAGTTTGTTTCTGAATACCCATTTGGTTCCAATTACATTTTTATCTTTAGGTAGGGGAACTAATGTCCAAGTGTTATTCTTCTCAATTTGTTCTAATTCTTCTTCCATAGCTTTAGTCCAATATTTATCTTCACATGCCTCATTAACAGATGATGGTTCAATTTGAGAAATAAGACATACCTCTTCATTTGCCAATCTTCCTCTTGTCATAACTCCTTTGTACTTGTTTCCAATTATCTGATCTTCAGAATGATTCGGTCTTACATACCGGGGTGTCTTTGTTTGCTGTTGTTCCTCAGTTGCTGTGGAATTTTCAGATGATACCGATGTAATTGGATCTTCATTCTGTACCGGTGGATTTAGTGTAGGCTCATTTGTCAAGATTTCTGTTGTCGGTTCAGAGTCTATATACCTTGAAGTTCCTCTAAATTGTTCATCAATCTTTACATTTGTACTCTCAACATTTTTCTGCAATCTTTTGTTAAAACATCTATATGCCTTTCTCTTAGATGAATAACCAAGAAATATTCCTTCATCACTTCTAGGATCAAATTTGCCAATATACTCATCTCTTCTGATATAACATTTGCTTCCAAATATTCTGAAATATTAAAGAGTAGGAGTAATACCAAACCATAGTTCATGAGGGGTCTTACCGGTTTCACCTTTGATGTGAACTTTATTGAATGTATAGATGGATGTACTTACTCCCTCTCTCCAATATGCATGTGGTAGATTTGCTTCTGATAACATACTTCTAGCTGCATCCAGTATAGTTATGTTTTTCCTTTCAACAACTCCATTCTGCTGTGGTGTCCAAGGTGCTGATAGCTGTCTTCTGATTCCATTCACTTCATAGAATGCATTAAATTCCTTAGATGTAAATTCTCCTCCTTGATCTGATCTTAAACATTTGATTTTCTTACCTGTTTCATTTTCTACCATTGCTTTGAATAGTTTGAACTTTCCAAGTGCTTATGATTTTTCTTTGAGAAAAGTAACCCAACACATTCTAGAATAGTCATCAATGATTAACATGAAATATCTATCACCTTGTAAGCTTTTAGTTCTAGCTGGACCACATAAATTAGTATAAATTAAATCAAGAGCATTATTGGATTTTTCTAGAATACTTTTGAAACTAGATCTAACTTGTTTTCCAAATTGACATTCCTTACATACTGTATTGTGAGGTTTGACAATTTTAGGTAAATCTCTAACTGCCTTAGTAGTACTGATTTTCACCATGCAATCAAAGTTTACATGACAGAGTCTCTTATGCCATAGCCAACTTTCATCAATATGTGCAATCAAGCATGTCTTTTCACTGTTATTCAAATGAAAGATATTACCTCTAGTCTAATTACTGGTTGCGATTTCTAAACCAGTTCTGTTCATGATTTTGCATTTACCATTTTTGAATTGTAACTGAAATCCTTTCTCAACTAATTGACCAACACTCAAAAGATTATGCTTTAAACCTTCAACATAGTAAACATTGTCAATTTTATGCTTACCATCAAGAGATATTGTACCCTTACCTTTGATCAAACAAGCTTTATCATCTCCAAATCTCACTAAGCCTCCATTGTATTCTTGAAAGTTCAAGAATTTACCTTTATCTCCTATTATATGATGTGAGCATCCCGAGTCAATGATCCACTCATCCTTTACTTCAACTTTAGCTACCAAGGCCTGCTCTAACATTTGAGCAGTAGGTGACGGTTGATCTTCTGTTATAGCCACAAAAACCCATCCATTGTCTGTCGGATCCTCATCAGAATCATCAGTCACTCCTTCATCAGTAATGTAACAAGTTTTGTCTTTATTCTTCTTAAATCTATATCTTTGATATTCAGGGTTAGGCTTGTATGTTCTTCTAGCTTCTTCTCTTAGTCTAGCATGTCTATCAAGGCATCTTGAAGCCATATGACCAATCTTATTGCAGTTAAAACATTTAAAGGGTGCTTTACCTTCATACTTACTTCCAACTGGACCTTTAGGCATTTTCCTTGCAAATAGTGCTTCAAGTTCTTCAAGTTCTTCATTTTCTTTCCTACTTTCTTCAAGTTCTCTTGTATAAAAGGCTTTCCAATCTGATTTGTCAAATGATGGCACAAATGATGTAGATGCTTTAAAGGCTAAATTTGTCTTTATAGTAGCTACAGGACCAAATTCTTCAATTTCAAAAGCTGAAAGTTTTCCAATCAATGTATCCCTAGTTACTGATGTATTAGGCATTGTTCTTAACTCATTTATAGCAGTGACTTTCATTTTATATGCCAGTGGCAATCCTCTTAAAACTTTTGAAACAATTTCATCTTCAATTAAAGTTCCTCCACATCATTTAATACCCAAAACAATTTCATTTACTCTTTCCATAAAAGCAGAAATCCTTTCACCTTCTTCCATTTTTAGATGTTCATACCTGACTCGGAAGCTTTCAAGTTTTGCATATGTCGGTAGACAATTTTAACAGTTAATTGCAATACTGATAAAGATTAATGCATGAAACAAAAAGACAAAGTCATCCACAACACATAACACCAATATTTGTAGGTGGAAACTCTGTAAGGGGAAAAACCATAGTGGGAAACCTTACCCACAATCAGATGATACTACTGCAGATAGTAAGTGTATACAAATGGGGTCTGCACATGCAAAAAGGCCAAGCGCCTAGAGCTCACTGCTCAATCACAAAATAGGAGTCACACTGACTACAATTGGATGGTTAAATCCAATAAGAATGTACTACTCAAAATAGCATCTTCATATGCTAGATTTAGTACCGGTGTAGTTCTGATTGTCTTCACAAAAACCCTCCTTCAACTTCAAATGATGTCTGCGTGTATAGCTCTGCTTATTCTTGCATATACCTTCACACAATCTTTTTTCACATTACACACTTGATCTTACAAATAAGATCTTACATTTATACCATACCCTAAGACCAATTTTAGTAGGTCGGCTCTAAAGGATAATACAATAAAATTAATTTACAAATCAATTAATACCCGATGCAATAACCAATTCACCATGTTGGCTTAATGCATTTACAACAATAATAAGTCATCTCCATAGCGTGCCATGCTGATCTGGAAAAGATAAACCTACCGGTGTAACCTGGACCTATTTGTCGGTAACAGCAAATATGTAAATACAAATATGCCAATTAACAAAAACCTCAAAACAAGGTGTCCACATGATGTCTTTGACATAACCAAGTGTTTTCCATATCATTCCAAGTGTCGGTGATCATTGTATCATGCTAGTGTACCCGATACCGGTGACTGTGCATAAGTCGCTTGCCGATGAATGTTGTTGATTCTCCAAAGTGCCAGAGTTGATAAGTGTTTAGTAGGTGTTGACATCAATGACAAAACCATACCAAAATACCAACACTTCTCTGTACTGATAAGATCAATTAGAGCCTTAAGTGGCTTGCTTCATGAAATCATTGTTGGACTGGACCCATTGGAAAATTTTTATGGACCAATGTTCTAGTGGTCCCAATCCTTCTACTTGTTGGCTCAGGCATTGTGATACGTGCATGCTGAAGATACCCCAGTTAGAGATAGAAAATTTCTCTAGATCCTTGAATCTCTATAAATTTGAAGCTTGGCATGCCCGACAAGTGTGTGTCGTAGAGTGGAGCCAGTGCTGCCAAGCTTCTATCTATCCTTTTGGATGTAATATTCTAGGCTAGGGGATTCAACAAGTATCATCTTTGACTATCCTAGGAAGTCCATATCTGATTTTCATTATCATACTTGCATGTTTTCCATGTTTGGTGTAGAAATGATCTTTGTCAAAATATCAACTCAAAACATCCAACAATCTCACATCACTAGGTCTTAGCTTGGTCTCGTCCTTCAACACTTGTCCTTTTGATCTATCAATTTTGTGTCAGTTGTCCTGTTACGCTGTTTAAATTTACCTAGGTCAAGTGTCAAATCAGTTCACCTTGGTCTCATTTCAAATCTGACGTCATCTATCATCTACTAAGTTTTTTAACTTACATAATCAGACTTTTTTCATCACAATTTCTAAGTCATTACCTTGTCATATATTCCAAATCTCGTATTGTTACTATCATCCTCTAACATTTTTGACTTACATAATCAAACTTTTATCATCTCAATTAGAAGTCATAACTTTGGTCCCTCATTCCAATCGAACATCGCTAAGTAGATCTTGTTTCTCATTTCTATCTTGTGATCATTGTTGTCCATCATCATCTCTTGTCTCCCAATTTGCGTCATCATTGCCTTCTTCTTAAGTCAGAGATTGAACATCAAATATCCATAATCAAACATAAAACTTCATCGTCTTTCTAACTTCTTCAAAGTCAGCCCCCATCTCATCCTGAGCTTTAGTCTATCGTCCATCTTCATTTTTCATCTTTCCAACTCATCAACTAATAGTCATGTCATAATTTTACTATGATGAGTTTGGTCATCCCTCATTTTATTCCACTTCACCCTATGTTGATGATGATGAGGGTATGGTTGATCGACCTGATGAGATAGATGTCCAAGTCATGTCGCAATTATATTATGATGAGTTTGGTCATCCTTCATTTGCTTCTGCTTACATCCCTAATACAAATCCACCATCTCATTATCCCCAAATTCATTACATAATCCCTAATCATAGTCCTCCATTTTATCTAAATTCTTCATCCAGTTCTAAGCCTCCATCTTATCTAAATTCTCCATCTGGTTCTAATCCTCCATCTTATCTAAATTCCCCATCCATTTCTAATCCTCCATCTTATCTAAATCTTACATCCAATTCTAATATTCCATCCTATCTCAATCCTCCATCTAATCCTAATCCATCATCATTTGTCATACAGGCTATGATTAAGGGCATGAATTACACAATGCCATTATCATATGTGTCCCCACATGTCCAATCAGTGCCACAAGTTGACAGTGCTCCAAAACATCAACCTCAAGTAGCATCGCAACCTGCTATTTCACAATCACAATTTAGTTATCTATAGGCACTGCCTTCATCCATTATTGTGATAAACATTAATGAATTAGCAAGTGGCACCAGTCGCACTCCCCAATCGTATCTCAACTTACCATCCACTTCATCCTCCCTTAGTCAACCTTCATCCATTTCATCCTATTGCAATCCTCCACCATCTAATTCATTGTACCTTAGTCCACTTTCGTCCACCCCATCTTATCTCAATCCACCAATTTTACTTCCAACCCCCGCACCTATCATTCCTCTCCCACTTCCTAACACCATTAAAAACCTTTCATCCATTAAGATCATCCACCCAAAATTCCCATCACCTACTTCTACCATCATTCACACTCAAGCTAAAGAACCTCTCATTCTTCCATCTATTCCATCCACCCAATTCATTGAACCTTCCATCGTTTCATCCACTCCATCTATCCCAACTGCAGAACCTCTCATCCTTCCATCTACCCAATTCAATGAACCTCCCATCCTTCCATCTACTCCATCTATCCAAGTCAATGAACCTCCCATCCTTCCATCTGTGTTGTCTACCCTAGTCACAGAACCTCTCATCCTTTCATCCATTCCACTCGAAGAGTCTACCTATTCACCCCTTATCATTCCAAGATCTTGTTCTAGAGCATGTTGAAAAATTTATTGATCCAACTCAAGGTCCTACCATTCTGCCTCCTCCATCTCAAGAGCCCTTATCATCCCCTTTTCCAAGTCATTATCCTCTCATCTCATATACTTCACCTCTTGATCTTCCACTTCCTCCTATCCAAACCATCACACCACCACCACCACTTTATCCATTCATTTCCCTCATCTTCCTATCCTCTTGTCATTCATCTTATCATATTCATCCATCCCCCAATCCTTATCTCCTATTTCCTCCATCCCTTCATTCATAATCAGATCCTCTCCCAATCCTCATCTACCTCCATCCAGCTATCCTTCATCCTTTTATTTATAAGCCACATGCATAATGCTTCCATCTCCAAATCCTTTTCATCCTATCTCCCGTCCTTTCATTTCTCTCATCACATCATTCCATCACCTCTTTCATCCCTTGTCCACACAATCCAATATCATTTCATCCTATCAATCCATCTACTCCTTGTAATCCACCAATCGCATGTCAATCTTATCCATTTTCCTCAGCTATCCAAGGTCAAATGCTAATTGAATCATCCAACCGCATCCTTGGTCTCATTCCCATCCTTGCTGCAAGCCTCAATCGCAATCCAATCATCATCGGGATGTATCCTTCCCAATCCTTGTTTTGTTTTGGGATATATCATTCCCACATCAACAACAGTCAATCAATCATCAATCTCTCATGGCTTTTCATCTTTACTAGGGCAACATCATGCCTATCCCTGAGTCTTCTTCCATCATCCATATCCCTTTTACATTATATATATATAGGTGTCATTGTACATAGGTGTCTGTCAGTCCTATCTTTTGAGATCATATCCTATCACCTGGTTCTTCAACAATCATCTTTGAGCATCTTTGTCATCATGATCATATCAGGTACCTTTATTATTATCCATCTAAATTTCATCTATCATTTGTCTTATATAGGATGTATCATTCCTGAAACTAGACATTTTGATCTATCTTAGTCTTATACAAGATGCAGCCTTCTTGAAACTAGATGTCTTGATCATCTTTGTCTTATACAAGATGTATCCTTCTTGAAACCAGACATCATCAAATCCTCATCAAATCAGTTATCCTTTTGACAAAAGATATTTAAGGCCATCATGTTGGCTTTGATTCTTTTGTATCGTTGTTTATCTTTTTAAGATCCTCAGGCTCTGTTTCTTCTTGGTCGCCATGATCCTTTATATCATGGTGCGCTGGGAATAACAAGGCTCAGGACATGATCTTGTTTCTTTTGTTTTTTGCTTGACATGTATTTTGGATGTGTTCCCTATTGTACCCTCATGAGGTCTTTGTTATCTCATGTTACATTGGGGCATATCTTCTACTTGGGGTTATTCTAGCACTATTGCCTGTACAGTCTCTGTAACTCTGTGTGGTGCTAGATTAGCTTGTGTGTCTGTTTATTGTGTCAGTCCATGCATTGGCTGTAAAATTCCACCCTAGTTCCTTAGACCTTGGTGACTCATAGACACCGTTGAATTGAAATAAGTGCTACATGATGTCATGTTTTGGATGTGCACATGCTCTATAATCTCTCCATCTTCATCTCCACTGCATTTTCATTATTTCCTCTTCTTGTACTTCTTGCTTTCCATCTTGTCTATTGGGGAAAATATTTCTTTCAGGATGTCGTCTGACTCTTTCTCCTCATGCATCTTCTCGAGGGGGCATCCCTAACCATTCCTTCATCTGTCTAGGGAATTTTCTCACTCCCCCTTCCTTTTCCTTCCCTCGCAAGTGTCTTATTGTCTTCACATCGATGCTATTCTAGCACCACCACGAAGAGGGGGAAAATGTAGAAAATTAAATCTGGCTAATCAATTTAGTCAAATTTATTTTCTTAATTAATTATCCCATTCCTTGAGTTAATTAATCTAATAATTTAATTCTCCCCTTCCAATCCCTTGAATTAATTAATCTAATTAATTATTTCCCACCTTTTCAACGCCTTGAATTAAATTAATTCAACTAATTAACTCCCCCCCTTTCTAATGCCTTGAATTAATTAATTTAATTAATTAATTCCCCCCTTTCCAATCCATGAAGTAATTAATAAAACTAATTAATTTCTCTTTTCATCTATTTTATTTGAATTAATAAAATTCAAATATTCCCTTTTGATCACTTGTCTCCTAACTTATAACTACCTAACTAACCCCCTTCTAACCTAACCTCCAATCTAAACCTCTGGTTCTAACCAACCCTATCTCTCCTAACTAACTTTATCCTAACCTCCCCTCACATGTGTGTGCAAACACATATTCCCTAATTTCCTTAATATTAAGAAATTAAAGCCTATTTTGGGTGGCTCCCTCCCAAAATAGACATGTGTCCTTGAGGACACATGTAAAATCCCTTTTGACATTTGTCCCTCTAAGGGACACTTGTCCTCCCTTTTTGAGCCACTAGTGTGGAATATTATTCCACTTGTCATTCCTGGGATTTCCACTTATCTTCCTTGAGGACAAGTTTTGCATTTTCCCAATCTCTTCCTCTCCTATTTAATCCCCCCTCATTTTCAATCAAATCCTTTCCACTCTTTCACATTTGCATCCTCATAATGCCAAATCCTGCACTTTCTTTACATCATACCATTATAATGCATAATCATATTGCAGAATCATATCTTGCATCCAATCCTTACATTTTGAATCCAATAATCAATCGCATATCATGGAGCAATCAAGCACTAGCTATGTCTTGAGCGCACTTCTGAACATGGGAAAATCAAATCAAAGTTAGTAAGTGAGGTTGCATTCACTTGTTTTATGCTTTTATGCTTCGTTTCTTTCTTTTTAAATATCCCAATCTTGAGGTGTTTGAGTTAATGGCTTGCTTGGTTGATCTCCTTATTGTTTCAATCATTTATGTTTAATGCGCCTACTTACCTCACACACATAGTATCATAGAAATAGATATCTGAACCAATAACCAAATACACCATGCATTAGCTAAACATATACATATCTGGATCACCAACAACAACTGATTCATATAGGATTGACAAAGGTTTGACATCAATGACAACAAAGGCATCCATTTGTTCAACAACATGCTTGTCTTTTGGATGCATACTACCTTAAAGCAATTGCTCTTGATAAGGTATATGAAATTGGTTTAACGTAGGGGCATACACTCCACTCAATGTTACACTTTATGCACACGCCATCACATGTTTTCAATACTCAAGTTACTTTGCAAACTGAGCCTTTTTCTTTGTAATTCAAGGTATTTCCTTTTTCATGACTCATAGTAAGCAAATCTTGCTAGGTTAGTATAGTCTTTCTTTTTCATTTCATTTTCATGTGTTGTCTCAGTTATCTTGATATTAGAGTGATAAGATCTTAAACTCCTGGAGGCTTGGTGTGTCTTGTCTCTTTCGTATCTTGGTGATTTTTTTCAATGTAACTTTGTACTTTACCGTGAGTATGGGTTTGGTCTCATACTCCCGTTAAAATGGGGGCTAAATTTAGTGTTGTAAATTGTATCCACATATAATCTTTTCCTCACCTTGGCATTTTGTATTTCAATGTTCGATGCCTATTTTGATTCTACTCAAACCATCCCACAAACTTGCATTTTCACCATCTCTCTTATCTTTTCCCCAAGGCTAAGTCTTGATTCTTAGGACCAAGTCGTTAGGGCACCCTAGTCCTAACTTAGCACCATGGTGCCATAGCACCCTAGCCCTCTCAATCAACACCCAAATTTGGTCCTCATAATGGTCACATCAAATGAGCGAGAAATTATATCCTATGTCGACCTACTCTGAAAATACAAATGTTTTTTGGACAGTTAGGTATAAAAGGAGGTCTATCCCTCTCATTTGAAAATATAACTCCTAATCCATATAATAATCTTAATTTCACTCTAGAAAATGCAATTCAAGTAAGCAATCAATCAAGCATTCATCAAGCATTAGAGAATTTTTTTTTGTCAAGTTCAAGCATTCATGATGGTATCCATGATCAACCTTCTATGAAGACATTTTACAAGACATCCTACAACGCTTGCATAAGGACTTAAGAAAGCTTCATCAAGGTGTACATTTCAATTACAAGCATTTAATTTTAGATCTAGCCTTTCCCTTAAAAGGAAAGCATCTTGCTACAATTTCCATTACACTTGCTATTTCAATTTCAAGGTTAATTCCTAAATCGGTGTTTGACCCAAGGAAAATCCCTATTCATAATATTTTTGTGTGCAATAAATTGACTCAAGAGCTATAATCAGATATTTTGATGGAGTTGATGATGATGAACAAGTTTAAATTTTTACGGAGCGAGAAACAGAGGACCTGGGTGATACACCTTCCTTGTCATGAAAATTTTGTCTGAGCTTCTGACAATGAATCTAGTGCATCTCCTAATCCATAAAAAATGCCACTTGTCTTCCTTAGAGTTAAAGGACTAGGGTGACCCACCTTCTCAGTCCCAAAAAATAAGCCTGAACTTTTAGGAATACGTTCTAATTCTATTATTTTGCTTAGATCCCTATATGTGGCTCTGTTTGATACCTATAGTAGTCTGTTATTACTATTTCATCTCAATTTACCATTGCTTCATCTTAAATCATACAATCAACATCCAAATTTCAACTCAAAAGAGGGTGGTAAACAAACAAGTAAATCTCATCATAATTTTATCCCTTTTCCTAATCGAATTGTGGTTAGATCTATTGGATTTACCTCTCTTTTAATGTATAGGTTCCTTAGGTAACAATAGTGGTTTTATTATCTTAATTGGTGAAACCCTAACTTATCCCCACCAATATAGAAGCCAATAGAATACAATGATAATATGATAGAGAAATTTGTATATGCTTTCTAGAATAATGAGGTAGTGATTAAAGGGTTGAGTTTGCAGTCTCTTATGTTAATCCTATGAGAATCTAGTTAATACTAAGAGGGGGGGTGAATCGGTATTAACACAATTTATAACTTCAAATCAAAATACCATTTACAACAAATCTGAAATCATTTAAGACATGAATCTATCCCTTTAGCAGATCTCATTCACTTGTTACCCACTTATGCAATCTTATTAATCAGAATATTCACTAACTAGATATATGATCAACACATACCCATATTGACTTATTATCTTATCAGAATACTTCATCTATCAATTCATTAACATTATCGGTAACCACTTACAGATCTTTGATAAATAGCACTAAACTTATCATAGCCGGTAATCATAAATAATGCATGAAAACATAAACACTATGAAAATAGATTCCACACATGAACACCAAGATTTTTTGACGTGGAAACCTAAATGGGAAAAACCACAGCGGGGATTGGTACCCATAATAGTTTGTACTCTTTTGAAGTAGGCCCTATTAGGAGCTTACAATATGCCCGGTTAGGAGCAAACCCTATTAGTAGTCACCCGGTTAAGGGATTTGGCTATACCTCAGTCTAGGAGCTTAATGATCTGTTAGGATCAACCTGGTTAGAGGATTTAAATACTCTTTTGTGAGCTGCCCTGTTAGGGGACTTAGATGGAAAAGGCATGTTAGGACCTACCCGGTTAAGGGATTTATGCTACTATAACTGTTAGGGAACAATAGTGAAAAATGATCTGTTACTTTGCACTTTCAGTTTGCTAAATTAGATCCAGTTTTTCTTCACAGTCTGAAACACTCAGGAAAATCTCTATCTTCTCTGGGATGGCTTAAATCATTCTCCTAATGCCATCGACACATGACACATCAGTTGTGTTTCCCTAAATAGCCATAACAACTAAGTCGGCCATAAAACCTAATTACATCTTGAATTTACAATATAGATCATATCAGATCAATATCCAGATCAGTACAACAATTTATAATGCAATATCAAATATTTATTATTCATAACCCATCGCAAAAATCCAATCTGTACAAAAGTCAAACCCTTAGAACATTCTGCTAAGCACTTTGCACATTCTCGAGAAATTCTACCATCTTTCATACCAAAACACAATTCGAATTATTCATGCATGTTGTGTCGTGTTATCACCTTTATGTAGATTTTCCATCGATCACCGTCATATCAAAAATCATTACCAGTTGAGTGAATTCATCATCGATCCTAAAACTCTATTAAAACCCTAGCACAACTCCATCAGAAATTCAAAATGTGCCTTCTGGTAATCAACATAGGATGCAGTTTTGATCACATACGCAAATCCATCATAAAAGCTTATGTCTCAAACCATAAGTCTCCAACTATCACCGCTTTATTGATTCCATCAAAATGTTTTCTTTTACTAGTTGAAGTCCTAATTTGCAGTCCTACTGGTAAACCCTATCATACTTATAAATTATAAATCTGGTAGACCAAATTACTTATCCAACAAGTCAGACATCAAAGTTCATTTGTAACCACCATCAAACATTAATTAACATAGGTTGCCATCAATGACAACACAAATAACTAATCATGTCATCATCATTCTTCTACCGATATGATCATCAACTCATCTACATCAGTTATGCCAATCATGCCAAGAATCTCCCCTTTTGGCATTGATGGAAACACCAATCAGTTATATAATTAGTATACAATCATATATGCCAATCATCTGCATCTTAGCATATTAACTACCGGTCTTCACTATCTTTTCTTCTCCTTAACCCTGATCATCAGATTTCTTTTCCTTCTCCCATAACTGATTAGCTAATTTACTTTTCTTCTCCCCCTTTGACAGCAATGCCAAAGTTAAAAATGCATCACCTGACTTCAATCTCCCCAGAACTATAAAATCATATCATATTGCATTAAAGCCGCTCCCCCTACGGAGTAGCTCACATCTTCATCAATCCTTAGTGAAAAATAAACATGAAATCAACATGATTGATGCAACTCCAGCATCTTAGTTCTTCCAGTGTAGGGGTCTAACCCCTAATTTACTTCTGAGAAACTCAAAAGTAGTCTTTAGCAATGGTTTAGTAAAGATATCAGCTAACTGATCTTTACTCTTCACATACTCCATCTTTACCTGCTTCTCCTGAACTCTTTGCCTTAAGAAATGATACTTCAACTCTATAGGCTTGGTTCTTGCATGAAGTACACAATTCTTGGAAATATTTATTGCACTCGTATTGTCACAATAGATATCTATCTTGAATCCTTCTAGCACATGTCTCATCCACATGGCATGCGTGTAATTCATGGATGCAACAACATACTCAGCTTTAGTTGTAGATTGAGAAACAAAGTTTGTTTCTTTCTTGTCCATGCTACAAGTCTTCCTCCAAGTAGAAAAGCTCCACCTGTTGTGCTTTTCCTATCATCCACATTGCCTACCCAATCTGCATCAGTAAAAAAATCTAAAGTGAAATTTCCTTTGTAGGGATACCATAATCCATAGTCTAATGTTACTTTAAGATATCAAAAAATACTCTTAATAGCTACCATGTGACTTTTTTGGGGCTCTTTTTAAAATCTTGCAACTAACCCAACAACATGAGCAATGTTTGTTCTGCTATGTACAACATAATGTAGTTTACCAATCATGGACCTATATTCTTTTTCACTAACATCAGGTGAATAATCTTGCTTTGTTAACTTGCAGCTTGTTACCATCGGTGTATGATGGTATGATGAAAGAATAAGTATCTAGTCGAATACTAAGATGGGGGGGTGAATCAGTATACTGAAAAACTGATACAAACTCCCAAACTCAAAAAGAAACTTATCAACAAGTAACTCAGTCAAGATAATATCTCAAAGATTACCAACATCAACTAACGTCAGCCGGTTTAACTGTTATGACAACTTAACAGTAAACAACTTCAATCTTGTAAACATAAAAAAATGCTTAATCATATGTCAACATATTCATCTCTCAATGTTTCCAAATATCATGCCTTATCAGAATAGTTAAGTCGTTAATCAAAACAACAAATATGATCATAACCACAAAACCATTCACCACTTGACACAAATATTTATACGTGGAAAACCCAAATAGGTAAAAATAACGGTGAGAAGAGACTCACAAGGATAGCTATCTGAACTCTTCTGAAGTTCACCCTGTTAAGAGCCAAGCCTATTAAAGCTTTTACAATAAGTTCTGTTAAGAACTAATTCCAGTTAGGAATCACCCGGTTAAGGTATTTACAAATATGCCTTGATGAAAAGCACAATACCCTATTAGGAGTTACCTCACTAGAAGATTTGAGAATCCAAACAAATGAACCACCTTGTTAGAGGATTTAGAAAGTAACCAAGCTTGTTAGAGCTTACCCGGTTAGGAGATTTCAGTTTCTGCTATAATTGTTAGAAAACAACGGGTTTTCTTGATCTATCTGAATAGCACTACATCTGCTTGATTAGATCCTTCTTAAGCTTCAATCTGCCTTTACTCAAACTGCAGATCCATCTATCGGTTAGGCAACCACACACTCAACTGGTTTCTCCCAATCTTGTCAACTTTGCCAACACTTAACAAAACAATATCATCAACCTTAAATACAAATCAACTAGGTCGGTAACATAACAAAAACCTAATTCTCGTCATCGAAATTACAAACAAGTCGGTACAATCTTGACCGTTAGAAAGCATAACAATCTCTTCACATTCTTCAAGAAAATTCCAACTGCTCCATGATCACCGCTTCATCGGACTTTGTAACTCATCACGTGCTATGCATTAGATGCAATCCACTTTGCTCCTTTCCAAGATAAAAAACATGCCAAATCAATCTAAACTAATCCTTGTTCAATGATCACATGTGTCTCCATCATTACCGCTCACCATTAGATCTTAAACCAACAAACTTGATCGATTAGGGTTTAACAAAAAACAAACGGTAGGGTTTACCGGTTACATAACATAGAAAGGTTTAACCCTTTACACCGGTTCAACTTATGAACTAACATATACTGATTTACAACATCTTCCTTAAAGTTTATCATACTGGTTTCAAGACAATAGCAATAACAACAATAGCTAAACATGTAGCTAAACATGTAGCTCTAACCGAGCACTCTTTATTATTGCAGTAGTGAAGTTGTGGGTGTCATGCCCACCGCAGTTTTTCTCTCTAGCCAAGATTTTCTGCGTAATCAAAATATCTGTGTTATGGAGTGAATCATGTATGATTGTTATTGATTTGTTTTAGCTTTATGTTATGTTGTAACAGTTTTTGGTTTATGCATAATAGTAAAGATATTGTTGTCAAAAGGATTTGAAGTACTGATTCACCCCTCCCCTCTTAGTACATTAGCTTTCCATATTGGGCCTAACTGTAGACGTCTAAAAATGGTCAACGCTTGTGGAGTCATACTTTAACATTTGCGCATTGCCTTATTTTAGGGTTCTTGCATTGCATTAACATTTCTTCTATGTTGCGCACTTGGTCTTTATCATTTGCGAGCATCGAGTACTTCTTTTGCATTCCTCATTTTCATGGCTTTTGAATTAGGTCTTGTCGATAGCAATCTTCAGTCATGATTTTGGTTGATCTTATCCTGTCGCATCATGGTGCATGCTCATTTATCATCATTTTGGACATCGTCAATCCTAATCAATGATAGAATTAGGGTTTTGTCCTCTTGTCAATCCCATCATTTTGCGATCGATTTGTCATCAATCTTTGTCCTCTTGTCAATCCCGTCATTTTGCGATCGATTCATCATCGATCCTTGTCCTTGTCAATCCCGTCATTTTGCAATCGATTCGTCATCGATCCTTGTACTTGTCAATCTTGTCATTTTGTGATCGATTCGTCATCGATCCTTGTCCTTGTCAATCTTGTCATTTTGTGATCGATTCATCATTGATCCTTGTCCTTTTCAATCATGTCAATTTGGATCAATTAGTCATTGTTCTTCATCAATTGGCGCCTATCAATTTGAATTCCTTGTCAATCTTGGTCAATTTGTCATTGATTTTTGTCAACCAATCTCAATCATTTATCAACATTGGTCCTTTGTCAATCAGAATCATGATCAAACCTACATTAATTTCTTGTTGTCTTGACCTAATTCCTCATCCTCTTATTTCTAGGGTTTTATGATTTGTTCATTTAATCCTTTTCTTCTTCTTTGTGGGTTAAATAAATCTATTTATTTAGTCCTAGGTCTCTTTCATGAATTAATTAATGGATGAAAACCTATTAATTAATTCACCTAATTTCTATTTCATCTTTTTCCTCAATTTTCTAATTTGCTAATTTCTCCTAATTTCTAATTTCTATTTGTATTTCAATCTTGTCATAATTTGTCATGCATTTTGCATAGCAACTTGTCATAATTTGTCATACTCCTTGCATAGCAAATTGTTATTTGTCATATTTTTGCCATTCTTGATTTGAATTTCCTTTCAAATCTCTTCATGCTAATCTTGTCCTCTCTCCAATTTGTCTATAAATTGGATGATTTTCTTCAATGAAAGAAATCAATCACATTTTCGGAAATCAATCACATTTTTGAGTAACCTTATGCTACGAATTTCATCTCTCAACAACTTGCTTTCCACATGCATTTTGTACTTGTAGGTGAGATCCACATCAAATTTGAAGAAGAACAATGGAGCCACATGAAGGAGATATCTGTGTCGGTTTGCTTCAATTTCATTCAATTTGAATATCTTGTCTTTATGTCTTCATTGATTGGATTAGGATTGCTTTCATTGCAGTTTTAGGTTTTGTGATTGTCCTAATTGCTATTTGTTTTGATGCTTCCCAATTTCCTGATCTACATTTTGGTGAACCTGACGTGAACTAACCCCTTAACCATGTTTTGAGTGCTTTTTGAGCTGTCTGCAGGTGAAAAACTCAAGAAACAGGGTGACTCAGAGCTTTCTGGACACTTCTGCGCATGTGTTGAGGCATTCTACGCCTGTGTAGATGGGTTCTGTGCCTGTGTTGATGGATTCTGCGCCTATGTTGATGGGTTCTGCGCTTGTGTTGAGTCATTCTGCGCTTGTGTAAGGTTGGAAACAGAGGTGAAATCAGTTGCTTTTACTTGCAAATTTGTTTGTTTTCATTCTGTTTTTTGCATTCTGGTTTTTCTTTGGTGCTAATTCTTTGTGCAACATCTTGGCGTTATGTGTGACGAAGACTAAAATGCAACTACTAACAAATCTTATGCAGGACGCGGTCAAAGACTCTCATTAAAACATCTTGCTTGCGATTTTTAAAGCAGTTGCACATTTCATTTCTTAAAGGTTAATGAACACCATGCATGCTTTGTCTATTTTTAATTTGATTGCATGCTTTAACCCTTAGAACTGGGCCTGCCTCCCGATTTGCCTGGCACTTCGCAGAGGCATTGGTGAGAGGGAACGACCCAAAGTGGTGATGGGCTAAAGCCAAGCTCTTTTGAACCACTCTAAATAACTGTGGATACAATGAAAGTTGTAGACAACGCATGCTGGAATGGTATTGCGACGATTTATTCACCGGATCAATACCCACCTGAATGGATGCCCTTACTAGAATCTCTTGTTTTTAGATGCCAAAATCCTTCTATCTGTTGGCTCAAGCGTTGTGATACGGGCATGTCGAAGACATCTCTCATGTACTCCTTAGTTAGAGATAGCAAGTTCTTGGGAAGTGATGCCCCTTGAACTCGAAGCTTGGTATGCCTGAGAAGTGAGTGTACTATAAGGGGGAGAAAATCAATCACATTTTCAGAGATCAATCACATTTTTGAGTAACCTTATACTGCGAATTTCATCAACAACTTGCTTTCCACTTGCATTTTGCACTTGTAGGTGAGATCCACATCAAATTTGAAGGTGAAAGAAGAACAATGGAGCCACATGAAGGAGATATCTATGTTGGTTTGCTTTGATTTCATTTGATTTGAATATCTTGTCTTTATGTCTTCATTGATTGGATTGGGATTGCTTTCATAAAAGCTTTAGGTTTTGTGGTTGTCCTAATTGTCTAGCTATCCGGCCGAGTGTTGTATTTTATGGTTAGAGGATTCAACAGATATTGCCCTTGCCATCCATAGGATTTGTTGTGAATGTGCTTTATTGTTGAGTCAAAGTCAAATAAACATTTTGTCTTACGTGATTGTCAAAAGTTAAATCAAAAGCAAACTTTCAAAAGTGCTCATAATCAACTTGGGTTTTCAAAATCAACAACCTTCAATTCAAAACAAAATCCAAACAAAAGTCCAAATTTGTCCAAGTATTCATCCAACATTTGAACATGGCTTGTCAAAACATTGAATATCTTTGTTTCAAAATTCATGTCACTTTAGGCTAGGTTTTGCATAGTCCAACTTAGGTCCTAGGACATATTATCATCTCCCTTCATTTTAGTCCTTTTCATTGCAAGCGTCCTCATTTTGCACTTAGGTTCAAAATCATTTCCTTAAGTTTGCATTTCATTTTCATATCTAAGCTAGATTTCCATTTAGGTGACATTCGTGCATTATCCTTGTCATGCTAAAATTAGGTCTTGCATAGGTTGCATTTTGCATATTCCAAGTCATTGGTCTTCGCATAACCTTATCATTGTATTGTCATCTTGTCTTGGCTTCATCTTGTCATATCATATCCTTAGATCATTTTCATGTCATATCCTAAGTCATTGTCATAATCATTGCCTTCTTGCATTTAGTCTCAAAAATTTGGTTTGTCAAACTTAAAAAATCAAAACTTTGGATGATACCCTAAGTTGTTGTTAAGGAGTCTTGACCTTGTCTAAATTTTTTCCTTTCATTAATATCATTTTTGTCAAACCTAGCTTAGTATCCAAGCATATAGGTGAGACATTGTCAATTTGTCCTATTGTCATTTGGTCCTTTGTCCTTTAAGGTCTTGACTTCATTTCAATTTCCCAAGGTTGTGTCTTTAGCTTTGCATTTCAAAAGTTTGTCTCCAAAAATTCAAAAGGTACAAAAAAAACATTAAGTTGCATTGTCATCCTTTTAGGTTGTATTTGTCAATCCCATTAGTTGCATTGCATAGTGACATGTTTGTTGAAATGAGGTCTCAACCTTCTTACGAAGCCATGTCATCACAATTAAGAAATCAATCATGTGAATCCAATCTCTACATGTCTCGGAACTTGGATCAAACTTATCATGATGATGTAAATGTCCAAATACAAAAACTAGAGGAGAAACTAGCTCAATAAAAGGAGATTTTGGAACAAAAAGTGAAAAACATTGAGAAGAATAGATCACAAATGTCCAAAATGTTTAAAAAATTTCCATGTCGAAATCCAAATATTGAGCCAATTGATGTAAGATCTCTTATCGAACAATCAAACATACCAGATCTCCTCTCACAAATAGAGACGATGAAACAATTTCAAGAAAAGAGACAACAACATTATGCGCCTCCACAACAAGAACAAGAAGGTATTTACTATCAATCACATTTTCAACCAACACAACCAATGGTCCAATTTCAACAATATGTCCAACCAACTGTTAATTATCGACAACAAACTCAGTATCGACAACTACAATCACAAATTCAAAAACAAAACTTGCAACATGCACCAAGCCAAATTTTGAACATGTCAAACCAATTTGATCAACATCTAGTTCGAAATCAAAACATGACATCAGACCAGAACCAACTCCTTTCCAAACAAGTTCAAATTCCAGATACAACCATGTCAAAACCTTGAAAGAAAGGTGGCCTTATTGCAAGGATCTTAAGGAAATTACCAAGTGAGTTCTTTGAGGAAGATCAAAATAATACACTTATGTCTAGCAATGCCTCATCCCCCCACAAACAAATTGACTCTCCAGTGGAATCTATCCCTACACCTTTAGAAGTTTCACAAGAACCTTCCATATTGTCCTCATCAAACAATACACCCAAGGATGAAATTATCCAAGGGCTATCCATAATTGATTGCCAAGATAATCCAATTCATGATGCACATCCTTGTCATGTTTCAGAAATACAAGAACCAATGCCACCATGCACTTTATTGCCATTACCTGTTTTAGAGAACCCCATTCAAAGTCCCTCTTCCTCATGTTCAAGCATTGATTCCTTTCCAAAATCCATCACAAATGTTCACAGTGCATTTCCTTCATGCCAAAACATTGATTCCTTGTCAGAATCCTCCATGCATATCCAAAGTCCAACCCCATGTCAAGAGGATAATTTAGAGCACGAAGAAACGTGTCTTGAAAAAGATCAAGATCAAGATCCTGAAACCTTATCATCCCATCCAATTGTTGACCAGGATCCTATTTCCCCAGACACTCGCAATGATTCACTTATTCCTGTCAATTCTATCCAAGAACACAATGTCCTTTCAAATCCCATTGACATTCCACTTCCTAAGAAAGATCAAGATATCCTTTCCATCCTTTCTGATGATCCCATTAAAAGTCAAGAGAAAAGCACCTTTAAAGAGGATTCCAATGATCTTCCTCCTTGTCAAGATCAAATTATTGCTCTAAATCCTCCACAAGATCCTTTTGTTCCTCCATCTCCTTGTCTTAATCCTCCATATACACTCCAAGATATCATTTCTTTTAATGATTCCATTATTTCTCCCATTCCATCTCTTGAAGCGCCTATCATTGATCCATGTCCACCACACGATCCTAGTTCCCCTCATGATCCTAATCCCCCTCATGATTCTAATGTGTCAGTGCAAGATGTTCATGAACCCTCAACATGCATAATGGGTTCTTCCACTTTGGTGCAATCCAATCCACTTCAAGATCTCATTATTTCTCTCATATCATATCCACCTCATAATGGACTTGCGTCTTCTTCCCAGAGAAAAGAGTATCCTACAAGTCAAGATATTCATAAAGGCAAAGGAGTAGATCTCCATAAGCAAAAATCCCTTCATGTTAAAGAAAATATTAAGGGTCATGGCCTCAGTGAAATTCATCAAGACATGGGTACCCCTACTAAATCCAACATCCCTTCAAAATCCAAACATATCCCTTCCCCTTTATCCCTTCCATCCATCTTAGGTCCTTATAATATCCCTACATCCTATATGCAAGGTCAACAAAGGAACACATATTTGAGTAACTTTCATCAATCCAAACGAAGTCCATTTCATTCGTATCCATCCATGCATTCCTTTCCCCCTCCAAGCAATTTGGATGCCAAGCATAAAAGTCATAAGTCTAAAAATCCACATGTATTCAAGGATCAACATGTCCAATCTAATCAACATGTCAAAGCAAAGAAAAATATGATCCAAAAAGAAAAGGAAAAATCCAAAAGGTCACAAAGGCCCATTGCTCAAATACAAAAGTTAAAATATATATGGGTTCTTAAATCCCTTGTGTTGGCAATGCACTCCAAGGAACCACAAAAGCATGAAAAATCAAAAACTATGTGGATCCCTAAGCGGCTCCTTGAAGCACAAAAGCCTAAAGAAACATCCAACTTGGCATCCAAAGTTGCTATTCCTCCATCCAACCCTCTCAAATTTGTTCCTCCATCACCTTCTTCATCCATTTTGGGCCCTTATGTCCCAAAATCCCAAGCTATTCCTCCATCCAAATCTCACAATCTGAGATCCATTTTTCCTCCATCAATCCACCACCCGTCAAGGTGTGTTCCAATGTTGATCTTTCCTTCATTTCCATCCAGTGAAGCCCAATTCTTCCAATACCCTATCCATTATCCAATGCATATTTTTCATCCTTCGATCCCTTTGATCCCATCCTTTGCATAAATCTTTGCCTTAATTTCATCTCTTTTTCCATGTCCTTATCCTACCAACGTCTTTGAGCATACTTTTAAAGGTCATGGTCCATTTTTTTCAAGGCTACTATCCAAACAAAAAGATGTTTGAGTCCTTCTTCCATCCCCTATCATGTGTCCATCTTCTATTGAAAAAGTCAAAATACAAAAAAAAAAAAGTAAGAAAAAAAAGAAAAAAGAAAAAAAAAGTAAAGCAAAAATAATTCATCCACTGGTGAAAACCTGGCAAACAGGCGCCTTGGGCAAGTACCATGATGAAAACCTAGCAAACAGACATCATGCGTAATCTATGAACTTCTTGCTTACCGTACTTGGGGACAAGTTTTATCCTATCATATCCTTTTGTCCTTCATTGTTCCATTATCCTATTGAATCCCTGTCATTACCCTTCATATCCTATTGTCCCTCATGTCTAGTTTCCCTTTCCACCTTTGATCTTGACAAGGCTGAGGATCTTCATGAGCATCATGCATCTTGTTTGCAGCTTTTAGTCTATCATAGCTTTTGGTCTTTATCCATTTGCTTATTACAACCTTTCATCCATATTCCCTGTCTTATTGCAACTTTCTGCCACTATCCTTTAGCCAATCCTGACCTTCAGTCCATGTCCCTTATCCATTCTTGGTCTTGCTTATCCTATCCATATCTTATCACTATCCATACACTCTTTTTCATTCCTTGATCTTGATCTGACATAATGACGCAAAATTTAAACATGGTTTCAAAAACCTCTTGACATGTCCCTCATGCCATGTCACTGCTTTACATTTTCATGTCCAGTCTCTTGTCCCATCATGCAATAGCCCTTGAAAATTGCATCTATATTGTCTCCATGATAAAAGGCCTTTGTCTTCCCTCTATCCACCATCATTTTAGCAAGCCTATTTATTCACCTCTCATATTCCTTGCCTTGCTAGACACTGGGGGCAAAATCATAAAAAATTGAAAAATGTCCTGAAATAATCAAAAAATTGAAAAAAAAAATCCCTAAAAATCAAATAATGTCCTGAAAAAATCCCTAAAAATCAAATAATGTCCTGAAAAATCCCTAAAAATCAGAAAATGTCCTGGAAAAAATCCCTAAAAATCAAATAATGTCCTGAAAAAATCCCTAAAAATCAGATAATGTCCTGAAAAAATCCCTAAAAATCAAATAATGTCCTGAAAAAATCCCTAAAAATCAAATAATGTCCTAAAAAAAATCCCTAAAAAGTCACATAAAGTCCTGAAATACAAAAAAAAAAAAATTTGTAAAAAACTCGAAATTCCTACAAAGTGAAAAACATCAAAATCCAAAAACAATTTCTTTGGCATTTTGCATTTTGTCAATAAATGGTCCCCTTTGTGCATAGATAGATCGCTGAGCATACATGCAACGACAATCAATCAAACATCGTGCTTTAATGAAATCACGCATTAACAGATAAACTGTTTGACCAAGCAAGCATTCAACCTGATCACAGTTGTCACATCAATCAAAATAGCATCAACATTATCATGGGTCTTATACAGGGTGTGGTATACTCGAAACCAGACTGTGTCCAGTCTTCGACGGGGTACCGTATTCCCTAAAACTAGACAGCATGATCATTCTTGTTTTCCACTTTTGACAATGACGATCAGACTGCTTGTTTGATTTGGTTGAATTTGTGTATCTTATCTTTTTACTGATTTATCTTTGGCTTCGATCATGTTCCTATGTTGCTCGATGATGTCACTAAGTGATTTAGAGTGACCGGGATGGTTCATGGTCCCTTTCCTTTTTTTGTTGTGTTTGTTGTTTGTGGAATGTTTGTCACAAACTAGGGCAACTATATCACTGGTTGTCTATGATAAGTATGATCGCTTTGTGAACGCCGCACAAACCTCGACCCTTGATGTATGCACCCTAGGATGCTTCACTCATTCCTTGTGTGCGATGTGTCTGTCTTTTGCAAAAGGGGTTGCATTCTAGCTCTGGCCTTCAATGCCATGATGCTCTGCATCCGCTTTGCTACATTAAATAAAGGTTCTCACCTACTTATGTGCATTTGTGAAAGCAAGTTTTCCTTCATCTCTAACTGTCCTCTGTCTAATTTCTTCTTACTAACATTTCTTCCGTCAGTCTAGGCAGTCTGTTCAATCTAGTTCTCTGATCTCCAAAAACATAAGTTGCATTCTACATTCATTGATTAGTACATTTGCATTATATCAAGTCCATACAAAGCATTTTATCCATTTCATCTTATAAATGCATCAAACACATAAACACCATTCATACATGTTCCAAAGATAGTACATAGTTAGTGCATAAGACATCCATACATGGAAAGTAAACATAAGCCATAACACATTGCATCCCATCATATAGCTGCATATCATATATCAAATCAATATCGGATTACAAAATTGGACTGTCTGTCCTACGTATGGCCTGCAGGCTGATTACATAATGTCAAACTATATATATCTCCGTCATAAGGAGCACGTGCCTCTGTCACTGGGTGCTCCCTCTATCCTCCTTATCCTTGCCATGTCTCAAGGATGAAGTCCCTCCTATCCCTGGTCCTGGCTGTGGTGGTCTCATAGGTCCACTCACCCCCATGCTGCTCACTGACCTCCGAGAGCGTGGCTTGCTCTCTGTCCTCGATCATGACCGATATGACGCTGCTCTCTACTCTGGTGGAACTGCACTCTCATACAAAGTCCTCAAATGGCACATCTCATCTTCGGCCTCTAATAACATCTGTGCCATCTCACGTGCACTAGCATCCCTAATCGACCCAACATACTCGGTCACTCTATGCTCTGCTTGTTGTACTTGGGCTATCATTGTATCTTGAGCCATTGTCAGTTTGGCTATCTCTGCTCTGAACCTATCCCTCTCAGTTGACCACTGATCCTGCTCTATCCTAAAGATAGCATTCCGTCTCTCTACTATCACAATGTAATCATGTTGACTCGCTATGGTGGCCCTACATATCTCCATCTCCTCTATGCTCGTTGTCTCCTGCCCTATGGGTATATCCTGCAATGACTCATGATATGCTGGATCTGGCTCATCTCTCTGCGTGCACCTAGGACTCTCCTCTCCCTCATCGCTCTCCTCAGCCTCCTCATCCTCATCATCTCCCTCATCCTCATCTCCGTCCTCATCATCTCCATCCTCCTTTCCAGCGAGTGGGAAGTCCTCCTGTCTCCTAGGTACTAGAATATCAAGATCCGTCAATGGCACTGGCCGTCGTCGTGCAAACCATCGCTCATACTCCTCTATCATCCTGATATCTACAACATCTGATCTCCACTCCCACTGTCTCTGTTGTAGCTGTGTGAAGTCGGTATATGCTACGTGTGGCTGAATCATCCTCCCCCACTGACTCGTCTCTCCGTGGGATCGAGCAAAGTGTGCAGTCCCTATTGGTACATCCTACCTCTCTCCAAACTGTCGTCTGATTCTCTCTAGAAGATACATCTCAATCACTCTCTAGTGATTCACTGGTCGCCCAATCAGCTATCTCTCCTATCTGCAATACGGTAGCTCATCACTATCATCTGACCATCCAGGGCAATCATGATATGGCCTCCATGTGAAATCTCTTAACCTGTCTAGCTCATGTCACCAATACAATATGCATCCGAATAGACCCTGTCTCAGTGCTCCCCTATAGCAGTACACATATGGTCAATGTGGTACTACCTATCTCTCTGCAATCGGCTGACATATGGCTATGTGCTCAAATGCCCATACCTGTAAAAGTGTGACCCCACAACTCAAAGTTTGTACCCTCTGATATGCTATCTGATGCAATTGAAAATATAGCATGGCAAGCACACATGGTCCCCATGCATATATAGTCCCCTCTGTCACCATCCGCTCTAGCACTCTTCCCCATCCAATAGGGAATCCATGTCCTCGTCTATAACCTGCTAATAGGCATGCCATAACCACTGCTATCACCACATATCGTTGATCATACTCTGCTGCCATGGTCTCCTAGTGGATCTCCCTCTCTCTGATATCAAGGTCCTCTGCATCACACTTGAATAATCTACACAAAGAGTCTCTCCCTATCACTGGGTCGTACACCACCATCTCCCCATGAATCAGAATGCGGAGGGTACACCACACATCCTCTAATGTCACAGTCGCCTCTCTAGTCAGAAGATGGAAAGAGGAAGTCTCTGAATGCCATCGCTCTACCAATGCGGTGAGTAGTCCTGTGTTTGCCCTAATCTCGGGCATGTACATAATATAGTATAATGTAGGTCCTGCTAATGTATCTTTGTCCGTACTCCTGAGTCTGTGTCGCAACATGAAGCAGTCGGGTCTGTTCTCCCACGCGATCAATGGATACTGTCGACTCTGCATCACAATTGGGGCACAATTTGTCAGTTTTAGGGTTTTCTCCTAAGGGATGCATTTCCTTGTTTCATGCACCAATCAGGGTTTTTCTTATCTATTTTGACCTATCCTACCCATATCCCTCTTTTTAGGATCATCTGCGTGCTGCTTTCGGTCAAATTATTGTCCTAAGTGCACAATTACACTTGTGTATCCTGTCTTGCGCTTGTGCAGCATCAAGCTGCGCCTATGTACCTTACACAGGCACAAAACCTATTTACACAGGCGCAAGTCTACCTTTTTTCCTCCCTTGTGGGCCCCGCAATGTCCCGCAATCAAGCAAAATGCGTGAAATTTAACATATGGGTTTTTGAGCTACATACCGCTGCTCCCACATCGTCCGGTCGTCTGTAGGTGCGTACACGTTCCCTAAGGTGATCTGCCATGGGAATGTTTGCCATCTCTCTGCAAGGGTCCTTTTTTTCCTGAGCAACAACTCCTCCACTTTGGCCAGTGCAAATGAACTCTTTACCTTCTCCTTGTCTATTATATAGATCTTTGTCAGTACCTAGATGGACATGCATTCTCTCCATCTCATGATGGTCATGGTCTTTTGCGTCTTCCATTGCTTGTAATTTGTGCATCCGACCTTCGATTTTTGCTCCGTTCGAACCTATCATTTTCTGTCATTCTTATCGATCACTTGGCCTCTTTTCTGGATTTTTCTGGCCAATTCCTCGAGGGGGAATGCATATGTTATTGTTATTGTCTGGGGCATTTTCATTATTGTTCTTTGAAACAACACTTAGAATTGCATTGTCTCAAAGAGGGGCAAAATGTAGACGTCTAAAAATGGTCAACACTTGTGGAGTCATACTTTAACATTTGCGCATTGCCTTATTTTAGGGTTCTTGCGTTGCATTAACATTTCTTCTATGTTGCACACTTGGTCTTTATTATTTGCGAGCATCGAGTCCTTGTTCTGCATTCCTCATTTTCATCGCTTTCAAATTAGGTCTTGTCGATAGCAATCTTCAGTCATGATTTTGGTCGATCTTATCCTGTCGCATCATGGTGCGTGCTCATTTATCATCATTTTGGACATCGTCAATCCTAATCAATGATAGAATTAGGGTTTTGTCCTCTTGTCAATCCCATCATTTTGCGATCGATTCGTCATCGATCCTTGTCCTCTTGTCAATCTCATCATTTTGCAATCGATTCATCATCGATCCTTGTCCTTGTCAATCCCATCATTTTGTGATCGATTCGTCATTGATCCTTGTACTTGTCAATCTCGTCATTTTGCGATTGATTTGTCATCGATCCTTGTCCTTGTCAATCTTGTCATTTTGCGATCGATTCGTCATCGATCCTTGTCCTTTTCAATCATGTCAATTTGGATCGATTAGTCATTGTTCTACGTCAATTGGCACCTATCAAATTGATCTCCTTGTCAATCTTGGTCAATTTGTCATTGATTTTTGTCAACCAATCTCAATCATTTATCAACATTGGTCCTTTGTCAATCAGAATCATGATCGAACCTACATTAATTTCTTGTTGTCTTGACCTAATTCCTTGTCCTCTTATTTCTAGGGTTTTATGATTTGTTCATTTAATCCTTTTCTTCTTCTTTGTGGGTTAAATAAATCTATTTATTTAGTCCTAGATCTCCTTCATGAATTAATTAATGGATGAAAACCTATTAATTAATTCACCTAATTTCTATTTCATCTTTTTCCTCAATTTTCTAATTTGCTAATTTCTCCTAATTTCTAATTTCTATTTCTATTTCAATCTTGTCATAATTTGTCATGCATTTTGCATAGCAACTTGTCATAATTTGTCATACTCCTTGCATAGCAAATTGTCATTTGTCATAATTTTGCCATTCTTGATTTGAATTTACTTTCAAATCTCTTCATGCTAATCTTGTCCTCTCTCCAATTTGTCTATAAATTGGATGATTTTCTTCAATGAAAGAAATCAATCACATTTTGAGGAATCAATCAATCACATTTTCGAGTAACCTTATGCTACAAATTTCATCTCTCAACAACTTGCTTTCCACATGCATTTTGTACTTGTAGGTGAGATCCACATCAAATTTGAAGGTAAACGAAGAAAAATGGAGCCACATTAAGGAGATATCTGCGTCGGTTTTCTTCAATTTCATTCAATTTGAATATCTTGTCTTTATGTCTTCATTGATTGGATTAGGATTGCTTTCATTGCAGTTTTAGGTTTTGTGATTGTCCTAATTGCAATTTGTTTTGATGCTTCCCAATTTCCTGATCTACACTAACAATTGGTATCAGAGCTTGAATCTTGAAAAAAGGTTTAACAACCTAAAGAGAAAGATCTTATCAATGGAAGGCAATAAACAATCTCGAAGAATTGTATATCTGCAAGAAGAGTTGGATCATGCTAATCAAGTGATTGCAGACATGCAAAGACAAATGCGAAAATCATTGAAAGTGAGAAGAAGTGATGATTTGCTGGACTCTCAAGAGTTAGTGGAACAAATTGAGACATCATCTGAGAACAGTATATCTGAAGAGACTGGAGAAATGATTGGAGTTTTGAAAGAAAAGAACAAAGCACTGGCTGATCAGCTAAAAGCAATGAAAAGAAGTCATGAACATTTCAGCACATAGCTGACTGAGAATCTTGATGCATTGAGGACAACTGAGGATAAAGTAAGAGATCTAGAAAGAGAAAAACAACAGCTTGAAGCATTAGTATCTGAAAAGAATGATGAAATCATAAGGTTGACTGGGATTCAACAAAATCTGTCAGATCAATTAGGTTATGCACATCATGAAGCAAATCTGAAAGATGATGAGAATCAAGCATTGAAACTTGAAATATCAAGGTTGACCAATGAACTTGAAATAGAAAAGAAATCCAAGGAAACACTAAAGAAGAGCTATGAAGCATCAAAGATGTTGGATGAGTAGTTGAACACAAGAAGACCCAACAAAGAAGCAGGACTCAGTTACAAAGGAAAAGACTCTACCGAGAAGGGAATTCATACAACTGAGAGAGGAGAATCATCAAAGCAAGCTGGAAACAAGAAGCACATCAAAAGAAAGAAGCCTATTTGCAACTACTGTGGAAATCAAGGTCATATTGCTAACATGTGCCAAATTAGAAAAGGTAAGCAACCGAATGTCACTAAGTCTAATGGTTATTGTTACAATTGCAATAAATATGGTCACACATTTAACCAATGTAGGACAAAGTCTGTTAACAATTATCAGAAGGAAAAATTCAAAGGGTTTTGTAAAAACTGCAATAGATATGGACATAGTACAGAGAAGTGTTGTCTTAAGCAAAAGAACTACATGTGGTCTGCACACCGAGCAAATATTGGAGGTTATCGAACTCACATAGATCCTTACCGACAATATTCTGCAGTACCATGGGATTACAATACAAGGATATGGTGTGACTGTTGTGGAAGATATGGACATATAAGTGCCAACTACTTTATAAGGTTTGGAATGAATAACCGAAGATCATGGAGAAATCCTGGTATGGCATATTTTCATTGTCACAAAGTTGGACACTTGGCTAGAGATTGCAGAGATCAACCTAGAGGAGACACTGAAGAAATAAAAGAAAAATTACAGATGATTTGGAAAAGGAAGGAAATTATGTCAAATGAAGAAAGCACCTTACCTACCGAGTTAGGTGCACCTATTCCAAATTAATCGGTAAAGGTATGAAGGGACTGCATTCTCTCAAAGGTCAAATCTTAATAGTTCCTATTTTGTTATGTACTTAATTCAAAGTCTACATAGCTAAGATGTATTCATAAGTTTGAAATTCTATCAAAGTCTTTTGGAGCACTATATAGGAAGACTGTCAAGTCGGTGAATACAGGAAGCCTGTCAAGCCGGTAAATGAAGGAAGTCTGGTTACTCGGTTAAAGTGCAAAAAGGAAAGAAAGTTTAGTGAAACTGAGCGCATTTAATGTTTTTGACCTAACCTGCACGGAGCCCGATAAGGTATATTTTGTACTTAAAGCATTTACGCGGTCATTTTTCACTCACCAAGTTTTCAAGAAAGCAGAGCAAAGTGAATCAAAGGTGATCAAACCACCCCCAAAGCAAAATTCAAGGTATTTACATCAATCTCAATGCATTGTTAAGCTGGTTTACCGATCATATGAAGTTGTTATTATTTGCCAAGTGTGAAGCGTCTACCATTTGAAAATCTTCAAACCCTAAGGATCTTTTGTTAATTCTTATCTGAAATCTACAATGGCACCTAAGATCCAGAATCCCGTTGTTGTTGAGAACATCGAAAAGCCCTCACTAAAATACTCTTTAACTCCCAAAATTGCATCTGAACTGGATGACAAAACCGCATTTTCACTCATCCCGGATAGATTTTTATTAGTCGAGGATGTGAGATTCTTCACCAAATGTCGAGTTGAAGAACTAGGTCATGTTGAAATCAAAGACACATATGATGAATTGTTCACCGATGGTAAAATGGATAGCAAGTATGAGCACATTAAGATCAAGGGATTAACTGAAGCCCTAACCTATCCCCGTGTATTCAAACCCCAGTGGGTCAAGTTTGTTTTGAGCAAAGTTCATGATGACTTCATGTGGCTAGAAGAGCAACCATTTAAGATCACCAAGAAGATCATTCATTTGATCACCGGTTACCCTATTTATGATCATACCCGAGCTCAGAAAATGATATCACAGAAGGAATTGATCAATTTAACCGGAGTAGAATCAGATTGCAGAGGACTGAAATTGAACAATGTCACTGATGCAAAACTAAAGTTTTACATTAGAGTAATAGGTTACTGTTTCTTCCAATTAGCAAGGGAAAACAATGTACCCTGTGCAGCAGTAGACTTAGCATATAAAATTGTGAAGAAAGGCATGAAAATTGATTTATGTGAGGTGTTGCTAAAAAACCTGTTTGAGAATCTGAACACCATAAGGAAGCCAAAGAAGAATAATTCGGCCAATACACTAAAGTTTGGATAACTGTTAATATGCATGTTTTTCTATTTTGAAAAATTCTTTCCATCGGTCGGTAAAGTTGTTTGGGAGTTACACCGACCAATCACCCATCAGATCAATGACTTCATCAAGAAGCTAGGTGATAATTTTAATAATATTATGGATGATTATTTCAGCAAGTTTCAGGAAAGGATGCATAACAGGTACCGGATTCCACCCAAGCTAGTGCAGAAATACAAAGATGACATATGTTTTGAAGTGGACACTGATTACTGTTATGTGAATGTTGTGGAACCAAGAACTCAATCTTTGCCACCTATGTGTTATGAGATTGATTTTGACATCACACAACAACAAATTGATGCATTTCTTACATTACCAAGGCATGCTACCGAGCTGAGGTATGGAAAATATGAAGAAGTGAAGGAAAAATAAAAAAATGAGCATTGTAGTACCCAAAGCTACAAGGAAGGCAACAAAGATGATAAAGGCATTAACGAAGAAATTGGGAGAAGATTCTTCCTCCACACCCGTCAAAGGCACTATAGCCATTACCGAAGAGGAATCTAAAGCCCGAGAGGCAGCTATAACACTAAGCACTGAATTGTCTAAGGGAAAAGTGCTGAAAAGAAAGAAATAGGATACATCAAAGGCCTCACCAACTCCTCCAGCAAAGCGACCTAACACAAGAGAATCAACAACATCACCGAGTAAGAAAACAAAGAGTGTTGCTGCACCCAAGGTAACAAAAACTTACAAGAAATCTACTTAGAGACTCATTTTGGCAAAAAAGTCTAGTGACACCGAATCTGAAGATGCAAGCAAATTTCAGATTGTCAAGAGCAAGAAGGTAAATGTACATAGTGTTGAAAATTTTTGTGCTAATCTGAAGCAATATGGTGGATTTGGATCATTTAGATATGTTAAGTATGAATCCAGAAATGATGCCGAAAAGAGACAAATAGAAGAAGTTGTCATCTGCACACTTCTGAAATTCCGATTGGTCCCATTGGAAGTATCTAATTCTCTTCCAAAAGAATTGTATGTGCATATTGATAATAGGTGGAAATATGCAATGGACTCAGAAAAATAGATTAGAGAAAGAAGTCTAGTACATCTCTTTCCAGACATATCGGTAGATGAAATCAAAGAAAATTTGACAATCTACCACAAAAACTTCCTAGTCAAGCAAAAAGCTTAAAAATTGATGAATGGACTTTATTTGGAAGTAGAGAAAGAGACCAAGGAAAAATGGCAGGAAATCTTTAGAATTAAGGATGCTGGTGAGCAAGCTACAGTTGAAATAGTTGATGTCACTGAGCAAGACCCTACTGACACCATACAAGTAGATGAAGATATCATGGATACAGAGGCACCTAAATAGGAAATGATAGAAGGGAATGCTTATGCCCAACTTGTATCCAGTGAGTCAGTTTTGGAACAAGTTCAACCCTATCCTCTGGTCAATCAACTTGTCTCAATCGAGGACCCTAAGGATAAGGAACAAGGCACCGAAGGTCACAAGTCTACAGCAGGAGAAGGTACTTCTCAAGAATAGACCTCACAAGAACCTTCTAGCACTGAAAATGTTGCAACCGAGACACCAAGTACAGAAACACCAAAGGACACTACAGAGGCTAAAGAAACCGACCAAAGTGTTGCCTCTACCGAGCAACCTACCGAGGGTCATCAAGCCTCACAAGCCATTGTCTTAGTTCAATCGGTGAAAGATAAATAAAAGAAGATGAAAAAGCATAGTTTCAAAGTAGATTTGTCAAAACCAATAGTGTTGCCCAATGTTGATATATCCAAATTAAAGGGGCAAACACTCATTGATTTCGGTGAACTATGCAAAGCCAAAGCTGAACAGGAGAAGCAAATGGCTATTCAAAAGAAAAATAAAGTACTTCAGAAGGTGAAAGAACTCTTAACCAACATGCTACCTAAAGCTACAATGACAACAGATGCAACCATCCATGTACAAGTGGATGAACTCCTAACCAAGATAGAGACATCTGGAGTAGATGCATCAGAATATTTGAGCAAATTAAAGGACAAGGAGCTCACTGCAAAAATGATTGAAGAAGTATAGAAAGCTATTGCCATTGGAAAAGTTAAACTTGTCAAATTTATTGTTGATTTGACCCCTCAACTCAAGCACATTCTTCATTTATTTCAGAAACTCTATACATTCTCTTTATTTATTAAAGATGTCAAGAATAAAACTGAAGTGATTGAGAAAGAGATCACCGATCTCTCTAATAAGTTGACCACTGAGCGTAATTCCATTCAAAATTTTTATATCATGCTACAATAGCTCATGGATCAACAATTGGAACTAAGGAATGAAGAACACAAGATAAGGATGGACATAATGACACTACAGACATTATTCCTTCCTCATCTTTCATCCGTCCAAGAGCAGATTAACAAGGCTACATCCCTATCCACTCAACAAGAGGGAAGCACATTAGATGGACTCATTTCACTGTTAGCAGACATTACAGCTCAGAATTCACTCATGGACAGTGTTAAGGATGCCCTCTTTGCTGCTCTCACCGATGCAAGGACAAAGTACAAATCCATTTTTGACCAATTGCCACCATCGAATAATAACTAAATTTTGATGTTTGTCAAAAAGGGGGAGTGATATAGTATCAAAGCATCAAAGTATCAAACAAAAGGAGTGTAGTATACAGGGGGGTTATATACCAAGCAAAACATAGTATTCAAATACAGAGTCAATTTTGACAAAGCAGTGAACCAAGCAGTTATCACAGAACATTGATCACCAAGCATGCAAAATCAAAATTTTGTATAGTATATTGATAAGGGGAGTATATCTGAATATACTATTTCATTGACTAATGTATATACTATTTGTTTAGTCAAATTTTGTAAGTATATAGATTTTTGAGTTATGACTTTGAAAGTAGTTTTGTCAAACATCTCAACTAATGTCAAAAGGGGAGATTGTTACTACTTATCAAGTTGTCATTAGTTTTACATCCAAGTCATTCTATATACTCTAGTCGGTTACTACTACTGAAACATTCAGTCGGTATGAACAGAACAGTCAGTTATAGAAGAAAGTATTCACAGAGCCCAGTATGCACCGAGCTGTCTACCGAGTATCATTCCATGTCTACCGAGCAGAAATAATGATACACCGAGTTGATATACACCAAGTGAAACGTGTTACCAGATTCATTGAATCTAGACACACATGGGAAAATGTGTTACAAGATCGAGGAACATAGAACCGTTATCACATTGGAAATTGCACTTAAAGATTGTGTATGATTTTGAGGTCATTTATCCAATGAAATATTTTGTATAGTTATTCATTCGATAAATCATGTTTGTAAGATCGAAGCAATGAATTAGATCACTGACATAAGAGATCTATTTATACAGCATGGATTAAGGATAAAATGTGACAGACAGAGATATACAGAGGTGTATGAAGCAAGACATTTGTGATACATGAGAAAGCACTAAGTGTTATGACTATTACAGAGACACAGAGGTCACCAAGAAGGATTTCAGAGAACAGTCAAAGAACAGAGTAAACAGAAGGGTTTACCGAGTTACTTTATGGGTTACCGAGGTATGTTATAAGCAAGGTAATCTTATTTTGAGCACATAGAATCTGCTATAACATTCCATATGTAAAGTTGCAGATATTTGTAAAGATTTTATTGAAATATTTTGAAGTTGTAAGAGAAACCATTAACAGGGTAAAAGACTCTAACCAAGTCTATAAATTGTAAAGCCTCTAACTAGGTACAACATTTAGTTTAAGTGTTGTAAAATCCTTTAGCAAGGTAGATCTAACAGATCTTGATACTCCTAATAGGGTAAGCTATCAGAAATAGCTAAACATGTAGCTCTAACCGAGAACTCTTTATTATTGTAGTAGTGAAGTTGTGGGTGCCATCTCCACCACAGTTTTTCTCTCTAACCAAGAGTTTCTGTGTAACCAAAATATATGTGTTGTGGAGTGAATCATGTATGATTGTTATTTATTTGTTGTAGCTTTATGTTATGTTGCAGCAGTTTTTGGTTTATGCATAACAGTAAAGATATTATTGTTAAAAGGATTTGAAGTACTTATTCACCCCTCCCCTCTCAGTACATTAGCTTTCCATATTGGGCCTAACAGCTGCTACATACTCAGCTTTAGTAGTAGATTGTGAAGTACAACTGTTCTTTTTACTACTCCATGAAACTAACCTTTCTCCTAGAAGAATGCTCTATCGGTAGTACTCTTTCGGTCATCAATATTTCCTACCCAATCAGCATCACTGTATGCCTTCAAATCAAATTTGCCTCCATATGGATATCATAACCCATAGTCAACTGTACCTTTCAGATATCTAAAAATTCTCTTGGTCGCTATCAGATGTGCTTCCTTTTCATTTTTTTGAAATCTAGAAACTATACCAACTGCATGGGCAATATCCAGTCGACTATGAACAACACAGTGTAATTTTCCAATCATTGAACTGTATTCCTTTTCATCTATAGACTTAGATGAATCTTCCTTGGACAATTTACAACCTATAATCATTGGTGTTCCAACTGGTTTACAGTCACTTATGCCAAAAGTCTTCAAAACTTCTTTCACATATTTAGATTGAGTAATGAAAATACCTTTCTTCATCTGTTGTATCTGCAAGCCTATAAATTTTTTTATTTCCCCTACTAATGACATCTCAAACTCATTCTTCATTTCATCTGCAAAATTGTTGCTCATGACATCATTACCTCCAAATATAATGTCATCAATAAATACTTCACTGACCAGTATTTCATCTCCTTCAGACTTGAGATAAATGTTGTTGTCATCACTGGTTCTTGTAAAGTCCATCTTCATCAGATGTGTATGAAGTCATTCATACCATGCTCTGGGTGCCTTCTTTAATCCATACAAAGCTTTATGCAATCTGCATACGATGTCTTCCTGATCTGTCAATGCATAACCACCAGGTTGCTCTATATAAACCTCTTCTTCCAATATCCCATTCAAAAATGTAGACCTAACATCCATCTGATATAACTTGAACTTCTTATGGGCTGAAAATGCAAGCAATGTTCAAACTCCTTCCAGTCTTGCTACTAGGGCAAAATTTTCTCCATAATCTTCTCCTTCTTCTTGCGCATAACCTTTGCAAACTAATCTTGCCTTATTGCGAACTACAACACTGTCTTCATTTAACTTGTTTCTGAACACCCATTTAGTACCTATAATATTCTTGTTTACCGGTTAGGGTACCAAGGTCCAAGTGTTGTTCTTCTAAATTTGATCCAATTCCTCCTCCATTGCTTTCACCCAATGATCATCACTAAATACCTCCTTAGCACTTCTAGGTTCAATGGTGGAGATCATGCAAGAGTTCTCTCTAATTTTCCTTCTAGTTAGTACTCCAACATCCTTATCCCCAATAATCTGCTCAGGATTATGATTTAGTCTTACATACCTAAGAATAACATGATCATTCTCATCAGGTTCATCTTCTTCATTGTCTTCTTCCTCTGAATTTATTTATTCTGATTGAACAAGTACATCAGGATTTTCTTTATCGATTTCTAATTTAACAGTTTCAGATTCCAAAAGAAAAATGCAAGGATCTTCATCCTTTCTCTCTGAACTTGTTCCTTCTGAAATTTCAGGACTTTCATCTTCATGAACACCAACACTCTCAACAATTCTCTATGTCTAGTTGTTGAAGCATGTGTAGGCCTTACTCTTGGTGGAATAGCCAAGAAATATGCCTTCATCACTGTTAGCTTCAAACTTGCTTATGTAATCACCTCTTTTGATAAAACATTTACTGCCAAAGATCTTAAAATAGCTAACATCAGGTGTTCTTCCATACCAGTACTCATAAGGTGTCTTGTCCTTACCTCTTTTCACCAAAACCCGGTTCATTGTGTAGATCGTTGTACTTACAGCTTCTCTCCAAAATGTGTTTGCTACATTTCCTTGTATCAACATAGTTCTAGCTACTTCAACTACTGACCGGTTGTTCCTCTTTGCTATACCATTTTGTTGTGGTGTCCTTGGTGCAGAAAGTTGCCGCTTGATACCATTCTCATCATAGTACTTAGTGAATTCCTCAGAAGTGAGTTCACCGCCTTGATCTGTTCTCAGATATTTTATCTTTTTGCCACTCTCTTTCTCAGGTAAGGCTCTTAATGCCTTGAATTTACCAAAAGCTTCATTCTTATCCTTCAAGAATGTGACCCACATCATTCTTCAACAATCATCAGTGAAGATCATGAAATATCTATCACCTGAAATGCTTCTAGTTCTTATTGGTCCACATAGATCTGTATGAACTAAATCTAACAAGTGCTCTACTGAGAAGGACTTGCTCTTGAAAGTTGAAGAAGTCATCTTTCCTAACTGGCATTGTTTACAAAGAGAATTAACCAATTTGGCTAGCTTAGGTAGACCTCTTATAGTCTTAGACTTGCTCACTTTAACAATGTTATCAAAGTTAACATGACAAAATATCCTATGCCAAAGCCATCTATCATCTAATTTTGCAATCAAATACTTGCTAACTTTAGGATTAAGATGAAATAGATTACCTCTGGTTTGTTTCCCGGTTGCAATCAATTCACCTTTGTTGTCAAAGATTTTGCACATTCTATTTCTAAACTCCAGTGGGTATCCTTTGTCATTAAGTTGTGTTATGCTCAGAAGATTGTGCTTTAGGCCATCAACCCAATAGACATCTTCAACACTACTCTTTCCATTAAGAGAAATAACTCCCTTACCTTTAACCATACAGGGTGAGTCATTACCAAATCTGACAACACTGCCACCGCTCATGTGATGTGAACAACCACTATCAATGATCCAATCATTAGATTTATCCATCCTGCACACTAGTGCTTTCTGATCTGATATCTCATCCTTAATAGCCACAAACACAATATCTTCACTAGCATCATCATCAGATTCTTCATTAGTAATACCACTATCAATAGATACAAGACAATCTCTCTTGCATTTACCCTTATACTTCTTAAATTTGTCTCTCTTGTATTCATTTTCACCATTAGGGCAATTAGCTGCTATATGACCAATCTTATTGCAAGCAAAACATTTCAATGTTAGCTTACCTCTGTATTTCCCAGTGCCTCTAGGCAGTCATTTTGCCAACAATTCTTGAAGCTCCACTAAATTGTCTTCATCATCAGCATCTCTGCTAGATCTAGATTCATAGCTATGGTCGGTATCTCTAATTCTTCTCACAGATGAGTTAGAAATAGAATCTTTGTATGCAGATTCTAATTTTTGTACATTACCATCATAGCCATTTAGTTCAAAAGTAATAAGTTTGCCAATGATAGAGTCAAGAGTTACCTTTGTTTTGTCAATGGATTTCAGCTCTTGAATAGCTGCAACTGAGATAGCATAGACTGGTAGTAGGGTTCTCAGTACCTTACTGATCATTGTGGCATATTCCACTTTCCCTCTTGCACTCTTTATTTCACCGACTATCTCTTTTATCCTTTGACCATACTGCTGGATATTCTCACCTTCAGACATTCTCATGTCATCTAATTTTCCTCTTAAACTCTCCTCTTTGGCAATCTTAACATGTTCATCACAACCATAAATCTCTTAAACTTTTTTTGATACTTCATATGCAGTTTCAAGACCATGAACATCTACATATTCAACATCCGATAGGGAACTCAGAATAGCCTCTAATGCTTGATGATTTTCTTGTTGTTCTTTCTTCTGATCATCAAATAGAGTTCCAGTAGGTGTAGTATACTTAGTTTCTATATGATCCCAGTACTAACTTCCCAGACTCTTATTGTGAATCTTCATTTTGTCGCTCCATATCCTATAGTTATCTTTGTTGACCTTCAGACCTTCTTTCTTCATCATGATCTTTAAGATCTTTTCCTCAAGTTGTTAGGCTTTTAGGTTAAAGAGGACCTGAGATGCTCTGATACCAATTGATGGTATGATGAAAGAATAAGTATCTAGTAGAATACTGAGAGAGGGGTGAATCAGTATACTGAAAAACTGATACAAACTCCCAAACTCAAAAAGAAACTTATCAACAAGTAACTCAGTCAAGATAATATCTCAAAGATTACCAACATCAACTAACGTCAACCGGTTTAACTGTTATGACAACTTAACAGTAAACAACTTCAATCTTGTAAACATAAAAAATGCTTAATCATATGTCAACATATTCATCTCTCAATGTTTCCAAATATCATGCCTTATCAGAATAGTTAAGTAGTTAATCAAATCAACAAATAAGATCATAACCACAAAAGAATTCACCACTTGACACAAATATTTATACATGGGAAACCCAAATAGGTAAAAACCATGGTGAGATGAGACTCACAAGGATAGCTATCTGAACTCTTCTGAAGTTCGCCCTATTAGGAGCCAAGCCTGTTAAAGCTTTTACAATAAGTCCTGTTAAGCACTAATTCCGATTAGGAATCACCCGGTTAAGGGATTTACAAATATGCCTTGATGAAAAGCACAATAACCTGTTAGGAGTAACCTCGTTGGAGGATTTGAGAATCCAAACTAATGGACCACCTTGTTAGAGGATTTAGAAAGTAACCAAGCTTGTTAGAGCTTACCTGATTATGAGATTTCAATTTATGTTGTAATTGTTAGAAAACAACAGGTTTTCTTGATCTGTCTGAATAACACTACATCTGCGTGATCATATCCTTCTTAAGCTTCAATCTGCCTTTACTCAAACTGCAGATCCATCCACCGGTTAGGCAACCACACACTCAACTAGTTTCTCCCAATCTTGTCAACTTTTCCAACACTTAACAAAACAATATCATCGACCTTAAATACAAATCAACTAGGTCCGTAACATAACAAAAACCTAATTCTCATCATTGAGATTACAAATAAGTTGGTACAATCTTGACCATTAGAAATCATAACAATCTCTTCACATTCTTCAAGAAAATTCCAACCGCTCCATGATCACTACTTCATCGGACTTTGTAACTCATCATGCGCTATGCATTAGATGCAATCCACTTTGCTCCTTTCCAAGATAACAAATGTGTCAAATCAATCTAAACTAATCCTTATTCAATGATCACATGTGTCTTCATCACTACCTCTCAACATTAGATCTTAAACCAACAAACTTGATCGGTTAGGGTTTAACAGAAAACAAACGATAGCATTTACCGGTTACATAACATAGAAAGGTTTAACCCTTTACACCGGTTCAACTTACAAACTACCATATACCGGTTTACAACATCTTCCTTAAAGTTTATCATACTAGTTTCAAGACAATAGCAATAACAACAATAACATCAACAATATCATGAATATCATTCATTGGTTCAATTGACGTCAATGGCAACATATCATTAATGCAATCTATATGCAAAATGCTAACAATCTGAAAATGCCAATAGCATACCTACCAGTTTACAATCTTCCATGCCAAAAGTCTTCAGCACCTCTTTAATATACTTGCTTTGATAGATAAAAATACCACCATCCAGTTGTTGGATCTGTAATCCAATAAAGAACTTTATTTCATTGATTAGAGACATCTCGAATTCCTTTTTCATCTCATCAGCAAAGTCCATACTCATATTATCATCTCCACCAAAAATTATGTCATCTACAAATACTTCAACTATTAGCATCTTGTCTCCATCAGTTTTTAGATAAATATTATTGTCCTCATTGGTACGCTAGAATCTAATCTTGATCAAATGTGCATGTAATCTCTCATACCATGCTCTCAGTTCCTTCTTTAGACCATACAATTCTTTATGCAATTTACAGACCATGTCCTTATCATCGGTCAAGGAAAAACCATTTGGTTGTTCAATGTATACTTCCTCTTCAAGAATTCTATTCGAAAAGGCTGACTTGACATCCATTTGGTAGACTTTGAATCCCTTATATGCAACAAATGCCAACACCATCCTTACTCCTTCCAATCTTGCAACCAGTGCAAAAGTTTCACCATAGTCTTCACCTTCTTCTTATGCATATCCTTTGCAGAGTAACCTTGCCTTATTTCTTACCACTTTTCCATCTTCATTTAACTTATTCCTGAAGACCCATTTGGGTCCAATCACATTCTTGTCCTCCAGTCTAGGAGCAAGTGACCATGTTTGATTTTTCTCTATTTGATCTAATTCCCCATTCATTTCTTTCACCCAGTCATCATCTTTGAGTGCTTCCTTAACTGTCTTGGGTTCCATTGTAGAGATCAAACAAGAATTTTCTCTACTCTACCTCCTGGTCTGCATACCTGTATTCTTATCACCAATTATCTAGTCCTGAGAGTGATTTAATCTCACATATCTAGGTATAGTCTGTGTCGATTATGCATCTTCCTCATCTGATTCACTACTTTCTTCTTCACTATCCTCGCTTATTGGTTGAGCACCTAATACTACATTTGTCGGTTGATCATTATTTTGTGCTTCCGGTTCAAAGATCACCAATCTTTCTTCATTATCATCTTTTTTAGGTTTAGACCTTCTTGATCCTTCAGATTTATTTGACAAATCATCCACCTTCACATTAACACTTTCAAGTATTTTCTTAGTTCTCTTATTATAGCATTTATATGCTTTGCTTTTAGAAGAATAACCAAGAAATATTCCTTCATCAGATTTTGCATCAAACTTTCCAGTGTAGTTATCCTTTTTAATAAAACATTGACTTCAAAGATTTTTAAATAACTATCACAAGGAGTTTTACCATACCATAGCTCATAAGGTGTCTTATTATTGTCTTTCTTTACAAGTATCTGATTTAATGTGTATACTGCATTACTTACTGCTTCTCTCCAAAACATCTTAGGCATATTACCTTGTAATAACATTGTTCTAGCAGCATCAATAATTGTTATGTTCATCCTTTCTACTACACCATTTTGTTATGGTGTCCTTGGAGTAGACATCAATCTCTTGATACCCTATTCATCATAATACTTGGCAAACTCATCAGATGTGAATTCTCCTCCTCGATCAGATCTTAAGCATTTCAAGTTTGTACCGGTCTCATTCTCAACTAGAGCTTTAAATGCTTTAAATTTACTAAAGGCTTCAGATTTCTCCTTTAGGAATGTAACCCACATCATCTTAGAATAGTCATCGGTAAAAAGCATGAAATATCTATCACCAAAATAGCCTTTTGTTCTCATAGGACCATAGAGAAAAATATGAACCAAATCCAAAATATTTTCATATGTACACTTCTTTCTCTTAAATGAAATAGAGGTCATCTTACCAATTTGACAGTCTTTACACATCACATTATCCGGTTTAACAATTTGTGGTGATCCTCTCACAACACTAGACTTGCTTACCTTCACCAAGTTATCAAAATTCATATGACAATATCTCTTGTGCCATAATAGGTTGTCTTCCATCTTTGCAACTAGACAACTATTGATATTAGCATTTAAATGAAATAAGTTACCTCTTGTTTGTTTTCCGGTAGCAATCAGTTCACCATTTCCTCCAAGAATTCAACAGATTCCACCATTAAACTCAAGCAAATAACCTTTATCATTGAGTTGTCAAACACTTAACAGATTATGTTTTAGACCATCAACCCAAAATTCATCATCAATATTATTCTTCTCATTCAAAGAAATGGAACCTTTACCTTTCACCATGCAGGGAGAGTCATTTCCAAATCTAACAACACCTCCATCAAATTCATTAAGAGTTAAGAACTTACTCTTATCTCCGGCCATATGGTGTGAACAATCACTATCCATAGTCCATTCATTATTGTTTCTAAATGAGAAACCAGTGCCTTCTCATCAGACAATTCCTCCTTTACAGCTACAAACACAATCTCTTCATTGTCATCTTCATCTTCAGATTCTCCATCGGTCACACCTTCATCCATTGCAACATAACAATGTTTTTTGCCTTTTCCTTTGAATTTCTTGAACTTATCTTTCTTATCAGTGTTAGGGCAGTTAGCAGCAATATGACCAATCTTAATAGAAGAGAAACACTTTAAAGGTAGCTTTCCTTTATACTTACCAGTGCCTCTTGGAAATCTCTTGGCTAGCAGTGCTTCAAGTTCCATTACTTGATCTTCATTGTCTTCACTTTCCCGGTTACCTCCATGACTAGATCTACACTCATGACTTTGACATGCATTCTTTCCTTTTCTAGTAGATGAACTAGTAACATAAGCTCTAAAAGTAGATTTAGTAGATTTTTCCACACTATTGTCAAAACGATTTAACTCAAAGGTTGTAAGCCTACCAATCAAAGAGTCAACAATTACCTTATCCTTTGAAATGGATCTCAGTTCTTGGATTGTCGATACTCTAATAGCATGCTGAGGTTGAAGAGTTTCGAGCATTTTACTTACCACCACATCATCATCAATTTTAGCACCAACACCTTTTATACTGCCGACAATTTCTTTAATTCTCTGACCATACTGTGCAATGTTTTCTCCTTCTTGCATTTTCATATCATCAAATTTGCCTCTCAAGCTTTCCTCTTTTTCTCTTTGTACATGCTCATCTCCTCCATGAATTGTTTCTAATTTTTCCCAAACCTCATGTGCAGTTTCCAATCCTTGAACATCAATATATTCAGAATCAGATAAAGTACTTACAATAGCTTCAAGGGCTTGCATGTTCTCCTATTAATCTTTAACTTCATTCGATGTCAACAGAACAGTAGTAGGAGCCACATATGTTGTTTCAACATGTTTCCAATATTGAGCACCAAGACCTTTGAGATATATATTCATTTTGTCTTTCTAGATTTTATAGTTATCCTTGTTGAATTTCAGACACTCTTTCTTCATCATCTTGTCTTCCTCAGAATCTTTTCCTCAAGCGGTTAAGTTTTTTTGCACACAAAGGACCACCGCTTTGATAATGATAGTTAATCCTATGAGGATCTGGTTAATACTGAGAGGGGGGTGAATCAATATTAACATAATTATAACTTCAAATCAAAATACTATTTACAACAGATCTGAAATCATTTAATACACGAATCTATCCTTTTAGCAGATCTCATACACTTGTTACCCACTTATGCAATCTTATTAATCAAAATATTCACCAACTACATATCTGATCAACACATACTCATACTGACTTATTATTAGATTATAATACTTCATCTATCAATTCATTTTACCGATAACCACTTATAGATCTTTAATAAACAATAGTAAACTTATCATATTCGATAATCATAAATAATACATGAAAACATAAACACTATGAAAAGACATTCCACACATGAACACCAAGATTTTTTGATGTGGAAACCCAAATGGGAAAAACCACAGTGGGGATTTATACCCACAATAATTTGTACTCTTTCGAAGTACACCCTGTTAGGAGCTTAGCCCAGTTAGGAGCTTACAATACGCCCGGTTAGGAGTAGAGCCTATTAGGAGTCACCCGGTTAAGGGATTTGCCTATCACTCCATCTAGGAGCTTAATGATCTATTAGGATCAACCTGGTTAGAGGATTTAAACACTCTTTTATGAGCTTCCCTGTTAGGGGACTTAGATAGAAAAGGCCTGTTAGGACCTACCCGGTTAAGGGATTTACGTTGTTGTAATTGTTAGGGAACAATAGTGAAAAATGATATGTTACTTTGCACTTTCAGCTTGCTAAATTAGATCCAGTTATGCTTCATAGTATGCAACACTCAGGCAGATCTCTATCTTCTCTGAGACGAATTAACTCATTCTCCTAATGCCACCGACACATGAAACATCAGTTGTGTTGCTCTAAATAGCCATAACAATTAAGTCAACCATAAAACCTAATTACATCTTGAATTTACAATACAAATCATATCGGATCAATATACAGATCATTACAACAATTTACAATCCAATATCAAATGTTTATTATTCATAACCCATCACAAAAATTTGATTTGTACAGAAGTCAAACCCTTAGAGCATTCAGCTAAGCACTTTGCACGTTCCCGAGAAATTCTACCATCTTCCATGCCAAAACACAATTCAAATTATTCATGTGTGTTGTGTCATGTTATCTCCTTCATGTAGATTCGCCACCAATCACCGTCATATCAAAAATCATTACTAGTTGAGTGAATTCATCACCCGACCTAAAACCCTAGCACAACTCCATGAAAAATTTAAAACATACCTTCCGATAATCAACATAGGATGTGGTTTCTATCAAATACACTTATCCATCATAAAAGCTTATGTCTCAAACCATAAGTCTCCAACCAGCACCGCTTTACTGATTCCATCAAAATCTTTTCTTTTACCGGTTAAAGTCCTAATTCTCAGTCATGCTGGTAAACCATGTCATACTTACAAATTTTAAATCCAATAGACCAAATTACTTATCCAATAATTTAGACATAAAATTTCATCTGTAACCATCATCAAACATTAATTGACATAGGTTGCCATCAATGACAATACAAATAATTGATCATGTCATCATCATTCTTCTACCGATACAGTCATCAACTCATCTGCATCAATTATGCCAATCATGCCAACATCTTCTAGGATGGAATTTGATAGAACTAAAGTGAGCTTCGACTCTTCATCTCAAGGAACCAAGTGCCTTTCCTTGCCACCATCATGGAAAGAAGTAGTAACCCATATGATTAGGTGTTTTACTTATAATGGATGAAATTCCCTTCTTTACATAATTCATTTCAATCTATTAAGTCATTTGTACCATAATAGACTAACCATTGTTCCACATTACCTACACCATGTGCTTACTAGGATGGTTGTAGAGTTCAGAATAAAGAGGACATACTCCTCACTATCATACATTTACTTGGTTGATTTTTTGGTTAAAATAATTTTGTCCACTCAATTCCTAAATGTTACATGTGCTGGCAATTGACACTCTATTTGTTGGTTTCACTATGTTGTCATTGAATGCAACATGGCAGTTGATTGTGGCTTCATGTTTTGGTTCAGTTGTGTACCGATAGGCACTTCACAGATACTACACTGGCACCAATAGGATGGATGAATTTCTTTGGTTACCGACAATGCAGGTGGACATGGTTTAGAACAAGGTTATCAATATTGGAGGCTGACATCTTTTGGATCCAGCATCGGTTATTGATATTGATATTCATGTATTTATGTTATTTAGCCGACATGTATATTGACATTGTAATTATCTTTGTAAGACGACATAAGGCATGATAAATTATATAGGGTATATAGGTCAGTTGGATTAGATCATTTTGATATGTAATAGAGATGTGATGTAATGATATAGAGGATGTGAATATGGATGGAGAGAAGATGCAAAATATATCTCAGAGATTATGTATGAGAGGATAATTTTGTAAAGGGTTATTCCGGTAAAGGGTATAGGGTTTCAGACCAGAACAAATAGAGCTTAACTAGAACTATATTCTGGCATAGAAGATGCTATCTTAGCAGTTCACTCATTTCTACGGATTGTAGTCTAGATTTATTTGTAGTCAGCGAGGCTCCTTTTGTGATTGAGCAGTGTGCTCTAGGTTGTAAGCCTTCCTGCAAGTCCAGACCCCTATATTTTATAATATCTCTTCGTATGGCCAGTGGATTGATATTGTGGGTCACAAATTCCACCGTGGTTTTTCCTCTTTGATTTTTTCCACGTATAATTTTGTGTGTTATGGTATTTATTTATGTGATTGGCTTATTGGTTGCTTTACTTCTTTCAATTTTGTATGTATCGGTATACCGGTTGGTGTATGCATGTTTTAATAAGGTTAAAATAGATCATACAGTAGAACACTGATTCTCCCCCCTCTCAGTGTTCTTGGATTCCAACAATTGGTATCAGATCTTTGTATCTCAAAGGGAGTTTAATAGCTTGAGGGAGATCTTGAATCCGGAATTCATGGATATGGGTTTGGAATGGCAAGTTGAGATGACACTTGAAGATTGTGATGCTGAAAGGATGAAGAACTTAAAGCTACAAGATGAATTTAACAATGTCTAAAGAGTCATGACTAGATGCAAGCTAAGTCAGAAGAACATGGTCATGAAAAATGAAATGCAAGCTATAACCATGAGAATGTCTAAAGAGATTGATGTCCGAAAGAAAAAGGAAGAAAATATTGTTGTATCTTTGAAGAACAAATTTGAAGAATGTGGCAGGTCAGTTCATGAGAATGATATGCTCGGGACTGATTTAATATAATCATAGAGTAATGAACAAGAGCTTGAGAGACAAATGATAATTTTGAGAGATGATCTAACTACTGCAAGTGAGTATAAAGAAAAATTCAAGATTAGTTCAACATAGCTAGGTGAGTTATTGAAGAGACAAAGACGGAATGGAGATTCTAGTGGACTCAGATTTGAGAAAGGACACAGTTCCACTACTACTAATGAAGATCAAAACCATAAGGAACCGATAAAGCAGTTCAATGCTTATAAATTTAATGGTAGATGTTTTGTTTGCAATTAATTTGGTCACATGGCTAGGCAATGTAGAAACAAAGCAAATTAGAATCCTAATTCTGCTCCTGGTAAATATTCTAAATGTAATAAGTGTGGCCATAAGACAAAAGATTGCAGAATGAATGTTAAATGCTACGCATGTGGAAAATTTGGACATATGGCTAGTCAGTGCGTGTCAAGCAATTATACTAGTTTTAGCAAAGAAACTCAAAAGAACAATGTTACATGTTATGCAAGTAATGAGGTTGGACATATTGCTAAATTATGTAGAAGCAGAAATCCACCAGTTGGAAATGGAGGATCAAATGAGAAAGGAAAAGAGAAGGTTAGTTAAATCCAGCAAGATCATACCCAAAGATGGGTCAAGAAGTCTGAAGATCAATCTGCAGATGGGAATGCATCAGTTACTTATCCAGTAGAGGAGGTTGCTCTTGCACCAATAGGTAGCTCAACTAGTAACTAAGGCAGATGCCTTAGGGGTAGGAAAAATTCATGAAGATTTGCATATGCCCCGGGAAGAGGTTCTGGAAGATGTTCTAGACATTGGAGATTCTTATCTGGCATAGAGCTATTTTAACAGAGATCCAATATCTTTCACCAAAAGTCATTGATGTCAATGACATATTAGGGTTTTTCTTGAAGGTTAAAAGGTTGAATCTTGTTCATTTTTTATCACCTTGCATTCAGAGCGACTAAGAGCGATTCAGAGAGATTAAGGGTGATTTAGATATCTTCTTGAGCGATTTCATCGATGACTGAAAGAATTTGTTAGGGCTTTTCAACGGAAGCGATTCACGGGTATTTTTTTTAATTTATGGAAGCAAGATCATCATTTGTTCTTATCTCTGATGCAAACATGATTGTTGTAGAGGTTAAAGACCATCCCACACCAACTTTCAAGCAATATCTGCATGTGGTTACCCTGGATGACTCAGTTGCGTGTTCTGAAAGGAGTTGTGTATGTTGAAGATATTAGGGAATACATACACTGTCACATTGATGACTTGGGAACATCTAAAATAAAGGGCATGTACATGAGCAAGTTGATGGGAGAATCTGGAAAGATCAAACTGAAATACAAGCACATCAAAGACTTGGGGTTTACCGAAATTCTAGACATTCCAGAATTTGAAGATGAAATAAGTAGGTATGTTTTGAGCAGAATACATGGAGAGTTTATCTAGTTGGATAGACCTTACAAGATCACCAACGAAGCTATTAGGGCTCTCACTAGTTTACCACAAGTTGGGCAACATTCAGAAAAGAAGTTTTCTAATGATTATGTGAATAAAATCACCGACGCAATATCTGACAGGCAATCCATGAGAATAAGAACTATTACCGACACAGACATCAGATTTGGTAGCATGATCATCGGTTATAAGGTAACTCATTCAAACTGTCTAAATTCTGTTTCTAGATCCTGCATTTTTGCAGCTTATAAGATGATGAGAGAAAATGAGAAATTGAATCTATGTGGCTGGATGTTAGATGAGTTATTGATAAACCTAGGTAAGATTAAAGGAGAAAAGAAAGGGACTTTCCGGTATGGAAACTTGATTGTTTGCTTAATGCTATTTTTCATGAATGAGACTCCTGGTTTGGGAAGAGACATTGGGCATTTGATGTCCCGGTAGGGAGGTAATTAAAACAATCTATTGTTACATTAGGTAGTCAGAGGGATGACAAGGTATGGGGATATTTTAAGGCATTCCAAAAAGCTATGAAATCTAGAGAAAGGGTTCCTAAGCATATTGTTGAGAAATACTCAACTGACATATGCTTCATGGTAAAGAAAGATGAAACACTTATGGAAGTGGTCATACCTCAAAAGATCTGGATTGAGGAAATGGACTATGAAGTTGATGGGAATATTTCAGATGCTTATGCAAAAATGTTGATTGATGCACCCATTGATGAAGCAGAGAAGCCCTATGGTACTATAAAGAAGAAGACACATGAGATTGAAACAGTTCAACCAGAAGAAAAGAGAGAAATGGGAAGGAAAAGAAAGTAAGTTTGTAGAGAAGGTTTCACAGGACATCAAAGCATTGATTGATGTTGTCTCGGAGAAAGGCATGAAGAGAAAAGAACCTAAAGCACACATTGATCCTATTACAGTAGAGTTTACATCTAAGGATGATACACCCCTGGCATTCAAAAGTGTTATAAGGAAGAAAATAGAAGAGAGCAAGGTAGAGGCTAAGAAGCAACCAGTTAGAAAAGTCACTATCAAGTTACCGGCACAAAAGAAAGCACCCAAAGGAACACCGTCAGCCCCATCCGGTACTGGTAAAAGAAAGAAGAAGGGAGACATTGATCTGGAAATTGAATATGATAATGTAACTATCATTCCACCAAAAACTTGTGTAGAATTAGTTGATGAAATTACTAAGGATGGTATGTTAAAGAATGTACGATTTTATTATGAACATTTAGAGGATAATGAACAAAGAGAAATAGAGGAGGCAGTTCTATTATATTTGGACATTTATAAGAAATATTTGATAGAAATTGAAAACCAAATACCAGAAGAATTGTATAATATGTTAGATACTAGAAGACTGTTAGCTATGGAAGAGGACAATCATATTAAAATTCAAGAGTTGTTATCTGTTTGTGTTACTATTTCTCCAGAGGAATTGGATAGGACACTTCAGTTTGCAGATAGAAAAATCTTTCACAACAAACATAGAATAATTGGTCTTATGTTAGGAAGAGTAAATGAAATAATAAAGGAGACCCAAAAGGCATGGGTTAAGTTCTTTGAAGAGAACATAGGTTTCTTTACATCACCAAAATCAAAGAAGGATACTACAGACATCCTGATTGAAGGGAAAGGAAAGGGTATTATGGGTACCTCGCCCTCAATTTTGAAAAACATTAAGATAGTGGAAATTAAGCCCACAATAGATACAAATGTACAAGAAAATAATGAGATATCGGCTAATACAGAGACTGTAAAGGTTGATAATGTACAGGTTGAGGTTACAGTTCCCAGGGAGGAACTGGCAGTTACTGAGACTGCACCAAGTGGCAAAGCCACCGGTGCGAGTGAGGAAGCTATAAAGGATAAATCATCAGAGGAGATGAAAGGAGAATCCGGTAGGGAACTGGTAGTGAATCCATCATTGTTATCAATTGACACCTCGTAGGTTGTAAAGAAAAACATAACCAAGATGAGTCCTACTGAACTCATGATGATGGCTGCATAGAAATTAATGAAGGAAGGATCTATGGATAAAGGGATTATTGATAAGTCTATCATTGTTTTGTACATACTATTCCCGAAGTGCAAATTTCAAAATTAAGTGAGCCCATTTGGCAAGCTTAAGACAATTACAGAGCACATTTATAAGGATTTTCAATCCTTGCAACAAATTTCAAACCGGCAAGCACTAGAGAGTTTCACACAGTCTAAAAGAGCTATATTTGATAAGATGATTGAGTCTGAGAGAAAGGAAATGGATGATAAATTGAAATTGATAGATAATTCTTTGAAGCAGTGTACAAATATTTACATAGTATGTTGTAACATAGATGCTCTTACATTTAATTTGGATAAGAAGATTAAGAATTCCAGGAGAAAATTGCAGGTATAGCTAATTATTTTGATGGATTGAATTCATTGACTACATCCATTGATGGTCAAATTTTGGTTTTGGAATCTCAAGTTTCTTCTCTTGAGAAAGAGAAAGATAAAATCATAAGAAGAGACATAAGTATTAGAGGTTTGGTGAGTCCCGGGTTGGATTCACTTGGTGTACATAAAAAGGAGTGTTTATATCTGGTTGGCAAGCCCACACCAGTAGAGCTAAATGAGAAAGAGTCCTTTGCCCATATGCTAAATGGTCTTGTATCTATTTCAAGCACTTTAAAATCTGGTTGGGATACTTATCTAGAGCTTTTGGAGAAGGCATACCCAGACATTTTCAAATATATTAAGCTCTGGTAACGTACTTTTGAGATATTCATTGTATAGTTTTGGATCTTTGACATTCTTTTTGAAAATTTTGATGGCATTGATGTCAAAGGGGGAGTGATATAGATGTGAAATAGAGAAAAAAGGGGAGTTGTAGACATTAGGGGGAGATTGTTAAGTTCTGATACTAAATGTAAATAACTAATGCCAATAGCTAACAAGATGAGAGAGGGGGGGGGGGGGGGGGTGAATCATACAAACTTAATCTCCCATAAAATCAACAGATTCCACCTCGGTAACTAATACTTCAGCAATATAACCAAAAACTGCTAAACATGCAAACCCATAAACACATAATCATCATAACACATATAACACCAGATTTAATGTGGAAACCCAAATAGGGAAAAGCCACTATGGGATTTCAGACTCACCAAGAAATATACTCTTCTAGAGTATGCTCGGTTAAAAGCAAATCCTATTAAAGATTACAAACACATTGCTAGATGTGACCCGGTTAAGGGATTTCCCTCAGATCTATTAGGATCTTCACTTTGTTAGAAGTGACCTTGTCAAAGGATTTCAAACACTCATTTAGAATGTCACCTTGCTAGAGGGTTTACAAATAAGACTGTTAAGTCTACTCGGTTAAGAGATTTTCTGTCACTTACAAAATAACAGTAATAAAAATATATCTGCAACTTCACATCTAAAATGCTAAAGCATATTCTTATTTTCTCAAAATAATCCTGTCATAGGACTTATCTTGTCCCTCTGTTGGGCTCCCTACTCTGTTAATCAAACAGGTCTTCAAGCTTTTGTGCTCGGTAATCACTATGTAGCATCCCTGTGCTTACACTTGCCCGCATACATTGTTCATCAACAATTTCTTATTTATAAACAATTCTAACCGCTGAATCTCCTTGATCACATTTCCCATGATCAATCTTAGCCATCAAATCTTCAATCTTGACTAGGTTCAATGCATCCTTCGATCTGAAAACATTTTATCTTGCCTAGGGACTTGCATTCCTTTCTTGGAACTTGCACAAGGTTATTGCGGTTCAATCTGCGTTGTAGATCTTCCTGCTGATCTTTCATTGCCATAGATCTTTAACAAACTTCATGTGCGGCATACCAATCATTTAAACAACTCCAACTCATAATTGTCCTTCATTAAATAATGTTTGTATTCATCCAATGCGCTCTGTCATAACTCGGTTGCAACTCGGTAAATACTAAACTTTACTCGGTAGACATTCTGCCTTCATTAACCGATATTGATAACCTTAGGGTTTACCGAGTACGTTCCTTAGGGTTTACCGACCAGGTTCTTTGCTTGGTAACATAGTATAGTATTAACCTTACAATCAACAACATTTGTAGGATAACAAAACAATCTAAACATCATGATCTCATCATTGTCTAACTCGGTAATAGTTGCCCATTGAATAACTTATTTCTTCCCTTATTCATCACATTCTTTCCGTGTCTCTTACCGACTACTTAATTCTCTTCAAATCAATCTTCTCAAGATATGGCAACATCATACTGAATCAGAAAATCAATTTCTTGACATCAATGACAAAATAATGTTATAAAGATAGTTATCATCCTTTTTTCAGTTATATCAATAATTTTCAACAACCTTCTCAATATCCTTAATGAATATCAACAATCTCCTTCTATTGAAATGCCAACAGAGATATGGAGATATGGAGTATGGTGTATTTTGTATTGATTGGATATTCAGCTCAGGGGGACTAGGCAAGATGAAACCGACAGATGAAACCAAGACCATTTTTCACATGAGTGTTGCCATCAATGCCAAAGGGGGAGATTGTTGGAAATTGACAATCTATTGGTTGGTTTCACTATGTTTTCATTGATGGCAGCATGGAAGGTTATTTCGGCTTCATGTTTTGGTTCATTTGTGTACCGCAGGCACTTCACAGAAACTACACTGGCACCGACACAGACACCGACAGGATGGATGAATTTCTTTGGTTACCGACAATGCAGGCCGACATGGTTTAGAACAAGGTTATCAGTATTGGATCCTGGCATCTTTTGGATCCAACATCGGTTATTGATATTGATATTGATATCCATGTATTTATGTTATCTAGCCGACATGTATATTGACATTGTAATTATCTTTGTAAGCCAACATAAGGCATGATAAATTGTATAGGGTATATAGGTCTGTTGGATTAGATCATTTTGATATGTAATAGAGATGTGATGTAATGATATAGAGGATGTGAATATGGATGGATAGAATATGCAAAATATATTTGAGAGATTGTGTATGAGAGGATAATTTTGTAAAGGTTTATTCTGGTAAAGGGTTTAGGGTTTCAGACCCGAATAGACAGAGCTTAACCAGAACTACATTATAGCATAGAAGATGCTATCTTAGAAGTCCACAAATTTATCCAGATTGTAGTCTAGATTTATATGTAGTCAGTGAGGCTCCTTTTGTGATTGAGAAGTGTGATCTAGGCTGTAAGCCTTTCTGCAAGTGCAGGCCACTATATTTTGTAATATCTCTTCATATGGCCAGTGGATTGATATTGAGGGTCACAAATCCAACCATGGTTTTTTCTCTTCAAGGTTTTCCACATATAATTTTGTGTGTTATGGTATTGATTTATGTGATTGGATTATTGGTTTCTTTACTTCTTTCAATTCTGTATGTACCTGTATACTGGTTGGTGTATGCATATTTTAATAAGGTTAAAATAGATCATACCAGTAGGACACTGATACTCCACCCCCCCCCCCCCCCCCCCTCTCAGTGCTCTTAGATTCCAACAACATGGAAATAATTTTTTTCCCATGAAAACATTTAGCATAGATTCCTACAACACATTTTAGATAATGATAGAGCTAGAGAAGATAATAATGGGTTTGAAGAAAATATTGAGTGGTAATGGTAGGTAGAGGAACTTGAAACCCCTAGAGAAAATGTGTTAGAAAGTATTGGGACTAACCTATCATTTTCCCCTAGCCCTAAGAAGCATAGAGTGATCAGGAATTGTAACAGAATCAACTCGTAGCATCTACAAATTCACCTGTAGCATCTCAACCTAGAAGCCCTATTCCTCCATCTCTGCCAAAAACTAGCAAAATAAAGGAACATGTTTCTTCCTCTTCAGTCAAATAGAACCTTAAAACACAATAAAGTGAAGGGAAGTCCAAGAAATAAAAACTTAGAAATAAATTTAAGCAAAATCCTAAGGAGGATACTAGGAAACACAAACCTAAAGAGGAACTTGAGAAACAAAAGATTAAAGAAAAATTTGAAGAACCTAGGGCTAAAAAGAAAAACTAGAGGTAGAAGCATAAAAAGGAAAGATCTAAAATGAAGAGGTAGCTAGAGGCATTCACATTGCCTCAAAAAGGGGATTGTAGTAGAGAAAAATCCTCAAGAGCAGGAAAATATTATTAATTTGGAGACTAATTCAAAAATAGAGTATTTATTTAGGAAGTAAAGGGATGAAACTATGGGAGAGAAATTGCAAAAAGATGAAACCATGGGATAGAAAACATAATAAGTTTTTGTACAATATAACCTTGAGCATGAAATAAATGATGAAGACCCCTATATATCCAAGAAAAAGGCTAAAGACATGTTGAGCCTAGGGTAGAAGGAGATAGTCTCTCCTATGGAATTTGATAACAACGTGGTGTTGAGATGGAAATTGGATCCAGTGATACTTTTATTGGTCCTAAGAATTTTCTCATGTGAGAAGAAGAGGAAAGAAAGTTGAGTCGGCTTTGAAGAAAATTAAGGAGGTAGAAGAAAATTTGAAAGGGTATAAAGAAAGAGAAATTGAACTAGAAGGGAAGGTTAAGGAATTAGAGACATAGCTGATACTTCTACATTAGGAGGGTATGGGGTTGAACAAGCTATCACAACTAGCTTTGGTAGAACTATAGAAGAATGATCCATCGCCTACTAAGGAATTAGATCCTCCTATGACACCCTCACTACTTACAACATTAACCCTTGGAATTTCTCTACACTATGATTAATTGAAATTTAATTGGTTTGAGAAACAATGGGAGAAGGAAATGAACAAAATTAAGGTCAAGTATGAGGAAAAATTAGAAGAAAAATACTTGGAGGTGAAGAAATTGAAGGCCAGTCTAGAAAAGATGGTTGACTTAGAAAATTATCTAAGGAGTTTTAGATCAAGAGCCCGAGTATATGCTTTATACTTGCAAGAAAAATACTATTTTTTCAGATTAGTCATCTTATTCGTGATCTCCTTGCCTCCATCACTACACTTAGATCCTTTTTAATTGCTTATTCAAGAGCCACACCAAGCATGCAAGACCAAATATGTGAAGTTTACCTTCATCACTTGGTTGTCTCTTATAATTCCAATTGGAACCCCCTAATATATCTAGGAGATTTTTAGATTAAGGCTCTTTCATCTTACATTATAAATGAGCAAGAAAGGGGAGTCTTGTTTTCGGCATATCATGAAAGGTAAATGTCAAATCCACTTCAAATTATAGTTGAATCAGTAGAAACAAAAATATTATGGATGAATGAGTAGAAATCATTAAAAAATCATGCATAAAAAATAATTTATCATATTTCATGCCACGAAGTTAGACACATATCATGCATAAAAAGTAAATTTCTCAGAATTGAAATAAATTTATGGGGTTTCGTTGCAAATGCATGAAAAATAGAAGCAACAAAGAAATTTAGAATTGTGAACTACCCCTACAAATAAAAATTGATTAAGACAAATTTGAATCAATCTGTAGACAAATGTGAATCAATCTGTAGACAAATGCACATTAATTGTGACAAGTGCAAATTTTTGTAATAATAAGTGTGAGCACCATTTTTTTTTTGTACAATACCTGCAAATCATGAGAAAACACATCAAAATTTCAATTTCACGTCGAGTTCACCAAATGTTTCATCCTTAAAACCTTTTAGGTTGAACATAGCTAATTAAACTAAATGGAGGAATCACAAAATCCTTAACTAATTTAGCAACCTTAAACACAAATCAATAAAATAAATGAAAACAATCGAATAAAACAATCAAACTAATTTAAAACTCCCTTCAAAAGCATTGTGACTTCCATTGCTCTTCTCCATAATTGTTGGTTGTAGGATGGCTCTCAGATGTTGCACTGGAATTTCCTACATAAGATAGACAATTATTTTGAAGACTGTGATTCTAGATTGATTTGATGAAAAGGTCTTGTATTTATAGATTTTCATATGAGATGGGGAGAGAAATTTAACTAAATTGTTGATTGATAGTTCAACTGATTTTGATTGATCAATTAAGTGAGTTGATTAATTTGTTAACACGATAGATTGATTTGTTAACTCATTTGATTGATTAGTGGACTAAATAGATTAGGGAGATGATTGAATGGATTAGCCAGTTGACTAGATTGATTCAAGAGAAGACTAAATTGATTGATTAGTCAGAAAAGGTGATTTGGAGTGAAAAGGGGGAGATTGGAGAGTTAACTGGGTTAACTAATTACTTAACTGATTTGATCAATCAGTCATGATTTTCAACATGTGTTGTAGGAGATTGAATTCAAAAATTCATTTTCACTCTTATTTGGATTTGAATTTTGATTTTCGAATGTTGAAATGCACATGAAATTTATTGAAATGGGATGAAATTCTGTCTAATTTCAATTCTCTTAAATTCACAATTCCCCAAATTTGAATTTCACCTCATTTCATCTAATTTGACAATTTCACCAAAATCTGAATTTCACCTCATTTCATCTAATTTGGGGAAGTGTGAATTTTTTAGAAATGAAATGAGACAAAATTATTTGAAATTTGAATTTGGGGATTTGGAGAAATGAATGAATTAATTAAATAATTTATATAAAATTATTTAATCATTAGAAATAGAATTAATTAAATAATAAAGATTATTTAATTAAGGGAATTAATCATAATTAATTAAATAATTAATATTTGAGAAAGGGGATTAATAGTATTGAAGTGTGATTATTGAGTTAGTTCAGAAGAATAAGAATAATTAAAGAATTATTCAATTAATTGGACGAATAATTTAGCATGTCATTAATGAGACATTTTTAGGTGTCTACATTTTCCCCTCTTTGAGATGATGTCGAGATGACATTGTTTCAAAGAAATGAGAAAAAATATGCCCTAGTATGTCTCGATGATATTAGGGTATAATTCCCCCTCGAGAGATTGTTTGTGCATTGAAGGAATGAATGATCTCTCGAACGAAGAAGGGTGTTAGATGAAAGATGAAGAATGGTTAGTTTGATGACATGAATGGGTTTGATTGGATAGAAGAGATGATTAGAGCGATTTGTAGATTGACTAGATGATAAAATTTATAGGATTGATAGGTTCGATTTGATTGATAAGATAGAATCAAGTCTGGTTTCAGGAAGGAGACAACCTGTATAAGGCAAAGATGATCAAAACATCTAGTTTTGGGAAGGATACATCATGTATAAGACAAAGATAGATGATCGTGTCTGGTTTAAGAAAGGACACATCCTATATAAGACAACTAATAGGTGAAATTTGGATGAGAGATAAAATGTGATGAAACTGAAGAGTGATTAGTAAGAAATGAATAATGTTAGGGAATAGAATTGATTGATGGATAGTATAGTTGATGTGAGAAAACAATTTGAGATGGAATTAGAAAGATGTGAATAGAAATTGAAATGAACTGATTGAAAGTAGAATATGTTAGATGTGATAATGATCTTTGAGATAGAATCAGCATGATGAGATGAGAAAGTGAAATGATATGATTGATGATGAACAATCTTCTTGTCTTTATTTATAGTGCAACACATATTCATCACTGAGCCATATTATGTAACAATGAAGCATTGTACACCAGGTATAAGGAACCAAGATGTAAAGATATCTTATTGGAAAAACAAACATGTAATAGACAAGGAGTGAACCCTTCATTCTAGGAATAGCGCCAGGGGTCAAGATATGTGTGGTAGTCACAAGCATAGATATCTCTGACTTTTATTTTTGCATAGGATACTTACCGAATGAATGTACCAATCACAGACACCCATTGGAACTATTTCCCCAAAACTTCATTGGTTCACACCACAAACAAAAAACAAAGAAAAAGATCATGCCCATCATAGCTCCTCTAGTCACTTCTGGACATCCTTGAGTAGCATAGTAACATGATTGTTCACCAATTGATAAAAAGATAAAGGCTGACTAGGACAAAATCTAGTAGCCTTATTGATATGTGTCTTCATTTAATTTCATGATGTGATAGTTGATAAATTTTGGTTTTAGAAAGCTTGGACTTCGTTTAAGACTACCCTATCTGGTTTTGAGTGTATCATCTTTTGTTTAAGACAAGATAATGATCACGTTGATATGGATATTGATACAATTGATAAGACAATTTGATCATTTTGGTTGCAGATGTTTGATAAGATATCTATATCCTTTGTTGAACTTTGTGTGAAGTCTTTGATGGATATCTGCTAGGGTATTTGTTTCTTGCAAGACATTTTATTGCAATTTTTTGAAGAGTTTTCTCGATGTTTTTGGTTGATTTGTGGATCATTTTTTTTGAATGTTTTTGGTTGATTTTGTTTTGATTTTAGTTTTTTAGTTTTTATTGTTTTTTGGATATTTTTGATACTTTTTTTAGCATCATTTTATGATTTTTCAGAACTTTTTATGATTTTTAGGTTTTTTTTTCAGGACTTTTTATGATTTTTAGGATTTTTTCAGGACTTTTTCTGATTTTTTAGGATTTTTTCAATGATGCCCTCAGTATGAAAACCTATATGACATGATGACCTAGGTGATGCATATGGAGACAATGAATTTTTGACATGAGTTATGTTAATGCAAGATGCATGATGAAGATGCAGTTCCTATTCAAACAAGGATGATCATGTGTGTCTTGCATTCTGAAATGCACTAATTGAATTAAAGGTGGAAAACATTTCAGAGATGGGAGTTCAATCCATTCTCAAAAAACCTTAGACCATCCAACCTAACACACTATGTAACCAAGATTTATGAATGGATATGTAGAAAAATTCTCCATCAATTCTTGAAACTTTGATCTTTTTTGCCCATGTGTGTGTATTTGAATTTATTCTGACTCTTATAACCTGTAAAGCGGAAAAATCGAACCCTAGTCGTCCTCCCCTCCCCAACTCCGAGGAGAGAGAAGGGAGAGTCACTAGGGTTGATGGTTTTCACTTAGGAGGGACTTTACATTCAAAAGAGGGGTTGAAACCCACAAGATCCAATCCCATGCAATGCAAGATTGGATTCTATATGAGTTTCAAGGGTTGTGATAGCAAGGATACCCTCTTTTGTAAAGAATGTAGATAGAAAGATTGAACTAGGAATGCATAGAAAGTGAGAAAGATTCGCTTATAAACTGAGTTAGGGATATGATATGAAGCTGGGGACCTGGAATTAGCAGTAAAATGTCAAGACGGTGCTGTCCTACAAATTTGAGCGAAAGTTGACAGGACGATGGCGCCCGGCGTGCACACGGTCCTTCGAAAAATCCGCGAAACGAAGGGGGATCTGTTCGTCTCTGCACAAGGATTCCAGATCTCCAATTTCAGCCGCGTACCTGCAACCTACACACAGAAAAGCGAAGACGATTGGGGTGTTAGGGATTAGGGGTTTGCCCTTAGGTCAAACCCCGGTTTTGGAATTAACCAAGAAATGAGAAATGCTTGTAAATGTAATGTAAAACAAGTACTAATACCTTGTTGTAAGGATGTTTGTATCCTTATATGCGAAGGTATAGATGTTGTTGTATGTTGTATGTTGTATGTTGTATGTTGTATGTTGTAATATGTGATCTCCTCTTCAATGGTTGAATCCTTGTCTTGAATGCAACACTTAGCCTTGAATAGAGACTTAGAATGATCAATTGCTTGAAGGAATGCTTGAATGTTTGAATGCTTGAATATCGTTTCCACGTCTTGTACACATATGTCCTTTCTCCTCTAAAATGGGAGAGGAAATGTAGTTTATATACTTGCCAATTAGGGTTAAAAGACTAATTTTCCCGACCTTAGGCCGACCAGGAAATGTTATTTTCCAATTTGCAAACAAAAAGGCCCGAAGTCCCATAGGAAACCGGGCCCAAAATAGGGCCAGGGACCAGGGTGCTGGGCGCCATGGTCCTGGGGGCGCCTTGGTCCTGAAGGACCAGGGCGCTGGGCGCTCTGGTCCCACCTCCCGGGACAACAGGGTGCAAGGAGGATCAGGCCAGGGTGCTGGAAAAATGCAGTTTTTGATGTCATGAGCAAGTTTCGGGGTCTCCCTTCAGGTTTAGTGTTGCGTCGCCATCGTGAAGAACCAAATGCGGTTGAAATTGCAAGTGTCGCAATTTTAGGATGCTACATTTAGCCCCCACTTTAGCGGGAGTATAAGCGTACGCTGATACTTCCGGTAAAGTACAAGGAAACAACATTGAAAAACTTTCACCACGTCAAGGAGGCAAGATACACCAAGCCCCCAGTGGACTAAGGATCTTACGACTTCGATTGACAAAGTAAAAGGGAAGATCACAAGGGAGAACCATGACTGTCAGTAGTAAGGTTCCCTCACTATGAGTCATGCAAGAAAGATATCAAAAATTTTCAAGGCAAAGCTAAATTTGTCAAGAAATTTTCAAGTATCTTGAAAAGATATGGATGGGATGTATGCCCCCCTACGTTAAAGCGATCGCACACGCCTCACTGGGGGTGATTGCTTTAAGGTAGTGATACATATAAGAATGAGAAAGGAAAGGAGCACGTTATCACAAGGATTTAGCCCCCAAGTGTGAGATAAGCCCAAGGATAATGGACACAAAACACAAAGCACAAGGTGACTTCACTTTCCTCGGGGTCAGTATGCTGTATGATAATTCATGTATATCATATGTATGTATGCATAATTGTTCCTCATTCCCCAATCAAGGAAGGTCACCTAGAAGAAGGGAACACATGTGTCTTTTGAGTCAACATGAGAGAGATCGAGAGATCTCAATGTTTTGCATCATCCTCAAGTAGACAACACTAAGGACAACAAATAGAAGAATGAGAATAACACATAGAAGAAGTAACAAAAGAGAGGAGGAGAGAATCTGCTATGCTAATGAACTAGTCTAGCACGTCATCTACCCCCCGATCTTGCTGATCAGTATTTCGAGAAGGTAGGAAACACGCTAGAGGAGGAACATCCAACACAACAGATGGAGCTATCACAAGATCCAAACAAGGGCTATGTTCATATCCCAAGCCACGGTGTTCTTGTCTAGGAGCTAGGATAGGTGCTTTAGAAAATTCATTAGATAGATGGTTATCAATATCCACAAGTTCATATTCACTATCAGAATGAACAGGAGTAACATTTGCATCATGAATAACATTTTCATCTATATCATCATCAAGATTTATAAAGATAGGGTCTTTAACTCGCACAGGATCAAGACCATCATGCATCTTATGTTTAGGAGATTTCGGCTCAATTTCCGGCTGAGGAGAAAATGGAATAATACTGGCTGAAGGTGTTTTTGGGGATTGCAAAGTTTGAGAAGCAGCTACCTAAGCTCTAAGATGATGCTTTCGTCGGTGTTCACGTGCAGAACGATTTCGTCTAGTCTTAGTAGGAAGTTGAGAAGATTGAGGAGGAGGAATGTTCTCATCCTTATCACTTGGGTGTTTAGGTTGTGGTCTCTTAGGCTGAATAATAGGAGAAGAGGAAGGTCTCTTCTCTCCATAAGAGGAAGGAGGAGGATCTGCTCCATATAAGGGAGGAATATTTGGTTTAGGAAGGAGACCAAGTCCATCATGACGAGGAGGTATAGGTCTACTCTTAGGAGGTTTATTAGATATAGGCATAGTCACATCCATAGGGATGGGTTGGGAATCTTCTTGAGGAAAGATATTGGTTTTATCTTTCAAAGGAAGAACTTCCTTCTCAAGAATGATAGGAATGTCAAGTTTGGGTGTTCTAGGTTCACTTAGAGAAAGGATCATATCTTTTTTCCACTTTTGATAAGATTTGAAAAGATGATCACTTCGCGGAGGAAGAGATTGGAATTGTTTAGGCCAAAAGTAATCAATAGGAACACTAGAAGTTCTTTCAGCTGGTTTAAAGAGACTATGATTGACAGTAACAACTTCACCATTATGGGGAAATTTCAAACACTTGTGAATAGGAGAAGCAATAGCTTTCATGGAAGATAGCCAAGGATAGCCTAGCTTCACACGAAATTGTTCGGATGATGGAATAATAGCAAAGTCCACATCAAGGGATTTGTTATGGACCTCAATAGGTAATGTAATAGAACCAATTGCAGGAGAAGAAAATGCATCAAATAGTTTCACAACCACATTTGTTTCATCATAGATCACTTGATTCAATTGCAAAGTAAAAAGAAATTCTTCAGTAATGACATTAACCATACACGAAGGATCAATAAGCACTCCAAGGCAAGGTGTGTTCTTGACTTTTGCAACTATATATAAAGGACCATCAGGTGCCCTGATAGTTTCACTAGAATCAAAGGTGATGGAAAGTTCTTTAGGGATTTTCTGCTGCTCTACAAAGTTAATCACATTCGGAGTCATAGACACGAGATCATCAGGTGAGACAGAGGAATCAGTAGTATCAATCGCATTAGAGGTATGAGAAGGCAATGGATCAGTAAAAATCTGAAGATTTTGGTTAGGAGGAGCTACAGATGTGTTGCCTTTATTATTCACACCAGAAACAGAGATAGTATTATTATCAATCAAATCTTGAATTTTCCCCTTTAAAGCAAAACATTTTTCAGTATCATGCCCAGGTTGATGATGAAATTGACAAAAAGATTTGTTATCAAAATAAGGTGAATTAATCTTTGCAGGATCAATTTGCCTTATAGGAGGAAGAGTAAGCACATTTTGTTCCAATAACTTATTCATAATACTATGCAATGATTCATTCAAAGGAGTAAACTTTCTTTCTCTCTTGAAAAACTTAGAAATAGGAGACACACCTGATGCTGCATTCACATTGTTGTTGATGATGTTTTCATTGAATTTAATGGACTCTCTGTTCGGTTTAAACTTCCCGAATGGTTGTTGACTACTATCACCCTTATCACTCGGAGCCATAGGATGTGATTGTTCCATTTGACTCACAGTCAGTTGATAATTGTGAAGAGTTGCGCACAACTGTTGGAAAGAAGTAAACTCAGAAAACAGGAGTTTTTCTCTAATGTCTTTTTGTAAATTAGAAATAAAGATTCTTTGAACATCATTGTCAGGCACTGGAAAGGAAATTTGAGCATACAAATGCTTATATCTACCAATGAAATCAGTCACTTTTTCTTTAACACCTTGTTTACAATGCATTAAATCAATCAAAGTAACTTTAGGACTTATATTGTTTTGAAATTGTTGAATGAAAGCATTTGCAAGTTGTTCGAAAGAAGTAATAGAATAGGAAGGCAATGAGCAATACCATTGTAGGGCTTTGTCTCTTAATGTTCTAGTAAACAGTTTTGCAAGTAACCTTTGGTCATAAGCAAAATCAGTACATATTGTTTGAAAGGTCTTAACATGTGTTAGAGGATCACCCTTACCATTATAAAGCTCCAAATGCGGAATTTCAACATGTTTAGGGGGGATAGCTCGAACAATGTCAAGAGAAAGTGGGCTCACAACATCAAATGTGGGCACACTAAACTTAGATTGATTCATAGAGGCAATTTGTTGTTGTAAAGAAGAGACAGTTTGTGCAAGATTGTTAATGGTCGCTTCAGTCGAAGAGTTCATATTAGACGTGTTAGATTGTGATGGAGGTGTTATGTTATTGAAAGAAGGTAGAGAGTAAGGTGGTGGGACACTATGATAGTTAGTCACAGGGGATGATTGGACAGGAGGAACACTACAAGGAGGAATGGAAGGGTTAAATGAATTGCCCCCTTGTGTCATGTTCATTTGTGAAGATATAATAGGCACACTCATTGAAGGAATGAATGAAGAAGTCGGATTGAATGAAGGAAGAGGGTTGATTGAAGAAGAGGGATTGCCCCCATGACTGGTGATCATAGGAGGAATGTCTTGTATTGAAGTAGTCATTATGTTTGATGTAAAAGTAGGTATACTAGCAATAGGAGTCGTCAAAGGAATAGAATGATTGTCTTGAGTAGGAGGTTGTGTATAACCTAAGGTTTCGGCACAACTTTTCATAGGCATCACATTTGAATCCACAATGTGTGCAATACCACACAAAATATCAATTCCATTCTTATCACTTTGAAGCATACGTTTTAGACCCTCAATTAAAGGAAGAGCTTGACTATCAGGGTATTCTTGAGACATCCACTGTCGAAAATCGTCAAATTGGTTATCCAATTTTGAAAGTTGTTCTACAGAAACCTCATGGAGAGCTTCTTCATCATTAAGAGGATTAGAGGAATTACCCATGTCCTCGTTAAAAAGACCATTCAAATTAGGTTCCATCTCCTCAGTAATTAAACCTTGGAAGGACTTAATTCTAAGGCTTCGTCTAACGGGAATAGTGTAAGTAGGGCTTATTGTTGTAAAACTCATGCACTAAAGAGAGAGAGAAGATTTTTGAATTTTAGAGGTAGCAAATTTCAGTAAAACCAGCCAATCTTCCAGATTTAAGCTGTTAAATACAATCAGGACAATCTCCCGAAATTTCGGAAAAAATGTCCGGGACCGTGGCGCTCGGGGTGCACACGGTCCTCGCAACTTTTTTCGAAATTTGTAGGGATGAAAGTTACGATGATTTTACAGCTAATCTGAAAAAATTGAGTGATTTTACGATCTGTAGATAGGCCAAATTAAAGTTGCAATTTCAAAATTGAACCCTACCAAGATTGTCGAAAAATGCAAAATTTGAATTTTGAAAAAGAGAGGGAAACTGAAATTTTGAATTTTATGATTTTAGAGGGAATACCAAAAGCAATGCAAGTTTTGAAATTTGAAAGTTGACTCAATTTCACGCAAAATTCAATTTTGAAAGCGGAAATCAAAGTTGTTGTAATTAAGCACTTAATTTCAAAAGTCACAAATTGCAAAAATTTGAATAAATCACTGAAATTTCGAATGAATGATAACACACTTTTCAGATTTAGGACTGTAAGAAACACAATTTTGACACAAATTTCAATTTCAACAATTTTTGAATGATTAGAAGCCTCAATCCAAGCAATCGCTAGACCAACTTTGACTGTAATTTTGAAGGTGTTAAAATTGATAAAATCAGCCAAAATTCTGGATTTTAGCAGAAAAATACAGTAGGATCTAGCTCCTGAAATTTCGGAAAAAATGTCGGGGACGATGGCGCTCGGGGTGCACACGGTCCTCGCAACTTTTTTCCAAATTTTCAGGGATGAAAGATATTATGATTTTATTGCGGAATCCAAAGTTACAGTTGATTTGGAGATGTTTTGATCAGTGAAATTGTCGGACAAAGGTTGAATCAAGAGGGTTTCAAAATTAGGGTTTTGACACTTAACCACTTAATTTTCAAAATTAAAGCACAAATATGAATTGATAATTTGTAATAGAAGGGCAGATCTGAAACAAGCATCAACAATTAAACATTTCACAAGTTTAATTACTTAAAAAGAAAATTTAGGGTTTTTATGCAATTAACCTCTAAAATTTTGCAAAAGATCAAACATGGAAATGTAATCAAGGAATCCAATTTTCAGATCTAACTATGAATAATCAGAAAGGATGTTCACGTCAGGCTCACCAAAATGTAAAGCGGAAAAATCGAACCCTAGTCGTCCTCCCCTCCCCAACTCCGAGGAGAGAGAAGGGAGAGTCACTAGGGTTGATGGTTTTCACTTAGGAGGGACTTTACATTCAAAAGAGGGGTTGAAACCCACAAGATCCAATCCCATGCAATGCAAGATTGGATTCTATATGAGTTTCAAGGGTTGTGATAGCAAGGATACCCTCTTTTGTAAAGAATGTAGATAGAAAGATTGAACTAGGAATGCATAGAAAGTGAGAAAGATTCGCTTATAAACTGAGTTAGGGATATGATATGAAGCTGCGGACCTGGAATTAGCAGTAAAATGTCGAGACGGTGCTGTCCTACAAATTTGAGCGAAAGTTGACGGGACGATGGCGCCCGGCGTGCACACGGTCCTCCGAAAAATCCGCGAAACGAAGGGGGATCTGTTCGTCTCTGCACAAGGATTCCAGATCTCCAATTTCAGCCGCGTACCTGCAACCTAGCCCTTAGGTCAAACCTCGGTTTTGGAATTAACCAAGAAATGAGAAATGCTTGTAAATGTAATGTAAAACAAGTACTAATACCTTGTTGTAAGGATGTTTGTATCCTTATATGCGAAGGTATAGATGTTGTTGTATGTTGTATGTTGTATGTTGTATGTTGTAATATGTGATCTCCTCTTCAATGGTTGAATCCTTGTCTTGAATGCAACACTTAGCCTTGAATGGAGACTTAGAATGATCAATTGCTTGAAGGAATGCTTGAATGTTTGAATGCTTGAATATCGTTTCCACATCTTGTACACATATGTCCTTTCTCCTCTAAAATGGGAGAAGAAATGTAGTTTATATACTTGCCAATTAGGGTTAAAAGACTGATTTTCCCGACCTTAGGCCGACCAGGAAATGTTATTTTCCAATTTGCAAACAAAAAGGCCCGAAGTCCCATAGGAGACCGGGCCCAAAATAGGGCCAGGGACCAGGGTGCTGGGCGCCATGGTCCTGGGGGCGCCCTGGTCCTGAAGGACCAGGGCGCTGGGCGCTCTGGTCCCACCTCCCGGGACAACAGGGTGCAAGGAGGATCAGGCCAGGGTGCTGGAAAAATGCAGTTTTTGATGTCATGAGCAAGTTTCGGGGTCTCCCTTCAGGTTTAGTGTTGCGTCGCCATTGTGAAGACCCAAATGCGGTCAAAATTGCAAGTGTCGCAATTTTAGGACGCTACATAACCATCAAAGACCCTTGGAATCCTATGTGGCTAGCAACATGAGTTATTCTCCCTTCAAAAGCATCTTGGATACAGCCTCGCTTCCAGTCAGATGTTTATATCCTCGACGCAGTTATACACTGTAATCTCTTGAATATTGCTCAATTTCTGATAGATGTCCATAGCCCTGATGGATTTACTCGCATGCTCCCTTAGTCAAGATTTCATTTCACTTGTATGCATGATATTTTAGTTATATGTATTTCCTCTTTTTCCTTGATATTGATTTTGGCATAACACTTTTTCTTTTTCTTTGTTTTTTTCTTTCCTTGACTTGTAAGTAATAAAACCTACTCGGGTATAACAATTACAATGGCCTTGAAATAGAATTTTTGATTTTTTACTAGACACATGACTAGCTAGGTATCTATAATGACTTAGAGCTATTGATTAATGTGTGAGATATATAGCAATCGATAGATTTTGAGTAACAAGGCTCAATCAGAAGGTGATGTTGAAGATGAATGACCAAACACCTCCTAAAAACTTCATGAACAAGTATCTAGGAAATGAGACAACCTTCACTCCTTTTAGTGCAAATAGGTAAATGACTTAGAAAATCACCTTGTTCTATTGATGCAACTATATGAGAAAGCAATAATAATATATAGTTATATGTTGTGCAGTGGTGATATGCAAGCAACTATGTGTAACGTCCTAAACTTGCACCCCTCATAATTTTTTACTACATTTGGATCTTCACCCTAGTGTTTGCGCCCCTCAGCCTGATTGAAGACCTAAATATGCTCATGCATATTAAAAAAACTCATTACAATTAAACCTTGTGCTATACCCACACGTTGATCCTGCCCCAAAATAGGGCAGGACCAGGGTGTGGCATCATAATCCTCACTGGGACCAGGGTGTGGCAGCTTGGGATCCCCTATTTGGGACCTCCCTTAATCCTCTTCCCTTGGACCTAACTCAAATTTTAAGCAGGAATTCCCTCCTATGTTGGCTCAATTCGTAAAATCAGTCAATTAAACCTACTAGAATGTATATAAGAGGGATGACCCCTCTTATTTGGCAACAACACACATGATCTAATGAAATTTAATCAAGCATCCAAGCATTGAAGAGATCAAGCATTCAAACATGCAAGAGTAATTGAGAATTTTTCAGTCTTCCTTCAAGCTTTAGAGAAGCAATAGGGACAAGATTTCAAGCATTGAAGAGGAGATCAATATTCTACTTCATGAAACCCTTATTCCATGTGGAGGCAAGAAAAAATTCACAAGGAGGTATAAGCATTTCAATTTCAGTCAATTTAACATCCCCTCAAAGAGGAGGATTTCTACTTTCAGTCCTTTCATTTACATTATTTCAACCACTTGGTTAATTCCAAAATTGGGGTTTGATATGAAGACAAACTCCTATTCCCAACACATTTCCCTTTCTTTCTATGTGCAGGAAACATGAGTGCAGTTGTACTTCTGGAATTAAGCTTTATTCACAAAGACGAAAAAACCCTTTTTGATGCACAGAAAGTTCAAAGGATCAATTGGAGGGTGTCCCCGTCCAGACACATGGTCCCTGCAACTTTTTCCACATTTCATAGAGTAGCTCTGAATCATCTCAAACTTCTCAGATCCATGTGCACGATTGAACCCTGAATCTATAGCTCATTGTTTTCACATACTTTGTTTGCATTTTCAGCACTTTATCTTAATTCAATCAATCAACTTACAAAAGAGGATCAATTGTAAGCTAATCCATTCCAATCTACTCAGTATTCAATCCTTGCATCATCTGGGATTGGATCTAGTAGATTCATCCCCCACTTTTGAATGTAAAGTCTCCCTAGCTAAAAATTGAACCTTAGTTAAGTTCCCATCTTTCTCCCAAGTGGCGAATTTGGCTAAGGTTCCCAATTTTCCACTTTACATTCTAGTGAACCCAACATGTCTTCTACTTGCTTCTGATTTTTTTTTTTCAGATTTGAGTGCATGCAACTTAAAATTCAAATTTTCATTCACAAGATTAATTTCCTTGCAATTTTTAAGAATTTAGAGGTTGAATGCACAAAAACCTTAATTTTTGGATTCAAATTTGATCTTGTCATTTGTCTAAATTGAATTAATTGTTTCAGATCTGAGAACTCTTCAATTTTACAATTCAAGTTTTCATTTGCACTTTCAATTTTCATTTTTAAAAAAAATTAAGTGGTTAATCACAAAACTCTAATTTTTAATTTTTAATTGACCTTGTGGATTGTGTAGATCTTGAATTAATTTTCATATTTGGGTCTTTGCTGCAATTTCAAAATTCATTTTGCCTCCTTCCAACATTCAAATTTCAAATTTAATTTTTTAAAATTAAGCGGTTTATGCAACAAACCCTAATTTTTAAACTTCGATTAATCTTGACTAATCCCAAATATTCCTTGAAGCATTTAATTAGATCAATTAAATCTCAAATCTCTTTTTGTCCCTCTAGACACCATAAAAGTTGGCCCTTAGGTGTGCCCTTTTTGTTGTCCCTCCAATTAATCCTTTAAAAAAAAAACATACTAAGTGTGTTCTATTTCGACCTTCGAGGCTTAATTTTACATATCTAGGCATCTTTGATTTTCATATCCTTCTGGAATTCACATTAAAATCACAATATCTTGCTTCCCCCCAAAAATGGTAAAAAGTTGGTCAGACCGTGTGTTTGGACCATGCTACTACCACCCTGGTCCTGAATTTTTCTGCTCAAATTTTGGGAGCATGTTTTGACTGTATTTTACTGGACAATTACAGATATTTGTGAAATTTTATTGGATTTTGGTCACCGTAAGGTCGAAAACAAATCTGAATTTCACCATTTCCATTGTCAATTTGAATTTTAAAATTAAGTGGTTCGCTACACATACCCTAATTTTTAAATTAAATTGTTTTCTTCAATGTTTCAACATTCTAAAATCTAAAAATTTTAATTAAGAGGTTAGATTTGGACAACCTTAATTTTAATTTTGATTTTCCCTCCTTTTAAACTTCTAAAATTAAGAGGTCATTTTCAAGCACTAATTTTAGATTTCAAATCCTAGAAGGTTACATTATTCTTGCCAATTTATTTTTCCTAGTGCATGAGTTTTACTACTATTAGTCCTACCTATATTATCCCCATTAGAAGAAGTTGTAGAATTAAGGTTGTGCAAGGTTTAATTACTGAGGAAATGGAGCCTAATTTGGCTAGCTTTTTCAATGAGGATATTGCTACCTCTTCCCATCCTTCATATATTCATGTTTATCCTCTTGATAATTTTCACAATGAGGAAGAATCACTAACTAGAGTATCCGTTGACCAATTGGCAAAGATGGACAACCAATATCTTCAACAATGGATGAGTCAAGAATACCCAAAAAGTGAAGCTCTCCCATTGATTGAAGGATTAAAAAGAATGATTCAAAGTGATAAACATGGTGTTGATATCTTGCATGGTATTACTCATATTGTTGATTCTAATATCATGCCTATGAAGAGTTGTGCTGAAAACCTACGTTATACACAACCTCCTAATCAAGTTAATCATTCTATTCCTCTGACAACTTCTATGACTAGTGTTCCTACCTTCATATCAAACATCATGGCTACCTCTACACAAAATTTCATACCTACAAATGTTAGTCATGGTGGAAATACCTCTTCTTTCATTCCTCCTACCATGAGTGTTCCCCTTGTTACCCAATAAAATTCACCACCTATAAATGTTAGTCAAGGGGGAACTCCTTTAAATCACAATTCTTTCATCCCTCCCATGAGTCTTCAATGTACTACCCAATATTCTCCATTACCAACTTATCATTAGTGTTCCACCTCCTTATTCTCAACCTCTTCATTCAACAATATTACTCCTCCATCTCAATCCAACATGTCTAATTTCAATCCTTCTACCGAAGCTACAATCAATAGCCTTGCCCAAATTGTATCTTCCTTACAACAATAAATAGCTTCTATGAATCAATCCAAGTATAATGTGCTCGCATTTGATGTAGCGAGTCCATTATCTCACGACATTGTTAGAGTTGTCCCTCCTAAACATGTAGAAGTACCTCAATTGGAACTTTACAATGGAAAGGGTGATCCTTTAACTCATGTTAAAACATTCCAGACTTTGTATAGTGACTTTGCTCATGATCAAAGGTTGTTAGCAAAATTCTATACTAGAACATTAAGGGATAAAGCTTTGCAATGGCATTGTTCTTTGCCTCCTTATTCTATTACTTATTTTCAAAAACTAGCTAATGTTTTTATTCAACAATTTCACAATAACATTGGTCCTAAAGTTACTTTGACTGATTTAATGCATTGTAAACAAGGTGTTAAAGAAAAAGTGACTGATTTTACTGGTAGATATAAGCATTTGTATTCTCAAATTTATTTTTCTATGCCTGATCAAGATATTCAAAAGATTTTCATTGCTAACTTACAAAAAGACATTAGGGATAAACTTATCTTAACTGAGTTTACTGTTGAAATCAAGGGAAACTAAGGAGGGGGGGGGGGGGGGGGTGGGGGGGGCGGTGTGAATCAGTGTTCTACCGATAAATAAATTTTTAAACTTATTCTCAAACCATCGAAAGCAAATGCAAGAAAGTAAAATGCAGAAACACAAGATAATCAACCACAAAATCATAATACCAGGATTTTTATGTGGAAACCCAGAAAGGGAAAAACCACAATGGGATTGAAACCCATAATATTCATATACTGTGATCAAGAGTACATAAATATTAGAAAAGGGGAATGCATTTGCATTTAGGCACATTGCTTAGAACCAAAGGTTCAATTACAATATGGAAGTCTCACTGACATACAGATCATTTTCAATGATAACTACAATGATTGAACTCCAAAATAGCATCAAACAATACCTAGATGAATTTTGGTTTGCAAAAAGTCTGATTGTAACACCTCTGCAACTCTGCTCTGTTATGCTTCTCAGTCAACTACTAGATCAAGAATGTGCACATGAAACTATGCCAAATAGGTTTCTCGATCACCACTCGCTCATATCATACCAAAAAAAGATCTTCTACATCGGTTATATATATCCGCAATCACAAACTAAAACAATCATCAAGTCGGCCAACCATAATATGTAATGTAACGTGTAACTGAGTGTCGTCTTAGATCGAATCACAAAAATATATGCAGATCAACCAGATGATGTCTAAATGATTTCTATAGGTCGGCCCTATCATCCTATGCACAAATCTAACCACCACATCATTGCAAAGATTCCAGAACAAAAGTGCTATGCATATCCTAAGATACCAATGATAGATTACCGGACAACTTCCTCTACCAGTTACCAAAATCCATAACTACCAGATAGAATTTCCAAGGAGAGTTGCCATAAATGACAACCCTAATCCATTATCCATGCATTAGAATCCACCAGATGAGTGTAAATTGCCAACAATCTACTTCCTTTTCGTAATTGTGCATGGTACTTCACAATTATCAACTGATTCTAAGTCAATTGGAACAATCATCTCCTTCCATGGCTCCAAGTGATAAGGGTGATAGTTCTCAACAACCATTTGCAAAGTTCAAACCAAAAAAAGGATTCATCAAATTCAATGACAACAACAACAACTCTCAATTCATAGGTGCTATAAGTGTGCCTCCTTTGTCTAAATTCTTTAAAATAGAAAAAGAGTTTACTCCTTTTAATGAATCTTTGCATAGAATTATGTCTCAATTAATACAAAATAATGTCTTAAAACTTCCCCAAATCAAACCAATTGATCCATCTAAAACAAATTCCCCTTACTTTGATGCTATATCTTTTTTTCAATATCATCGTCAACCCGGTCATGATACTGATAAGTGTTTTTCATTGTGAAGTAAGATTCAAGAATTGATTGATAACAACACTATATCTATGGTAGGTGTGAATAATAAAGGAAACAAATCCATATCTCCTCCTAATCAAAACCTCTAAATTTTCATTGATCCTTTACCATCCCATTCTACTAATGTAATTGAGACTGAACATCTTGCTTTCTCTCCTAATGATGTGAGCCTTGAAACTAATAACATGGTGAGCCTTGTAGATCAACAAGAACATCCTAAATGTTTGTGCATAACATTTGATCCTAGTGAGACCATTAAGGCACCCAATGGCCCATTATATATAAGTGCAAAAATCAAAGGCATGCCCGCTAGAGGAGTCCTTATTGATCCTGCTTGCACGGTTAATATGATAACTGAAGAATTTCTTTATACTTTGCAATTGCATCAAGTGATATATGATGATACTGATGTGATAGTTAAAGTTTTTTATGGCTTCTCTTGTCCTTCTATTGTTTCTATAACACTTCCTATCAATGTTGGTACTAAATGCTTAGATGTTCAATTTGCTATCATTCCTACATCCAATCAATTTTGTGTGAAGTTGGGACATCCTTGGCTCTCTTCCATGAAGGAGATCGCTTCTACTATTCACAAGTGTTTGAAATTTCCTCATAATGGTGAAATCATAACTGTTAATCATAGCACATTTCAACCTACAATGAGGTGTGGAGATATTTGTCTTGATTATTTTTGGTCTGAACAATTCAAGCCTTTTGAACCTAGAAGCGATGCTCTCTTTAGATCATACCAGAACTGGAAAAATGAAATGATTTTATCCTTGAGAAAACCTAGAAATCCAACTTAGCATTCCTCTTAATGATCATATACCCCTTCTTGAGGATAAGATTATGTTGGAATTATACACTTAGATGAGAATGATTGATGTTGTCATTGATGGCAACCAATTGGTAACATGGTTCATAGCTTACACCGGCAACAAACATCATTTATCGACACCGACAGGCACTACAAGTTTATTCACACTTGCATCCAGTCTACACCGATAATAGATCACACCGGCACTCTAACCCAACATGGAAATAATATTGTTTTGTATTGTAATTAAATTTTATAACCGACATGATGTATTTTAAAGACTCATATGTGTATGAGTCTTGTAGGTCATTTTAAAATGGAATTAGGTAATGAATGTAAGCGGTATATGAGAGCAAATAATTGTATATGCATTTTGATGTAATTATTTTATAAGCTAATGAGAGCTAAGCAGAGTGAGGCAAGGTTTATGGGAGAGGTATCTGACAAAGCTTAAACCGGTACTGAATCCAGCATTGCAGATGCTATTTTGAGTAGTACATTGTCATTGGATTTAACCATCCAATTGTAGTCAATGGGACTCATTTTTGTGATTGAGCAGTGCGCTCTAGGCTGTTGGCCTTCCTGCATGTGCATGCCCCTATTGTATAAGTAATATTTATTCATATTGGCCAGTGAGTAAATATTTTGGGTCACAAATTCCACCGAGGTTTTTCCCTTACCGGGTTTCCTAGCCAAAAATATATGTGTTATGGTGTGCATTGATGGTTATACTTTTGTTTTTCTTTAGTGCATTATTATTTGCTTACCGGTATATTAATTTGGGTTATAAAGTTGCAAACAATTTTAAATCTTTTGTTTATTGGTTAGACACTGATTCACCCCCCCCCCCCTCTCAGTGTCTTTGGGATTGATCAAGTATCTAACAGATTATTCTTCCTCCTAAGGAAAGAAATAATCTTCTTCCCAAAAAAGCATCTATTCCTTATCCTAAATAAAAGAGTATACTTTCACAAAAGAAAAGAGATATTCCTCTTCCCAAAGAATCCATTCCTTCTCCTATGGATGAGTCTCCTCTTCCTCCCAAAGGTAGAAAAAATCTTCCTCCTAAAAAAAAAACTATCCCTTCTAAGGTTAGACCTATTAATCCTCCTCATGATGGACCTGGTCTCCTTCCTATACCTCCCATTCCTCCTTTGAGTGGTGTTGTCCCTCCTCCTACATCTTATAGAGAGAAGTGAACGACCTCTCCCATTGTCTAGCCTAAAAGACCTCAACCCATTCATCCTTCACTAAAAGAAGAGACAAAACCTACACCTAATGAACCTAATCCTCCTCAGCTTTTAGCCAAGACTAGACGAAACCATTGTGTGAGAGAACGCTGATGAAGACGTCGAGCTAAAGCTCGTGAAGGTGCTTCCCAAACTATTTCTTCTCCTAAAACACAAACTGTTGATATGATCCTATTTTCTCCTAAACATGATGTTTAACCTAATTCTCCAACACTCAAAATGCTTAAGACAAATGATGGTTCAAGTTCTATCATATTAGAGATCCTATTCTTAGTAATCTTGATGAAGAAATAGGTGAAAATTTTCTTAATTATGAAAATGTTAATCCTAATATATTTGATGATGAATATGAATATGTTGATATTGACAATGACTTATCTGCAAAATTTTCAAAATCTTTAATCCTAGCTCCTAGTAAATTAGAGCATGGTCCTTGTTTGGAACTTGTCATAGCTTCATCTACTATGCTCGATGTGGCTCCTCTTGTGTGTTGTCCACTTTCCCAAAATAATGATTAATAAGATTGGGGGAAGGACGATATGCTTGGTTAGCTTCATTAGCACAGTAGATTCTCTCTCTCCTCTCTTTCTCTTTTGTGACATTCTTCTATTTGTATTCCTATTCTTCTATTTGTTGTCCCTAGTGTTGTCTACTTGAGGATGATGCAAATCATTGAGATCTCTTTTGGTTTCTCCCACGTTGATTCAAAAGACACATGTGTTCCCTTCTTCCATGGTGGTTTTCTCTCTTTGGGGGATGAGGATAATTCTATGCATATATATATATATATACGATATACATGAGTTATCATAAAAAGCATACTGACTCTAAAGTTAGGTGAAACCACCTTGTGTTTTGTGCTTTGTGTTCATTATTCTTTGATTTATCCTCTCTTGGGGGCTAAATTATTGTGATAGTGTGCTTGTCTTCTTTGGGTGTATCCTACCTTAAATAAATTTCTCCTGATAAGGCATACACAATTTCTTTAACGTGAGGCCATACACTCTACTCATAATTCTCTCTTTTGATACTTGAAGTTACTTAGCAAACTTTGTCTTTTCTTTTTAATTTTTGGTATTCCTTCCATGGCTCATAGTAAGAGAACCTTACTAGTTGTAGTCATGGTTCTCTCTCTCTCTCATGATCTTCCCTTTTACCTTATCATTAAATTCAGAAGATCCTAAAGTCCACTAGGGGCTTGAAGAATCTTGCCTCCTTGATATGGTGAAAGTCATTCAATTAGAATTTTGTGTACTTTACTAGCAGTATTTGTGTAAGCTCATACTCCTCCTAAAGTGGGTGCTAAATATAACATCCTAAAATTATACCCCTCACAATTTTTTACTACATTTGGGTCTATGCCTTTGTGTTTGCGCCCCTCAACCTGATCGGAGACCTAAATATGCTCATGTGCATAAAAAACTCATTATAATTCAACCTTGTGATATTCCCACACCTTGATCCTGCCCCAACATAGGTCAGGACCAGGGCATGGTGCCTTGTTCCTCACTACGACTAAGGCATGGCACCCTGGTCCTCACTGGGACCAGAATGTGGCACCCTGGGATCCTCTATTTGGGACCTCCCTTAATCCTCTCCCATTGGACCTAACTCAAATTTGAAGTGGGAGTTCCCTCCTATGTCTGATCAAGTATATAAGTGGGATTTCCCCTCTCAGCAAGTATATAAGTGGGATTTCCCCTCTCATTTGGCAACAACACACATGATCTAATGAAATTCAATCAAGCATCCGAGCATTCAAGCGATCAAGCATTCAAGCATGCAAGAGAAATTGAGAATTTTCAGTCTTCCTTCAAGATTTGGAGCAGAAATAGACACAAGATTTCAAGCATTGAAGAGGAGATCAATATTTTCCTTCATGAAACCCTAATTCCATGTGGAGGCAAGAAAAACTTCACAAGGAGGTATAAGAATTTCAATTTCTGTCAATTTAACATCCCCTCAAAGAGGAGGATTTCTACTTTGAGTCCTTTCATTTACATTATTTCAACCACTTGGTTAATTCCAAAACCGAGGTTTGATCTAAAGACAAACCCCTATTCCCAACACATTTCCCTTTCTTTCTATGCGTAGGAAATAGGTGCACAGTTGTACTTCTGGAATTAATCTTTATTCATGGAGATGGAAAAACCCTTTTCGATGTGTGAAAATTTTAAAGGACTGATAGGAGGGCACTCATGTCCAGACACATGGTCCCTACAACTTCTGTCAAATTTAATAGAGCAGCTCCTAATTATCTCAAACTTCTCATTGTTTTCGTATACTTTGTCTCCATTTTCAGCACTTTGTCTTAGTTCAATCAATCAACTTACAAAAGAGGGTCAATTGCATTTTAATCCATTCCAATCTACTTAGTATTCAATCCTTGCATCATCTGGGATTGGATCTAGTAGATTCATCGCCCTCTTTTGAATGTAATGTCGCCTCAAGTGAAAATTTAACCTTGGTTAAGCTCCCATCTTTCTCCCAAGTGGTGAATTTGGATAAGGTTCCCAATTTTCCACTTTACACTATGATGCACTCTGAAATGGATATATGTGATGCAATGCAGTAAAAAAATATGCAAATGCAGTATTGAAAATTTAAATGAACCCATCCCTTAGATGTAATATCTTTTTAAGTGTATGTTGTTCATAGGGTCGGGGAGTTTTATGTCAGTAGTTCATTTGTCTATTCTTGAAGAGTTGGATAAACCTTTCTTTTTCAATATAATATTCAGTTGGGTGTATTTCATGTACATGTTTAGCTATAACCTCATTATTTCATGTACTGAAAATTTAAATGAACTCATCCCTTAGATGTAATATCTTTTTAAGTGCATGTTGTTCATAGGGTCGGGGAGTTTTGTGTTGGTAGTTCATTGTTATATGCTTGAAGAGTTGGATAAACCTTTCTTTTTTAATATGATATTCAACTGAGTGTATTTCATGTACATGTTCAACTATAACCTCATTATTTTCAAACTAATCTAGCTATGGTAGATCTTCTTGCCCCCAGTCTTTCAAGTGTGGGTGTGTGAGACAGAGATTTCTATCCTCATCAAATTTAGGGATTTTTGATATCATGCAAGCTTGATTATCATATTGTCCTTTCAAGGAATTTGGATATATTTGCTTATCTACATAAGTGATTCCATCGTCTGCAGGTGGGAGATGGTCATAAGATCTGTCTGTGTCTCTGTGTTGTTGCTGTGAAGAAATGGGAATTCATAGTCATGCAAATCTATTATAGATCCTATTTTGGTTCTTGAGATATTATTCATTCCTTGGATTAGAGATTTTGGCCATGTAGTTGTGACATTGGCGGGTGTTATGTTTGTTTTTGTTGATGCACTTGAAGAGGATGATGAATCTAACCAGGAGTTGATCTCATTAATTGGTTCTATTCTTGTTTCTATCACTACATTGGCATTTTATGATGGTGAACATACAATTATTGACAAGTTGGACTGTGTAGCATGATTTGGATTGGTGATTTCATTGATAAGGGGTTCTGAACAACTTGTGTAGAGGCATTGGGATCATGAGGGTGACTAGGAGAAATGGTAGGTTCAGTTGGTGAGAGGAATTCTTGTGAGGCACATGGAGGATTATGACATGGAGATGAAGGGATGGAGGGATCTTGTTTAGCACATGAAGGTGAAGGGATACTCTAATCTTGACTTGGAAAGGGATGCCTTGATCTTTCTTAGGAGGTGGATGTTGGATGGGACTTGAAATGACACTTTGTTCTTGAGATAAAAGGGTATCATTATTAATTTAATAGAAAATAATGAGAGGATCATCATAAGATTCTTGATAGGTGGGGTCTTGATCAAAAATTGGATAGGATGGAAGGGCTTGTTCTTGATCTTGATTTATTTCATGACTCATTTATTTTGATTTTGGATCATCCTCTTGACATGGGAAGGAGTTTGCATGGGATATTTTTGGAAGGTTTCCACACTTTGTCCTGATGAGAAAGGATATTGAATGAGACTCTCTGAAGTGGGTTTTCTTGGAAATGGAATATATGGTGGCATTGGATTTTTAATTCCCGAAGCATGGAAAGGACTAGCATCATGACTTGGATTAGATTGGATTTGTATTATGGATAGCCCTTGGGAGATTGTGCTATTGGATAGAGATGGTGTGGACTACTCTTGTGTGATATCTTCACTGCATGATGAAATGGTGGATATATATGGTTGATTTAGACTTTCGTTGAATAGGGTTTGATTTTGGTTGAAACAAGTTTGATTTTGGTTGAAACGGGTTTGAATGTTGGGTTGAAGTGATTGATATGTTGGGTTGAAAGAAAAAGAAGGTTGACCCAACTCTAATGTTGGTTGAAGTGAAGTAGGAATGATTTTGTTGGCGAATGAAGGTTGGAATATTTGAATGGTCTTACAAGAGAAGGAATGTTGGCATGATAATGATTCCCTCGTGGTTATCACTTCTCTCATCATTTTTTCTAACCAATCCCTATTGTTGTTAGGACTAGTCATGTCTGTCATTTGTTGTTGCAAAGTCTTGATATGTTGAGCTAAAATCTTTATGGATGACGATGAAATAGGAATGGAAGGAATGAATTCTTCACCTTCCTTATGAAATATATAATGCCATTCCACAATGTTCACTTGATTGTTTTTTGTGGACATTGGATGTTGTAATGTTTTTCCTTGAAGTTTCAAACTGTGTTGGTGGTTGAAAGATTTGTGACAAGACTTGATTGTTTTTTACTTTGTTTTGGCAATGTTGTGGATGTTGAATCTTTTGAAAGTGTTTCATAAGACACAACAAAAAGAAAGAAAACAATCTAAAATAAACCAAAGAGTATTGTTTAAAGGATCTTTTCAAATCCTAATGATTGTTGGGGTCTTTTAAAACCTCTTTTGTTTTCGATAAATTTTGGCCATACGATCACAAAACAGTCAGGCTCTTCTAGGGTCAAAAGTGTTGGAATCCAATAACACTGAGAGGGGAAAAGGGAGGGGGGACGGGGGGGGGGGGGGGGGGGGGGGTTGAATCAGTGTTCTGCCTGAATGTTCAATTTTAACCTTCTTAAAACATGCATTCACTAACCGGTATACTAGTACATATATAATTGAAAGAAGTAAATCAATCAATAAGCCAATCACACATATAAACACCATAACATAGATAATTATATGTGGAAAACTTCAAAGAGGAAAAACCATGGTGGCATTTGTGACCCACAATATCAAATCCACTAGCCATGTGAAAAGATATTACAAAATGCGGGGGCCTAAACATGCAGGAAGTCTTATAGCCTAGATAACACTGCTCATCACAAAAGGAGTCTCACTAACTACATAAAAATCCAAACTACAATCCAGAAGAAAGAATGAATTGAAAAAATAGTGTCTCCTATGCCTGAGTACAATTCTGGTTAAGCTCTAACTCTTCCGGTTTTGAAACCATAAACCCTTACCGAAATAACCTCTTACACAATCTTCATTCCTTGCATTACAAATATCACTCACATATCTCACCCACTCACACTCTAACATTATATTATAAAATGATCTAATCAACTGACCTATATACCCTTTACAATCCTCCATGCCTCATGTTGGCTTACATAGATAATTACAAAATGAATATACAAGTTGGCTCAATTACATATATACATGAATATCAAAATCAATTGCCAATTGTCAGACCTCCCAAATGATGCCGACCTCCTATACCGGTATCCTGATGAAGACATGTCAGCCTGCAATGCTAGTACCCAAAGAATTCCTCCTACCGGTGAAGATACCTATCAATGTTGGTGAAGTGTCTGTCGGTAAAAACCCAAACTAAAATATGAAGCCATAACATGATGCCATCAATGACAACATATTGAAACCAATCAAATGAGTGTCAATTGCCAACAATCTCCCCCTTTGGCATTGATGGCAACACTTATGTGAAAAATGATAATGGTTTCCATCTATTGGTTTCACTCTAAGACTGCTCCCCCTGAGCTGAATATCCATCTGTGATCATGATTTGAACAAAATACTCCATACCTCCCAATTCCAAGAATATATTTTTCACCTATACCTCCCCCTTTGACATCAATGCCAAAAAATACCAAAAATGTGTCCCAAAACGTATTATTGGAGCTGAATATACTTGAAAATTTTCGAATAGGTTTTCTCCAAAAGCTCTAGATAGGTATCCCAACCTGATTTGAATGTGCCAGAAATAGATACAAGTCCATTAAGCATATGGGCATATGACTCTTTATCCTGAAGCTCTGTCGGTGTGGGCTTACCAATCAAATCAATGCACTCCTTCTTATGTACACTCAATGAGTCCAACCAGGGACTCAGCAATCCTCTAAGACCTCTATCTCTCCTTATGATTTTATCCTTATCTCTTTCCAGAGTTGAAACATGAGCTTCCAACAATAAAATTTGACCATCAATGGATGTAGTCAAAGAATTTGAACCATCAAAATAATTGACTATACCTACAATCTTCTCCTGATAATCCTTAATCCTTTTATCTAAATTTGTTGTAAGTAAACTAGTGTTGAAACATACTTTGTAAATATTAGTACATTTCCTTAAGGCATTATCAATCAACTTCAATTTATCTATAATCTCCTTCCTCTCCAATTCAATCATCTAATCAAATGTAGCTCTCTTATCTTGTGTAAATCTCTCCAATGCTTGCTAGTTTGATATCTGTTGTAAAGATTGAAAGTCCTTAGAAATGTGCTCTGTGATTATTTTAATCTTGTCGGATGGGCTTGCTCCTTTGTCAAAATGGCACTCTGGGACAAGTCTATGCAAAATTGGAATTTACTGATCATGTAGGGTCCACCCTTGACTTGACTTGTTTGACTAGAGTTGACCTTTAATTCATGCGTGATAGACACTATTGGGCATAGACTATTTCAGATGATTTATAGGATGTTGATACTATCATTAATGATTGTGTGATTTATTAGATACTATATGCTAATTATGTGATTGACTATCGAAAGATTATATTGATCATGTGATTTGATGAGCATAATTGTTGATGGATTTTACATGCCTTACTATAATTGTGAATTATACTAATCATGCACTTGATGATGTTTTTATGTACTAACCATATTTAATGATTATCTATGATGAGTTGATCTTATGGTGTGTTTGATTGTTGTATGACTGTCTTTGGGATAGAGACAATTCCACATCACTCATTGCAAGCGGGATGTGTCGTTGCAATTCTCTAACCCTTGTCTATTATAATATATATATATATATATATATATATATGCATATGTCGTATCGTTGCTTTGTGGATGCAGGATTTGTAGGTACCAGACATCGACTCCACCTGGCTCCACAGGTCTGAGCGTGTCTTTAAATCCCAATGGTATGTGGTTCGGAGTTGGCACAATTTCCCCTCACATACTCTAGGTCTAAGTTGTTCACTGTGAGTCGTCAGTGTCTTGGCGCAAGTCGTCATGATAGTTAGTAACCTGGGTTTCTTCTGTGTTGTGAGTATGTAAGTATTAGCTGATTATTCCTTTTATGTTGAGATTGACTATTTGATTATTGATGCGAGATTAAATAATTAATGATGTTTATTTTAATTATTTTGATTAATAGCGATTTGATTATTTGGTTATCTAATGTTTAATTTAATTTATTGGATTGTTTCCTTTTTGGTTATTTGATTATTTGATATTTAAATGTTTATTTATTTTAATGATGATTTAATATTTATTGATTAGCTTATGATGTGTTTTATATTTATTTGTGATTTGACCTTTATTGGTATTTATTTATTTATTTAATCGCCTATGGTTTAATATTTATTTGGCTTTTAATGTTTATCTAGTTCATTAATTCATTTATGAGCCTTTGGTTTATTTAATTTAATTTCCCCATTTAATTTATTTAATTGTGGCTCATGTTTTATTTATTAGTTTAACTTTTATATTAAGTGGGTTGTATAAATAATAAAATGATAAAACATTCCCACCAAATTGTAAAAAGCGTGATTTATATTTACCTTACCTACCCTCTTCTCTTATTGGTTGAATTTGAAAAGGAAATTATATTATATGGTGGGGTTGGTAAAATATATTATAGATTGGAATATTTTGATTGGTTGAGATTGAGGCTAGGGTTTTTGGTTAATGTTTGTCTTTTTATTTTATTTTCTGTGAATTTTTGGTGGGTTGGTTCCTTTCTCGAGCAAGTTTTCCTCTTGGTTTTGGTTTTCTTCTCTCTTGGATTTTGGCTGGAGCTTGGGTTGGATTTGGTTTGGCTGGTGGAATCTCTTCTTCAGCTTCTTCCATAACACGGGTTGCAGGTTGGAGATGTATTCTACCTTTTTATATTTTATTTTACAGTTTTCCTGTATGCTCCGTGTCTGCAGATTGAATGTGTGAGCTTGGGGAAATTAATCTAAAATTTGCATAGTGAGGAAGGAAATATATGAAGGCATAAATTTGTTGTAAGGTTTTATTCTATAGTTTGTGGGAAATATTTGTATTTCTGGGTTTGGTGAAAGCCTTATGTGTCTTTCTGAGTCTGTGTCGGGCATGGAGTTTTGATATAATATTGGCCTTCAAGTGTTTATTATTTATTTAATGTTGAAGTGAATTTATTTATTGGGTAATATTATTTTACCCCTTAAGTAATTAAAAGGGGGTAATTTGTATTCTTTTATTTAAAAGTTATTTTCACCCCGGGTCAATGGTTTAATTTATTTTACCTACCCTTGGAATTGATTGGCTGGAAGTTTATGGTAGGTAGAAAATATATTTTATTTTCTTGAGCTTTGGGAAGGTAGGTATGGAATATAATGTTTTTGGAATATTTTGATTGGAGGATGGTTTTGCTTGGTTTTGTTTTTTTTTTATTTTTTTATTTTTTTATAAATAGGCCTTCATGTGAATTCACGGAGGTTGGCATCTTTGGTGAATGAATTTCTGAGATTAATTTGGAGATTTCTAGTGGTTGGATTTAAATTGGTTTAAAGGCTTGGACTGGTTTTTCCTGTAGGTTAATTTTCTAGTTGCTTGATTGTGTGGTACTTTCCGGATTAATTCTTGTACCAGAGGCATTGTTGAGGGTGTTGATGATTTATAGTTTTATATCTGATTTTATTTGATGTATTTTGTTGGTTTCAAGCATATTTACCTTCCTATGTTATTGGGGAAAGAATTGTGCTTTCATCCATTTTGAAGTGCTATGATTCGTGGGTTGGAAGTGTTGCTGTTTTGGGGTAGTAAGTGAGTTGGCCTTGCTATGGTTTTACTTTCATTAATGACAGCAAATTTAATGGCTTGATATGCCTTTGTTGATTGCTAGCCAAGAGGCTCATTTTGCTATATTGATGTCGTTGTAGCCTTGCATATGTTGTGAGAGTATGTGTGGAAGTTATTGGCTGCATTGAGTATTATTTTCATGTATTTATGTTGGTAGAGCCTCTTGTGATTTATTGTTGGGCCATGTTAGGAGGAGTGGGCTTCCTTGTGATGACCGGGGTCATGAGAGATAGGCTGGCATGAGGTTCCTTGTAAGGATGCATCAAGTCTAGACCACCAGGGCACATTGGAGTTTTCCATGATTTGTAAGCAGGTGATAACATTGATAATGAATTAATTGGGATGGGAAAACTATGACTCATTTAAACAAGATAATGAATAGTTTTGAGCCTCATGACCTATGTCCTAGGGAGGATGTTTTAGGATAAGCATGAGAAGGCCGTGAAGATGGTAAGCTAATCTCCCTTGGTCTCTCATAGGTTGAGATGGCTCCACATGTCCATCAGGCTAGTGCCTTGTGTTATTATGTTATGAGGATGGCATGTGATGACACTCCACTCCTACATGTGTTCCCCCTTTATGATTTATGATTATGCTTATTGGATGCATTTATGTCCTGATGAGTTTTACGCCTCTGGGAGTTTATTCTTGTGGCCCTGTGTGATTTCTTGCTTGAAAGTCCTTGTTGGTTAGTCTCTTTGGTTTTGAGTGTCAGCCTAGATGTAGAGTGTGTGTTGGGACCTTATGTCATCTCCTAGTACGGGGGGTGGTTCCTTTGGTTCCACATGGTTGGGTGGTTGGTGCTTTTAAACCATTGGGATGTTCCTGTCTTTGGATTCTTCTTGCATGGATGAGGATGCTTCTTTAGATAGTTCATGGATAATGATTGCAACAAGAATGTAAATGATGATGTGATTTATGTAATGAAATTCTTATGTAATGGTTGTAAAAGAAGCCATGCTTATGAGAAATGATTATGGTGTTCTAGTTATAGTGATAGCGTTTGGTTATGGTATGTGATTGTAATGATGAACCTTGAGTTGTATTGTAACATATTTATATTAAATGAAATGAATGCATGAGATGTGGATAAGTATTGTTGTTTAAAACGAAATGATGTATTTTGTATTCTTGATGAGCCATGTTAAAAGTAAATCGGGTAAATGTTATGATAATGGTATTATATTTGAAATGATGTCTTTAACTAATGATTTAAGTAGAAGAAATGTTATGTCTTGATAGGATGTATGGGTTTGAGTAATTTTGGAAGATATCTTAGGACATGTTTATGAGTTATGATTAAAGAATTTGAAATTATAGTATCATACTTCATAGACAGTGATCTAATGATTGAATTGAAATCTTATAATGATTGGGGTGTAATTGAAGGTTCCTTATGAAATATTGTATGGATATTCTTAGTGAATGAATTGCTAATCTTATAAATAGAAATTACTAGTAAGTGTATGGGTAGATGATTAAATGAGTTCTTGTCTTTTAGGAAAGGATTAGAATGTATCATGTGTTATAGTTTAAGAATTATATCTACATTTGGTGGATGCTATTAGTTGTTATGGAATTAGGATATTGTACCTTAATTTGTGTTGAGATGAATTCGTGTAGTTACTTAATTTGTAATGAGATGATTGTTGGTTAGTTGATATAGTGTAAGAGATTTTATGAGTACTAAACGAGCTATGGGTTAAATGTTTAAGGAGACTGTGAGTATTGCATTATGTGCTTTTGGAATCATGATGAAGTAATAAGTATGCTATGAGCATAGAGTTATAAATGACTATGTAGAAGTTAATTGTAAATGGAAATCATGTTAATGCAATGTAAGGGATTAATCTTGGTATGTGTATGGAAATGTTTATAGTAAAAGGTTGGTTAATGGTAATAGGAACATTTGGACTTGGTGTATAAAATGAATCTAAGTGAAAAAGGAAATAGTGGTGCATTGAAAGATAGAATCTCATATTAAATGAAAGATTATGAAGGTTGCATATCATGAGTGTTAGGTATTTCTATGTTGCACCTATGTGTGTATAATGATTAAGATTATGAGATATTGAATTGGAAGAAAGTAAATGCCTATTCCTTACATAGGTAGATTAAGTAATGTCATTGAGATACCCTAGGGAGTAGTAGAAATGATTTATTGTATTCCGCTTGCGTAATTGTTTGAATAGCTTGAGTGAATTATTCTATGTTCATAACACTTAATTGTTGTTGTGTGCTCACTACATTGCTTAAGTGATGTTATGTGTTGTATTGTTTAAAAAAAATTAAATTAGCATGTTTTTAGCTATATTTCTCTGGGGTATTTTGGCGGGCATTACAGATCAATAATTCCTTTGTCCACAGATCCTTCCTTCATCATCTTTTTTGTAGCCATCATCATGAGCTTAGTAGAACTCATCTCATTTATGCTCTTCTGCTCAACCTATGAGGTGTCAATTGACAACAATGATGTGCATGCTACCGGTTCCCTGTCGGATTCCTTTACCTTCTCCTCTGATGGTTTATTAACTTTTATAACCTCCTCTTTTGCACTGATAGCTTCACCACTTGGTGCAGTATCAGTTACTATCAGTTCCTCCTTATAAACTATGTCCTCAACCTGTACATTCTGATCTAGAGGACTATTGTCCTCAACATTTGTAACTTGTACACTCTGAGAATCTATCGGTATATCTACATTTGTCGGTATCACCTCTGTGTCTTGTACATTAGATTCTACTGGGGGCTCTATATCCAATACCTTAGTATCTCTCAAAATTGTAGATGAGATACCCATTATACCTTTACCTTTCCCTTCAACCGGGATGTTTGTATTATCTGTTTTAGCCTTCGGTGAAGTGTAAAAACTAGGGTTTTCAGCAAAGAATTGAACCCATGCCTTGTGGGTCTCACTGATAATCTCATTAACCTTACCTAACATAAGACTAACTATCATGTGCTTGCTTTGAAATATTTTTCTATCTGCAACCTCAAGAATCATATCCAACTCCTTTGGAGTAATGGATACACAGGTAGTTAACAATTCTTAAATCTTTATCCGCTTATCCTCCTCCATAGTTGATAATCTTCTAGCATCTAAGTTGTCATATAATTGTCCTGGTATTTTTTTCTTTATTTTCAACAAAGTTTTCTTATAAATATCCAAATACAACAAAACTATTTCCTCAACTTCTCTTTGTTCATCATCATCTAAGTGCTCATAATAGAATTGTACATTTTTCAACATACCATCCTTAGTCATTTCACTTACCAATTTTGCACAAGTCTTAGGTGGAATAATAGTTATATTACCGGATACAAGTGCAAGATCAGTGTCATCCATTTTCTTTCTTCTTCCAATAGCGGATGGAGCAGAAGGTGTTTGAGATATTTCCTTTGGAGCTCTTTTCTTTGCCAGTACCTTGATTGTAACCTTCCTTAATGGTTTCTTCCTCATTTCCTCCTTATACTCATCTCCTTTCTTCCTTAATGTCATCTTAAATTCTAAAGGTGTGTCATCTTCAATTCCAAAGTCTGATGGAATAGGATAAATGAAAACTTTAGGCTCTTTCCTCTTCCTTTTTTCAGGACAACATCCATTAATGCCTTGATATCCTGAGATACTTGTTCAACAAATTTTCTTGCCTTTCCTTGTTGCTTCTATTGACTCTAAATTTTACTTTGAAAGCAGACAACCTTATGGGAAATTTAGTGACAGGGGACCTATTGCATGAGACTCACTAAATGACCTCCGGATTTAAGAAGTCAGCTCTTCCTTATAGCTTTAGGGAAAAGAGAAAGAAGAAAAATTAAAGCGAAAAATTTAGTCAGCAGAGTCTTAGATATGTATTTTTAAAGTCATCAAAATTATAGAGAAAAGCACAGAAAACCATCAAAGCATATTGAAAAGAGGCATCACAAAGGCCACATACATAATTTGATTAACCTTTCCTCAAGAAACAACAATAGCTAAAAGGATAAAATTCTATCTAAGAAAACTTAATTGTTCTTTCGAAGTTCTGAACTCCCAAAACATGGAAAAACAAAGCATAAATAGAGCCCATGGCTCTGCTTAATAGCCCAAACATCCGCCATCCATGCACAACTGCCTTTGAAATAGAAAAAAACTATCGTGGCATCTCGCAAGAACACACCCAGCAAAATGGTCTTCGAGGTCATTACTCCCATTCAGCCGCGATGATCTTCACACCTACCCAAACAGAAAATAGTATGTGCTAACCACAGCCTGGCAGATAGCACACCCTAAATAACATGTGGCATCTCGATGGAACCCCCACAGAAGGTCATCTAAACATAAATAATACCAATAGTGTGGAGATGCCATGTGTCTCCATCTTTCTCAAGATACAGGGTGGGGTCCAACAGAAAACCGAGTCATCAAAACCCGATCCACTTGGCAACTCCGCATTCCTCCAAACTTTGAACATAAAATATGGGCCACTACGGGAAACGCCGAGATGACATTTGGCCTATACGTTGAGCTCAACTGGAAATTTAAATAAGAAAAAAGGCACCCGGATCAAAATTTGGCCCGCGGACTTCAACTGAAAATAATATCAACATTTCTTGGTGACTAAAAGGGGGAATTCTGCCTGCGGAATACAAGAACCCAAAATTGTTGGTTCGTAGACCAGACTTCATGCCAGGATGGGGCAGAGTAGGTCAAAGACCTGCTACAATGAGGACCAATCTTCCTTGGAGGGAAATACTTGCACTTCTAGATTCTGATAATGCTGATCCAAACAGATAATTTCATCAAAAGGCAAGCCTACTGGTTCATCATGAACCAATCTTAGGAGTGCATAGAGCTGAGCTAGGGGGTACAGGAGATGTTCAACCTCTTCTGTCAAGATGGGACCACTTAGGCACTGGATGAAAGTCTTGTCCTATTGCAAATGCTCGACCTGACTTAATACTTGTTCAACCCCCAGTACAGAACCATCTGTGGGGAACGGAGAAGGTAGGCCTAATGAGACAAACCTCTCTATATGTTGTTTGATATCTAGGATAGATATTTGTAAAGGCTCAACTGTCGTTGATACATGCATAATCACTCTATGATGATTGATGAAAACATTTGTCTTCTTGTTCAGTTGTTGGCGGTCTGCTATCCCTTTCTCTCTTAATTCTTCATCTTGGGTTACGTATAGCATTTGGATTAGGTCCTGAGCCATGGGGATCTTAGGACCAAAAATCACCATAGAGCTATTGACAAGGGCTCCCACCTCGGCGCAGAGGGATTGCGCTTCCCGAATCAATCTCAACACTGGCTGCAATGAGGGGCTATATTGCTTAATTTTTTCCCAATGAGAAACATACAATTCTATCAGAATTGATGAAAAGTCTTGAGAATCCTGCACGGGGGAGGAATATTTAGCAACTGTGAGACCTCCTCGCTCTTGGAAGTTACTTCATGCTACATCTCCTTACACCCGTTTTTCTCAATGATCACCTGGCTTTCTAGAGTGAGGAACCTGGCACTTCCATCTTGCACCGCTTGTTGGAGCTGCAATGTACGGTCCCGTTCTTGCTGCAACAAAACCTTTGTGTCTAGAAATTTCCTTTTGGACAATTCTAGACTATCTTCCCTGTTCTGCAACTTTGCTTCTAATCTCATTTTCTCCTTTGAAAGCATAATTTGTGTGTTACTCAGCTGCCAAGCGTACTCTTCCTTTAGACAGACTTCTTCACACAACTGAACTTGCACTTGGGTGGCATCTCTAGAAGCTGCCCTTAGCTAATAGATCTCCAATTATTTCTCCTGCAATTCTTTTAAGGCCACATTCCTTATCGCCTCCTGGCCCTTCAACTAGGAGCTAACGTTATTAAGGGCTGACTGTAGCTTTCCCTTCTTTGAATTGGCCTGCGTCAACAATTTCTCCCTCTTCTTCCTGTTAAACTCAGTCTGAACCTCTTGCTTCTTTTGTTCTGCAGTACCAAAGGATTTCTCAGCCTGGTCAATAGGTGCATCAATTAGCATCTTTGCATAAGCATCTATAATCTGAGCATCAACCTCATAACTCATCTCTTCAATCCATATCTTTCGGGGTTTGACTGCTTCCATTAATGTTTCATCCTTTTTGACCATAAGGAGATCTCAGATGATTATTTCTCAACAATTTGCTTAGGAACCCTCTCTCTAGATTTCACAGCCTTCTGAAATTCCTTGAAGTAACCCCAAACCTTATCATCTCGTTGACTACCTATAGTAGCAATAGATTGTTTCAGTTGTCTTCCTACCGGGATATCAAATGCCCACTCTCTCTTCCCAAAACCAGGAGTTTCAATAATGAAAAATAGCATCAAACAGACAATAAGATTCCCATACCAGAATGTCCCATTTTTCTCTCCTTTGATCTTCTCAAGGTTAATCGACAACTCATCTAACATCCATCCATAGAGATCTAACTTCTCATTATCCCTCATCATCTTATGTGATGCATAAATGCAGGAGCTAGAAATAGAATTCAGCCAATTTGATTGAGTTATCTTGTACCCAATGCTGCCAAATCTGATGTCTCTATCAGTAATGGTGTTGACCCTCATCGAAGTTGCACCAGTGAGTTTGTTAACCTAATCATTAAAAATATTCTTCTCCGGGTGCTGTCCAATCTGTGGCAAACTAGTGATGGCCCTAATGGCCTCCTTCGAGATCTTATAAGATCTATCCAACTAGATGAATTCTCCATGCACTCTTCTCAATACATATCTGATAATCTCATCTTCAAATTTGGGGATATCTATAATGTCGGTAAACCCTAGATCCTCAATGTGCTTGTACTCGGGCTTGATCTTTCCAGAGTCTCCCATCAACTCACTCATATACATGCTCTTGATATTACTAGTACCCAAATCCTCAATGTGGCAGTGAATGTATGCTCTGACGTCTTCCACATATACAAATCCTTTCGAGACATAGGAAAATGCGCCAACCAAATTATCCAAGGTGGGAATATATGGACATTGCTCGAAAATCGGCCTAGGATGATCGTTGACCTCAACAATAGTAGGATTTGAAATAAAAGTAGGTGCAGAGGATGATCTTGCTTCCATGATGAAAGATAAGTACTTGAGAAATATTTACTGGTGAAACCCTAAAGAACTCTTTCAATCGCTAGTGAAATCACTCAAGAAGATATCTGACCGCATTGAATTGCCTTAGACTCACTCTAAATTGCTTTGAATGCAAGGTGATAAAAAAAATGAAGTGGATCCAACCTTTTAACCTCCAAGAAAACCCTAATCTATCATTGATATGAATGAATTCCGATGAAAGATACTGGATCTTGGTCAAACATCTCCATGTCAGATAAGCATTTCCAATGTTTGGAACATCTTTCAGAACTCCTTCCTGGGGCATAAGCAATATGTTCATGAATTTTTCCTACCCCTAAGGCATCTACCTTAGTTACTGGATGGGCTTCCTGCCGGTGTAGGAGAAACCTCCTCTACTGGTTGAGTAACCGAAGCATTCCCATCTACTGATTGATCATCTAACTTCCTGACCCATTTCTTGATATGATCTTGCCGGATTTCATTGACCTTCTCTTTCTCTTTATCATTTGATCCATCATTATTAACTAGTGGATTTCTACTTCTATAGAACTTAGCTATGTGCCTAGTCATGTTGCATGCATAACATGTAACATTGTTCTTTTGAATTGCTTTGCTAAAACTAGTATAATTGCTTGACCTGCACTGATTAGCCATATGTCCAAATTTTCCACATGCATAACATTTAACATTCATTCTACAATCTTTTGTCTTATGACCATACTTATTGCACTTAGAACATTGACCAGGAGTAGAATTATAGTTTTGATTTGCTCTATTTCTACATTGCCTAGCCATATGACCAAATTTATTACAAACAAAGCATCTACCATTAAATTTGTAAGCATTAAGATGCCTTACCGGTGACTTCCGGTTTTGATCTTCATTAGCAGTACCGGAGCATTGACCTTGTTCAAATCCAAGTCCACTAGAATCTCCATTTTGTCTTTGACTTTTCAATAATTCATAAAGTTGTGTTGAACTAAACTTGAATTTGCCCTTGTACTCACTTGCAATAGCCAGATAATCTCTTAGAATTATCATTTCTCTTTCAAGTTCTTGTTCATTACTTTGGGATTGCACTAAATGAGTTCTCAACATATCATTTTTATGAACGATCCAGATGCATTCTTTAGATCTATCTTTTAGGGATCTCCCAAGATTTTCTTCATTCATCTTTCGGTCTGCAATCTCTTGTGACATTCTCATAGTTAGGGCTTGTATTTCACTCCTCATGACCATATTCTCTCGACTCAGCTTCTGACATCTTTCATTAAGGGTATCTTTCTCTTCATTATCCTGATTTTTAAGAAGTTCCTTCCTCCTAGCTTGAATTGATGATAGCCTCTCCTATAGGATAAGAATGAATTCCTGAGCAAAATTCAATTCATCTTGTAACTTGAAGTTCTTCATCCTTTCAACATCATAATCTTCAAGTGCTACCTCAAGTTGTCTCTCTAAACTCATATCCATGGATTCCGGATTCAGGATCTCCCTCAAGCTCTTAAACTTCCTCTAAGGCACAAAGCTTTGATACCAATTGTTGGAATCCAAGAATACTGAAAGGGGGGGTGAATCAGTATTCTACCAGAATGTTCAATTTTAACCTTCTTAAAACATGCATTCACCAACCAGTATACCGATACATATATAATTGAAAGAAGTAAAGAAATCAATAAGCCAATCACACAGATAAAAACCATAATACAGAGAATTATACTTGGAAAACCCCAAAGAGGAATAACCACGGTGGGATTTGTGACCCACAATATCAATCCACTGGCCATATGAAAAGATATTACAAAATATGGGGGCCTACACATGGAGGAAGGCTTATAGCCTAGAGCACACTACATAAAAATCCAAACTACAATATGGAAGAAAGAATGAACTGCAAAGATAGCATCTCCTATGCCTGAGTACAGTTCCGGTTAAGATCTGAGTGTTCTGGTTCTGAAACCCTAAACCCTTATCGAAATAACCTCTTACATAATCTTCATTCCTTGCATTGAAAATATCACTCACATATCTCACTCACTCACACTCTAATATTATATTATAAAATGATCTAATCAACTGACCTATATACCCTTTACAATCCTCCATGCCTCATGTCGACTTACATAGATAATTACAAAATGAATATACAAGTCAACTCAATTACATATATACATGAATATCAAGATTAATTGTTGATTGTCAGATCTCCCAAATGATGTTGGCCTGCTATACCGGTATCTTGATGAAGACATGTCGGCTTGCAATGCCAGTACCCAAAGAATTTCTACTACCAGTGAAGATACATGTCGGTGGCGGTGAAGTGTCTGTCGGTAAACAACCAAACCAAAATATGAAGTCGAAACATGTTGCCATCAATGACAACATATTGAAACCAATCAAATGAGTGTTAATTTCCAGCAAAAATGTCATGAATAAAACTACAACCTACATCTTGATACTCTGTCAACTCAAATAGCCCTATCACACCCTAGGGTGCACCCGTTTTTTTGCCTTTTTCCAGAAGTTGAACCAAAGAGGATTTTTCCTCAATTGGCTTGCTTTCCTAGGAGATATATGTTGAGTTTTTTGGGGGTGGGTTCTTCCCCACCCTTGCATTATGATACTATAAGAGTCTAGTTACTCATGACTCGGATTGGCCTCTAATTTCCTAAAGATACTAATCAAGGTTATGTTTGAGTGGTCATAATCAGCAACATTTTCCGCTTCGTTAAGGAGGACTCCTATTCTATAGAGGTTACACTCTACAAATTTTCTCGTACCATATAGGCACTGAGGGAGGCATTAAGCCATTATGACAACATATAACACTCATTGCTTATAATTTTCATTGCAAACACATTTATTTATAGTGGCTTGGATTACACGGCTTTAGTCATTACCACTTAGGTTGTTCCTTCTCACTTGGCCTTATGGACTACTCGAGAGGCAAGCCTTCTAAAGGTTTTATCCTAATGTAGAATTGACAGAAAGAATGAAAAATGTGGGTCTGTCTTTTTGGTCTCCTAGTTAAGGGGAGAGCATATGCCTATCACCTTGAAAACACAGAGAGAAAAAGTTATTTTTAAACCTTCATCGCAAAATTGTCTATACTACTTGGAGATGTCACTCCAAAAAGACATGGTGTTCATTTTAACTGATATAGCAATGATGGAATTTGTGGTGTTCTTTTTAAGAGCACCAAAATAAAGATTAGCTAAAGTCCATCTATCCCTGCAAGAAACTATGAGAATTTTTAGCATATTGTGGGCTCACAAGCCTAATTTATCCTTCGGTTATAAATTTGACTTCACAGTTTGTAGGAAAAGAACATATTAATGACAGAGAATTAGAAAAAGATAGAACATAAATGCTCGGTTAGCTCCTGACAAATGCAAATTGATCTCAGTACAAATGCGAATTGTCTTTTGAACAAGTACGAATTTGTGTGCATACAATTGTGAACTAGTCTCTGAACAAGTGTGAATCTCCTTCTGCACAAATGAGAATTAAAAGATAGAAATAAAACATAGAAGAAAGGGTCCAGGGCTATCCCACAATAATAGTTCCCACTTTTTCCAACGAAGAAAATTGGCAGAGGTGGGGAAATTTTTTGGGGGGGGATTCGAACGAACTGGGGGTGTTCAAGCGAACCCCCCTGTAGGGTTCGATCGAACCCGCCATGAGACATGGGTTTGATCGAACCCCAGGTGGGTTTTGGAGTTCAATCGAACCCATTAAAATGCTTATTTTTAACAGGTTCAATCGAACCCCCAGTTTGATCGAACCCATTTTTAATTTTTTTTTTAAATTGCTATAAAAACCGAAAATGATATTTTAACTGTAATTTTCAAGTTTGGAGTTTTATGTGTCCAGAGGGGGTTAGAGAGAAACCGACGTCAACACCATGTCATCTTTCCTTGTCAGTAGCAGCCAGTGCTTCTCACCTTTCAGCTTTCGACCTACATTATTTCAGGTGCACAAAATAACCTTTTTTATTGTTTAATAATGTTTTATTATTAAATTTATTTAAAATTTAATAAATAATTTGTTTGTTAATTTATTTTTCTAATTAAACAATTGTATATTTATTGTTTTTCAGCATTTTAGAAAAAACGTTTAAATTTTTTTAGAAAAACATTAGCAAAATTAAAACTTAGAAAAATGTTAGAAAACTTAATTTAATGTTTTGATTTAACGTCAATTTTTTTAAAAAATTAAATAACTGTATATGTATTTTTTTTCAACTTTTTTTATAAATGTTATGAAAAACTTAGAAAACTAAGGTAGTAAATTAAAACTTAGAAAAACGTTAAGAAAAACATTAGCAAAATTAAAAATTAGAAAAATGTTACAAAACTAAATATAATAAATTAAAACATTAGAAAAATTAAATAATAAATTTAAATTTTAAAAAAACATTATAAAACTTAGATAACAAATATAAACAAATTAGACAAAATAAAACCTCTATGACCCCTTTTCACATCCTATTACACACACAACATGACCCCTTAGGACCCCTTGAGACCACATATGCCCCTGAAGACACTATATGTCCCCTTAGGACCATAGAGGATCACATAGTGGACCCTAAGGGGTCATATGAGGTCCTAAGGGGTCACGCATGTGTTCTAACACATGCGTGACCCCTTAGGACCGCATATGACCCCTTATAAATTCCTAGTGTGTATGACATACCCCTTAGTCCATCACATAGTGTCCTAAGGGGTCATATGTAGTCCTAAGGGGTCACACATGTGTCAAAAAATGTGTGACCCCTTAGGACCACATATGACCCTTTATAATATCCTAGTGTGTACGACATACCCCTTAGAATCACATAGTGTCCTAAGGGGTCATATGTGGTCCTAAGGGGTCATGCATGTGTTCTAACACATGTGTGACCCCTTAGGACCGCATATGACCCCTTATAAAATCCTAGTGTGAACGACATACC